>NC_092112.1:38321605-38966605 GCF_045679555.1 Salvelinus alpinus | reverse complement strand
TGTTTAGCTTCACTGTACTAGTATGAGAAAACAAACAGCACAATATAATCTCAGTGGACAGTTTATTAGGTACATCTAGTACCGGGATGGACCCCTCTTTGCCTCCAGAACATCCTGAATTATTTGGGGCATGGAAACGTTGCTCAGTTGGTATCAAGGGACCTAATGTGTCCCATGTAAACCCTAGACACTGTCGTGCGTGAAAGCCCAGGATGCCGGCTGTTTTGGAGATACTGGAACCGGCGCACCTGGCACTGCCGATTATACCACGCTCAAAGTCTGTTTTGCCCATTCTAATGTTCAATCGAACAGTAACTGAATGCCTCGATGCAGGTCTGACTGCTTTATATAAAAAGCCACGACCACGTGACTCACTGTCTGTAGGGCAGAACCATTTTCGTGAACGGGGTGGTGTAAACAGTCACTCCTATGTAAAACTACGTAAACAGTATGTGCACATTGTTTCTTGACAGCACACGACTGCCTCATCATGTATAACAAACTTGTTGTCCTGTCTTATTTCTTAATTTAACAAATATAATTTAGCCCCTAGCTTGGTTTTAGGGAGAGAGAGAGAGAGAGAGAGCACCAGCTGGGTGCTATGAGCTGACGGTGCAGTTAGTCTGTGATAACTGTATATTCCTAACAAGACCACTTTTAATAGGGAAGGAACCCAACGGAGCATTTTAATATACTCTGTAATTACATACTGACTATGACTACCTTTTAAGCAGAATGATAAGACTGGAGCCACCAGCCAATGTCTGCATACAGGCATATAAAACCCTATTAAAATACAGTGCAGAGCCAGCAAAAACACCTTCAACTAATGAGTGTGAACATAACGCTCAGAACCAAAACAAATATTGATACTTTTTATTACTACATGCAAATAGTATTGCCACTGAATATCTTATGGAATTTGAAAAGAAGCATTCCAAATACATGTTTTTGATGTGATTTCTCGGCATGAAATCTCTGATCTCTCTCATCTTCAAATCTCTCATCACCAATTGGAGGGTCATCAACAAATAAAAATATGGCATGTAAATAACATTGATTCTGGGAGCATAGGCTTGGTTACATAAAGCGCTATGGCTCAGTCCTTCAATAGTCAAAGATTTGAAATTACTATTTCATTTAATATCAGACCAAATTCACCACTCTCACTGCATTGATTCTTACTGTGCAGCTTTTCCATTTAGTTTACAATGGAATAGTTCATGATAAGAAAAACTGAGAGTCTAGCTCTTACGTGAATTACAGTATGTTGAAATTAAAATATATCACATAGACTGTGTTTCCTACTTTAGAGAGGCACTGCCATGTAATAATAACACTGGGATTTGTCCTTCTCTAAACTGACCCTTTGAAGAGGTATGGTGTTTTGGGGTACTGCAACTACTGTATCAATGTGAATCAGATGCATTTGAATATTACAGTGTTAGGCTACATGAGGTAAATGGGCTAACACTGCAGACTGCAGCTCTGACAAAGGAGACTGATCTCTGCAAGCCCATTCATTGTGAATGTTCATTCCCAAAGGATAACGGAACAAAGGAAAGCTATTTCTGTCTGTCCATTACAGCCATATCAAGTCCTCTCCAAAAATATGCCATCCCAAAGGGCTGGTCAGTAACACTCGTATCCATAAAAAAAAAAAAGGATGCAAGGGAAAATAGAACTTCCATTCTTACTTGTAACTGATTTCTGTTTGTGTTGAACTCCACCCCTCTCACTCTACCAATTAGGTAACAGTGCCTAGGCCTGTTCTAAATATAGCACTGCATCGTTGATGAAACCCAACACCTGTACCTAGAGCAGGGGTGGGCAACTTTGATGGGGTGGGGGCAACAGAAAATCTCAACTCATCATGAAGGGCCTCTGTGGCTCGCGGGTCTGCGTACCCACATCTATACCCACACATGCAGTCAGAGCCGGCCCCTAGCCTTTTGGGGGCCCTAAGCAAAATGTTCTTGCAGTTTTCATGCAAGTTTGCTGCAATTCTACAGATTTGTCTTTTGGGTGGAGAGAAAAATGTGCAGTTATGCAGCTAATTTCCTGCAATTCTACAAATTTTGCCATAGGGTGGAGACAAATGTTTGCAGTTTTTAATATGATATCTGATGATCAATGGGGCCACTCTTGGTCGGTAATTCGACCATTATTACCGCAAGTTTATATAGCTGGCCACAAGACTAACTTACCAATATAAAAATGTAAGCTGACATGTGCTAATTTAGTGACTGTCAGTGACTGACATATCAAAAGACAAACTGATGATGCACAACCACATTTTGGAAATTCTATTTTTTTACTCTCAACAGTAAGTTTGGAATTGGTATTTTATTAGGATCCCCATTAGCTGTTGCAAATGCAGAAGCTACTCTTTCTGGGGTCCACACAAAACATGAAACATGACATAATACAGAACATTAACAGACAAGAACAGCTCAAGGACAGAACTACATCAATTAATTTAAAAACGGCACACAGAGCCTACATATCATTACCAATACATACACACAAACTATCTAGGTCACATAGGAGAGAGGCATTGTGCCGTGAGGTGTTGCTTCATCTGTTTAAAAAAAAAAAAAAAAGGTCTGCTGTTCATTTGACCAATATGAGATAGAACGGAGTTCCTTGCAATAATGGCTCTATATAATACTGTACACTTTCTTGAATGTGTTCTGGATTTGTGGACTGTGAAAAGACCCCTGGTGGCATGTCTGGTGGGGTAAGTGTGTGTGTCAGAGCTGTGTGTAAGTTGACTATGCAAACAATTTTCAACACATTAATGTTTCTTACAGAAAGAAGAAGTGATGCAGTCAGTCTCTTCTCAACTCTTAGCCAAGAGAGACAGGCATGCAAAATATTTATATTAGCCCTCTGATTACAATGAAGAGCAAGACGTGCTGCTCTGTTCTGGGCCAGCTGCAGCTTAACTAGCTCTTTCCTTGCAGCACACAACTGGCCAATAAACAAGATAAGACAAAACCTGAGCTTGCAGGAATTGCTTTTTGGAATGTGTTGTCAAAAAAGCTGAGCATCTATTTATTGCAGACAGACCTCTCCCCATCTTTACAACCATTGAATTGATATGTTTGACAGTTTACAATCTAAGGTAATGCCAAGTAATTTAGTCACCTCAACTTGTTCAACAGCCACACCATTCGTTACCAGATTCAGCTGAGGTCTAGAACTTGTACCAAAAACAATGCTCTTAGTTTTAGAGATGTTCAGAACCAGTTTATTACTGGACACCCATTCCAAAACTGACCGCAACACTTTGTTAAGGGTTTCAGTGACTTCATTAGCTGTGGTTGCTGATGTGTATATGGTTGAATCACCAGCATACATGGACACACGTGCTTTGTTTAATGCCAGTCGCAGGTCATTGGTAACAATAGAAAGAGTAGAGGGCTGCCCTGCGGTACACCACACTTTACATGTTTGACATTAGAGAAACTTCCAATACTGAAAACCGTTTGAGTTCTAGTACATAGATAGCTCTGAATCCACATTATGACCGAGTGTAACGATGTGCGCTGAGAGTCGGGAAACATGTTCAGGGAGTGAGTGTTTGTGACAGGTGTGCACCATAACGGGCAGCCTGGTGACCTAGAGGCCGAGAGGGAGCACACGTGACATAGAGGATGAAAAGCCATAAAGCAAAACATTTTTCAACAACAGATTATGGTCAATAATATCAAAGGCAGCACTGAAATCTAACAGTACAGCTCCCACAATCTTATTATTATACATTTCTTTCAACCAATCATCAGTTACTTGTGTCAGTGCAGTACTATACATGTTGAGTGCCCTTCGCTATAAGCATGCTGAAAGTCTGTTGTTAATTTGTTACAGAGAAATAGCATTGTTGAGACCCAGACTGGGTCCCGCAGGACTACAATGAATGAAACATGAGTGAGAGAATGAGGAAAAGAAGAACAAAAAAAGTTAAAAAAAGGACAGTTGACAAAAAATAGGCTGAGCCCAAGTGTTTTACATGGACTGGGCTGACTGCGACGTAGCTTCATAGGTCCTACATACCCCGAACGGTCTCTGACACCCACATCAGTTGCAGTCCCATGGGCCCCCATCACGTTTACTATTGATTAATATCAGTCATGGTGGTGGCCAAAGGGTTGGTGGAGAGAGGGTTAGAGAGAGGCGAAAAGGCAGCAAATGTCCTTTGTAGCTCAGTTGGTAGAGCATAGTGCTTGTAATGCCAGGGTAGTGGGTTTGATTCCCGGGACCACCCATACATAAAATGTATCCATGCATGATTGTCACTTTGGATAAAAGAGTTTCCTAAGTGGCATAAACTGTATTATTATATTAGCCAGTGATAAAGCTGTCAGAGTCTTGACTAATTGGGGGGAAAACACAGCACCAAAGAAGCTTAGACCTCATTGTGTCTTTGATCCATAAAACATGATGAGTTCCATCCCCTTCTCTCCTTTCATTACCTTAATAAACATCCCAGAATAAATGAATAAAACATTGAGGAAAACAAAGTAAAAAGAAACAAGAACAACCAAAACACCCCAAATTGATTTCGTGTATAAATGATTCGATAAGAGCTTTTGATGAGGATAAAATTATGAGACTCAACAACAACCACATAACATACCTAAAGGCCAGTGTATCCTCGTGTAACAAGATACGACCCAATCATATTCACAGGGATGTAATCTACTGTATGTGATGCTATGTCCCTGAATGGTGAGCGAATGGCAAATGTGCATAAAGATGAAGGAATTCAGGTATTACGTCTACGATGCGCAACATGGTTCAATGTGCCTCCAGCTTGTAGCTAGAATTGGGATCATGTATACTGTGCTAACGCCAATACAAAAAAAGAGTAACAGAGAGCTGTCACGGATTCCCCCGGTACTGCTGCTCATTCCGTGCACCAGCTCTGGAGGTCTACATCACCGGCCTCTAGGCATCACTGAACTGTTTCATTACGCACACCTGGTTCCCATTCCCCCTGATTGATAATTGTATATATGTGCCCTCTGTTCACCATTGCCTTGTCGGTTATTGTTCCCATTTCCGTTGGTCTTGTGAGCTGTGCTTTGTTTTCGGCTTCCGTGCTGCGTGTATTGTGTACTCGTTATTACGGGTCTCGTCCCGTGTATTGTTGTGCACTTGCTATTACGGGTCTCGTCCCATGTATTTATGAGAGGTTTAACCTCGCTCTTTTATTTGGGTTACATCCCTGTGTTTTGGTATGCATGTTTGTTTTGGGCTTCGTCCCCGTGCCTTTTCATGGCATGTTGTATTTTTGGGTGGAGTATTAAAACCCCCTATTACGTAGTCCTGCGCCTGTCTCCAATCATTTATACAACGTGACAAGAGCACTGTACAATCTGGCAAATTTAGCAAATAAAGCGTTTGTGGTAAATACATGGGGTCCGCCATCTTTCTGCCCCTTCGCCATTATATCACAAGGACATTTATTCAGGAAATGGGGGACTGAGAACAAATACATTTCCCTACAGTTACCTTTTGAAGATGAAATCATTTCTCAAATCTACTGCACTTTAATGCTAGGAGTTTCTACACAGTCCCAGCTCATACTGCCACTGCACATCCCAAACTGCCCAAACGTCCAATATACAGCCTGCTGTACTTCTCTACATAACTTCTGTTCTCTAATAGGGATGTTGATAACTAATTAGGGTGCAATGGATTCCATTTTTACGAAGACTGCCTTATAGTGAGGTGAGTAAGAAAAAGCAGAGGAGACAAGGTTATTATGGTGTGTTTTAAACACTTTCATACTGCAGCTACAAAAAATTGAGCAACAAAACTAATTTGTTCCAATGAGTCTAATTTCCCCTGGTGCAATGTGGAGCACCATCCACTGTAGTGTCCTCCAGTTTCGAGTGGAGTGGGAGGTGCAGCACAAATGTTTGCACATGTGCTTGACCGCTTCACCAATCTACTGACAACTGCTCTTCAACGATGTTATGAGGACCACTCAACGTTTGTTACATCCTGCATGCAGCTAAGCATGCAACAGTAAAACAAGGTACGACATAGGTACGACCCAAAAATAAATAATTGATTGTTGGCAAGTGGAGGTAAGCATGATCGGCTTTATGCAAAGCAGCTTATAGGATATAGTGGCGATTGAGCATGTTTCATAGATAAATGAATTAACAAAATACAATGAAGATGTTCTGCTTTGGAAAGCCATCAAGGTAATCCTCCCCATGGGAATATGGGTGAGTGTCACAGGCATCATTTCTCATAGGAGGCACAAGGGCATGTGCACCCTCAGATTTAAATTAATTACTCAACTTCATTCTTAAGCCCACATTTTTTCATCATTATTTATAAAAAGATCTGTCAGCTGTATTTTGCAGAGGGGGAACACTGACTAGACCGTGTAAAGATTAAAGATTCCCCCTCCCCCCATTCTCCCGAGTAAGTGGTTCCTTCCAAGGTGCACCACAGAGCAAAGATATGCTAGGCAGGACGATAGATACTCTAATGCATGCAGACAGTATCGTCAGTGGAGGAGGAGAGAGAGTGTCGAGTGACACACAGTGTTTGATTTGATTTTAGCTGCCGGTGATGGGCAGGACTCACAGGAAGTATGTTTATTAATGAATTTGATCAAGCTATATAGCCTATTGATTCCATCTTGATGAAAGAATAAAACACACATGTCTTGTTGTTTCTCTTTAGTACTAGCCACCATGCAATTTTATGAAGTTGGCTTTAGTGAGCCAGCTAAATACTGTAGGTTCTCAATCTGTCACACCCTGATCTGTTTCACCTGTCTTTGTTATTGTCTCCACCCCCCTCCAGGTGTCGCCCATCTTCCCCATTATCCCCTGTGTATTTATACCTGTGTTCTTTGTTGATCTGTTGCCAGTTCATTTTGTTTCGTCAAGCCTACCAGCGTTTTTCTCTCTGCTCCAGTCTCTCGATTGTTCCTGTTTCTTAGTTTTCCCGGTGTTGACCATTCTGCCTGCCGTCCTGTACCTTTGCCCCACCTTTCTGGATTACGGACCTCTGCCTGCCCTTGACCTGTCTTTTGCCTGCCCCTGTTCAATTAATAAACTGTTGTTACTTTGATGTTGTCTGCATCTGGGTCTTACCTGAAACGTGATACAATCTCCCAACCTCATAACTAGCTACCAAGGCATTTCAGGCAGTCACTCAAGTTGTCTCACTTTCTTAGCTGACTTCAGGAAAGACTAAAAGTGCTTTCATTCTTGGGTTATGATACCTTATACCTGTGTGGCAGTTGTATTAAACTCCTAAGGCATAAAAGTGAATTAATTAAAATTACAATTGAACAGGTATTCTTAGATAACCTATAACTTTTTTTGATTTTTTTACATAGAATTAGGCATTATGGTTTTAGATTGCAGGAAAAAATCAGTCTCAGGTGTTTGGAAAATTCTAAGACCACCCCTGCTTCCATCCTCACACACTTTGTCGTCCCTCTAAAAGAGTTGGTGCATGATGCCCATGGCGAATGTAACGGAAGAGAAGCGAGGTCACTGCTTGGACGATTGTGTGCGTCACAGCTACTGCACAATACTACAGTCGTAATACTATGAAAATCATGTGGCACCATCTGGAGCCGGAAGTCTCTCCCCCGCTGTATGAACACAGCACTGGGTTCTGAGTAATGCAAACATCAGCATATGCATTTGGCCTTTATGTCATCCCTTACATAAATCTCTTTTATGGCTCTCTATTACACAGTCACAACCATATAGATAGATACAGCATAGAGATATATACAGTATTTACTGTAGCAACTATGATAACATTTTCTGACCTAGTGCTATGAGAACATGACTGGATTTATGAAATGAATGTGCCATTATCCACTAAAAACCCCACAACTAGGTTTGCTATAAAGCTGAGGGATGGTGTTGGATAAATGTACAGCATGTATGTACATGAACATTGAACAACAGTTAATATTGCAGATTGCGCCTTTAATGTTCACCGATGGATATTTTACATTTCACATTCACATGTCACCTTCATGCCACCGTGCCAATCAAATGGAATCTTCTTTATCCCTCACCCATCTATCCCAGGTGGTGCCAAAGCTTAGCACACATTAAAGCATGCAACTTAAGCTGTAGAGGGCCACGAACGCTAGCTAAAATCCTCCCCTTGCTGTACACTGTTACACATTGTTATCTGCTTTGTACACAGTGTATATGATTCCCTTTAGTCTGAGAATAGAGCACGTCTGTGGATAGCCTTGGCGAGCAATTAGTATGTTTCTAATTAGTAACACATCGTGCCAAAGAAAAGGTTGGAACTTTTAGTAAGTTCTCTCTCTTTAATGGCAGTGCAGCCACCAAGAAAATAGTTCCATCTCTCTCATCCAACACACATTTTAACAACAATTTGAGTCACACATACCGTACCAGTCAAAAGTTTGGACACACATACTCATTCAAAGGTTTTTCTTCATTTTTACTATTATTCTACGTAGTAGAAAACATAAACACAATGAAATAAAACATATGGAATCCTGCAGTAACTAAAAAAGCATTAAAAAAATCGAAATATATTTGCCTTGATGACAGCTTTGCACACTCTTGGCATTCTCTCAAACTGCTTCACATTGAATGGTTTTTCAACAGTCTTGAAGGAGTTCCCGCATATGCTGAGCTGCATATGCTGGCTGCTTTTCCTTCTCTCTGCGTTCGAACTCATTCCAAACCAAACCATCAATTGGGTTGAGGTCGGGTGACCGTGGAGACCAGTTCATCTGATGCAGCACTCCATCACTCTCCTTGTTGGTCAAATAGCCCTTACACAACCTGAAGGTGTATTGGGTCATTGTCTAGTTGAAAAACAAATGATAGTCCCACTAAATGCAAACCAGATGGGATGGCGTATCGCTGCAGAATGCTGTGGTAGCCATGCTGGTGAAGTGTGCCTTGAATTCTAAATAAATCACAGACAGTGTCCCCAGCAAAGCACCCCCACACCATCACACCTCCTCCTCCATGCTTCAAGGTGGGAACCACACATGCGGAGATCATCCGTTCACCTACTCTGCGTCACACAAAGACACAGCGGTAGGAACCAAAAAATCTCTCATCAGACCAAAGGACATATTTCCACCGGTCTAATATCCATTGCTTGAGTTTCTTGGTCCAAGCAAGTCTCTTCTTCTTATTGGTGTCCTTTAGTAGCGGTTTCTTTGCAGCAATTCAAACATAGGCCTGATTCACGCAGTCCCCTCTGAACAGTTGATGTTGATATGTGTATGTTACTTGAACTCTGTGAAGCATTTATTTGGGCTTTAATTTCTGAGGTGCAATTAACTCTAAGGAACTTATTCTCTGCAGCAGAGATAACTCTGGGTCTTCCTTTCCTGTGGCGGTCCTCATGAGAGCCAGTTACATTATAGCGCTTGATGGTTTTTGCGACTGCACTTGAAAAAAATGTAAAAAGTTCTTGAAATGTTCCGTATTGACTGATCTTCATGTCTTAAAGTAATGATGGACTGTAGTTTCTCTTTGCTTATTTGAGCTGTTCTTGCCATAATACGGACTTGGTCTTTTACTAAATAGGGCTATCTTCTGTATACCACCCCTAGTTAGTCACAACACAACTGAATTGTCTCAAACACATTAAGAAGGAAAGAAATTTCACAAAGTAACTTTTATCAAGGAATGCCTGTTAATTGAAACGCATTCCAGGTGACTACCTCATGAAGCTGGTTGAGAGAATGCGAAGATTCTGCAAAGCTATCATTAAGGCAAAGGGTGGCTACTTTGAAGAATATAAAATATAAAATATATTTTGATTTGTTTAACACTTTTTTGGTTACTAGATGATTTGATATGTGTTATTTCATAGTTGTGATGACCTCACTATTATTCTCCAATTTATAAAATAGTAAAAACAAAGAAAAAGCCTGGAATGTGTAGGTGTGTCCAAACTTTTGACTTGTACTGTATCTGCTATGCTAAATGAGACTTTAAAATTATCCTTGCAACCTCAACAAACCACAACAAGACTAGAATGTGTAAATCACATTCACTCAAATTTGCATGTGTTATATTGCCTGACACCAGCACCACGGAGACCAATGTACTGTACAGCATCATCAGTGAAAACTACGCCTCAGTGAAAACGCTCTAATTCCTGAGCTCAGAGGGTGTCTATCCAAGCTTCAGAGCTATTTCCATATGCACTGGCAGATGGCTGGACACTTTCAGCAGCCCAGCGATATTCACACCTAGGCTCACACACAGCACATACTTGGCTAGCTTGCCATTGTCATGTTGTCCGTGGGCGAGTGACTGTAGGCCAGTGGCGGGTGACCAGCCAGGGTGAATCAGCGGGGTCGTGAGTGACACATACCAATGAAAGGCTCTGTAAAGCAGCCTGGGGGTGGAGGTTGTTGGCAATATTCTGCACAGCAGAGTAGAGGCCATGCCATGCTTTACTGTTTCTGGCTCTGAGCTGAGCCTGTATAATAGAGACGGGTGGGCATGGGGGACTTGCTCTGACTACACATAGATCACACACTGTACACAGTGCACCAAACTGCCATTAATTATGAACAAATCCATTTGGAAAGAAGAGAAAGAAAGATCAATCCGTGTGAAAAGGAGAGCACATTAAAGGGGAATGGAAACACTTGGCTTTAGAACACCAGCTAACTGTATAACTGTAAATTGCCATATTGGCGTTGTTGCGTCACTGGCAGGAGAGTTTGGGAATTCCTGAATTTACTGAGACCATGACCTCTGCGTGCATTAGTGAGCATACTTTGTTGGTCTCACACCATATATGAAAACATGATACATATTTTGAAAGCTGAAAAACAGCCCTTTCAAATGATATGACAAACAATAGCACCACATCAATCAAATGGTAATCAGTCAAGAAAAAACTTATATTTTACACAAAAATGTAAAAAAAATCCACCAAAGAGCTGCCATTTACACAAATTCTTAATGAAGATAGAGAAAAAACAGAGCATATGTGACTAGTTCCGTGCATCACTACTTCACAGGAGAGCCATTTGAACGTAAACTTATAATTTTTTTAATGAAAATTAGTTTTTGTGCAGAAATGCCTTCTGGAACATGTGACCTTTCATGTGCCTAAATAACTAACTTTAATGCCATCTGTAAATATGAATAAAATTGTTAAATGAGCCTAGTTGGTTTAGCCACAAAGAAAGTCATGATTGTCTGAGATAATGGGTGAGCTGGACATCCAGAGAGATGAGTTTAGATTGGTCTGCCATGAAGCACATCTATTTGAGCTGGTCAGTATGTGTAGTAGGTAATCCTTTCTAACGAGGCTTTAAAAAAAACGATATCATGTAGTAGAACTGCATAAGTGTTGCTCTCCACTTTCTGGACTGAGTTTTGAAATCAGTGGAATTAGAGTATGATAGCTAATGAGATGGCGAAAACACCTTCCTCCGGATTACATCTTCAAACTAAGGGCAACCATGGCATCTGTGACAGCGGTAGAAGCGTCCATTCATGTATACGGGTAAGGTAGTCTAGCTAGCTACGTTTTCAGACATTACACAAACTTCTTATGGCTGCAATCCCGCTACCGGGACCGATATGACAACAGCCAGTGAAAGTGCAGGGTGCCAAATTCAAACAATAGAAATCTCATAATTAAAATTCCTCAAACATACATATGTCTTATATCACTTTAAAGGTAATCTTGTTGTTAATCCCACCAAAGTGTCCGATTTCAAATATGCTTTTCAGCGAAAGCACTACAAACGATTATGTTAGGTCAACACCAAACCACAATAAGCACAGCCATTTTTCCAGCGAAAGATAGCAGTCAGAAAAAGCAGAAATAGAGATAAAATTAATCACTAACCTTTGATGATCTTCATCAGATGACACTCATAGGACTTCATGTTACACAATACATGCATGTTTTGTTTGATAAAGTTCATATTTATAACAAAAAATCTGAGTTTACATTGGCGCGTTACATTCACTAGTTCCAAAAACATCAAGTGATTTTGCATAGCCACATCGTTTCAACAGAAATACTCATCATAAATGTAGATGATAATACAAGTTATACACATGGAATTTTAGATATACCTCTCCTTAATGCAAACGCTGTGTCAGATTTCAAAAATACTTTACGGAAAAAGCAACTCATGCAATAATCTGAGACGGAGCTCAGAACAATAGCCAAATTAGCCGCCATGTTGGGGTCAACAGAAACCAGAAAATACATGATAAATGTTTCCTTACCTTTGATGAACTTCATCAGAATGCAGTCCTAGGAATCCCAGGTCCACAATAAATGCTTGATTTGTTCAATAATGTCTGTTATTTATGTCCAATTAGCTACTTTGGTTAGCGCGTTTGGTAAAGAATTCCAAAGTCACAAAGCGCGTCCACTATAACGTGACGAAATGTCCAAAAGTTCCATAACAGTCAGTAGAAACATGTCAAACTATGTACTGAATCAATCTTTAGAATGTTGTTAACATACATCTTAAATAACGTTCCAACCGGAGAATTACATTGATTTCAGTTGAGCGATGGAATGGAGATGCTTCTACACCTGCATTGCTTGCTGTTTGGGGTTTTAGGCTGGGTTTCTGTACAGCACTTCGAGATATTAGCTGATGTACGAAGGGCTATATAAAATAAACTTGATTGATTGATTGATTGAGATGCCTATCGCGTGAACGCGCGTGGTCAAAGCATGGTCAGCTCGTGGCAGTGGTGACTAATTCCTGTCTCCTTCGGCCCCCCTTCACATTAGAGTCATCAGACAAAGTTCTATTGACTGTTGACATCTAGTGGAAGCCGTGGGAAGTGAAAACCCATCAATATTTGGCTGTAATTTCAATGAGAGCTTGGTTGAAAATCTAGCACCCTCAGAAAAAATCCAAACAGGAAGTGGAACTTCTCAGGTTTTTGCCTGCCATATGAGTTCTGTTATACTCACAGACATAATTCAAACAGTTTTAGAAACTTCAGAGTGTTTTCTATACAATACTAATAATAATATGCAAATATTAGCAACTATGACTCACTCTGGGCACCTCTGTGCACCTTTCATCCAAGCTACTCAATACTGTCCCTGCAGCCATAAGAAGTTACAATTTTTACAGAAAGTTATTTTCACTTAAAGTTAAAGTGTACTGTTAGCTAGCTATGAAACATTAGCTGGCTGGCTCGCTAGCTAACGTTACATGTATGATCTGTGTAGTAATAATATTTGTATTTCAGAGCCATTTGCTTTGCTAGTTATAGCCTGATGTTAGCTATCTAACATTGAACCTGGTTGGATAGCTACCTGCAGATTCATGCAGGGTCATTAGTTGGGATTATGGTTAATTGTTTAGCTAGCTAGCTACACGTTTTAACAAAATACTTCACTATGCAAGTAACCATTTCAATAGAATGTTAATGATGTCACTGCGACAACTGTTGATAGACGTAGCTGATAAATTCGCTCTGGCTATCTACTCTGGCTATTTCAGAGGACTCTTGTCTGAGTGTGCCAGAGCACAGAATAACTGACAAATTTACGAATGCTTAACACCCGTTGAATATGGCCGGTGTCAGTAAACGTTGGCAAAAAAATGTAATTAAATTGTTGCCAGCAGCACATTTGCAGTCACCAACGCTCTGGAGAACACAAAACCAGCCTAACCAGCTCTGCTAGGGTGAGTAAAATCGTCAGAGTGAGCTGTTCTCTCATTTGTTGTCTGGAAGTAGCAAGCAAGCTAGCCAACGTTAACCAGTTGTCTTGGGTGATTGACTGCTGTTGTTAGGTCAGCTAGCTAACATTATGTGTATGATCTGTGTAGTAATATTATTCGTATCTCAGAGTCATTTGCTTTGATAGTTATATATAACACAAAACCAGCCTAACCAGCTCTGCTAGGGTGAGTAAAATCGTCAGAGTGAGCTGTTCTCTCATTTTTGTCTGGAAGTAGCTAGCAAGCTAGCCAATATTAGCCAGTTAGCTTGGGTGGTTGACTGCTGTTGTTAGGACAAAACGCTCAGATCAACCCTACTCCTCGGTCAGAGCGCCCAGTGTGCGCTCTGAACGCTCCTTAAAGAGATGGGCGGGACTAAAGCTTAAGAGGCCATGAAAGATTCTGAATGGTGTAGACAAAGAAGAGCTCTCCAGTACTGTATGTGTACCAAAACATTCAAAGGCCATTTTCTCAAAAGTGAGGTTACAAGTTTATCAAAAAGTAGAATTACTTTCCCGTTGTTCTTCATCTGTAGTGTATGATATACAATTTTCTATCTCTACTTTTATCCAATGTAAAAAACACAATTTAAAATTGTGCTAAATAAGACCGAATCGAGCCGGTCGGTCACATATTGAGTCTTCCTTATTTAGTAAGGGTTTAAAATCTGAAATCAGAATAGCAATACATTTTTCTTTACTGTGAATGTTAAAGGTCTTTTAGTGAGAACAGTGGTATTTTTCTATAATTATATGGATGTTCCGTGATCAGACACTTTCTTATCTTGATAGTATATTAAACACATACTGTATATAGCTGTCCAATGACACATTCTGATGGAATGGCTTGTCCTGCACTTTGTAAAAACCTAGAGAATGTTGGAAAAAAATTGTGGTTAATTTCTAAACATAGCAATGTGAATGCAAAGAGGACTCGGACCACAAAATAGATGAAGTGAACTGGCAAAGAGTTTGAGTCCTAATTCAAAGGCAGGGGCAGTGTGAATAAAAAAAATGTTGCTTTGTTTTTTACCCCAAAGTTCGCTTTAAAGAGGACTGAGATCGGTTAAAAGAGGACTATATGTGAAAACACCCTTAGTCTTAAATATTACAAGGAAAGACATACAAGTAATATAATATGAATAAAACAAAAACTTTATTGAAACAACAAGGGGAATATATTGTCTCATTCAAACCTGAAAAGAATGTGGAAGTTACATCGCTGTCATGACCAAATATTATATCCAAAATTCATCTCAGGGATATTGTTACCAAAATTGTTATGTAATTACAAAATATGATAAGAATAAGGCATATTATGACACAAATGGGCTTTTACAATTTCATTTTCTTTTGTACTACATTCCACTTGGCCAATATCCTAATACACAAAAAATTAAAAGCATGTAACAGAGGCGAAATTACCAGTGACAGTCTGAGATACTTGGTGAAGACATGGAATCCCTTTACTAGTGCCTATGTGCACAATGAGTCACACTCACTGGAGTGCCACTACCTAAAACAATTTTGGTCCCCTACAATGCATAACTGCTCGCCCATTCAGGTGCTACACAAACAAACCACATCATATTCTTTTCATATCATATTCATATCATAAATCATTTATCATTTATCGCCCTCCAGGTTCCCTTGGAGAGTTCATCAATGAGCTTGACGCCCTGATAAGTTCCTTTCCTGAGGATGGCTCACCTCTCACAGTTCTGGGTGACTTTAATTAACCTCCCCACGTCTACCTTTGACTCATTCCTCTCTGCCTCCTTCTTTCCACTCCTCTCCTCTTTTGACCTCACCCTCTCACCTTCCCCCCCTACTCACAAGGCAGGCAATACGCTTGACCTCATCTTTACTAGATGCTGTTCTTCCACTAATCTCATTGCAACTCCCCTCCAAGTCTCCGACCACTACCTTGTATCCTTTTCCCTCTCGCTCTCATCCAACACTTCCCACACTGCCCCTACTCGGATGGTATCGCGCCGTCCCAACCTTCGCTCTCTCTCCCCCGCTACTCTCTCCTCTTCCATCCTATCATCTCTTCCCTCTGCTCAAACCTTCTCCAACCTATCTCCTGATTCTGCCTCCTCAACCCTCCTCTCCTCCCTTTCTGCATCCTTTGACTCTCTATGTCCCCTATCCTCCAGGCCGGCTCGGTCCTCCCCTCCTGCTCCGTGGCTCGACGACTCATTGCGAGCTCACAGAACAGGGCTCCGGGCAGCCGAGCGGAAATGGAGGAAAACTCGCCTCCCTGCGGACCTGGCATCCTTTCACTCCCTCCTCTCTACATTCTCCTCTTCTGTCTCTGCTGCTAAAGCCAATTTCTACCACTCTAAATTCCAAGCATCTGCCTCTAACCCTAGGAAGCTCTTTGCCACCTTCTCCTCCCTCCTGAATCCTCCTCCCCCTCCTCCCCCCTCCTCCCTCTCTGCTGATGACTTCGTCAACCATTTTGAAAAGAAGGTCGACGACATCCGATCCTCGTTTGCTAAGTCAAACGACACCGCTGGTTCTGCTCACACTGCCCTACCCTGTGCTTTGTCCTCTTTCTCCCCTCTCTCTCCAGATGAAATCTCGCGTCTTGTGACGGCCGGCCGCCCAACAACCTGCCCGCTTGACCCTATCCCCTCCTCTCTTCTCCAGACCATTTCCGGAGACCTTCTCCCTTACCTCACCTCGCTCATCAACTCATCCTTGACCGCTGGCTACGTCCCTTCCGTCTTCAAGAGAGCGAGAGTTGCACCCCTTCTGAAAAAACCTACACTCGATCCCTCCGATGTCAACAACTACAGACCAGTATCCCTTCTTTCTTTTCTCTCCAAAACTCTTGAACGTGCCGTCCTTGGCCAGCTCTCCTGCTATCTCTCTCAGAATGACCTTCTTGATCCAAATCAGTCAGGTTTCAAGACTAGTCATTCAACTGAGACTGCTCTTCTCTGTGTCACGGAGGCGCTCCGCACTGCTAAAGCTAACTCTCTCTCCTCTGCTCTCATCCTTCTAGACCTATCGGCTGCCTTTGATACTGTGAACCATCAGATCCTCCTCTCCACCCTCTCCGAGCTGGGCATCTCCGGCGCGGCCCACGCTTGGATTGCGTCCTACCTGACAGGTCGCTCCTACCAGGTGGCGTGGCGAGAATCTGTCTCCGCACCACGTGCTCTCACCACTGGTGTCCCCCAGGGCTCTGTTCTAGGCCCTCTCCTATTCTCGCTATACACCAAGTCACTTGGCTCTGTCATATCCTCACATGGTCTCTCCTATCATTGCTATGCAGACGACACACAATTAATCTTCTCCTTTCCCCCCTCTGATAACCAGGTAGTGAATCGCATCTCTGCATGTCTGGCAGACATATCAGTGTGGATGACAGATCACCACCTCAAGCTGAACCTCGGCAAGACGGAGCTGCTCTTCCTCCCGGGGAAGGACTGCCCGTTCCATGATCTCGCCATCACGGTTGACAACTCCATTGTGTCCTCCTCCCAGAGTGCTAAGAACCTTGGCGTGATCCTGGACAACACCCTGTCGTTCTCAACTAACATCAAGGCGGTGACCCGTTCCTGTAGGTTCATGCTCTACAACATTCGCAGAGTACGACCCTGCCTCACGCAGGAAGCGGCGCAGGTCCTAATCCAGGCACTTGTCATCTCCCGTCTGGATTACTGCAACTCGCTGTTGGCTGGGCTCCCTGCCTGTGCCATTAAACCCCTACAACTCATCCAGAACGCCGCAGCCCGTCTGGTGTTCAACTTTCCCAAGTTCTCTCACGTCACCCCGCTCCTCCGCTCTCTCCACTGGCTTCCAGTTGAAGCTCGCATCCGCTACAAGACCATGGTGCTTGCCTACGGAGCTGTGAGGGGAACGGCACCTCCGTACCTTCAGGCTCTGATCAGGCCCTACACCCAAACAAGGGCACTGCGTTCATCCACCTCTGGCCTGCTCGCCTCCCTACCTCTGAGGAAGTACAGTTCCCGCTCAGCCCAGTCAAAACTGTTCGCTGCTCTGGCACCCCAATGGTGGAACAAACTCCCTCACGACGCCAGGTCAGCGGAGTCAATCACCACCTTCCGGAGACACCTGAAACCCCACCTCTTTAAGGAATACCTAGGATAGGATAAAGTAATCCTTCTAACCCCCCCCCTTAAAAGAGTTAGATGCACTATTGTAAAGTGGTTGTTCCACTGGATATCATAAGGTGAATGCACCAATTTGTAAGTCGCTCTGGATAAGAGCGTCTGCTAAATGACTTAAATGTAAATGTAAATGTAAATATTCTCCTTTTTAACTTTCCTGTAACAAAGTCAACAATTTCTACAGAAGTCCTCCAGTACATTGAAGTTCATCTAGGCTCAGCTAGGCTGTGAAGGTGTGTCCTGTGAGGGTGTAATTGTCCCTCAGCCCTTTTGAAACTTCAGCAGCATCTTGTCCACTCTCTCCAGCCCCTGCATGCCCTCACAAAGGTCTGAGAGCTGACAGTCCACCACAGTGTCAGAGAGAGAGATAGATAGAGAAAAAATACCCACTAAAATACAGTGCCTTCGGAAAGTATTCAGGCCCCTTGACTTTTTCCTCATTTTGTTACGTTACGGCCTTATTCTAAAATGGATTAAAGTATTTTTCCCCCTCATCAATCTACACACAATACACAATAATAACAAAGCGGAAACAGGTTTTTAGAAATGTTTGCAAATTTATAAATTATAAATACCTTATTTGCATAAGCATTCAGACCCATTGCTATGAGACTTGAAATTGAGCTCAGGTGCATTCTGTTTCCATTGATCATCCTTGAGATGTTTCTACAACTTGATTGGAGTCCACCTATGGTAAATACAATTGATTGGACATGATTTGGAAAGGCACAAACCTGTCTATATAAAGTCCCAAAGTTGACAGTGCATGTCAGAGCAAAAGCCAAGCCATGAGGTTGAAGGAATTATTCGTAGAACTCTGAGACAGGATTGTGTCGAGGCACAGATCTGGGGAAGGGTACCAAAAATGTCTGCAGCATTAAAGTTCCCCAAGAACATAGTGGCCTCCATCATTCTTAAATTGAAGAAGTTTGGACCCACCAAGACTCTTTCTAGAGCTGGAGCCCGGCTAAACTGAGAAATCGGGGTACAAGAGCCCTGGTCAGGGAGGTGACCAAGAACCCGATGGTCACTCGGACAAAGCTCCAGAGTTACTCTGTGGATATGGGAGAACCTTCCAGAAGGACATCCATTTATGCAGCACTCCACCTATCAGGCCTTTATGGTAGAGTGGCCAGATGGAAGCCACTCCTCAGTAAAAGGCACATGACAGCCCAGTTGAAGTTTGCCAAAAGGCATCTAAAGGACACTCAGACCATGAGAAACAAGATGCTGTGGTCTGGTGAAACCAAGATTGAACTCTTTGGCCTGAATGCCAAGCATAACTTCTAGAGGAAGCCTGGCACCATCCATATTGTGAAGCATGGATGGTGGCAGCATCATGCTGTGGGGATGTTTTTCAGCGGCATGGACTGGGAGATTAGTCAGGGATGAGGGAAAGATGAATGGAGAAAAGTACAGCGAGATCCTTGATGAAAACCTGTGCCAGAGCGCTCAGGACTTCAGACAGGGGCGAAGGTTCACCTTCCAACAGGACAATGACTCTAAGCACACAGCCAAGACAATGCAGGAGTGGCTTTCGGACACGTCTCTGAATGTCCTTGAGTAGCCCAGCCAGAGCCTGGACTTGAACCTGATCTAACATTTCCGGAGAGACCTGAAAATAGCTGTGCAGTGACTCTCCCAATCCAACCTGACAGAGCTTGAGAGTATTTGCAGAGAAGAATGGGAGAAACTCCCCAAATGCAGGTGTGCCAAGCTTGTAGCATCGTACCCAAGAAACCTCAAGGCTGTAATCTCTGCCCAAGGTGCTTCAATAAAGTACTGATAAAGTGTCTGAATACTTATGTAAATGTGATATTTCAATTTTTATTACATTTTTTACATTTGCAAACATTTCTAAAAACCTGTTTTTGCTTCGTCATTGGGGGGTATTTTGTGTAGATTGATGAGGGAAAAAAATCTATTTAATACATTTTAGAATAAGGCTGTAACGTAACAACATTTTAAAAAATCAAGGTGTCTGAATACTTTCCGAATGCAGGTATATAGTCCTAATAGTACATAACAATAATACATAATTAACAATTACCTTCCAGTCAAAAAGCTTGGCTTAGCTACTATTTTAGGAATCATACAACATGTCACAGATAACAAACACCTAAAGAGATATCTAGCTACATAGTTATTCTGAGCGTAGCCGGCGGTAGCTACATACGCATCCTAGTAAGTTAGCATAAGACAAGGCAGACAAGGACGCAGCTAAATCAAGTACCGTTAGGCTAACCAGCTAGCTTCCTTGCTGATTGTCTACTCGGCTGACTGTCTACTCAGCCTGTTATCAGAAGTTAATCTTATTAATCAGAAAAAATACTCTAAAATGTAAATATTCTAATTACCAACATAAAAGTGATTGTATCAGTTACTTACCTTAACATTGTTGTCCTGATCTCAATGACAGAGCGAAGTTTGACGAGAGTGGAGGAGAGGGCAACATTCACTTTCAGTCCCCATGCCAAAAGTCACCATTTGCTCATCACTGCCAATGACGCAGTCGTTGCTATAGCAATGCATGATGGCGCTACCCATACCACTAATAAACATTGTTCAAGATCAAAATCTCTCAAAAAAAATAGAGATGTTTCCATGTTCAATGCACATGTTGAGTATTAGTGAATTGAAGACATCTCTTTACTTTCTGAAGTGTTTCTAGGCCCTTTAATTATCCAAAAGATTATTGTATATCATGGTGCTTGTTTCTTCATTCTCAATCCTCCTTTAATCTACCCCAAGTTGGACAGAACCGAGGAGCTGGGATATTGAGATTGCTAAAACATTGAGCCGGGCAAATCAATCTCAAATCTAGTGATTTTCTTAATGGTGAAGAAGTGTGAAATGCTTTGTGACCAGTAACAACAGCCACAACAACAGGACAGCCACAAATGGAGTCCTAATGAATATAAAGACCGATAACCACTGTTTGATAAAGCACAGTACAGACTATCAGTGGAGCTTAATTTCCCCAGGCTCCAGTGGCCTGTCTAGTGAGAGTGGTCAAATGTGTGTAATTTACCTCTGTGTGTTCCTTCCTTCCTCCTTTATTTTGCCAACTGGCTTTGGAACGGGGAGTGAGTCAAGGTTAAAAGCATATACCTCCAGGGAGATCCAGCCAGCCACAGACAGGATACAGTTTAGGGGGTATCTAGTGTAGTTCCAGCAGCACTCAAGGCCCTGGGCTCTGCGCTTTAAGGCAGGATATCTTTGGCTTTGTAAACATCCCCATCTCTGTCTCAGTGAATTCACAGCCATAAAACAGCTGTGGCCGGTATGGGAGAAACCTGACAAACACATTACCCGGGTGCTACCACATACGTGCAGCCGTGGTAGCATCTGCAATCAACAATTTGTTATTCAATGCAGATGGCAATTACACCGTTTTAGTGCCGTTACCCAAATAAATCTGTATGTCCTGGGAGACGACAGATGAAACCAGAGGGAATCGTCAACCTTGGGAGAAAAAAAAACCTACGCAGCCAAATCTATGGTAGTGGTACATACAATTAATGCCATGGACTGGGCCATGGTTGCGTATGGAGGACACGTCTCACTCTGAGTGAAGAGCAATCAGACTCACACAGACTCTCAGTCGAAGGAATAAAATAAAGATGAGGCTGTGTCTTTGTCTGACCCTTTCCCACTCCTAGCCTGGACTAATGGGATTGTGTTAGCCATGGGACAGGTGTCTGTCTAGTCTCTAATGAGTGACACAGCACAAAGGGAAACTTTTCACCAACATTGCTCTGCTCGTCTGCTGCCATTCTTAGTGCCTTGCGGCTTTCAGAGGTGGATCAGTGTCAGTTTGAAATGGAATCTCTGCTAGGAGGTAGCATTGGCAGGTAGCAACATCACATTGGGATATTTACTATATTTCTACACACATCTAGGGTAGTTACAGTAAAGTTAAATTACTTAATTGGCGCCACTGTCTGCTGCTAGAAGGTAGCATTGACTGTTGGCAACATCTCACTGGGAGGTTAGGTGTGTTTCTACGTAAATCCAGGGTATTTAGTCAAAGTTCTGTTAAATTAGTTAAAGAAATTAGCCCGATTCCCCACTGCACTGCTGTTCACCTCTGAAGCCAACATAGGCAGGCTAGACTGTTATATAATGTTCATCTTGACTAATCCAGGAGTGAACATGTTATTTCAAAACAAATTTCTTGTTCAAACATGAGTGAGGTAGAGTAATTTATGGTATAACAAAGAGCACTGACCTTTCTGCCTCCTTGACGGCAGTAAACAAGGTATGTCTCGTTCTCCTCGTCCAGAAAATTCTTGGCAATTGCTCTCCCTTGCATGTGATATACATGTATCATACTTCATCGGGTTACGCTCTCACCTAAAAGAAAAACACAAACAAACACGAGCGTGAAATATTCATAAACTTCAGAAAAGGGACCAAAAAGAGGAACCATACACAGAGGATGCCTCTGCTGGCTGTTCACTTAGGGAAGGGAACTCTGTATTCTAGGTGGTTTTTTGGATAAAGATCTCAGGTTGGTCTGTCAATCTGGCAATTAACCAGTGCATGGAGCCTAAAGGAAATCCAATATATTTCCATTATGGTGTTTACATGGAGCAGCAAAGCCCAGGGACTCCCTCCCCTGCAATTCATTACGGCGATACGCAATCCTTCCCTTGGGGCCGAGCCAATACTATTACACTGCACCCGCCATATCTAATTTCGTCTGCTGATATCACAATCTGTGAAACTCAAGGAGAGCTCGTGGTCTTTCAGTCACTCTCCTCCCTAACAGGTAAGTTCCCATTACAACAACTCTATGTGTTCACAATTTATACCCCCACATTGTATAGGATATTGTTCCCTCAATCCACATTTAGTCACACTCCATGTAATGACACCACCAGTCACTTTCATTAAGATGTCTTGTTTTAAGATGATTTACAGCTACATTGTCACTTGACCGCTTCTATCTATCTCAGCGTCATTTACAGTGCAGCATGTTTTTCACAGGAATATGAAGATAATAGAAAAATATCTACAGGAATATTTTTATTAGGAGTGTAGATTGACCCAGACATGCATTGTTGGTTCTGCACAGGCAGGACTCTAAATTGAAATGTTTAATTGGTAGCACTTTAAAAATTTAGAAAATAAGATTTCTTAAATTGATTGAGATTCAGCCTATATTGGGCCTAAATGAATTCTAGCTACTTTAGAAGCACTGGAAACTAATATGTAACACTATAAATACATTAATTTATTATAAAAGCTAAAATGTTGATACAAATACCTGTCACTGAAATTACAAAGTAATTTGTGGAATATTAGGTTTCTACCTTGTGTAAAAGCACTATTTTCCTATTGAGATGCATTACATTGAAAATTGTGCACTTGTCACACCCTGACCATAGAGAGCCTTTGTTTCTCTATGGTATAGTAGGTCAGGGCGTGACTGGGGGGTATTCTAGTTTATTATTTCTATGTGGGGTTCTAGTTTATTATTTATATGTTGGTGATTTGTATGATTCCCAATTAGAGGCAGCTGGTAATCGTTGTCTCTAATTGAGGATTATATTTAAGTAGTTATTGTTCCCACCTGTGTTTGTGGGATATTATTTTGTGTTTTGTGCATGTGCACCACGTAGTCACGTTTCGTTGTTAGTTTATTGATTTATTGTTTTGTTTTTGCTATGTTTCACTTTATAATAAATATGTGGAACTCAACATCTGCTGCGCCTTGGTCCGTCTCTCCTCACGTAAGTGACAGCACTGTCTCTTTAAAAACATCAGGTTTGTGATGACAACATGCAAGAGTTCTCATTCATGCATTGCAAGAGTTTTGTCATTCATTCATTCACCACCTTTTATTGCCCAAAAATGTTTGGATATAATAAAGTTACCAGGTTTTTAGCTCTAGCCAAAAAGCTAACTTGATTGAGCAAAGTGTGAACAAATGGTTGAATGGATATGTCGAGATTTTGTCATGAAAAGGGTATCCACAAGTTCATCTGACTCTGAGCAAGTAGGGCCTCATTGCCAAAATCCCGAAGTATCCCTTTAACGACGTAGACAGACGCTCAAGTCGTTTTATTATAGCACAAAGTGGTTTTAAGTACTTTAGTAAAAAAAATGTAAGTACTATTTAAGTCATTGTTTTAGATATCTGTACTTTTACTCCAATACTGTACATTCCTAAAGAAAATAATGTACTTTTTACTCCATACATTTTCCCTGACACCCAAAAGTACTGGTTACATTTTGAATGCTTAGCAGGACAGGAAAATTGTCAAATTCACGCACTTATAAAGAAAACATTCCCAACTGCCTTTGATCTGGCAGACTCATGAAACACAAATGCTTTGTTTTTAAATGGTTGTCTAAGTGTTGGAGTGTGCTGCTGGCTATTCGTAAATTAAAAAACAAGAAAAAATGGTTTGCTTAATATAAGGAATTTGAAATGATTTATCTTTTACTTTTGATCCTTACGTATATTGTAAACCAAATACTTTAAAACTTTTACTCAAGTACTGTTGCATTTTACTTTTCAAATGTATCTTTACTTTTATTCAATTATGACTGTTGGGTACTTTTCCCACCACTTTTTCCACCACAGCCCACGACATTGTTTATGGTCCCGGCGATCCGCTAGGAGGATAAAAATGTTGCTCTGGTAATATGGGTCAGATCTTTTAATCTGGTCGAGCGAGAAGCAAGCCATTTTCACTGAAGTAACGGTGCAACCATGCCTCAAACTAATCTGCACTCTATTGTTTCTCAAGGGCACTCCGAAACAACGGTACAGCGAAGTCTTATGGCGCCGGAGGGGACGGCAGCCGTTTTATGGGCTCGTAACCAACTGTGCTATTTTGTTTGTTTTTTCACATTGTTTGTAACTCATTTTGTACATAATGTTGCTGCTACCGTCTGTTATGACCGAGAAGAGTTTCTGGACATCAGAACAACGATTACTCACCTCGAACTGGACAAATGTTATTCATGAGTCCAACGTGAAGGATATACTGCTTCCCGGAGACCAGGCCCAAATCCCCGTCATTTGAGTTAAGAAAAGATGGAAATATAGGGTGCGGCGGTCTGGGTGCCTTGTGAGAATTTGTCGGCAAGTGAGTAAACCACCATACCCTCTGTATTATTGGCCAATGTGCAATCATTGGAAAACAAACTGGACGCTCTACGATTAAGACTATCTTACCAACGGGACATTTAAAAACTGTAATATCTTACGTTTCACCGAGACATGGCTGAACGATGACACGGATAATATAGAACTTGCTGGCTTCTCTGTGTTTTGGCAGAACAGAGCAGCTACGTCTGGTAAGACGAGGGGCGGGGGCTGTGTGTCAATTTGTAAATAACTGCTGGTGCGCGATGTCTAATATTAAAGAGGTCTCGAGGTATTGCTTTCCTGAGGTAGAATATTTCATGATAAGCAGTATACCACACTATCTACCAAGAGAGTTCACACCTATATCATTCGTAGCTGTCAATTTACCAACAAAAACCAATGCTGGCACTAAGACCGCACTCAATGAGCTGTATAATGCCATAACTTGTTATGGATAGGGGGCAGCATTTTCATGTTTGGATGAAAAGCATGCCCAGAGTAAACTGCCTATGCATATTATTAGTAGATTTGTATAGAAAACACTCTGAAGTTTCTAAAACTGTTTGAATGATGTCTGTGGGTATAACAGAACTCATATGGCAGGCGAAAACCGGAGAAAAATCCAACCAGGAAGTGGGAAATCTGAGGTTTGTAGGTTTTCAACTCTTGGCCTATCGAATACACAGTGCCTATGGGGTAATTTTGCACTTCCTAAGGCTTCCACTAGATGTCAACAGTCTTTAGAACCTTGTTTGATGCTTCTACTGTGAAGTGGGTCTGAATGAGAGGGGAATGAGTCAGGGCTCTGGCAGAATGCCAGGAGCTCGTGACGCTCGTTCACCTGAGAGCGAGCTCTGTTCCATTGCTTTTCTGAAGACAAAGGAATTCTACGGTTGGAACATTATTGAAGATTTATGTTAAAAACTTCCTAAAGATTGATTCTATACTTCGTTTGACATGTTTCTACGGACTGTAATATGACTTTTCGTCTGAACTTTTGCCTGGACCTGCCCGCGCGTCGTGAGTTTAGATTGTGTACTGAACGTGCGAACCAAAAGGAGTAATTTGGACATAAATGATGGACTTTATGGAACAAATCAAACATTTATTGTGGACTGGGATTCCTGGGAGTGCATTCTGATGAAGATCATCAAAGGTAAGTGAGTATTTATAATGCTATTTCTGACTTATGTTGACTCCAACATGGCGGATATCTCTTTGGGTTGATTTGTCGTCTGAGCGCCGTACTCAGATTATTGCATGGTTTGCTTTTTCTGTGGAGTTTTTTAGAAATCTGACACTGTGGTTGCATTAAGGAGAAGTATATCTTTAAATCTGTGAATAACACTTGTATCTTTTATCAATGTTTATTATGAGTATTTCTGTGATTTGATGTGGCTCTGTGCAAATTCACGGGATGTTTTGGAGGCAAAGCCAAATGTAAACTGAGGTTTTTGGATATAAATATGAACTTGATCGAACAAAACATACATTTATTGTGTATAATGTTGTCCCGGGAGTGTCATTTGATGAAGAATATCAAAGGTTAGTGATTCATTTTATCAATATTTCTGCTTTTTGTGACTCCTCTCTTTGGTTGGAAAATCGCTGTATGCTTTCTGTGACTACTTGCTGATGATAAATGTTTCCTTACCTTTGATGAATTCATCAGAATGCAGTCCTAGGTATCCCAGGTCCACAATAAATGCTTGATTTGTTCGTTAATGTCCGTTATTTATGTCAAATTAGCTACTTTCGAATTGTTTACCAAACACCCTAACCAAAGTCTCAAAGCGCGACCACTATAACGTGACGAAATGTCCAAACGTTCCGTTACAGTCAGTAGAAACATGTCAAACGATGTACTGAATCAATCTTTAGAATGTTGTTAACATACATCTTGAATAACGTTCCAAACGGAGAATTACATCGACTTCAATTGAGAGATGGAACGGAGCTGCCTCTCACGTGAACGCGCGTGTTGAATCACCTCATGGCAGTGATTACTAATTTCTGTCTCCTTCGACCCCCCTTCACATTAGAGTCATCAGACTTAGTTCTATTGACTGACATCTAGTGGAAGCCGTAGGAAGTGAAAACCCATCCATATCTCTCTGTATTTTCAATGAGAGCTTGGTTGAAAATATGGCACCCCCAGAAAAAATCCAAACAGGAAGTGGAACTTCTCAGGTTTTTGCCTGCCATATGAGTTCTGTTAATCTCAGACATATTTCAAACAGTTTTAGAAACTTAAGTGTTTTCTATCCAATACTAATAATACTATGCATATATTAGTAACTGGGACTGAGGAGCAGGCCGTTTACTCTGGGCACCTTTCATCCACGCTACTCAATACTGCCCCTGCAGCCATAAGAAGTTAAACAGGTCAACATTCACAAAGCCACAGGGCCAGATGGGTTACCAGAGCGTGTACTCAAAGCATCCACGGACCAACTGGCAAGTGTCTTCGCTGACATTTTCAACCTCTCCCTGACCGAGTCTGCAATACCTACATGTTTCAAACAGACCACCACAATAGTCCTTGTGCCCAAGAAAGTGAAGGTAAGCTGCCTAAATGATTACCGCACCATAGCACTCACGTCGGTAGCCATGAAGCGCTTTGAAAGGCTGGTCATGGTTCACATCAACACCAGCATGCCAAAAACCCCAGACCCACTCCAATTCGCATACCGCTCCAACAGATCCACAGATGACACAATCTCAATCTCCACACTGCCCTTTCCCACCTGGTCAAAAGGAACACCCATTGTGAGAATTCTGTTCACTGACTACAGCTCAGCATTCAACACCATAGTGACCACAACGTTCATCACTAAGCAAAAAACCCTTGGACTAAACACCTCCCTCTGCAACTGGATCCTGGACTTCCTGACGGGCCGCCCCCAGGTGGTAAGGGAAGGCAAAAACACATCTGCCACGCATGCGTGCTTAGTCCCCTCCTGTACTCCCACAACTGCTTGGCTAAGCACGACTCCAACACCATCATTAAGTTTGCTGACGACACAACAGTGTCACCAACAACGATGAGACAGCCTATAGGGAGGAGGTCAGAGACCTGGCAGTGTGGTGCTAGGACAACAACCTCTCTCTCAATGTGAGCAAAACAAAGGAGCGGATCGTGGATTATTGGAAAAGGAGGGCCGAACAGTCCCCGATTAACATTGACGGGACTGAAGTGGAGTGGGTTGAGAGTTTCAAGTTCCTTGGTGTCCACATTACCAACAAACTATCATGGTCCAAACACACCAATACAGTTGTGAAGAGGGCACGACAACACCTTTCCCCCTCAGGAGACTGAAAAGATTTGGCATGGGTCCCCAGATCCTCAAAGTTCTACAGCTGCACCATCGAGAGCATCCTGCCCTGTTGCATTGCTGCCTGGTATGGCAACTGCTCGGCATCTGACCGTAAGGCACTACAGAGGGTAATGCGTATGGCCCAGTACATCATTGGGGCCAAGCTTCCTAACATCCAGGACCTATATACTAGGCAGTGTCACAGGAAGGCCCAAAAAATTGTCAAAGACTTAAGTCACCAGAATCATAGACTGTTCTCTCTGCTACCGCACGGCAAACGGTACCGGAGCACCAAATATAGGACCAAAAGGCTCCTTAACAGCTTCTACTCCCAAGCCATAAGACCACTGAACTAAACAATTTACACTGACCACCCCCTTTTGTTTTTACACTGCTGCTACTTGCTGTTTATTATCTAGTCGATTTAAAAATTACCTCGACTAATCTGTACCACCGCACATTGACTCGGTACTGGTTCCTCATGTATATAGCCTTGTTATTGTTATGTTGGTTTGATTGAGTTAATTTAGTAAATATTTTATTAACTCTATTTATTGACCTGCAATGTTGGTTAAGGGCTTGTAAGTAACCATTTCACGGTAAGGTCTACAGTCGTGGCCAAAAGTTTTGAGAATGACACTGTCACGCCCTGGCCTTAGTTATCTTTGTTTTCTTTATTATTTTAGTTAGGTCAGGGTGTGACATGGGGGATGTTTGTGTGTTTTTGTCTAGTCTAGGGTGTTTGTATTGTCTAGGGGGTTTTGTAGTTCATGGGGTTGTGTTCAGTGTAGGTGTTTATGTAAGTCTATGGTTGCCTGGATTGGTTCTCAATTAGAGACAGCTGTCTATCGTTGTCTCTGATTGAGAGACATATTTAGGCAGCCATAGGCATTAGGTAGGTTGTGGGTAATTGTCTATGTCTTGACGTTAGTTGCTTGTGTCTGCACTTTCGTTTGATAGCTTCACGGTTGTTTTGTCTAGTTTGTATTAGTGTTCGTGTTCGTTTCTTCTTCTATTAAAAAGAAGGTATTTATTTCACGCTGCGTCTTGGTCCTCTCTTTCACCCGAAGACGATCGTGACAGACACAAATATTAATTTGCCTCAGTTTGTATGATGACAATTTGCATATACTCCAGAATGTTGTGAAGAGTGATCAGATGATTTGCAATTAATTGCAAAGTCCCTCTTTGCCATGCAAATTAACTGAATCCCCCCAAAATATTTCCACTGTATTCCAGCCCTGCCACAAAAGGACCAGCTGACATCATGTCAGTGATTCTCTCATTAACACAGGTGTGAGTGTTGATGAGGACAAGGCTGGAGATCACTCTGTCATGCTGATTGAGTTTGAATACCAGACTGGAAGCTTCAAAAGGAGGGTGGTGCTTGGAATCATTGTTCTTCCTCTGTTAACCATGGTTACCTGCAAGGAAACACGTGCCGTCATCATTGCTTTGCACAAAAAGGGCTTCACAGGAAAGTATATTGCTGCCAATAAGATTGCACCTAAATCAACCATTTATCGGATCATCAAGAACTTCAAGAAGAGTGGTTCAATTGTCGTGAAGAAGGCTTCAGGGCGCCCAAGAAAGTCCAGCAAGCGCCAGGACCGTCTCCTAAAGTTGATTCAGCTGCAGGATCAGGGCACCACCAGTACAGAGCTTGCTCATTAATGGCAGCAGGCAGGTGTGAGTGCATCTGCACGCACAGTGAGGCAAAGACTTTTGGAGGATGGCCTGGTGTCAAGAAGGGCTGCAAAGAAGCCACTTTTCTCCAGGAAAAACATCAGGGACAGACTGATATTCTGCAAAAGGTACAGGGATTGGACTGCTGAGGACTGGGGTAAAGTCATTTTCTCTGATGAATCACCTTTCCGATTGTTTGGGGCATCCGGAAAAAATCTTGTCTGGAGAAGACCATTCATGTGTGGGGTTTCTTCTCAGCCAAGGGACTGGGCTCACTCACAATTTTGCCTAAGAACACAACCATGAATTAAGAATAGTACCAACACATCCTCCGAGAGCAACTTCTCCCAACCATCCAGAAGCAGTTTGGTGACAAACAATGCCTTTTCCAGCATGATGGAGCACCTTGTCATAAGGCAAAAGTGATAGCTAAGTGGCTCTGGGGAACAAAACATCGATATTTTGGGTCCATGTCCAGGAAATTCCCCAGACCTTAATCCCATTGAGAACTTGTGGTCAATCCTCAAGAGTCGGGTGGACAAACAAAAACTCACAAATTCTGACAAACTCCAAGCATTGATTATGCAAGAATGGTGTCATGTCTTTGGCATCATTAAGGTGAAGACTGTTATTTTATCAAATCGATTCTCTGTAATTATTATTACGTGAATAAACGAATCATGTAAATGTAATTAACTAGGAAGTCGGGGCACCAAGGAAAATATTTAGATTACAAAGTTATAATTTTCCTAATATAACATTTCAGATATTTTAATATCTGATCAATTAGTCTTCTAATTAATGAATTATTCTTTGCCTCACGTTAGTCTCATTCCAAACATTGTTGGTTATCTGCACGAACTCAGTCTTTGCTATGAATCATCCATACATCATTTGTCCTAATCATTTATTTACTAACTAAATAATCACAGAAATGCATAACAAACAAACAAACAGTAGGTATGGTTACAAGGAAATTATAGGGGATGTGCCCTAGTGGGCTAATCCGGTAGGGCGGCTTGGTAGACAAAGGGACTGAGAAGGGCGCGAAAGACAAAAGACACTACACAGTTGATAATTATAATAATTTAAATGCTAATCCTTTGCACATGAACGCTCACTCATTCGGGAATAATTGCAATCAATATATATATTGACGCTCAGTGTGTCATCGTGTGATCTCTGTTGGAATCGTCCTTTTCTGTTGGGAAGTTCATCCGAGATTTTCTCTGTGTCCCTGGAGTCTTTGGTTAGAATGAATACTTCAGAGTAACATTCAGAAATGTTCTTATAGAATAGATGTTTCGGCGGTTGTCGGTCTTCGCATTCAGTCGACACAAATTCTAGCTGCAGACTAGTAATTAGTATTGAATATTTGCTCTTATTCTGTTGGTATCGATAGTCTCAGAGTTTAACAACCATTACAACCTTCGCTTATACTGAAGGTACGCATGGTCTCTACTCAAACCTTAGCCCTCTCGGTAATCGAGAAACGCATGGTCTGAAGTGGGCTTCTCCAGGTGGGATTTTTATTCGGAACTGTGGAAAAGCTTTCCCATGACGCCAGATCGATGTCTGTGCTCATGGGGGTGGGCCAATGACTTAGTGAAACTTTAAACAGAAATACAATCCTCTCACATTAACGGTTTAAAATCACATTACACAATTTCACAAATAGTTTCATCTTTACTCATTCATTTTATACAATAATTAGATGCAAGCCTCAGAATGGAGGCTCCTGTATAAACAGAGTTATGGTAATGTGGCTGGATTGTCTTTCCTGAGGTCACAATCATAAAACAAAATGGACCGTTCGTAGCTGAATTCTCCACCGACCGTTTACACATTCTCCAAAACATGGATATTGTTCAGTTCTCAAGTTCTGTGATGTAGAATAAGTTCCTTTGTTCTACTGTGAACCCTCTCTCTATACCGCATGGCCGGGGGGGAAGAGAGTCTCCTCATGGAATTTACAACCTGAGATAACAGAGCCTTGGTAGGTGGGAGAGGGAGAGGTGGTAAGAGAGAGAGGGAGGGTACTCGCTATACCCAAAGAGGGTCACGTCATGACAATGGGCTGCCATCAGTCAGGATGTGGCCCAGAAGTTAATTGACAGCATGCCAGAGCAGATTGCAGAGGTCTTGAAAAAGAAGGGTCAACACTGAAAATATTGACTCTTTGCATCAACTTCATGTAATTGTCAATAAAAGCCTTTGCCACTTATGAAATGCTTGTAATTATACTTCAGTATTCCATAGTAACATCTGACAAAAATATCTAAAGACACTGAAGCAGCAAACTTTGTGGAAATGAATATTTGTGTCATTCTCAAAACTTTTGGCCACGACTGTACACCTGTTGTATTCAGCGCATGTAACAAATAAAGTGTGCTTTGATTTGGATTTGATTTATACAACAATTATTATCGGCAAGATTATTTTTCATAGTCACGCAGTGCTCTCAAAATACAACTCTTGGTCAGCAAAATATTTTGTTGCATATGTGACCTAATTTGTTGCTCTTTAGTGGAGGACGGGACACGTTCCCATTTTGGTAGATGATATGTATACCTAACCCCTGGGACACCTGCACCAGTCCACAGGATGACAGGAACACAATCTTCTCCAAGAAATTACTTGGCTTTTTGGCATCTGCTGCTGAATCGTATTCACACCCCCTGGAATATAAGCCATAGTGCAACAAATATTCTGATGGCCTTGCAGGAAAAATATGTGCACTGCATAACCTTTTGCACAATTCTGCACAACATGACTTAAATATTCACAGAGGCAAAGGGAAGCAAGCACTCCCAGGATAAACTCTAACGTCTTTGTACAAAACTGATGAACAATTTTTTTATGGCCCATTGAGACTTAAGATATGGAACACACTCATTTTCACAACTTTGGAGCACCAATACAGATGTATTATGCCATTGGAGTTTTTTCATAGGCTTGCAATGCCATGGTGAGGGAGAGGGGCACAAGAGACAAAAAGAGACAAAACGAGACAAAAACAAGCTTTGTACAGCCGTGACCTTCATATGAAATTACAAATGAGTGCTTAAACATTAAAACATACATTCATAAATCTACCTAAGAATGAATGCAGCCAGCTGTTAATAACAATGATGGGAAATAATTACAGCTTGTAGTTTGTCTGCTAATTACAGTGGTTTAAAGCAACATTTGCTGAGAGGTACTCAGTGCTTAACCATTCAGCACAATCTTAACCCCTACCAGCCAAGTTGAATCATACTATGCGAATAGCTTTTTAATTATTAATGAATGTTGGTAAGGAAAAAAGTCCTTCAGTAATTAGAAATCGAATAGACATCAGGGGATACCAGAGAGTTTTTCAGGTTCGCCATATTGCTTTGATCACCTCAGTAAGAAGATGCTGACCTATTATGTTTTTTTCTTGTGTTAGTTTCCCTTTATAAGAGAGCTGTGACTTGAGGCCATGGCAGATATGCAGCACAGGCAAATTCGGTCATGCACCGGTGGACCGAAGCAGTATGTGAAGGTTCTTCTTCCATAGCTTACCCCTTACAAAAAAAAACAATAAAAAAAAATCACGTCATTTTCGTGATTTTCGGACACGTGTAATTTTCAGACACTTGGATTTCAAACATAACTTTTAGACATTTTCACGACTTCCAGCTACATTAGTACTCTGTCAGGGAAAAATGACATACTTACCTGATTTGTTTGATATTAATAGTAAACAGTTATATATTTAACTAAGAGTAAGACTGGCCTGCTAATGTTGAGTTTTTATGGTGTCCACTCTAGCTTCCTGCAGTTAGTCTGGGCATCTGGTTAAGGAAATGGTTTTGCTAGGTATAGCTTGAGCTGACAATGACTTGATGATAAAAATCTGAAAGCTGGCATTCTATAGACAAGATGTTTGTGTGTGACCCGAGATAGAGATGGCCTAGAAGAGTTTAGAACAATGTCCCATTGTCTCATCTTCCTGGCAACTGGGAAACTAAGCCGGGTTGGAAGTAAAACAACATCCCGTGCAGATAACCAGGAGATGGATCAAGGTGGCTTATGGGAATGGTAGAAATGACTGACTGAGCATTTAGGGCCTATATAAGATTGCTGTTTTTTCATCATCAGTTAAGCTCTCGGCAACACAACCTAGAGTGTGCGCTCGACGGTTTCATTATTGCAATAATTAATCGATGTTGAATAAAGATGATTGTTTGAATAATTGTCCAAGTCTCTCTCAGAACTGAAATCTCCACTACAATTTCCATCCAGGGAATGAATGGTCTAAAACTCGCAACTTGCAAAAAAGGCAGCATAAGACTCCAACCTCTCCACAATGGCCAAGACCAGAGAGCTGTGTAAGGACATCAGGGATAAAATTGTAGACCTGCACAAGGCTGGGATGGGCTACAGGACAATAGGCAAGCAGCTTGGTGAGAAGGCAACAACTGTTGGCGCAATTATTAGAAAATGGAAGAAGTTCAAGATGACGGTCAATCACCCTCGGTCTGGGGCTCCATGCAAGATCTCACCTCGTGGGGCATCAATGATCGTGAGGGATCAGCCCAGAACTACACGGCAGGACCTGGTCAATGACCTGAAGAGAGCTGGGACCACAGTCTCAAAGAAAACCATTAGTAACACACTACGCCTGCAGCGCACGCAAGGTCCCCCTGCTCAAGCCAGCGCATGTCCAGGCCCGTCTGAAGTTTGCCAATGACCATCTGGATGATCCAGAGGAGGATCATGCACACTGTAGAATATGCATGGCAAAACAATGAACCACCCTCCATTGTGTGCACACGCATGTTTTAAAATTCACTGTCTGCAAACCCAGGGAACTAAAAGCACTGCCAATCTAAAGCAGCAATGAGGTAGAAATGCGACTGTTTAATCTGCATCAGTACAGAGCAGGAGCTGGGGCAGTCTCTCAAGCTGTGAGATGCAGTGAGGTATTCCTCCTCACTCTATACACCCCACCCTGGTGTGCTGCTCTACATGTCAAAGTGTTGGTACTGTTCTAAATGTCAAAGTGTTGATACTGTTCTAGATGGCAGCGTTGAGACTGTTCTACATGCCAAAGTGTTGGGACTCTTCTACTTGGCAGTGTTGGGACTGTTCTACAAACCAATGTGCTGGGACTGTTCTACATGCCAAAGTGTTGGGATAGTTCTAAATTTCAGTGTTGGGACAATTCTACATGTCAAAGTGTTGGGACTGCTGAACACGGCAAATTGTTGTAACTGTTTTACGCGGCAAAGTGTTGGGACTGTTCTACATGTCAAAGTGTTGGGATTGTTCTACATGTCAAAGTGTGGGAATGTTCTACATCGCAGTGTTGAGACCATACTACATGTCAAAGTGTTGGGACTGTTCTACATGGCAGTGTCGAGACTGTTCTACATGGCAGTGTCGGGACTGTTCTACACACAAGTGTTGGGACTGTTCCACATGTCAAAGTGTTGGGACTGTTCTACACGTCAACGTGTTGGGATGGTTCTACATGTCAACGTGTTGGGACTGTTCTACATGTCAAAGTGTTGGGACTGTTCTACATGTCAAAGTGTTGGGACTGTTCTACATGTCAAAGTGTTCGGACGGTTCTACATGTCAAAGTGTTGGGACTGTTCTACATGGCAGTGTTGGGACAGTTCTACATGTCAAAGTGTTAGGACTGTTCTATGTGGCAGTGGTGGGACTCTTCTACACACAAGTTTTGGGACTGTTATAGATGCCAAAGTGTTGGAAGTGATCCACATGGCAGTGTTGGGACTGTTCTACATGTTAAAGTGTTAGGAATGTTCTACATGGCAGTATTGGGAATGTTCTACATGTCAACGTGTTAGGAATGTTCTACATGGCAGTGTTGGGACTGTTCTACATACCAAAGTGTTGGAACTGTTCCACATGCCAAAGTGTTGGGACTGTTTTACATGGCAGTGGTTGAACTCTTCTTCATGTCAAAGTGTTGGGACTGTTCTACATGGCAGCGTTGGGACTGTTCTACATGCCAAAGTGTTGGGATTGTTCTACTTACCAAAGTGTTGGGACTGTTCCACATGCAAAAGTGTTGGGACTGTTTTACATGGCAGTGTTGGGACTGTTCTACATGTCAAAGTGTTGGGACTGTTCTACATGGCAGTGTTGAGACTGTTCTACATGTCAAAGTGTTGGGACAGTTCTACATGGCAGTGGTTGAACTCTTCTTCATGTCAAAGTGTTGGGACTGTTCTACATGGCAGCGTTGGGACTGTTCTACATGCCAAAGTGTTGGGATTGTTCTACACGTCAACGTGTTGGGACTGTTCTACGTGGCAGTGTTGGGACTGTTCTACATGTCAAAGTGTTGGGACTGTTCTATGTGGCAGTGTTGGGACTGTTCTACATGTCAAAGTGTTGGGACTGTTGAACACTGCATATTTTGGGGACTGTCCTACATGTCAAAGTGGTGGGACTGTTCTATATGGCAGTGGTGGGACTATTCTACACACAAGTGTTGGGACTGTTTTAGATGCCAACGTTTTGGGACTGTTCTGCATGGCAGTGTTGAGACCGTACTACATGTCAAAGTGTTGAGACTGTTCTACATGCCAAAGTGTTGGGATTGTTCTTCATGTCAAAGTGTTGGGACTGTTTTACATGCCAACGTGTTGGGACTGTTTTACATGGCAGTGTTGGGACTGTTCTACATACCAAGTGTTGAGACTGTTTTACATGGCAGTGTTGGGACTGTTCTACATGTCAAAGTGTTGAGACTGTTCTACATGGCCGTGTTGGGACTGGTCTACATGTCAAATTGTTGGAACTGTTCTACATGGCAGTGTTGGGACTGTTCTACATGTCAACGTGTTGGGACTGTTCTACATGGTAGTGTTTGGACTGTTCTACATGTAAAAGTGTTGGGACTGTTCTACATGGCAGTGCTGGGACTGTTCTACATGTCAAAGTGTTCGGACTGTTCTACATGGTAGTGTTTGGACTGTTCTACATGTCAAAGTGTTGGGACTTTTCTACATGGAAGTGTTGGGACTGTTCTACATGGTAATGTTGGGACTGGTCTACATGTCAATGTATTGGGACTGTTATACATTGCAGTGTTGGGACTGTTATACATGGCAGTGTTGGGACTGGTCTACATGTCAAATTTTTGGGACTGTTATACATGGCAGTGTTGGGACTGTTCTACTTGGTAGTGTTGGGACTGGTCTACTAGTCAAAGTTTTGGGACTGTTATACATGGCAGTGTTGGGACTGTTCTACATGTCAAATTTTTGGGACTGTTATACATGCCAAAGTGTTGAGATTGTTCTTCATGTCAAAGTGTTGGGACTGTTCTACATGTCAAAGTGTTGGGACTGTTCTACATGTCAAAGTGTTGGGACTGTTCTACATGCCTAAGTGTTGGGACTGTTGTACATGGCAGTGTTGGGACTGTTCTACACACAAGTTGTGGGACTGTTCTACATGGCAGTGTTGGGACTGGTCTACATGTCAAAGTGTTGGGACTGTTATACATGGCAGTGTTGGGACTGTTCTACATGTCAAAGTGTTGGGATGGTTCTACATGTCAAAGTGTTGGTACGGTTCCACATGTCAAAGTGTTGGGACTGTTCTACATGTCAAAGTGTTGGGACTGCTGAACACGGCAAATTGTTGTAACTGTTTTACGCGGCAAAGTGTTGGGACTGTTTTACATGCAAAGTGTGGGATTGTTCTACATGTCAAAGTGTTGGGAATGTTCTACATCGCAGTGTTGAGACCATACTACTTGTCAAAGTGTTGGGACTGTTCTACATGGCAGTGTCGGGACTGTTCTACACACAAGTGTTGGGACTGTTCCACATGTCAAAGTGTTGGGACTGTTCTACACGTCAAAGTGTTGGGACGGTTCTACATGTCAAAGTGTTGATACTGTTCTACATGTCAAAGTGTTGGGACTGTTCTACATGTCAAAGTGTTGGGACTGTTCTACATGTCAAAGTGTTGGGACTGTTCTACATGTCAAAGTGTTCGGACGGTTCTACATGTCAAAGTGTTGGGACTGTTCTACATGGCAGTGTTGGGACAGTTCTACATGTCAAAGTGTTAGGACTGTTCTATGTGGCAGTGGTGGGACTCTTCTACACACAAGTTTTGGGACTGTTATAGATGCCAAAGTGTTGGAAGTGATCCACATGGCAGTGTTGGGACTGTTCTACATGTTAAAGTGTTAGGAATGTTCTACATGGCAGTATTGGGAATGTTCTACATGTCAAAGTGTTGGGACTGTTCTACATGGCAGTGTTGAGACCGAACTACATGTCAAACTATTGAGACTGTTCTTCGTGGCAAAGTGTTGAGACTGTTCTGCATTTCAAAGTGTTGGGACTGTTCTACATGGCAGTGTTGGGACTGTTCTACATGGCAGTGTTGGGACTGTTCTACATGTCAAATTGTTGGGACTATTCTACATGGCAGGTTTGAGACTGTTCTACATGTCAAAGTGTTGGGACTGTTCTACATGTCAAAGTGTTGGGACTCTTCTACATGGCAGTGTTGGGACTGGTCTACATGTCAAATTGTTGGAACTGTTCTACATGGCAGTGTTGGGACTGTTCTACATGTCAAAGTGCTGGGACTGTTCTACATGGTAAGTGTTGAGACTGTTTTACATGGCAGTGTTGGGACTGTTCTACATGTCAAAGTGTTGGGACTGTTCCTCATGGCCGTGTTGGGACTGGTCTACATGTCAAATTGTTGGAACTGTTCTACATGGCAGTGTTGGGACTGTTCTACATGTCAACGTGTTGGGACTGTTCTACATGGTAGTGTTTGGACTGTTCTACATGTAAAAGTGTTGGGACTGTTCTACATGGCAGTGCTGGGACTGTTCTACATGTCAAAGTGTTCGGACTGTTCTACATGGTAGTGTTTGGACTGTTCTACATGTCAAAGTGTTGGGACTTTTCTACATGGAAGTGTTGGGACTGTTCTACATGGTAATGTTGGGACTGGTCTACATGTCAACGTATTGGGACTGTTATACATGGCAGTGTTTGGACTGGTCTACATGTCAAATTGTTGGGACTGTTATACATGGCAGTGTTGGGACTGTTCTACATAGTAGTGTTGGGACTGGTCTACTAGTCAAAGTTTTGGGACTGTTATACATGGCAGTGTTGGGACTGTTCTACATGTCAAATTTTTGGGACTGTTATACATGCCAAAGTGTTGGAAGTGATCCACATGGCAGTGTTGGGACAATTCTACATGTCAAAGTGTTGGGACTGCTGAACACGGCAAATTGTTGTAACTGTTTTACGCGGCAAAGTGTTGGGACTGTTTTACATGCAAAGTGTGGGACTGTTCTACATGTCAAAGTGTTGGGATTGTTCTACATGTCAAAGTGTTGGGAATGTTCTACATCGCAGTGTTGAGACCATACTACATGTCAAAGTGTTGGGACTGTTCTGCATGCCTAAGTGTTGGGACTGTTCTATGTGGCAGTGGTGGGACTCTTCTACACATAAGTTTTGGGACTGTTATAGATGCCAAAGTGTTGGAAGTGATCCACATGGCAGTGTTGGGACTGTTCTACATGTTAAAGTGTTAGGAATATTCTACATGGCAGTATTGGGAATGTTCTACATGTCAAAGTGTTGGGACCGAACTACATGTCAAACTGTTGAGACTGTTCTTCATGGCAAAGTGTTGAGACTGTTCTACATTTCAAAGTGTTGGGACTGTTCCACATGCCAAAGTGTTGGGACTGTTTTACATGGCAGTGTTGGGACTCTTCTTCATGTCAAAGTGTTGGGACTGTTCTACATGGCAGTGTTGGGATTGTTCTACACGTCAACGTGTTGGGACTGTTCTACGTGGCAGTGTTGGGACTGTTCTACGTGGCAGTGTTGGGACTGTTCTACGTGGCAGTGTTGGGACTGTTCTACATGTCAAAGTGGTGGGACTGTTCTACATGGCAGTGGTGGGACTGTTCTACACACAAGTGTTGGGACTGTTTTAGATGCCAACGTTTTGGGACTGTTCTACATGGCAGTGTTGAGACCGTACTACATGTCAAAGTGTTGAGACTGTTCTACATGCCAACGTGTTGGGACTGTTTTACATGGCAGTGTTGGGACGGTTCTACATGTCAAAGTGTTGGGACTGTTCTACATGGCAGTGTTGGGACAGTTCTACATGTCAAAGTGTTGGGACTGTTCTATGTGGCAGTGGTGGGACTCTTCTACACACAAGTTTTGGGACTGTTATAGATGCCAAAGTGTTGGAAGTGATCCACATGGCAGTGTTGGGACTGTTCTACATGTTAAAGTGTTGGGACTGTTCTACATGGCAAAGTGTTGGGACTGTTTTACATGCAAAGTGTGGGACTGTTCTACATGTCAAAGTGTTGGGATTGTTCTACATGTCAAAGTGTTGGGAATGTTCTACATCGCAGTGTTGAGACCATACTACATGTCAAAGTGTTGGGACTGTTCTGCATGCCTAAGTGTTGGGACTGTTCAATGTGGCAGTGGTGGGACTCTTCTACACATAAGTTTTGGGACTGTTATAGATGCCAAAGTGTTGGAAGTGATCCACATGGCAGTGTTGGGACTGTTCTACATGTTAAAGTGTTAGGAATATTCTACATGGCAGTATTGGGAATGTTCTACATGTCAAAGTGTTGGGACCGAACTACATGTCAAACTGTTGAGACTGTTCTTCATGGCAAAGTGTTGAGACTGTTCTGCATTTCAAAGTGTTGGGACTGTTCCACATGCCAAAGTGTTGGGACTGTTTTACATGGCAGTGTTGGGACTCTTCTTCATGTCAAAGTGTTGGGACTGTTCTACATGGCAGTGTTGGGATTGTTCTACACGTCAACGTGTTGGGACTGTTCTACGTGGCAGTGTTGGGACTGTTCTACGTGGCAGTGTTGGGACTGTTCTACATGTCAAAGTGGTGGGACTGTTCTACATGGCAGTGGTGGGACTGTTCTACACACAAGTGTTGGGACTGTTTTAGATGCCAACGTTTTGGGACTGTTCTACATGGCAGTGTTGAGACCGTACTACATGTCAAAGTGTTGAGACTGTTCTACATGCCAACGTGTTGGGACTGTTTTACATGGCAGTGTTGGGACGGTTCTACATGTCAAAGTGTTGGGACTGTTCTACATGGCAGTGTTGGGACAGTTCTACATGTCAAAGTGTTGGGACTGTTCTATGTGGCAGTGGTGGGACTCTTCTACACACAAGTTTTGGGACTGTTATAGATGCCAAAGTGTTGGAAGTGATCCACATGGCAGTGTTGGGACTGTTCTACATGTTAAAGTGTTGGGACTGTTCTACATGGCAAAGTGTTGGGACTGTTCTACATACCAAAGTGTTGGGACTGTTCTACATACCAAAGTGTTGGGACTGTTTTACATGGCAGTGTTGGGACTGGTCTACATGTCAAATTGTTGGAACTGTTCTACATGTCAAAGTGTTGGGACTCTTCTACATGGCAGTGTTGGGACTGGTCTACATGTCAAATTGTTGGAACTGTTCTACATGGCAGTGTTGGGACTGTTCTACATGTCAAAGTGCTGGGACTGTTCTACATGGTAAGTGTTGAGACTGTTTTACATGGCAGTGTTGGGACTGTTCTACATGTCAAAGTGTTGGGACTGTTCTACATGGCCGTGTTGGGACTGGTCTACATGTCAAATTGTTGGAACTGTTCTACATGGCAGTGTTGTGACTGTTCTACAAGTCAACGTGTTGGGACTGTTCTACATGGTAGTGTTTGGACTGTTCTACATGTAAAAGTGTTGGGACTGTTCTACATGGCAGTGCTGGGACTGTTCTACATGTCAAAGTGTTCAGACCGTTCTACATGGTAGTGTTTGGACTGTTCTACATGTCAAAGTGTTGGGACTTTTCTACATGGAAGTGTTGGGACTGTTCTACATGGTAATGTTGGGACTGGTCTACATGTCAACGTATTGGGACTGTTATACATGGCAGTGTTGGGACTGTTATACATGGCAGTGTTGGGACTGGTCTACATGTCAAATTGTTGGGACTGTTATACATGGCAGTGTTTGGACTGTTCTACATAGTAGTGTTGGGACTGGTCTACTAGTCAAAGTTTTGGGACTGTTATACATGGCAGTGTTGGGACTGTTCTACATGTCACATTTTTGGGACTGTTATACATGCCAAAGTGTTGAGATTGTTCTTCATGTCAAAGTGTTGGGACTGTTCTACATGTCAAAGTGTTGGGACTGTTCTACATGTCAAAGTGTTGGGACTGTTCTACATGCCTAAGTGTTGGGACTGTTCTACATGGCAGTGTTGGGACTGTTCTACACACAAGTTGTGGGACTGCTCTACATGTCAAAGTTTTGGGACTGTTCTACATGGCAGTGTTGGGACTGGTCTACATGTCAAAGTGTTGGGACTGTTATACATGGCAGTGTTGGGACTGTTCTACATGGCAGGTTTGAGACTGTTCTACATGTCAAAGTGTTGGGACTGTTCTACATGTCAAAGTGTTAGGACGGTTCTACATGTCAAAGTGTTGGGATGGTTCTACATGTCAAAGTGTTGGTACGGTTCCACATGTCAAAGTGTTGGGACTGTTCTACATGTCAAAGTGTTGGGACTGTTCTACATGTCAAAGTGTTGGGACTATTCTACATGTCAGAGTGTTGGGACGGTTCTACATGTCAAAGTGTTGGGACGGTTCTACATGTCAAAGTGTTGGGACTGTTCTACATGTCAAAGTGTTGGGACTATTCTACATGTCAAAGTGTTGGGACAGTTCTACATGTCAAAGTCTTGGGACTGTTCTATGTGGCAGTGGTGGGACTCTTCTACACATACGTTTTGGGACTGTTATAGATGCCAAAGTGTTGGAAGTGATCCACATGGCAGTGTTGGGACAATTCTACATGTCAAAGTGTTGGGACTGCTGAACACGGCAAATTGTTGTAACTGTTTTACGCGGCAAAGTGTTGGGACTGTTTTACATGCAAAGTGTGGGACTGTTCTACATGTCAAAGTGTTGGGATTGTTCTACATGTCAAAGTGTTGGGAATGTTCTACATCGCAGTGTTGAGACCATACTACATGTCAAAGTGTTGGGACTGTTCTACATGGCAGTGTCGGGACTGTTCTACATGGCAGTGTCGGGACTGTTCTACACACAAGTGTTGGGACTGTTCCACATGTCAAAGTGTTGGGACTGTTCTGACACGTCAAAGTGTTGGGACGGTTCTACATGTCAAAGTGTTGATACTGTTCTACATGTCAAAGTGTTGGGACTGTTCTACATGTCAAAGTGTTGGGACTGTTCTACATGTCAAAGTGTTGGGACTGTTCTACATGTCAAAGTGTTCGGACGGTTCTACATGTCAAAGTGTTGGGACTGTTCTACATGGCAGTGTTGGGACAGTTCTACATGTCAAAGTGTTAGGACTGTTCTATGTGGCAGTGGTGGGACTCTTCTACACACAAGTTTTGGGACTGTTATAGATGCCAAAGTGTTGGAAGTGATCCACATGGCAGTGTTGGGACTGTTCTACATGTTAAAGTGTTAGGAATGTTCTACATGGCAGTATTGGGAATGTTCTACATGTCAAAGTGTTGGGACTGCTCTACATGGCAGTGTTGAGACCGAACTACATGTCAAACTATTGAGACTGTTCTTCATGGCAAAGTGTTGAGACTGTTCTGCATTTCAAAGTGTTGGGACTGTTCTACATGGCAGTGTTGGGACTGTTCTACATGGCAGTGTTGGGACTGTTCTACATGTCAAATTGTTGGGACTATTCTACATGGCAGGTTTGAGACTGTTCTACATGTCAAAGTGTTGGGACTGTTCTACATGTCAAAGTGTTGGGACTCTTCTACATGGCAGTGTTGGGACTGGTCTACATGTCAAATTGTTGGAACTGTTCTACATGGCAGTGTTGGGACTGTTCTACATGTCAAAGTGCTGGGACTGTTCTACATGGTAAGTGTTGAGACTGTTCTACATGGCAGTGTTGGGACTGTTCTACATGTCAAAGTGTTGGGACTGTTCTACATGGCCGTGTTGGGACTGGTCTACATGTCAAATTGTTGGAACTGTTCTACATGGCAGTGTTGGGACTGTTCTACATGTCAACGTGTTGGGACTGTTCTACATGGTAGTGTTTGGACTGTTCTACATGTAAAAGTGTTGGGACTGTTCTACATGGCAGTGCTGGGACTGTTCTACATGTCAAAGTGTTCGGACTGTTCTACATGGTAGTGTTTGGACTGTTCTACATGTCAAAGTGTTGGGACTTTTCTACATGGAAGTGTTGGGACTGTTCTACATGGTAATGTTGGGACTGGTCTACATGTCAACGTATTGGGACTGTTATACATGGCAATGTTGGGACTGTTATACATGGCAGTGTTTGGACTGGTCTACATGTCAAATTGTTGGGACTGTTATACATGGCAGTGTTGGGACTGTTATACATGGCAGTGTTGGGACTGTTCTACATGTCACATTTTTGGGACTGTTATACATGCCAAAGTGTTGAGATTGTTCTTCATGTCAAAGTGTTGGGACTATTCTACATGTCAAAGTGTTGGGACTGTTCTACATGTCAAAGTGTTGGGACTGTTCTACATGCCTAAGTGTTGGGACTGTTCTACATGGCAGTGTTGGGACTGTTCTACACACAAGTTGTGGGACTGCTCTACATGTCAAAGTTTTGGGACTGTTCTACATGGCAGTGTTGGGACTGGTCTACATGTCAAAGTGTTGGGACTGTTATACATGGCAGTGTTGGGACTGTTCTACATGGCAGATTTGAGACTGTTCTACATGTCAAAGTGTTGGGACTGTTCTACATGTCAAAGTGTTAGGACGGTTCTACATGTCAAAGTGTTGGGACGGTTCTACATGTCAAAGTGTTGGTACGGTTCCACATGTCAAAGTGTTGGGACTGTTCTACATGTCAAAGTGTTGGGACTGTTCTACATGTCAGAGTGTTGGGACGGTTCTACATGTCAAAGTGTTGGGACGGTTCTACATGTCAAAGTGTTGGGACTGTTCTACATGTCAAAGTGTTGGGACTATTCTACATGTCAAAGTGTTGGGACAGTTCTACATGTCAAAGTGTTGGGACTGTTCTATGTGGCAGTGGTGGGACTCTTCTACACATAAGTTTTGGGACTGTTATAGATGCCAAAGTGTTGGAAGTGATCCACATGGCAGTGTTGGGACAATTCTACATGTCAAAGTGTTGGGACTGCTGAACACGGCAAATTGTTGTAACTGTTTTACGCGGCAAAGTGTTGGGACTGTTTTACATGCAAAGTGTGGGACTGTTCTACATGTCAAAGTGTTGGGATTGTTCTACATGTCAAAGTGTTGGGAATGTTCTACATCGCAGTGTTGAGACCAAACTACATGTCAAAGTGTTGGGACTGTTCTACATGGCAGTGTCGGGACTGTTCTACATGGCAGTATCGGGACTGTTCTACACACAAGTGTTGGGACTGTTCCACATGTCAAAGTGTTGGGACTGTTCTACACGTCAAAGTGTTGGGACGGTTCTACATGTCAAAGTGTTGATACTGTTCTACATGTCAAAGTGTTGGGACTGTTCTACATGTCAAAGTGTTGGGACTGTTCTACATGTCAAAGTGTTGGGACTGTTCTACATGTCAAAGTGTTCGGACGGTTCTACCTGTCAAAGTGTTGGGACTGTTCTACATGGCAGTGTTGGGACAGTTCTACATGTCAAAGTGTTAGGACTGTTCTATGTGGCAGTGGTGGGACTCTTCTACACACAAGTTTTGGGACTGTTATAGATGCCAAAGTGTTGGAAGTGATCCACATGGCAGTGTTGGGACTGTTCTACATGTTAAAGTGTTAGGAATGTTCTACATGGCAGTATTGGGAATGTTCTACATGTCAAAGTGTTGGGACTGTTCTACATGGCATTGTTGAGACCGAACTACATGTCAAACTATTGAGACTGTTCTTCATGGCAAAGTGTTGAGACTGTTCTGCATTTCAAAGTGTTGGGACTGTTCTACATGGCAGTGTTGGGACTGTTCTACATGGCAGTGTTGGGACTGTTCTACATGTCAAATTGTTGGGACTGTTATACATGGCAGGTTTGAGACTGTTCTACATGTCAAAGTGTTGGGACTGTTCTACATGTCAAAGTGTTAGGACGGTTCTACATGTCAAAGTGTTGGGATGGTTCTACATGTCAAAGTGTTGGTACGGTTCCACATGCCAAAGTGTTGGGACTGTTCTACATGTCAGAGTGTTGGGACGGTTCTACATGTCAAAGTGTTGGAACGGTTCTACATGTCAAAGTGTTGGGACTGTTCTACATGTCAAAGTGTTGGGACTATTCTATATGTCAAAGTGTTGGGACAGTTCTACATGTCAAAGTGTTGGGACTGTTCTATGTGGCAGTGGTGGGACTCTTCTACACATAAGTTGTGGGACTGTTATAGATGCCAAAGTGTTGGAAGTGATCCACATGGCAGTGTTGGGACTGTTCTACATGTTAAAGTGTTGGGACCGAACTACATGTCAAACTGTTGAGACTGTTCTTCATGGCAAAGTGTTGAGACTGTTCTGCATTTCAAAGTGTTGGGACTGTTCTACATGGCAGTGTTGGGACTGTTCCACATGCCAAAGTGTTGGGACTGTTTTACATGGCAGTGTTGGGACTCTTCTTCATGTCAAAGTGTTGGGACTGTTCTACATGGCAGTGTTGGGATTGTTCTACACGTCAACGTGTTGGGACTGTTCTACGTGGCAGTGTTGGGACTGTTCTACATGTCAAAGTGGTGGGACTGTTCTATATGGCAGTGGTGGGACTGTTCTACACACAAGTGTTGGGACTGTTTTAGATGCCAACGTTTTGGGACTGTTCTACATGGCAGTGTTGAGACCGTACTACATGTCAAAGTGTTGAGACTGTTCTACATGTCACATTTTTGGGACTGTTATACATGCCAAAGTGTTGAGATTGTTCTTCATGTCAAAGTGTTGGGACTATTCTACATGTCAAAGTGTTGGGACTGTTCTACATGTCAAAGTGTTGGGACTGTTCTACATGCCTAAGTGTTGGGACTGTTCTACATGGCAGTGTTGGGACTGTTCTACACACAAGTTGTGGGACTGCTCTACATGTCAAAGTTTTGGGACTGTTCTACATGGCAGTGTTGGGACTGGTCTACATGTCAAAGTGTTGGGACTGTTATACATGGCAGTGTTGGGACTGTTCTACATGGCAGATTTGAGACTGTTCTACATGTCAAAGTGTTGGGACTGTTCTACATGTCAAAGTGTTAGGACGGTTCTACATGTCAAAGTGTTGGGACGGTTCTACATGTCAAAGTGTTGGTACGGTTCCACATGTCAAAGTGTTGGGACTGTTCTACATGTCAAAGTGTTGGGACTGTTCTACATGTCAGAGTGTTGGGACGGTTCTACATGTCAAAGTGTTGGGACGGTTCTACATGTCAAAGTGTTGGGACTGTTCTACATGTCAAAGTGTTGGGACTATTCTACATGTCAAAGTGTTGGGACAGTTCTACATGTCAAAGTGTTGGGACTGTTCTATGTGGCAGTGGTGGGACTCTTCTACACATAAGTTTTGGGACTGTTATAGATGCCAAAGTGTTGGAAGTGATCCACATGGCAGTGTTGGGACAATTCTACATGTCAAAGTGTTGGGACTGCTGAACACGGCAAATTGTTGTAACTGTTTTACGCGGCAAAGTGTTGGGACTGTTTTACATGCAAAGTGTGGGACTGTTCTACATGTCAAAGTGTTGGGATTGTTCTACATGTCAAAGTGTTGGGAATGTTCTACATCGCAGTGTTGAGACCAAACTACATGTCAAAGTGTTGGGACTGTTCTACATGGCAGTGTCGGGACTGTTCTACATGGCAGTATCGGGACTGTTCTACACACAAGTGTTGGGACTGTTCCACATGTCAAAGTGTTGGGACTGTTCTACACGTCAAAGTGTTGGGACGGTTCTACATGTCAAAGTGTTGATACTGTTCTACATGTCAAAGTGTTGGGACTGTTCTACATGTCAAAGTGTTGGGACTGTTCTACATGTCAAAGTGTTGGGACTGTTCTACATGTCAAAGTGTTCGGACGGTTCTACCTGTCAAAGTGTTGGGACTGTTCTACATGGCAGTGTTGGGACAGTTCTACATGTCAAAGTGTTAGGACTGTTCTATGTGGCAGTGGTGGGACTCTTCTACACACAAGTTTTGGGACTGTTATAGATGCCAAAGTGTTGGAAGTGATCCACATGGCAGTGTTGGGACTGTTCTACATGTTAAAGTGTTAGGAATGTTCTACATGGCAGTATTGGGAATGTTCTACATGTCAAAGTGTTGGGACTGTTCTACATGGCATTGTTGAGACCGAACTACATGTCAAACTATTGAGACTGTTCTTCATGGCAAAGTGTTGAGACTGTTCTGCATTTCAAAGTGTTGGGACTGTTCTACATGGCAGTGTTGGGACTGTTCTACATGGCAGTGTTGGGACTGTTCTACATGTCAAATTGTTGGGACTGTTATACATGGCAGGTTTGAGACTGTTCTACATGTCAAAGTGTTGGGACTGTTCTACATGTCAAAGTGTTAGGACGGTTCTACATGTCAAAGTGTTGGGATGGTTCTACATGTCAAAGTGTTGGTACGGTTCCACATGCCAAAGTGTTGGTACGGTTCCACATGCCAAAGTGTTGGGACTGTTCTACATGTCAAAGTGTTGGCACTGTTCTACATGTCAGAGTGTTGGGACGGTTCTACATGTCAAAGTGTTGGAACGGTTCTACATGTCAAAGTGTTGGGACTGTTCTACATGTCAAAGTGTTGGGACAGTTCTACATGTCAAAGTGTTGGGACTGTTCTATGTGGCAGTGGTGGGACTCTTCTACACATAAGTTGTGGGACTGTTATAGATGCCAAAGTGTTGGAAGTGATCCACATGGCAGTGTTGGGACTGTTCTACATGTTAAAGTGTTGGGACCGAACTACATGTCAAACTGTTGAGACTGTTCTTCATGGCAAAGTGTTGAGACTGTTCTGCATTTCAAAGTGTTGGGACTGTTCTACATGGCAGTGTTGGGACTGTTCCACATGCCAAAGTGTTGGGACTGTTTTACATGGCAGTGTTGGGACTCTTCTTCATGTCAAAGTGTTGGGACTGTTCTACATGGCAGTGTTGGGATTGTTCTACACGTCAACGTGTTGGGACTGTTCTACGTGGCAGTGTTGGGACTGTTCTACATGTCAAAGTGGTGGGACTGTTCTATATGGCAGTGGTGGGACTGTTCTACACACAAGTGTTGGGACTGTTTTAGATGCCAACGTTTTGGGACTGTTCTACATGGCAGTGTTGAGACCGTACTACATGTCAAAGTGTTGAGACTGTTCTAAATGCCAAAGTGTTGGGATTGTTCTTCATGTCAAAGTGTTGGGACTGTTCTACATGCCAACGTGTTGGGACTGTTTTACATGGCAGTGTTGGGACGGTTCTACATGTCAAAGTGTTGGGACTGTTCTATGTGGCAGTGGTGGGACTCTTCTACACACAAGTTTTGGGACTGTTATAGATGCCAAAGTGTTGGAAGTGATCCACATGGCAGTGTTGGGACTGTTCTACATGTTAAAGTGTTAGGAATGTTCTACATGTCAAATTGGTGGAACTGTTCTACATGCCAAAGTTTTGGAAATGTTCTACATGTCAAACTGTTGAGACTGTTCTTCATGGCAAAGTGTTGAGACGGTTCTGCATTTCAAAGTGTTGGGACTGTTATACATGGCAGTGTTGGGACTGTTATACATGGCAGTGTTTGGACTGGTCTACATGTCAAATTGTTGGGACTGTTATACATGGCAGTGTTGGGACTGTTCTACATAGTAGTGTTGGGACTGGTCTACTAGTCAAAGTTTTGGGACTGTTATACATGGCAGTGTTGGGACTGTTCTACATGTCACATTTTTGGGACTGTTATACATGCCAAAGTGTTGAGATTGTTCTTCATGTCAAAGTGTTGGGACTATTCTACATGTCAAAGTGTTGGGACTGTTCTACATGTCAAAGTGTTGGGACTGTTCTACATGCCTAAGTGTTGGGACTGTTCTACATGGCAGTGTTGGGACTGTTCTACACACAAGTTGTGGGACTGCTCTACATGTCAAAGTTTTGGGACTGTTCTACATGGCAGTGTTGGGACTGGTCTACATGTCAAAGTGTTGGGACTGTTATACATGGCAGTGTTGGGACTGTTATACATGGCAGTGTTGGGACTGTTCTACATGGCAGATTTGAGACTGTTCTACATGTCAAAGTGTTGGGACGGTTCCACATGTCAAAGTGTTGGGACTGTTCTACATGTCAAAGTGTTGGGACTGTTCTACATGTCAGAGTGTTGGGACGGTTCTACATGTCAAAGTGTTGGGACGGTTCTACATGTCAAAGTGTTGGGACGGTTCTACATGTCAAAGTGTTGGGACTATTCTACATGTCAAAGTGTTGGGACAGTTCTACATGTCAAAGTGTTGGGACTGTTCTATGTGGCAGTGGTGGGACTCTTCTACACATAAGTTTTGGGACTGTTATAGATGCCAAAGTGTTGGAAGTGATCCACATGGCAGTGTTGGGACAATTCTACATGTCAAAGTGTTGGGACTGCTGAACACGGCAAATTGTTGTAACTGTTTTACGCGGCAAAGTGTTGGGACTGTTTTACATGCAAAGTGTGGGACTGTTCTACATGTCAAAGTGTTGGGATTGTTCTACATGTCAAAGTGTTGGGAATGTTCTACATCGCAGTGTTGAGACCATACTACATGTCAAAGTGTTGGGACTGTTCTACATGGCAGTGTCGGGACTGTTCTACATGGCAGTATCGGGACTGTTCTACACACAAGTGTTGGGACTGTTCCACATGTCAAAGTGTTGGGACTGTTCTACACGTCAAAGTGTTGGGACGGTTCTACATGTCAAAGTGTTGATACTGTTCTACATGTCAAAGTGTTGGGACTGTTCTACATGTCAAAGTGTTGGGACTGTTCTACATGTCAAAGTGTTGGGACTGTTCTACATGTCAAAGTGTTCGGACGGTTCTACCTGTCAAAGTGTTGGGACTGTTCTACATACCAAAGTGTTGGGACTGTTTTACATGGCAGTGTTGGGACTGGTCTACATGTCAAATTGTTGGAACTGTTCTACATGTCAAAGTGTTGGGACTCTTCTACATGGCAGTGTTGGGACTGGTCTACATGTCAAATTGTTGGAACTGTTCTACATGGCAGTGTTGGGACTGTTCTACATGTCAAAGTGCTGGGACTGTTCTACATGGTAAGTGTTGAGACTGTTTTACATGGCAGTGTTGGGACTGTTCTACATGTCAAAGTGTTGGGACTGTTCTACATGGCCGTGTTGGGACTGGTCTACATGTCAAATTGTTGGAACTGTTCTACATGGCAGTGTTGTGACTGTTCTACATGTCAACGTGTTGGGACTGTTCTACATGGTAGTGTTTGGACTGTTCTACATGTAAAAGTGTTGGGACTGTTCTACATGGCAGTGCTGGGACTGTTCTACATGTCAAAGTGTTCGGACTGTTCTACATGGTAGTGTTTGGACTGTTCTACATGTCAAAGTGTTGGGACTTTTCTACATGGAAGTGTTGGGACTGTTCTACATGGTAATGTTGGGACTGGTCTACATGTCAACGTATTGGGACTGTTATACATGGCAGTGTTGGGACTGTTATACATGGCAGTGTTGGGACTGGTCTACATGTCAAATTGTTGGGACTGTTATACATGGCAGTGTTTGGACTGTTCTACATAGTAGTGTTGGGACTGGTCTACTAGTCAAAGTTTTGGGACTGTTATACATGGCAGTGTTGGGACTGTTCTACATGTCACATTTTTGGGACTGTTATACATGCCAAAGTGTTGAGATTGTTCTTCATGTCAAAGTGTTGGGACTGTTCTACATGTCAAAGTGTTGGGACTGTTCTACATGTCAAAGTGTTGGGACTGTTCTACATGCCTAAGTGTTGGGACTGTTCTACATGGCAGTGTTGGGACTGTTCTACACACAAGTTGTGGGACTGCTCTACATGTCAAAGTTTTGGGACTGTTCTACATGGCAGTGTTGGGACTGGTCTACATGTCAAAGTGTTGGGACTGTTATACATGGCAGTGTTGGGACTGTTCTACATGGCAGGTTTGAGACTGTTCTACATGTCAAAGTGTTGGGACTGTTCTACATGTCAAAGTGTTAGGACGGTTCTACATGTCAAAGTGTTGGGATGGTTCTACATGTCAAAGTGTTGGTACGGTTCCACATGTCAAAGTGTTGGGACTGTTCTACATGTCAAAGTGTTGGGACTGTTCTACATGTCAAAGTGTTGGGACTATTCTACATGTCAGAGTGTTGGGACGGTTCTACATGTCAAAGTGTTGGGACGGTTCTACATGTCAAAGTGTTGGGACTGTTCTACATGTCAAAGTGTTGGGACTATTCTACATGTCAAAGTGTTGGGACAGTTCTACATGTCAAAGTCTTGGGACTGTTCTATGTGGCAGTGGTGGGACTCTTCTACACATACGTTTTGGGACTGTTATAGATGCCAAAGTGTTGGAAGTGATCCACATGGCAGTGTTGGGACAATTCTACATGTCAAAGTGTTGGGACTGCTGAACACGGCAAATTGTTGTAACTGTTTTACGCGGCAAAGTGTTGGGACTGTTTTACATGCAAAGTGTGGGACTGTTCTACATGTCAAAGTGTTGGGATTGTTCTACATGTCAAAGTGTTGGGAATGTTCTACATCGCAGTGTTGAGACCATACTACATGTCAAAGTGTTGGGACTGTTCTACATGGCAGTGTCGGGACTGTTCTACATGGCAGTGTCGGGACTGTTCTACACACAAGTGTTGGGACTGTTCCACATGTCAAAGTGTTGGGACTGTTCTACACGTCAAAGTGTTGGGACGGTTCTACATGTCAAAGTGTTGATACTGTTCTACATGTCAAAGTGTTGGGACTGTTCTACATGTCAAAGTGTTGGGACTGTTCTACATGTCAAAGTGTTGGGACTGTTCTACATGTCAAAGTGTTCGGACGGTTCTACATGTCAAAGTGTTGGGACTGTTCTACATGGCAGTGTTGGGACAGTTCTACATGTCAAAGTGTTAGGACTGTTCTATGTGGCAGTGGTGGGACTCTTCTACACACAAGTTTTGGGACTGTTATAGATGCCAAAGTGTTGGAAGTGATCCACATGGCAGTGTTGGGACTGTTCTACATGTTAAAGTGTTAGGAATGTTCTACATGGCAGTATTGGGAATGTTCTACATGTCAAAGTGTTGGGACTGCTCTACATGGCAGTGTTGAGACCGAACTACATGTCAAACTATTGAGACTGTTCTTCATGGCAAAGTGTTGAGACTGTTCTGCATTTCAAAGTGTTGGGACTGTTCTACATGGCAGTGTTGGGACTGTTCTACATGGCAGTGTTGGGACTGTTCTACATGTCAAATTGTTGGGACTATTCTACATGGCAGGTTTGAGACTGTTCTACATGTCAAAGTGTTGGGACTGTTCTACATGTCAAAGTGTTGGGACTCTTCTACATGGCAGTGTTGGGACTGGTCTACATGTCAAATTGTTGGAACTGTTCTACATGGCAGTGTTGGGACTGTTCTACATGTCAAAGTGCTGGGACTGTTCTACATGGTAAGTGTTGAGACTGTTCTACATGGCAGTGTTGGGACTGTTCTACATGTCAAAGTGTTGGGACTGTTCTACATGGCCGTGTTGGGACTGGTCTACATGTCAAATTGTTGGAACTGTTCTACATGGCAGTGTTGGGACTGTTCTACATGTCAACGTGTTGGGACTGTTCTACATGGTAGTGTTTGGACTGTTCTACATGTAAAAGTGTTGGGACTGTTCTACATGGCAGTGCTGGGACTGTTCTACATGTCAAAGTGTTCGGACTGTTCTACATGGTAGTGTTTGGACTGTTCTACATGTCAAAGTGTTGGGACTTTTCTACATGGAAGTGTTGGGACTGTTCTACATGGTAATGTTGGGACTGGTCTACATGTCAACGTATTGGGACTGTTATACATGGCAATGTTGGGACTGTTATACATGGCAGTGTTTGGACTGGTCTACATGTCAAATTGTTGGGACTGTTATACATGGCAGTGTTGGGACTGTTATACATGGCAGTGTTGGGACTGTTCTACATGTCACATTTTTGGGACTGTTATACATGCAAAAGTGTTGAGATTGTTCTTCATGTCAAAGTGTTGGGACTATTCTACATGTCAAAGTGTTGGGACTGTTCTACATGTCAAAGTGTTGGGACTGTTCTACATGCCTAAGTGTTGGGACTGTTCTACATGGCAGTGTTGGGACTGTTCTACACACAAGTTGTGGGACTGCTCTACATGTCAAAGTTTTGGGACTGTTCTACATGGCAGTGTTGGGACTGGTCTACATGTCAAAGTGTTGGGACTGTTATACATGGCAGTGTTGGGACTGTTCTACATGGCAGATTTGAGACTGTTCTACATGTCAAAGTGTTGGGACTGTTCTACATGTCAAAGTGTTAGGACGGTTCTACATGTCAAAGTGTTGGGACGGTTCTACATGTCAAAGTGTTGGTACGGTTCCACATGTCAAAGTGTTGGGACTGTTCTACATGTCAAAGTGTTGGGACTGTTCTACATGTCAGAGTGTTGGGACGGTTCTACATGTCAAAGTGTTGGGACGGTTCTACATGTCAAAGTGTTGGGACTGTTCTACATGTCAAAGTGTTGGGACTGTTCTATGTGGCAGTGGTGGGACTCTTCTACACATAAGTTTTGGGACTGTTATAGATGCCAAAGTGTTGGAAGTGATCCACATGGCAGTGTTGGGACAATTCTACATGTCAAAGTGTTGGGACTGCTGAACACGGCAAATTGTTGTAACTGTTTTACGCGGCAAAGTGTTGGGACTGTTTTACATGCAAAGTGTGGGACTGTTCTACATGTCAAAGTGTTGGGATTGTTCTACATGTCAAAGTGTTGGGAATGTTCTACATCGCAGTGTTGAGACCAAACTACATGTCAAAGTGTTGGGACTGTTCTACATGGCAGTGTCGGGACTGTTCTACATGGCAGTATCGGGACTGTTCTACACACAAGTGTTGGGACTGTTCCACATGTCAAAGTGTTGGGACTGTTCTACACGTCAAAGTGTTGGGACGGTTCTACATGTCAAAGTGTTGATACTGTTCTACATGTCAAAGTGTTGGGACTGTTCTACATGTCAAAGTGTTGGGACTGTTCTACATGTCAAAGTGTTGGGACTGTTCTACATGTCAAAGTGTTCGGACGGTTCTACCTGTCAAAGTGTTGGGACTGTTCTACATGGCAGTGTTGGGACAGTTCTACATGTCAAAGTGTTAGGACTGTTCTATGTGGCAGTGGTGGGACTCTTCTACACACAAGTTTTGGGACTGTTATAGATGCCAAAGTGTTGGAAGTGATCCACATGGCAGTGTTGGGACTGTTCTACATGTTAAAGTGTTAGGAATGTTCTACATGGCAGTATTGGGAATGTTCTACATGTCAAAGTGTTGGGACTGTTCTACATGGCATTGTTGAGACCGAACTACATGTCAAACTATTGAGACTGTTCTTCATGGCAAAGTGTTGAGACTGTTCTGCATTTCAAAGTGTTGGGACTGTTCTACATGGCAGTGTTGGGACTGTTCTACATGGCAGTGTTGGGACTGTTCTACATGTCAAATTGTTGGGACTGTTATACATGGCAGGTTTGAGACTGTTCTACATGTCAAAGTGTTGGGACTGTTCTACATGTCAAAGTGTTAGGACGGTTCTACATGTCAAAGTGTTGGGATGGTTCTACATGTCAAAGTGTTGGTACGGTTCCACATGCCAAAGTGTTGGGACTGTTCTACATGTCAAAGTGTTGGCACTGTTCTACATGTCAGAGTGTTGGGACGGTTCTACATGTCAAAGTGTTGGGACTGTTCTACATGTCAAAGTGTTAGGACGGTTCTACATGTCAAAGTGTTGGGATGGTTCTACATGTCAAAGTGTTGGTACGGTTCCACATGCCAAAGTGTTGGGACTGTTCTACATGTCAAAGTGTTGGCACTGTTCTACATGTCAGAGTGTTGGGACGGTTCTACATGTCAAAGTGTTGGAACGGTTCTACATGTCAAAGTGTTGGGACTGTTCTACATGTCAAAGTGTTGGGACTATTCTATATGTCAAAGTGTTGGGACAGTTCTACATGTCAAAGTGTTGGGACTGTTCTATGTGGCAGTGGTGGGACTCTTCTACACATAAGTTGTGGGACTGTTATAGATGCCAAAGTGTTGGAAGTGATCCACATGGCAGTGTTGGGACAATTCTACATGTCAAAGTGTTGGGACTGCTGAACACGGCAAATTGTTGTAACTGTTTTACGCGGCAAAGTGTTGGGACTGTTTTACATGCAAAGTGTGGGACTGTTCTACATGTCAAAGTGTTGGGATTGTTCTACATGTCAAAGTGTTGGGAATGTTCTACATCGCAGTGTTGAGACCAAACTACATGTCAAAGTGTTGGGACTGTTCTACATGGCAGTGTCGGGACTGTTCTACATGGCAGTATCGGGACTGTTCTACACACAAGTGTTGGGACTGTTCCACATGTCAAAGTGTTGGGACTGTTCTACACGTCAAAGTGTTGGGACGGTTCTACATGTCAAAGTGTTGATACTGTTCTACATGTCAAAGTGTTGGGACTGTTCTACATGTCAAAGTGTTGGGACTGTTCTACATGTCAAAGTGTTGGGACTGTTCTACATGTCAAAGTGTTCGGACGGTTCTACCTGTCAAAGTGTTGGGACTGTTCTACATGGCAGTGTTGGGACAGTTCTACATGTCAAAGTGTTAGGACTGTTCTATGTGGCAGTGGTGGGACTCTTCTACACACAAGTTTTGGGACTGTTATAGATGCCAAAGTGTTGGAAGTGATCCACATGGCAGTGTTGGGACTGTTCTACATGTTAAAGTGTTAGGAATGTTCTACATGGCAGTATTGGGAATGTTCTACATGTCAAAGTGTTGGGACTGTTCTACATGGCATTGTTGAGACCGAACTACATGTCAAACTATTGAGACTGTTCTTCATGGCAAAGTGTTGAGACTGTTCTGCATTTCAAAGTGTTGGGACTGTTCTACATGGCAGTGTTGGGACTGTTCTACATGGCAGTGTTGGGACTGTTCTACATGTCAAATTGTTGGGACTGTTATACATGGCAGGTTTGAGACTGTTCTACATGTCAAAGTGTTGGGACTGTTCTACATGTCAAAGTGTTAGGACGGTTCTACATGTCAAAGTGTTGGGATGGTTCTACATGTCAAAGTGTTGGTACGGTTCCACATGCCAAAGTGTTGGGACTGTTCTACATGTCAAAGTGTTGGCACTGTTCTACATGTCAGAGTGTTGGGACGGTTCTACATGTCAAAGTGTTGGGACTGTTCTACATGTCAAAGTGTTAGGACGGTTCTACATGTCAAAGTGTTGGGATGGTTCTACATGTCAAAGTGTTGGTACGGTTCCACATGCCAAAGTGTTGGGACTGTTCTACATGTCAAAGTGTTGGCACTGTTCTACATGTCAGAGTGTTGGGACGGTTCTACATGTCAAAGTGTTGGAACGGTTCTACATGTCAAAGTGTTGGGACTGTTCTACATGTCAAAGTGTTGGGACTATTCTATATGTCAAAGTGTTGGGACAGTTCTACATGTCAAAGTGTTGGGACTGTTCTATGTGGCAGTGGTGGGACTCTTCTACACATAAGTTGTGGGACTGTTATAGATGCCAAAGTGTTGGAAGTGATCCACATGGCAGTGTTGGGACTGTTCTACATGTTAAAGTGTTGGGACCGAACTACATGTCAAACTGTTGAGACTGTTCTTCATGGCAAAGTGTTGAGACTGTTCTGCATTTCAAAGTGTTGGGACTGTTCTACATGGCAGTGTTGGGACTGTTCCACATGCCAAAGTGTTGGGACTGTTTTACATGGCAGTGTTGGGACTCTTCTTCATGTCAAAGTGTTGGGACTGTTCTACATGGCAGTGTTGGGATTGTTCTACACGTCAACGTGTTGGGACTGTTCTACGTGGCAGTGTTGGGACTGTTTTAGATGCCAACGTTTTGGGACTGTTCTACATGGCAGTGTTGAGACCGTACTACATGTCAAAGTGTTGAGACTGTTCTAAATGCCAAAGTGTTGGGATTGTTCTTCATGTCAAAGTGTTGGGACTGTTCTACATGCCAACGTGTTGGGACTGTTTTACATGGCAGTGTTGGGACGGTTCTACATGTCAAAGTGTTGGGACTGTTCTATGTGGCAGTGGTGGGACTCTTCTACACACAAGTTTTGGGACTGTTATAGATGCCAAAGTGTTGGAAGTGATCCACATGGCAGTGTTGGGACTGTTCTACATGTTAAAGTGTTAGGAATGTTCTACATGTCAAATTGGTGGAACTGTTCTACATGCCAAAGTTTTGGAAATGTTCTACATGTCAAACTGTTGAGACTGTTCTTCATGGCAAAGTGTTGAGACGGTTCTGCATTTCAAAGTGTTGGGACTGTTATACATGGCAGTGTTGGGACTGTTATACATGGCAGTGTTTGGACTGGTCTACATGTCAAATTGTTGGGACTGTTATACATGGCAGTGTTGGGACTGTTCTACATAGTAGTGTTGGGACTGGTCTACTAGTCAAAGTTTTGGGACTGTTATACATGGCAGTGTTGGGACTGTTCTACATGTCACATTTTTGGGACTGTTATACATGCCAAAGTGTTGAGATTGTTCTTCATGTCAAAGTGTTGGGACTATTCTACATGTCAAAGTGTTGGGACTGTTCTACATGTCAAAGTGTTGGGACTGTTCTACATGCCTAAGTGTTGGGACTGTTCTACATGGCAGTGTTGGGACTGTTCTACACACAAGTTGTGGGACTGCTCTACATGTCAAAGTTTTGGGACTGTTCTACATGGCAGTGTTGGGACTGGTCTACATGTCAAAGTGTTGGGACTGTTATACATGGCAGTGTTGGGACTGTTATACATGGCAGTGTTGGGACTGTTCTACATGGCAGATTTGAGACTGTTCTACATGTCAAAGTGTTGGGACGGTTCTACATGTCAAAGTGTTGGTGAGGTTCCACATGTCAAAGTGTTGGGACTGTTCTACATGTCAAAGTGTTGGGACTGTTCTACATGTCAGAGTGTTGGGACGGTTCTACATGTCAAAGTGTTGGGACGGTTCTACATGTCAAAGTGTTGGGACTATTCTACATGTCAAAGTGTTGGCACAGTTCTACATGTCAAAGTGTTGGGACTGTTCTATGTGGCAGTGGTGGGACTCTTCTACACATAAGTTTTGGGACTGTTATAGATGCCAAAGTGTTGGAAGTGATCCACATGGCAGTGTTGGGACAATTCTACATGTCAAAGTGTTGGGACTGCTGAACACGGCAAATTGTTGTAACTGTTTTACGCGGCAAAGTGTTGGGACTGTTTTACATGCAAAGTGTTGGGATTGTTCTACATGTCAAAGTGTTGGGAATGTTCTACATCGCAGTGTTGAGACCATACTACATGTCAAAGTGTTGGGACTGTTCTACATGGCAGTGTCGGGACTGTTCTACATGGCAGTATCGGGACTGTTCTACACACAAGTGTTGGGACTGTTCCACATGTCAAAGTGTTGGGACTGTTCTACACGTCAAAGTGTTGGGACGGTTCTACATGTCAAAGTGTTGATACTGTTCTACATGTCAAAGTGTTGGGACTGTTCTACATGTCAAAGTGTTGGGACTGTTCTACATGTCAAAGTGTTGGGACTGTTCTACATGTCAAAGTGTTCGGACGGTTCTACCTGTCAAAGTGTTGGGACTGTTCTACATGTCAAAGTGTTAGGACTGTTCTATGTGGCAGTGGTGGGACTCTTCTACACACAAGTTTTGGGACTGTTATAGATGCCAAAGTGTTGGAAGTGATCCACATGGCAGTGTTGGGACTGTTCTACATGTTAAAGTGTTAGGAATGTTCTACATGGCAGTATTGGGAATGTTCTACATGTCAAAGTGTTGGGACTGTTCTACATGGCATTGTTGAGACCGAACTACATGTCAAACTATTGAGACTGTTCTGCATTTCAAAGTGTTGGGACTGTTCTACATGGCAGTGTTGGGACTGTTCTACATGGCAGTGTTGGGACTGTTCTACATGTCAAATTGTTGGGACTGTTATACATGGCAGGTTTGAGACTGTTCTACATGTCAAAGTGTTGGGACTGTTCTACATGTCAAAGTGTTGGTACGGTTCCACATGTCAAAGTGTTGGGACTGTTCTACATGTCAAAGTGTTGGGACTATTCTACATGTCAGAGTGTTGGGACGGTTCTACATGTCAAAGTGTTGGAACGGTTCTACATGTCAAAGTGTTGGGACTGTTCTACATGTCAAAGTGTTGGGACTATTCTATATGTCAAAGTGTTGGGACAGTTCTACATGTCAAAGTGTTGGGACTGTTCTATGTGGCAGTGGTGGGACTCTTCTACACATAAGTTGTGGGACTGTTATAGATGCCAAAGTGTTGGAAGTGATCCACATGGCAGTGTTGGGACTGTTCTACATGTTAAAGTGTTGGGACCGAACTACATGTCAAACTGTTGAGACTGTTCTTCATGGCAAAGTGTTGAGACTGTTCTGCATTTCAAAGTGTTGGGACTGTTCTACATGGCAGTGTTGGGACTGTTCCACATGCCAAAGTGTTGGGACTGTTTTACATGGCAGTGTTGGGATTGTTCTACACGTCAACGTGTTGGGACTGTTCTACGTGGCAGTGTTGGGACTGTTCTACATGTCAAAGTGGTGGGACTGTTCTATATGGCAGTGGTGGGACTGTTCTACACACAAGTGTTGGGACTGTTCTACATGTTAAAGTGTTAGGAATGTTCTACATGTCAAATTGGTGGAACTGTTCTACATGCCAAAGTTTTGGAACTGTTCTGCATTTCAAAGTGTTGGGACTGTTCTACATGGCAGTGGTGGGACTGTTCTACATGGCAGTGTTGGGACTGTTCTACATACCAAAGTGTTGGGACTGTTCTACATACCAAAGTGTTGGGACTGTTTTACATGGCAGTGTTGGGACTGGTCTACATGTCAAATTGTTGGAACTGTTCTACATGTCAAAGTGTTGGGACTCTTCTACATGGCAGTGTTGGGACTGGTTTACATGTCAAATTGTTGGAACTGTTCTACATGGCAGTGTTGAGACTGTTCTACATGTCAAAGTGTTGGGACAGTTCTACATGGCAGTGTTGGCAATGTTCTACACAGAAGTGTTGGGTTTGTTCTACATGTCAAAGTGTTGGGACTGTTCTACATTGCAGTAATGGGACTGTTCTACATACCAAAGTGTTGGGACTGTTTTACATGGCAGTGTTGGCAATGTTCTACACAGAAGTGTTGGGTTTGTTCTACATGTCAAAGTGTTGGGACTGTTCTGCATGGCAGTGTTGGAACTGGTCTACGTGTCAAAGTGTTGGAACTGTTGAACACTGCACATTTTGGGGACTGCCCTATATGTCAAAGTGTTGGGACTGTTCTACATAGCAGTGTTGGGACTGTTCTACACACAAATGTTGGGACTGTTCTACATGCCAAAGTGTTGGGACTGTTCTACATGGCAGTGTCGGGACTGTTCTACACACAAGTGTTGGGACTGTTCCACATGTCAAAGTGTTGGGACTGTTCTACACGTAAAAGTGTTGGGACGGTTCTACATGTCAAAGTGTTGATACTGTTCTACATGTCAAAGTGTTGGGACTGTCCTACATGTCAAAGTGTTCGGACGGTTCTACATGTCAAAGTGTTGGGACTGTTCTACATGTCAAAGTGTTGGGACTGTTCTACATGTCAAAGTGTCGGGACTGTTCTACACGTCAAAGATTTGGGACGGTTCTACACGTGAAAGTGTTGGGACGGTTCTACATGTCAAAGTGTTGGGACTGTTCGACATGGCAGTGTTGGGACTGTTCTACATGTCAAATTGTTGGGACTGTTCTACATGGCAGAGTTGGGACTGTTCTACATGTCAAAGTGTTGGGACTGTTCTACATACCAAAGTGTTGGGACTGTTCTACATGGCAGTGTTGTGACTATTCTACATGGCAGTGTTGGGACTGTTCTACATGTCAAAGTGTTGTGACTGTTCTACATGGCAGTGGTGGGACTGTTCTACGTGTCAAAGTGTTGGGAATGTTCTACATGGCAGTGGTGGGACTGTTCTACACACAAATGTTGGGACTGTTCTACATGTCAACGTGTTGGGACTGTTATACATGGCAGTGTTGGGACTGTTCTACATGTCAAAGTGTTGGGACTGTTCTACATGGCAGTGTTTGGACTGTTCTTCATGTCAAAGTGTTGGGACTGTTCTACATGGCAGTGTTGGGACTGTTCTACATGTCAACATTTTAGGACTGTTCTATGTGGCAGTGTTGGGACTGTTCTACGTGTCAAAGTGTTGGGACTGTTGAACACTGCACATTTTGGGGACTGTCCTACATGTCAAAGTGTCGGGACTGTTCTACATGTCAAAGTGTTTGGACTGTTCTACATGGCAGTGTTGGGAATGTTCTACGTGTCAAAGTGTTGTGACTGTTCTACATGGCAGTGTTGGGACTGTTCTACATGTCAAAGTGTTGTGACTGTTCTACATGGCAGTGGTGGGACTGTTCTACGTGTCAAAGTGTTGGGACTTTTGAACACTGCACATTTTGGGTACTGTCCTACATATCAAAGTGTTGGGACTGTTCTACATGGCAGTGGTGGGACTGTTCTACACACAAATGTTGGGACTGTTCTACATGTCAACGTGTTGGGACTGTTGAACACTGCACGTTTCGGGGACTCTCCTACATGTCAAAGTGGCGGGACTGTTCTACATGTCAAAGTGTTTGGACTGTTCTACATGGCAGTGTTGGGATTGTTCTGCATGTCAAAGTGTTGAGACTGTTTTACATGCCAAAGCGTTGGGACTGTTCTACATGGCAGTGTTGGGACTGGTCTACATGGCAGTGTTGGGACTGTTCTACATGGCAGTGTTGGGACTGTTCTACACACACATGTTTGGACTGTTCTACATGCCAAAGTGTTGGGACTGTTCTACATGTCAAAGTGTTGGGACTGTTCTACATGTCAAAGTGTTGGGACTGTTCTACATGCCTAAGTGTTGGGACTGTTCTACATGCCTAAGTGTTGGGACTGTTCTACATGGCAGTGTTGGGACTGTTCTAAATGTCAAAGTGTTGGTACTGTTATACATGGCAGTGTTGGGACTGTTCTACGTGTCAAAGAGTTGTGACTGTTCTACATGGCAGTGTTGGGACTGTTCTACATGTCAAAGTGTTGTGACTGTTCTACATGGCAGTGGTGGGACTGTTCTACGTGTCAAAGTGTTGGGACCTTTGAACACTGCACATTTTGGGAACTGTCCTACATGTCAAAGTGTTGGGACTGTTCTACATGGCAGTGGTGGGACTGTTCTACACACAAATGTTGGGACTGTTCTACATGTCAACGTGTTGGGACTGTTATAAATGGCAGTGTTGGGACTGGTCTACATGGCAGTGTTGGGACTGTTCTACATGGCAGTGTTGGGACTGTTCTACACACACATGCTGGGACTGTTCTACATGCCAAAGTGTTGGGACTGTTCTACATGTCAAAGTGTTGGGACTGTTCTACGTGTCAAAGTGTTGGGACTGTTCTACATGCCTAAGTGTTGGGACTGTTCTACATGCCTAAGTGTTGGGACTGTTCTACATGGCAGTGTTGGGACTGTTCAACATGGTAGTGTCAGGACTGTTCTACATGTCAAAGTGTTGGGACTGTTTTACATGGCAGTGTTGGGACTGGTCTACATGTCAAATTGTTGGGACTGTTATACATGGCAGTGTTGGGACTGTTCTACATGGTAGTGTTGGGACTGGTCTACTAGTCAACGTTTTGGGACTGTTATACATGGCAATGTTGGGACTGTTCTACATGTCAAATTGTTGGGACTGTTATACAGGGCAGTGTTGGGACTGGTCTACATGTCAAATTGTTGGGACTGTTCTACATGGCAGTGTTGGGACTGTTCTACATGTCAAAGTGTTGGCACTGTTATACATGGCAGTGTTGGGACTGTTCAACATGCCAAATTGTTGGAACTGTTCTACATGGCAGTGTTGGGACTGTTCTACATGTCAAGTTGTTGAGACTGTTCTACATGCCAAAGTGTTGAGATTGTTCTTCATGTCAAAGTGTTGGGACTGTTATACATGGCAGTGTTGGGACTGTTCTATATGCAAAATTGTTTGGACTGTTCTACATGGCAGTTTTGGGACTGTTTTACATGGCAGTGTTGGGACTGTTCTAAATGCCAAAGTGTGGTGACTGTTCTACATGGCAGTGCTGTGACTGTTCTACATGGCAGTGTTGGGACTGTTCTACATGCCAAAGTGTTGATTCTGTTCTACATGACAGTGTTGGGACTGTTCTAAATATCAAAGTGTTGGTACTGTTATACATGGCAGTGTTGGGACTGTTCTACGTGTCAAAGTGTTGTGACTGTTCTACATGTCAAAGTGTTGTGACTGTTCTACATGGCAGTGGTGGGACTGTTCTACGTGTCAAAGTGTTGGGACTGTTCTACATGGCAGTGTTTGGACTGTTCTTCATGTCAAAGTGGCGGGACTGTTCTACATGGCAGTGTTGGGACTGTTGTACATGCCAAAGTGTTGGGAATGTTCTTCATGTCAACGTGTTGGGACTGTTCTACATGGCAGTGTTGGGACTGGTCTACATGGCAGTGTTGGGACTGTTCTACATGGCAGTGTTGGGACTGTTCTACACACACATGTTGGGACTGTTCTACATGCCAAAGTGTTGGGACTGTTCTACATGTCAAAGTGTTGGGACTGTTCTACATGTCAAAGTGTTGGGACTGTTCTACATGCCTAAGTGTTGGGACTGTTCTACATGGCAGTGTAGGAACTGTTCTACATGTCAGTGTTGGGACTGTTCAACATGGTAGTGTCAGGACTGTTCTACATGTCAAAGTGTTGGGACTGTTATACATGGCAGTGTTGGGACTGGTCTACATGTCAAATTGTTGGGACTGTTATACATGTCAAAGTGTTGTGACTGTTCTACATGGCAGTGTTGGGACTGTCCTACATGTCAAAGTGTTGGGACTGTGCTACATGGCAGTGGTGGGACTGTTCTACATGTCAAAGTGTTGGCACTGTTATACATGGCAGTGTTGGGACTGGTCTATATGTCAAATTGTTGGGACTGTTCTACATGGCAGTGTTGGGACTGTTCTACATGTCAAAGTGTTGGTACTGTTATACATGGCAGTGTTGGGACTGTTCTACGTGTCAAAGTGTTGTGACTGTTCTACATGGCAGTGGTGGGACTGTTCTACGTGTCAAAGTGTTGGGACTTTTGAACACTGCACATTTTGGGTACTGTCCTACATGTCAAAGTGTTGGGACTGTTCTACATGGCAGTGGTGGGACTGTTCTACACACAAATGTTGGGACTGTTCTACATGTCAACGTGTTGGGACTGTTGAACACTGCACGTTTCGGGGACTCTCCTACATGTCAAAGTGGCGGGACTGTTCTACATGTCAAAGTGTTTGGACTGTTCTACATGGCAGTGTTGGGACTGTTCTGCATGTCAAAGTGTTGAGACTGTTTTACATGCCAAAGCGTTGGGAATGTTCTTCATGTCAACGTGTTGGGACTGTTCTACATGGCAGTGTTGGGACTGGTCTACATGGCAGTGTTGGGACTGTTCTACATGGCAGTGTTGGGACTGTTCTACACACACATGTTTGGACTGTTCTACATGCCAAAGTGTTGGGACTGTTCTACATGTCAAAGTGTTGGGACTGTTCTACATGTCAAAGTGTTGGGACTGTTCTACATGGCAGTGTTGGGACTGTTCTGCATGTCAAAGTGTTGAGACTGTTTTACATGCCAAAGCGTTGGGAATGTTCTTCATGTCAACGTGTTGGGACTGTTCTACATGGCAGTGTTGGGACTGGTCTACATGGCAGTGTTGGGACTGGTCTACACGGCAGTGTTGGGACTGTTCTACGTGTCAAAGTGTTGGGACTGTTGAACACTGCACATTTTGGGGACTGTCCTACATGTCAAAGTGTCGGGACTGTTCTACATGTCAAAGTGTTTGGACTGTTCTACATGGCAGTGTTGGGACTGTTCTGCATGCCAAAGTTTTGGGAATGTTCTACATGGCAGTGTTGAGACCTGTTCTACATGTCAAAGTGTTGGGACTGTTCTACATGGTAGTGTCGGGACTGTTCTACATGGTAGTACATTCCAAAGTGTTGGGACTGTTCTACATGCCAAAGTTTTGTGACTGGTCTACATGTAAAAGTGTTGGGACTGTTATACATGGCAGTGTTGGGACTGGTCTACATGTCAAATGGTTGGGACTGTTCTACAAGCCAAACTGTTGATATTGTTCTTCATGTCAAAGTGTTGGGACTGTTCAACATGGCAGTGTTGGGACTGGTCTACCTGTCAAAGTGTTGGCACTGTTATACATGGCAGTGTTGGGACTGTTCTACATGTCAAAGTGTTGGCACTGTTATACATGGCAGTGTTGGGACTGTTCTACATGCCAAATTGTTGTAACTGTTCTACATGGCAGTGTTGGGACTGTTCTACATGTCAACATGTTGGGACTGTTATACATGTCAGTGTTGGGACTGGTCTACCTGTCAAAGTGTTGGCACTGTTATACATGGCAGTGTTGGGACTGTTCTATATGCAAAATTGTTTGGACTGTTCTACATGGCAGTGTTGGGACTGTTCTACATGGCAGTGTTGGGACTGTTCTACATGGCAGTGTTGGGACTGTTCTAAATGCCAAAGTGTGGTGACTGTTCTACATGGCAGTGTTGGGACTGTTCTACATGTCAAAGTGTTGTGACTGTTCTACATGGCAGTGGTGGGACTGTTCTACGTGTCAAAGTGTTGGGACTTTTGAACACTGCACATTTTGGGAACTGTCCTACATGTCAAAGTGTTGGGACTGTTATACATGGCAGTGGTGGGACTGTTCTACATACACATGTTGGGACGGTTCTACATGTCAAAGTGTTGTGACTGTTCTACATGGCAGTGTTGGGACTGTTCTACATGCCAAAGTGTTGGGTCTGTTCTACATGGCAGTGTTGGGACTGTTCTAAATGTCAAAGTGTTGGTACTGTTATACATGGCAGTGTTGGGACTGTTCTACGTGTCAAAGTGTTGTGACTGTTCTACATGGCAGTGTTGGGACTGTTCTACATGTCAAAGTGTTGTGACTGTTCTACATGGCAGTGGTGGGACTGTTCTACGTGTCAAAGTGTTGGGACTTTTGAACACTGCACATTTTGGGTACTGTCCTACATGTCAAAGTGTTGGGACTGTTCTACATGGCAGGGGTGGGACTGTTCTACACACAAATGTTGGGACTGTTCTACATGTCAACGTGTTGGGACTGTTGAACACTGCACGTTTCGGGGACTCTCCTACATGTCAAAGTCGCGGGACTGTTCTACATGTCAAAGTGTTTGGACTGTTCTACATGGCAGTGTTGGGACTGTTCTGCATGTCAAAGTGTTGAGACTGTTTTACATGCCAAAGCGTTGGGAATGTTCTTCATGTCAACGTGTTGGGACTGTTCTACATGGCAGTGTTGGGACTGGTCTACATGGCAGTGTTGGGACTGTTCTACATGGCAGTGTTGGGACTGTTCTACACACACATGTTTGGACTGTTCTACATGCCAAAGTGTTGGGACTGTTCTACATGTCAAAGTGTTGGGACTGTTCTACATGTCAAAGTGTTGGGACTGTTCTACATGGCAGTGTTGGGACTGTTCTGCATGTCAAAGTGTTGAGACTGTTTTACATGCCAAAGCGTTGGGAATGTTCTTCATGTCAACGTGTTGGGACTGTTCTACATGGCAGTGTTGGGACTGGTCTACATGGCAGTGTTGGGACTGTTCTACACGGCAGTGTTGGGACTGTTCTACGTGTCAAAGTGTTGGGACTGTTGAACACTGCACATTTTGGGGACTGTCCTACATGTCAAAGTGTCGGGACTGTTCTACATGTCAAAGTGTTTGGACTGTTCTACATGGCAGTGTTGGGACTGTTCTACATGTCAAAGTGTTGGGACTGTTGAACACTGCACATTTTGGGGACTGTCCTACATGTCAAAGTGTTGGGACTGTTCTACATGTCAAAGTGTTTGGACTGTTCTACATGGCAGTGTTGGGACTGTTCTGCATGCCAAAGTTTTGGGAATGTTCTACATGGCAGTGTTGAGACCTGTTCTACATGTCAAAGTGTTGGGACTGTTCTACATGGTAGTGTCGGGACTGTTCTACATGGTAGTACATTCCAAAGTGTTGGGACTGTTCTACATGCCAAAGTTTTGTGACTGGTCTACATGTAAAAGTGTTGGGACTGTTATACATGGCAGTGTTGGGACTGGTCTACATGTCAAATGGTTGGGACTGTTCTACAAGCCAAACTGTTGATATTGTTCTTCATGTCAAAGTGTTGGGACTGTTCAACATGGCAGTGTTGGGACTGGTCTACCTGTCAAAGTGTTGGCACTGTTATACATGGCAGTGTTGGGACTGTTCTACATGTCAAAGTGTTGGCACTGTTATACATGGCAGTGTTGGGACTGTTCTACATGCCAAATTGTTGTAACTGTTCTACATGGCAGTGTTGGGACTGTTCTACATGTCAACATGTTGGGACTGTTATACATGTCAGTGTTGGGACTGGTCTACCTGTCAAAGTGTTGGCACTGTTATACATGGCAGTGTTGGGACTGTTCTATATGCAAAATTGTTTGGACTGTTCTACATGGCAGTGTTGGGACTGTTCTACATGGCAGTGTTGGGACTGTTCTACATGGCAGTGTTGGGACTGTTCTACATGTCAAAGTGTTGTGACTGTTCTACATGGCAGTGGTGGGACTGTTCTACGTGTCAAAGTGTTGGGACTTTTGAACACTGCACATTTTGGGAACTGTCCTACATGTCAAAGTGTTGGGACTGTTCTACATGGCAGTGGTGGGACTGTTCTACATACACATGTTGGGACGGTTCTACATGTCAAAGTGTTGTGACTGTTCTACATGGCAGTGTTGGGACTGTTCTACATGCCAAAGTGTTGTGACTGTTCTACATGGCAGTGTTGGGACTGTTCTACATGTCAAAGTGTTGTGACTGTTCTACATGGCAGTGGTGGGACTGTTCTACGTGTCAAAGTGTTGGGACTTTTGAACACTGCACATTTTGGGTACTGTCCTACATGTCAAAGTGTTGGGACTGTTCTACATGGCAGGGGTGGGACTGTTCTACACACAAATGTTGGGACTGTTCTACATGTCAACGTGTTGGGACTGTTGAACACTGCACGTTTCGGGGACTCTCCTATATGTCAAAGTGGCGGGACTGTTCTACATGTCAAAGTGTTTGGACTGTTCTACATGGCAGTGTTGGGACTGTTCTGCATGTCAAAGTGTTGAGACTGTTTTACATGCCAAAGCGTTGGGAATGTTCTTCATGTCAACGTGTTGGGACTGTTCTACATGGCAGTGTTGGGACTGGTCTACATGGCAGTGTTGGGACTGTTCTACATGGCAGTGTTGGGACTGTTCTACACACACATGTTTGGACTGTTCTACATGCCAAAGTGTTGGGACTGTTCTACATGTCAAAGTGTTGGGACTGTTCTACATGTCAAAGTGTTGGGACTGTTCTACATGCCTAAGTGTTGGGACTGTTCTACATGCCTAAGTGTTGGGACTGTTCTACATGGCAGTGTTGGGACTGTTCAACATGGTAGTGTCAGGACTGTTCTACATGTCAAAGTGTTGGGACTGTTATACATGGCAGTGTTGGGACTGTTATACATGGCAGTGTTGGGACTGTTATACATGGCAGTGTTGGGACTGTTCTACATGGTAGTGTTGGGACTGGTCTACTAGTCAACGTTTTGGGACTGTTATACATGGCAATGTTGGGACTGTTCTACATGTCAAATTGTTGGGACTGTTATACATGGCAGTGTTGGGACTGGTCTACATGTCAAATTGTTGGGACTGTTCTACATGGCAGTTTTGGGACTGTTCTACATGTCAAAATGTTGGGACTGTTATACATGGCAGTGTTGGGACTGTTCTATATGCAAAATTGTTTGGACTGTTCTACATGGCAGTTTTGGGACTGTTCTACATGGCAGTGTTGGGACTGTTCTAAATGCCAAAGTGTGGTGACTGTTCTACATGGCAGTGTTGTGACTATTCTACATGGCAGTGTTGGGACTGTTCTACATGTCAAAGTGTTGTGACTGTTCTACATGGCAGTGGTGGGACTGTTCTACGTGTCAAAGTGTTGGGAATGTTCTACATGGCAGTGGTGGGACTGTTCTACACACAAATGTTGGGACTGTTCTACATGTCAACGTGTTGGGACTGTTATGCATGGCAGTGTTGGGACTGTTCTACATGTCAAAGTGTTGGGACTGTTCTACATGGCAGTGTTTGGACTGTTCTTCATGTCAAAGTGTTGGGACTGTTCTACATGGCAGTGTTGGGACTGTTCTACATGTCAACGTTTTAGGACTGTTCTATGTGGCAGTGTTGGGACTGTTCTACGTGTCAAAGTGTTGGGACTGTTGAACACTGCACGTTTCGGGGACTCTCCTACATGTCAAAGTGGCGGGACTGTTCTACATGTCAAAGTGTTTGGACTGTTCTACATGGCAGTGTTGGGACTGTTGTACATGCCAAAGTGTTGGGAATGTTCTTCATGTCAACGTGTTGGGACTGTTCTACATGGCAGTGTTGGGACTGTTCTACATGGCAGTGTTGGGACTGTTCTACATGTCAACATGTTGGGACTGTTATACATGTCAGTGTTGGGACTGGTCTACCTGTCAAAGTGTTGGCACTGTTATACATGGCAGTGTTGGGACTGTTCTATATGCAAAATTGTTTGGACTGTTCTACATGGCAGTGTTGGGACTGTTCTACATGGCAGTGTTGGGACTGTTCTACATGGCAGTGTTGGGACTGTTCTAAATGCCAAAGTGTGGTGACTGTTCTACATGGCAGTGTTGGGACTGTTCTACATGTCAAAGTGTTGTGACTGTTCTACATGGCAGTGGTGGGACTGTTCTACGTGTCAAAGTGTTGGGACTTTTGAACACTGCACATTTTGGGAACTGTCCTACATGTCAAAGTGTTGGGACTGTTCTACATGGCAGTGGTGGGACTGTTCTACATACACATGTTGGGACGGTTCTACATGTCAAAGTGTTGTGACTGTTCTACATGGCAGTGTTGGGACTGTTCTACATGCCAAAGTGTTGTGACTGTTCTACATGGCAGTGTTGGGACTGTTCTACATGTCAAAGTGTTGTGACTGTTCTACATGGCAGTGGTGGGACTGTTCTACGTGTCAAAGTGTTGGGACTTTTGAACACTGCACATTTTGGGTACTGTCCTACATGTCAAAGTGTTGGGATTGTTCTACATGGCAGGGGTGGGACTGTTCTACACACAAATGTTGGGACTGTTCTACATGTCAACGTGTTGGGACTGTTGAACACTGCACGTTTCGGGGACTCTCCTATATGTCAAAGTGGCGGGACTGTTCTACATGTCAAAGTGTTTGGACTGTTCTACATGGCAGTGTTGGGACTGTTCTGCATGTCAAAGTGTTGAGACTGTTTTACATGCCAAAGCGTTGGGAATGTTCTTCATGTCAACGTGTTGGGACTGTTCTACATGGCAGTGTTGGGACTGGTCTACATGGCAGTGTTGGGACTGTTCTACATGGCAGTGTTGGGACTGTTCTACACACACATGTTTGGACTGTTCTACATGCCAAAGTGTTGGGACTGTTCTACATGTCAAAGTGTTGGGACTGTTCTACATGTCAAAGTGTTGGGACTGTTCTACATGCCTAAGTGTTGGGACTGTTCTACATGCCTAAGTGTTGGGACTGTTCTACATGGCAGTGTTGGGACTGTTCAACATGGTAGTGTCAGGACTGTTCTACATGTCAAAGTGTTGGGACTGTTATACATGGCAGTGTTGGGACTGTTATACATGGCAGTGTTGGGACTGTTATACATGGCAGTGTTGGGACTGTTCTACATGGTAGTGTTGGGACTGGTCTACTAGTCAACGTTTTGGGACTGTTATACATGGCAATGTTGGGACTGTTCTACATGTCAAATTGTTGGGACTGTTATACATGGCAGTGTTGGGACTGGTCTACATGTCAAATTGTTGGGACTGTTCTACATGGCAGTTTTGGGACTGTTCTACATGTCAAAATGTTGGGACTGTTATACATGGCAGTGTTGGGACTGTTCTATATGCAAAATTGTTTGGACTGTTCTACATGGCAGTTTTGGGACTGTTCTACATGGCAGTGTTGGGACTGTTCTAAATGCCAAAGTGTGGTGACTGTTCTACATGGCAGTGTTGTGACTATTCTACATGGCAGTGTTGGGACTGTTCTACATGTCAAAGTGTTGTGACTGTTCTACATGGCAGTGGTGGGACTGTTCTACGTGTCAAAGTGTTGGGAATGTTCTACATGGCAGTGGTGGGACTGTTCTACACACAAATGTTGGGACTGTTCTACATGTCAACGTGTTGGGACTGTTATGCATGGCAGTGTTGGGACTGTTCTACATGTCAAAGTGTTGGGACTGTTCTACATGGCAGTGTTTGGACTGTTCTTCATGTCAAAGTGTTGGGACTGTTCTACATGGCAGTGTTGGGACTGTTCTACATGTCAACGTTTTAGGACTGTTCTATGTGGCAGTGTTGGGACTGTTCTACGTGTCAAAGTGTTGGGACTGTTGAACACTGCACGTTTCGGGGACTCTCCTACATGTCAAAGTGGCGGGACTGTTCTACATGTCAAAGTGTTTGGACTGTTCTACATGGCAGTGTTGGGACTGTTGTACATGCCAAAGTGTTGGGAATGTTCTTCATGTCAACGTGTTGGGACTGTTCTACATGGCAGTGTTGGGACTGTTCTACATGGCAGTGTTGGGACTGTTCTACACACACATGTTGGGACTGTTCTACATGCCAAAGTGTTGGGACTGTTCTATATGTCAAAGTGTTGTGACTGTTCTACATGGCAGTGTTGGGACTGGTCTACATGGCAGTGTTGGGTCTGTTCTACATGGCAGTGTTGGGACTGTTCTAAATGTCAAAGTGTTGGTACTGTTATACATGGCAGTGTTGGGACTGTTCTACGTGTCAAAGTGTTGTGACTGTTCTACATGGCAGTGTTGGGACTGTTCTACATGTCAAAGTGTTGTGACTGTTCTACATGGCAGTGGTGGGACTGTTCTACGTGTCAAAGTGTTGGGACTTTTGAACACTGCACATTTTGGGAACTGTCCTACATGTCAAAGTGTTGGGACTGTTCTACATGGCAGTGGTGGGACTGTTCTACACACAAATGTTGGGACTGTTCTACATGTCAACGTGTTGGGACTGTTATACATGGCAGTGTTGGGACTGTTCTACATGTCAAAGTGTTGGGACTGTTCTACATGGCAGTGTTTGGACTGTTCTTCATGTCAAAGTGTTGGGACTGTTCTACATGGCAGTGTTGGGAATGTTCTACATGTCAACGTTTTAGGACTGTTCTATGTGGCAGTGTTGGGACTGTTCTACGTGTCAAAGTGTTGGGACCGTTGAACACTGCACGTTTCGGGGACTCTCCTACATGTCAAAGTGGCGGGACTGTTCTACATGTCAAAGTGTTTGGACTGTTCTACATGGCAGTGTTGGGACTGGTCTACATGGCAGTGTTGGGACTGTTCTACATGGCAGTGTTGGGACTGTTCTACACACACATGCTGGGACTGTTCTACATGCCAAAGTGTTGTGACTGTTCTACATGGCAGTGTTGGGACTGTTCTACATGCCAAAGTGTTGGGTCTGTTCTACATGGCAGTGTTGGGACTGTTCTAAATGTCAAAGTGTTGGTACTGTTATACATGGCAGTGTTGGGACTGTTCTACGTGTCAAAGTGTTGTGGCTGTTCTACATGGCAGTGTTGGGACTGTTCTACATGTCAAAGTGTTGTGACTGTTCTACATGGCAGTGGTGGGACTGTTCTACGTGTCAAAGTGTTGGGACTTTTGAACACTGCACATTTTGGGTACTGTCCTACATGTCAAAGTGTTGGGACTGTTCTACATGGCAGTGGTGGGACTGTTCTACACACAAATGTTGGGACTGTTCTACATGTCAACGTGTTGGGACTGTTGAACACTGCACGTTTCGGGGACTCTCCTACATGTCAAAGTGGCGGGACTGTTCTACATGTCAAAGTGTTTGGACTGTTCTACATGGCAGTGTTGGGACTGTTCTACATGGCAGTGTTGGGACTGTTCTACACACACATGTTTGGACTGTTCTACATGCCAAAGTGTTGGGACTGTTCTACATGTCAAAGTGTTGGGACTGTTCTACATGTCAAAGTGTTGGGACTGTTCTACATGCCTAAGTGTTGGGACTGTTCTACATGCCTAAGTGTTGGGACTGTTCTACATGGCAGTGTTGGGACTGTTCAACATGGTAGTGTCGGGACTGTTCTACATGTCAAAGTGTTGGGACTGTTATACATGCCAAAGCGTTGGGAATGTTCTTCATGTCAACGTGTTGGGACTGTTCTACATGGCAGTGTTGGGACTGGTCTACATGGCAGTGTTGGGACTGTTCTACATGGCAGTGTTGGGACTGTTCTACACACACATGTTTGGACTGTTCTACATGCCAAAGTGTTGGGACTGTTCTACATGTCAAAGTGTTGGGACTGTTCTACATGTCAAAGTGTTGGGACTGTTCTACATGCCTAAGTGTTGGGACTGTTCTACATGCCTAAGTGTTGGGACTGTTCTACATGGCAGTGTTGGGACTGTTCAACATGGTAGTGTCGGGACTGTTCTACATGTCAAAGTGTTGGGACTGTTATACATGGCAGTGTTGGGACTGTTATACATGGCAGTGTTGGGACTGTTATACATGGCAGTGTTGGGACTGTTCTACATGGTAGTGTTGGGACTGGTCTACTAGTCAACGTTTTGGGACTGTTATACATGGCAATGTTGGGACTGTTCTACATGTCAAATTGTTGGGACTGTTATACATGGCAGTGTTGGGACTGGTCTACATGTCAAATTGTTGGGACTGTTCTACATGGCAGTTTTGGGACTGTTCTACATGTCAAAGTGTTGGGACTGTTATACATGGCAGTGTTGGGACTGTTCTATATGCAAAATTGTTTGGACTGTTCTACATGGCAGTTTTGGGACTGTTCTACATGGCAGTGTTGGGACTGTTCTAAATGCCAAAGTGTGGTGACTGTTCTACATGGCAGTGTTGGGACTATTCTACATGGCAGTGTTGGGACTGTTCTACATGTCAAAGTGTTGTGACTGTTCTACATGGCAGTGGTGGGACTGTTCTACGTGTCAAAGTGTTGGGAATGTTCTACATGGCAGTGGTGGGACTGTTCTACACACAAATGTTGGGACTGTTCTACATGTCAACGTGTTGGGACTGTTATACATGGCAGTGTTGGGACTGTTCTACATGTCAAAGTGTTGGGACTGTTCTACATGGCAGTGTTTGGACTGTTCTTCATGTCAAAGTGTTGGGACTGTTCTACATGGCAGTGTTGGGACTGTTCTACATGTCAACGTTTTAGGACTGTTCTATGTGGCAGTGTTGGGACTGTTCTACGTGTCAAAGTGTTGGGACTGTTGAACACTGCACGTTTCGGGGACTGTCCTACATGTCAAAGTGGCGGGACTGTTCTACATGTCAAAGTGTTTGGACTGTTCTACATGGCAGTGTTGGGACTGTTGTACATGCCAAAGTGTTGGGAATGTTCTTCATGTCAACATGTTGGGACTGTTCTACATGGCAGTGTTGGGACTGTTCTACATGGCAGTGTTGGGACTGTTCTACACACACATGTTGGGACTGTTCTACATGCCAAAGTGTTGGGACTGTTCTATATGTCAAAGTGTTGTGACTGTTCTACATGGCAGTGTTGGGACTGGTCTACATGGCAGTGTTGGGTCTGTTCTACATGGCAGTGTTGGGACTGTTCTAAATGTCAAAGTGTTGGTACTGTTATACATGGCAGTGTTGGGACTGTTCTACGTGTCAAAGTGTTGTGACTGTTCTACATGGCAGTGTTGGGACTGTTCTACATGTCAAAGTGTTGTGACTGTTCTACATGGCAGTGGTGGGACTGTTCTACGTGTCAAAGTGTTGGGACTTTTGAACACTGCACATTTTGGAAACTGTCCTACATGTCAAAGTGTTGGGACTGTTCTACATGGCAGTGGTGGGACTGTTCTACACACAAATGTTGGGACTGTTCTACATGTCAACGTGTTGGGACTGTTATACATGGCAGTGTTGGGACTGTTCTACATGTCAAAGTGTTGGGACTGTTCTACATGGCAGTGTTTGGACTGTTCTTCATGTCAAAGTGTTGGGACTGTTCTACATGGCAGTGTTGGGAATGTTCTACATGTCAACGTTTTAGGACTGTTCTATGTGGCAGTGTTGGGACTGTTCTATGTGTCAAAGTGTTGGGACCGTTGAACACTGCACGTTTCGGGGACTCTCCTACATGTCAAAATGGCGGGACTGTTCTACATGTCAAAGTGTTTGGACTGTTCTACATGGCAGTGTTGGGACTGGTCTACATGGCAGTGTTGGGACTGTTCTACATGGCAGTGTTGGGACTGTTCTACACACACATGCTGGGACTGTTCTACATGCCAAAGTGTTGGGACTGTTCTACATGTCAAAGTGTTGGGACTGTTCTACGTGTCAAAGTGTTGGGACTGTTCTACATGCCTAAGTGTTGGGACTGTTCTACATGCCTAAGTGTTGGGACTGTTCTACATGCCTAAGTGTTGGGACTGTTCTACATGGCAGTGTTGGGACTGTTCAACATGGTAGTGTCAGGACTGTTCTACATGTCAAAGTGTTGGGACTGTTATACATGGCAGTGTTGGGACTGGTCTACATGTCAAATTGTTGGGACTGTTATACATGGCAGTGTTGGGACTGTTCTACATGGTAGTGTTGGGACTGGTCTACTAGTCAACGTTTTGGGACTGTTATACATGGCAATGTTGGGACTGTTCTACATGTCAAATTGTTGGGACTGTTATACATGGCAGTGTTGGGACTGGTCTACATGTCAAATTGTTGGGACTGTTCTACATGGCAGTTTTGGGACTGTTCTACATGTCAAAGTGTTGGGACTGTTATACATGGCAGTTTTGGGACTGTTCTACATGTCAAAGTGTTGGGACTGTTCTACATGGCAGTGTTGGGACTGTTCTACATGTCAAAGTGTTGGCACTGTTATACATGGCAGTGTTGGGACTGTTCAACATGCCAAATTGTTGGAACTGTTCTACATGGCAGTGTTGGGACTGTTCTACATGTCAAGTTGTTGAGACTGTTCTACATGCCAAAGTGTTGAGATTGTTCTTCATGTCAAAGTGTTTGGGACTGTTATACATGGCAGTGTTGGGACTGTTCTATATGCAAAATTGTTTGGACTGTTCTACATGGCAGTTTTGGGACTGTTCTACATGGCAGTGTTGGGACTGTTCTAAATGCCAAAGTGTGGTGACTGTTCTACATGGCAGTGCTGTGAGTGTTCTACATGGCAGTGTTGGGACTGTTCTACATGCCAAAGTGTTGATTCTGTTCTACATGACAGTGTTGGGACTGTTCTAAATATCAAAGTGTTGGTACTGTTATACATGGCAGTGTTGGGACTGTTCTACGTGTCAAAGTGTTGTGACTGTTCTACATGTCAAAGTGTTGTGACTGTTCTACATGGCAGTGGTGGGACTGTTCTACGTGTCAAAGTGTTGGGACTGTTCTACATGGCAGTGTTTGGACTGTTCTTCATGTCAAAGTGGCGGGACTGTTCTACATGGCAGTGTTGGGACTGTTCTGCATGTCAAAGTGTTGAGACTGTTGTACATGCCAAAGTGTTGGGAATGTTCTTCATGTCAACGTGTTGGGACTGTTCTACATGGCAGTGTTGGGACTGGTCTACATGGCAGTGTTGGGACTGTTCTACATGGCAGTGTTGGGACTGTTCTACACACACATGTTGGGACTGTTCTACATGCCAAAGTGTTGGGACTGTTCTACATGTCAAAGTGTTGGGACTGTTCTACATGTCAAAGTGTTGGGACTGTTCTACATGTCAAAGTGTTGGGACTGTTCTACATGCCTAAGTGTTGGGACTGTTCTACATGGCAGTGTAGGAACTGTTCTACATGTCAGTGTTGGGACTGTTCAACATGGTAGTGTCAGGACTGTTCTACATGTCAAAGTGTTGGGACTGTTCTACATGGCAGTGTAGGAACTGTTCTACATGTCAGTGTTGGGACTGTTCAACATGGTAGTGTCAGGACTGTTCTACATGTCAAAGTGTTGGGACTGTTATACATGGCAGTGTTGGGACTGGTCTACATGTCAAATTGTTGGGACTGTTATACATGTCAAAGTGTTGTGACTGTTCTACATGGCAGTGTTGGGACTGTTCTACGTGTCAAAGTGTTGGGACTGTTGAACACTGCACATTTTGGGAACTGTCCTACATGTCAAAGTGTTGGGACTGTGCTACATGGCAGTGGTGGGACTGTTCTACATGTCAAAGTGTTGGCACTGTTATACATGGCAGTGTTGGGACTGGTCTATATGTCAAATTTTTGGGACTGTTCTACATGGCAGTGTTGGGACTGTTCTACATGCCAAATTGTTGGAACTGTTCTACATGGCAGTGTTGGGACTGTTCTACATGTCAACGTGTTGGAACTGTTATACATGGCAGTGTTGGGACTGTTCTACATGTCAAAGTGTTGAGATTGTTTTTCATGTCAAAGTGTTTGGACTGTTCTACATGGCAGTGTTGGGACTGGTCTACCTGTCAAAGTGTTGTGACTGTTCTAAATGGTAGTGCTGTGACTATTCTACATGGCAGTGTTTGGACTGTTCTATATGCAAAATTGTTTGGACTGTTCTACATGGCAGTTTTGGGACTGTTCTGCATGGCAGTGTTGGGACTGTTCTAAATGCCAAAGTGTTGTGACTGTTCTAAATGGCAGTGCTGTGACTATTCTACATGGCAGTGTTTGGACTGTTCTACATGCCAAAGTGTTGATTCTGTTCTACATGGCAGTGTTGGGACCGTTCTAAATGTCAAAGTGTTGGTACTGTTATACATGGCATTGTTGTGACTGTTCTACATGTCAAAGTGTTGGGACTGTTATACATGGCAGTGTTGGGACTGGTCTATATGTCAAATTGTTGGGACTGTTATACATGGCAGTGTTGGGACTGTTCTACATGGTAGTGTTGGGACTGGTCTACTAGTCAACGTTTTGGGACTGTTATAAATGGCAATGTTGGGACTGTTCTACATGTCAAATTGTTGGGACTGTTATACATGGCAGTGTTGGGACTGGTCTACATGTCAAATTGTTGGGACTGTTCTACATGGCAGTTTTGGGACTGTTCTACATGTCAAAGTGTTGGGACTGTTATACATGGCAGTGTTGGGACTGGTCTACATGTCAAATTGTTGGGACTGTTCTACATGGCAGTGTTGGGACTGTTCTACATGTCAAAGTGTTGGCACTGTTATACATGGCAGTGTTGGGACTGTTCAACATGCCAAATTGTTGGAACTGTTCTACATGGCAGTGTTGGGACTGTTCTACATGTCAAGTTGTTGAGACTGTTCTACATGCCAAAGTGTTGAGATTGTTCTTCATGTCATAGTGTTGGGACTGTTATACATGGCAGTGTTGGGACTGTTCTATATGCAAAATTGTTTGGACTGCTCTACATGGCAGTTTTGGGACTGTTCTACATGTCAAGTTGTTGAGACTGTTCTACATGCCAAAGTGTTGAGATTGTTCTTCATGTCAAAGTGTGGTGACTGTTCTAAATGGCAGTGCTGTGACTGTTCTACATGGCAGTGTTGGGACTGTTCTACATGACAGTGTTGGGACTGTTCTAAATATCAAAGTGTTGGTACTGTTATACATGACAGTGTTGGGACTGTTCTACGTGTCAAAGCGTTGTGACTGTTCTACATGTCAAAGTGTTGTGACTGTTCTACATGGCAGTGGTGGGACTGTTCTACATGTCAAAGTGTTGGGACTGTTCTACATGGCAGTGTTTGGACTGTTCTTCATGTCAAAGTGGCGGGACTGTTCTACATGGCAGTGTTGGGACTGTTCTGCATGTCAAAGTGTTGAGACTGTTGTACATGCCAAAGTGTTGGGAATGTTCTTCATGTCAACGTGTTGGGACTGTTCTACATGGCAGTGTTGGGACTGGTCTACATGGCAGTGTTGGGACTGTTCTACATGGCAGTGTTGGGACTGTTCTACACACACATGTTGGGACTGTTCTACATGCCAAAGTGTTGGGACTGTTCTACATGTCAAAGTGTTGGGACTGTTCTACATGTCAAAGTGTTGGGACTGTTCTACATGCCTAAGTGTTGGGACTGTTCTACATGGCAGTGTAGGAACTGTTCTACATGTCAGTGTTGGGACTGTTCAACATGGTAGTGTCAGGACTGTTCTACATGTCAAAGTGTTGGGACTGTTATACATGGCAGTGTTGGGACTGGTCTACATGTCAAATTGTTGGGACTGTTATACATGTCAAAGTGTTGGGACTGTGCTACATGGCAGTGGTGGGACTGTTCTACATGTCAAAGTGTTGGCACTGTTATACATGGCAGTGTTGGGACTGTTCTATATGCAAAATTGTTTGGACTGTTCTACATGGCAGTTTTGGGACTGTTCTGCATGGCAGTGTTGGGACTGTTCTAAATGCCAAAGTGTTGTGACTGTTCTAAATGGCAGTGCTGTGACTATTCTACATGGCAGTGTTTGGACTGTTCTACATGCCAAAGTGTTGATTCAGTTCTACATGGCAGTGTTGGGACTGTTCTAAATGTCAAAGTGTTGGTACTGTTATACATGGCATTGTTGTGACTGTTCTACATGTCAAAGTGTTGTGACTGTTCTACATGGCAGTGGTGGGACTGTTCTACGTGTCAAAGTGTTGGGACTGTTGAACACTGCACATTTTGGGAACTGTCCTATATGTCAAAGTGTTGGGACTGTTTTACATGGCAGTGGTGGGACTGTTCTACACACAAATGTTGGGACTGTTCTACATGTCAACGTGTTGGGACTGTTATACATGGCAGTGTTGGGACTGTTATACATGGCAGTGTTGGGACTGTTCTACATGTCAAAGTGTTGGGACTGTTCTACATGGCAGTGTTTGGACTGTTCTTCATGTCAAAGTGTTGGGACTGTTCTACATGGCAGTGTTGGGACTGTTCTACATGTCAACGTTTTAGGACTGTTCTATGTGGCAGTGTTGGGACTGTTCTACGTGTCAAAGTGTTGGGACTGTTGAACACTGCACGTTTTGGGGACTCTCCTACATGTCAAAGTGGCGGGACTGTTCTACATGTCAAAGTGTTTGGACTGTTCTACATGGCAGTGTTGGGACTGTTCTGCATGTCAAAGTGTTGAGACTGTTGTACATGCCAAAGTGTTGGGAATGTTCTTCATGTCAACGTGTTGGGACTGTTCTACATGGCAGTGTTGGGACTGGTCTACATGGCAGTGTTGGGACTGTTCTACATGGCAGTGTTGGGACTGTTCTACACATGCGACATGTTGGGACTGTTCTACATGTCAAAGTGTTGGGACTGTTCTACATGCCTAAGTGTTGGGACTGTTCTACATGGCAGTGTAGGAACTGTTCTACATGGCAGTGTTGGGACTGTTCAACATGGTAGTGTCAGGACTGTTCTACATGTCAAAGTGTTGGGACTGTTATACATGGCAGTGTTGGGACTGGTCTACATGTCAAATTGTTGGGACTTTTATACATGGCAGTGTTGGGACTGTTCTACATGGTAGTGTTGGGACTGGTCTACTAGTTAACGTTTTGGGACTGTTATACATGGCAATGTTGGGACTGTTCTACATGTCAAATTGTTGGGACTGTTATACATGGCAGTGTTGGGACTGGTCTACATGTCAAATTGTTGGGACTGTTCTACATGGCAGTTTTGGGACTGTTCTACATGTCAAAGTGTTGGGACTGTTATACATGGCAGTGTTGGGACTGTTCTACATGTCAAATTGTTGGGACTGTTCTACATGGCAGTGTTGGGACTGTTCTACATGTCAAAGTGTTGGCAGTGTTATACATGGCAGTGTTGGGACTGTTCAACATGCCAAATTGTTGGAACTGTTCTACATGGCAGTGTTGGGACTGGTCTACTAGTCAAAGTTTTGGGACTGTTATACATGGCAATGTTGGGACTGTTCTACATGTCAAATTGTTGGGACTGTTCTACATGGCAGTGTTGGGACTGGTCTACATGGCAAATTGTTGGGACTGTTCTACATGCCAAAGTGTTGGGACTGTTCTACATGGCAGTGTTGGGACTGTTCTACATGTCAACGTGTTGGGACTGTTATACATGGCAGCGGTGGGACTGTTCTACACACAAATGTTGGGAGTGTTCTACATGGCAGTGTTTGGACTGTTCTACATGCCAAAGTGTTGATTCTGTTCTACATGGCAGTGTTGGGACTGTTCTAAATGTCAAAGTGTTGGTACTGTTATACATGGCATTGTTGTGACTGTTCTACATGTCAAAGTGTTGTGACTGTTCTACATGGCAGTGGTGGGACTGTTCTACGTGTCAAAGTGTTGGGACTGTTGAACACTGCACATTTTGGGAACTGTCCTATATGTCAAAGTGTTGGGACTGTTCTACATGGCAGTGGTGGGACTGTTCTACACACAAATGTTGGGACTGTTCTACATGTCAACGTGTTGGGACTGTTATACATGGCAGTGTTGGGACTGTTATACATGGCAGTGTTGGGACTGTTCTACATGTCAAAGTGTTGGGACTGTTCTACATGGCAGTGTTTGGACTGTTCTTCATGTCAAAGTGTTGGGACTGTTCTACATGGCAGTGTTGGGACTGTTCTACATGTCAACGTTTTAGGACTGTTCTATGTGGCAGTGTTGGGACTGTTCTACGTGTCAAAGTGTTGGGACTGTTGAACACTGCACGTTTTGGGGACTCTCCTACATGTCAAAGTGGCGGGACTGTTCTACATGTCAAAGTGTTTGGACTGTTCTACATGGCAGTGTTGGGACTGTTCTGCATGTCAAAGTGTTGAGACTGTTGTACATGCCAAAGTGTTGGGAATGTTCTTCATGTCAACGTGTTGGGACTGTTCTACATGGCAGTGTTGGGACTGGTCTACATGGCAGTGTTGGGACTGTTCTACATGGCAGTGTTGGGACTGTTCTACACACACATGTTGGGACTGTTCTACATGCCAAAGTTTTGGGACTGTTCTACATGTCAAAGTGTTGGGACTGTTCTACATGCCTAAGTGTTGGGACTGTTCTACATGGCAGTGTAGGAACTGTTCTACATGGCAGTGTTGGGACTGTTCAACATGGTAGTGTCAGGACTGTTCTACATGTCAAAGTGTTGGGACTGTTATACATGGCAGTGTTGGGACTGGTCTACATGTCAAATTGTTGGGACTTTTATACATGGCAGTGTTGGGACTGTTCTACATGGTAGTGTTGGGACTGGTCTACTAGTTAACGTTTTGGGACTGTTATACATGGCAATGTTGGGACTGTTCTACATGTCAAATTGTTGGGACTGTTATACATGGCAGTGTTGGGACTGGTCTACATGTCAAATTGTTGGGACTGTTCTACATGGCAGTTTTGGGACTGTTCTACATGTCAAAGTGTTGGGACTGTTATACATGGCAGTGTTGGGACTGTTCTACATGTCAAATTGTTGGGACTGTTCTACATGGCAGTGTTGGGACTGTTCTACATGTCAAAGTGTTGGCAGTGTTATACATGGCAGCGTTGGGACTGTTCAACATGCCAAATTGTTGGAACTGTTCTACATGGCAGTGTTGGGACTGGTCTACTAGTCAAAGTTTTGGGACTGTTATACATGGCAATGTTGGGACTGTTCTACATGTCAAATTGTTGGGACTGTTCTACATGGCAGTGTTGGGACTGGTCTACATGGCAAATTGTTGGGACTGTTCTACATGCCAAAGTGTTGGGACTGTTCTACATGGCAGTGTTGGGACTGTTCTACATGTCAACGTGTTGGGACTGTTATACATGGCAGCGGTGGGACTGTTCTACACACAAATGTTGGGAGTGTTCTACATGGCAGTGTTGGGAATGTTCTACATGTCAAAGTGTTGTGACTGTTCTACATGGCAGTGTTGGGACTGTTCTACGTGTCAAAGTGTTGGGACTGTTGAACACTGCACATTTTGGGAACTGTCCTACATGTCAAAGTGTTGGGACTGTGCTACATGGCAGTGGTGGGACTGTTCTACACACAAACGTTGGGAGTGTTCTACATGGCAGTGTTGGGAATGTTCTACATGCCAAAGTGTTGTGACTGTTCTACATTGCAGTTTTGGGACTGGTCTACATGTCAAAGTGTTGGGAGTGTTTTACATGGCAGTGTTGGGACTGTTCTACACTGCGAAATGTTGGAACGTTTGTACATGCCAAAGTGTTGGGACTGTTCTACATGCCTAGGTGTTGGGACTGTTCTACATGGCAGTGTTGGGACTGTTCTACATGTCAAAGTGTTGGGACTGTTCTACATGTCAAAGTGTTGGGACGGTTCTACATGTCAAAGTGTTGGGACGGTTCTACATGTCAAAGTGTTGGTACGGTTCCACATGTCAAAGTGTTGGGACTGTTCTACATGTCAAAGTGTTGGGACTATTCTACATGTCAAAGTGTTGGGACTGTTCTACATGTCAAAGTGTTGGGACTGTTCTACATGGCTGTTCTGTAGAACAGTCCCAACACTGCCATGTATAACACCAAAGTGTTGGGACTGTTCTACATGTCAAAGTGTTGGGACTGTTCTACATGGCAGTGTTGGGACTGTTCTCCATGGCAGTGTCGGGACTGTTCTACATGGCAAAGTGTTGGGACTGTTCTACATGTCCAAGTGTTGGGACTGTTCTACATGGCAGTGTTGGGACTGTTCTACATGTTAGTGTCGGGACTGTTCTGCATGTCAAAGTGTTCTGACTGTTCTACATGGCAGTGTTGTGACTGTTCTACACACAAATGTTGGGACTGTTCTACATGCCAAAGTGTTGGGAGTGTTCTACATGGCAGTGTTGGGAATGTTCTACATGTCAAAGTGTTGTGACTGTTCTACATGGCAGTGTTGGGACTGTTCTATGTGTCAAAGTGTTGGGACTGTTGAACACTGCACATTTTGGGAACTGTCCTGCATGTCAAAGTGTTGGGACTGTTCTACATGGCAGTGGTGGGACTGTTCTACACACACATGTTGGGACTGTTCTACATGCCAAAGTGTTGGGACTGTTCTACATGTCAAAGTGTTGGGACTGTTCTACATGTCAAAGTGTTGGGACTGTTCTACATGTCAAAGTGTTGGGACTGTTCTACATGTCAAAGTGTTGGGACTGTTCTACATGTCAAAGTGATGGGACTGTTCTACATGTCAAAGTGATGGGACTGTTCTACATGGCAGTGTTGGGACTGTTCTACATGGTAGTGTCAGGACTGTTCTACATGGTAGTGTCGGGACTGTTCTACATGTCAAAGTGTTGGGACTGTTATACATGGCAGTGTTGGGACTGGTCTACATGGCTGTTCTGTAGAACAGTCCCAACACTGCCATGTATAACACCAAAGTGTTGGGACTGTTCTACATGTCAAAGTGTTGGGACTGTTCTACATGGCAGTGTTGGGACTGTTCTCCATGGCAGTGTCGGGACTGTTCTACATGGCAAAGTGTTGGGACTGTTCTACATGTCCAAGTGTTGGGACTGTTCTACATGGCAGTGTTGGGACTGTTCTACATGTTAGTGTCGGGACTGTTCTGCATGTCAAAGTGTTCTGACTGTTCTACATGGCAGTGTTGTGACTGTTCTACACACAAATGTTGGGACTGTTCTACATGCCAAAGTGTTGGGAGTGTTCTACATGGCAGTGTTGGGAATGTTCTACATGTCAAAGTGTTGTGACTGTTCTACATGGCAGTGTTGGGACTGTTCTATGTGTCAAAGTGTTGGGACTGTTGAACACTGCACATTTTGGGAACTGTCCTGCATGTCAAAGTGTTGGGACTGTTCTACATGGCAGTGGTGGGACTGTTCTACACACACATGTTGGGACTGTTCTACATGCCAAAGTGTTGGGACTGTTCTACATGTCAAAGTGTTGGGACTGTTCTACATGTCAAAGTGTTGGGACTGTTCTACATGTCAAAGTGTTGGGACTGTTCTACATGTCAAAGTGTTGGGACTGTTCTACATGTCAAAGTGATGGGACTGTTCTACATGTCAAAGTGATGGGACTGTTCTACATGGCAGTGTTGGGACTGTTCTACATGGTAGTGTCAGGACTGTTCTACATGGTAGTGTCGGGACTGTTCTACATGTCAAAGTGTTGGGACTGTTATACATGGCAGTGTTGGGACTGGTCTACATGTCAAATTGTTGGGACTGTTATACATGGCAGTTTTGGGATTGTTCTACATGTCAAAGTGTTGGTACTGTTCTACATGCCTAAGTGTTGGGACCGTTCTACATGCCTAAGTGTTGGGGCCGTTCTACATGCCTAAGTGTTGGGACCGTTCTACACAGAAGTTGTGGGACTGTTCTACATGGCAGTGTTGGGACTGTTCTACACAGAAGTTGTGTGACTGTTCTACATGTCAACGTTTTGGGACTGTTCTACGTGGCAGTGTTGGGACTGGTCTACATGTCAAAGTGTTGGGACTGGTCTACATGTCAAAGTGTTGGAACTGTTCTACATGGCAGTGTTGGGACTGTTCTACATGGCAGTGTTGGGACTGTTCTACATGGCAAAGTGTTGGGACTGTTCTACATGGTAGTGTTGGGACTGTTCTACATGGTAGTGTTGGGACAGTTCTACATGTCAAAGTGATGGGACTGTTCTACATGGCAGTGTTGGGACTGTTCTACATGGCAGTGTTGGGACTGTTCTACATGGTAGTGTTGAGACTGTTATACATGGCAGTGTTGGGACTGGTCTACATGTCAAATTGTTGGGACTGTTATACATGACAGTTTTGGGATTGTTCTACATGTCAAAGTGTTGGTACTGTTATACACGTCAAAGTGGTGGGACTGTTCTACATGGCAGTGTTGTGATTGTTCTACATGCCAAAGTGTTGAGATTGTTCTTCATGTCAAAGTGTTGGGACTGTTCTACATGGTAGTGTTGGGACTGTTCTACATGGTAGTGTTGGGACTGTTATACATGGCAGTGTCGGGACTGTTCTACATGTCAACGTATTGGGACTGTTATACATGACAGTGTTGGGACTGGTCTACATGTCACATTTTTGGGACTGTTATACATGGCAGTGTTGGGACTGTTCTACATGGTAGTGTTGGGATTGGTCTACTAGTCAAAGTTTTGGGACTGTTATACATGCCAAAGTGTTGTGACTGGTCTACATGTCAAAGTGTTGGGACTGTTATACATGGCAGTGTTGGGACTGGTCTACATGTCACGTTGTTGGGACTGTTCTAAATGCCAAAGTGTTGTGACTGTTCTACATGGCAGTGTTGTGACTGTTCTACATGCCAAAGTGTTGGGACTGTTCTACATGCCAAAGTGTTGGGACTGTTCTACATGCCAAAGTGTTGGGTCTGTTATACATGGCAGTGTTGGGACTGTTCTACATGCCACATTTTTGGGACTGTTCTACATGCCAAATTGTTGGAACTGTTCTACATGGCAGTGTTGGGACTGTTCTACATGTCAACGTGTCGGGACTGTTCTACATGGCAGTGGTGGGACTGTTCTACACACACATATTGGGAATGTTCTACATGGCAGTGTTGGGAATCTTCTACATGTCAAAGTGTTGTGACTGTCTACATGGCAGTGTTGGGACTGTTCTACGTGTCAAAGTGTTGGGACTGTTGAACACTGCACATTTTGGGAACTGTCCTACATGTCAAAGTGTTGGGACTGTGCTACATGGCAGTGGTGGGACTGTTCTACACACACATGTTGGGACTGTTCTACATGCCAAAGTGTTGGGAGTGTTCTACATGACAGTGTTGGGACTGTTCTACACTGCGAAATGTTGGAACTGTTGTGCATGCCAAAGTGTTGGGGCCGTTCTACATGCCTAAGTGTTGGGACTGTTCTACACAGAAGTTGTGGGACTGTTCTACATGGCAGTGTTGGGACTGGTCTACATGTCAAAGTGTTGGTACTGGCCTACATGTCAAAGTGTTGGGACTGTTCTACATGGCAGTGTTGGGACTGTTCTACATGGCAGTGTTGGGACTGTTCTACATGGCAAAGTGTTGGGACTGTTCTACATGGCAGTGTTGGGACTGTTCTACATGGTAGTGTTGGGACTGTTCTACATGGTAGTGTCAGGACTGTTCTACATGGTAGTGTCGGGACTGTTCTACATGTCAAAGTGTTGAGACTGTTATACATGGCAGTGTTGGGACTGGTCTACTAGTCAAAGTTTTGGGACTGTTATACATGGCAATGTTGGTACTGTTCTATATGTCAAATTGTTGGGACTGTTATACATGGCAGTGTTGGGACTGGTCTACATGTCAAATTGTTGGGACTGTTCTACATGCCAAAGTGTTGGCACTGTTTTACGTGTCAAAGTGTTGGGACTGTGCTACATGGCAGTGGTGGGACTGTTCTACACACACATGTTGGGACTGTTCTACATGCCAAAGTGTTGGGAGTGTTCTACATGACAGTGTTGGGACTGTTCTACACTGCGAAATGTTGGAACTGTTGTGCATGCCAAAGTGTTGGGGCCGTTCTACATGCCTAAGTGTTGGGACTGTTCTACACAGAAGTTGTGGGACTGTTCTACATGGCAGTGTTGGGACTGGTCTACATGTCAAAGTGTTGGTACTGGTCTACATGTCAAAGTGTTGGGACTGTTCTACATGGCAGTGTTGGGACTGTTCTACATGGCAGTGTTGGGACTGTTCTACATGGCAAAGTGTTGGGACTGTTCTACATGGCAGTGTTGGGACTGTTCTACATGGTAGTGTTGGGACTGTTCTACATGGTAGTGTCAGGACTGTTCTACATGGTAGTGTCGGGACTGTTCTACATGTCAAAGTGTTGAGACTGTTATACATGGCAGTGTTGGGACTGGTCTACTAGTCAAAGTTTTGGGACTGTTATACATGGCAATGTTGGTACTGTTCTATATGCCAAATTGTTGGGACTGTTATACATGGCAGTGTTGGGACTGGTCTACATGTCAAATTGTTGGGACTGTTCTACATGCCAAAGTGTTGGCACTGTTTTACGTGTCAAAGTGGTGGGACTGTTCTACATGGCAGTTTTGGGACTGTTCTAAATGCCAAAGTGTTGTGACTGTTCTACATGGCAGTGTTGTGATTGTTCTACATGCCAAAGTGTTGAGATTGTTCTTCATGTCAAAGTGTTGGGACTGTTCTACATGCCTAAGTGTTGGGACTGTTCTACATGGCAGTGTTGGGACTGTTCTACACACAAGTTGTGGGACTGCTCTACATGTCAAAGTTTTGGGACTGTTCTACATGGCAGTGTTGGGACTGGTCTACATGTCAGAGTGTTGGGACTGTTATACATGGCAGTGTTGGGACTGTTCTACATGTCAAATTGTTGGGACTATTCTACATGGCAGGTTTGAGACTGTTCTACATGTCAAAGTGTTGGGACTGTTCTACATGTCAAAGTGTTGGGCCGGTTCTACATGTCAAAGTGTTGGGACGGTTCTACATGTCAAAGTGTTGGTACGGTTCCACATGTCAAAGTGTTGGGACTGTTCTAGATGTCAAAGTGTTGGGACTATTCTACATGTCAAAGTGTTGGGACTGTTCTACATGTCAAAGTGTTGGGACTGTTCTACATGGCTGTTCTGTAGAACAGTCCCAACACTGCCATGTATAACACCAAAGTGTTGGGACTGTTCTACATGTCAAAGTGTTGGGACTGTTCTACATGGCAGTGTTGGGACTGTTCTCCATGGCAGTGTCGGGACTGTTCTACATGGCAAAGTGTTGGGACTGTTCTACATGTCCAAGTGTTGGGACTGTTCTACATGGCAGTGTTGGGACTGTTCTACATGTTAGTGTCGGGACTGTTCTGCATGTCAAAGTGTTCTGACTGTTCTACATGGCAGTGTTGTGACTGTTCTACACACAAATGTTGGGACTGTTCTACATGCCAAAGTGTTGGGAGTGTTCTACATGGCAGTGTTGGGAATGTTATACATGTCAAAGTGTTGTGACTGTTCTACATGGCAGTGTTGGGACTGTTCTATGTGTCAAAGTGTTGGGACTGTTGAACACTGCACATTTTGGGAACTGTCCTGCATGTCAAAGTGTTGGGACTGTTCTACATGGCAGTGGTGGGACTGTTCTACACACACATGTTGGGACTGTTCTACATGCCAAAGTGTTGGGACTGTTCTACATGTCAAAGTGTTGGGACTGTTCTACATGTCAAAGTGTTGGGACTGTTCTACATGTCAAAGTGTTGGGACTGTTCTACATGTCAAAGTGTTGGGACTGTTCTACATGTCAAAGTGATGGGACTGTTATACATGGCAGTGTTGGGACTGGTCTACATGTCAAATTGTTGGGACTGTTATACATGGCAGTGTTGGGACTGTTCTACATGGTAGTGTCAGGACTGTTCTACATGGTAGTGTCGGGACTGTTCTACATGTCAAAGTGTTGAGACTGTTATACATGGCAGTGTTGGGACTGGTCTACATGTCAAATTGTTGGGACTGTTATACATGGCAGTGTTGGGACTGTTCTACATGGTAGTGTCAGGACTGTTCTACATGGTAGTGTCGGGACTGTTCTACATGTCAAAGTGTTGAGACTGTTCTACATGCCTAAGTGTTGGGACCGTTCTACATGCCTAAGTGTTGGGGCCGTTCTACATGCCTAAGTGTTGGGACCGTTCTACGTGCCTAAGTGTTGGGACTGTTCTACATGGCAGTGTTGGGACTGTTCTACACAGAAGTTGTGGGACTGTTCTACATGGCAGTGTTGGGACTGTTCTACACAGAAGTTGTGTGACTGTTCTACATGTCAAAGTGTTGGGACTGGTCTACATGTCAGTGTTGGAACTGTTCTACATGGCAGTGTTGGGACTGTTCTACATGGCAGTGTTGGGACTGTTCTACATGGTAGTGTTGAGACTGTTATACATGGCAGTGTTGGGACTGGTCTACATGTCAAATTGTTGGGACTGTTATACATGACAGTTTTGGGATTGTTCTACATGTCAAAGTGTTGGTACTGTTATACATGGCAGTGGTGGGACTGGTCTACATGCCAAAGTGTTGGGACTGTTATACACGTCAAAGTGGTGGGACTGTTCTACATGGCAGTGTTGTGATTGTTCTACATGCCAAAGTGTTGAGATTGTTCTTCATGTCAAAGTGTTGGGACTGTTCTACATGGTAGTGTTGGGACTGTTCTACATGGTAGTGTTGGGACTGTTATACATGGCAGTGTCGGGACTGTTCTACATGTCAACGTATTGGGACTGTTATACATGGCAGTGTTGGGACTGGTCTACATGTCACATTTTTGGGACTGTTATACATGGCAGTGTTGGGACTGTTCTACATGGTAGTGTTGGGACTGGTCTACTAGTCAAAGTTTTGGGACTGTTATACATGCCAAAGTGTTGTGACTGGTCTACATGTCAAAGTGTTGGGACTGTTATACATGGCAGTGTTGGGACTGGTCTACATGTCACGTTGTTGGGACTGTTCTAAATGCCAAAGTGTTGTGACTGTTCTACATGGCAGTGTTGTGACTGTTCTACATGCCAAAGTGTTGGGACTGTTCTACATGCCAAAGTGTTGGGACTGTTCTACATGCCAAAGTGTTGGGTCTGTTATACATGGCAGTGTTGGGACTGTTCTACATGCCAAATTTTTGGGACTGTTCTACATGCCAAATTGTTGGAACTGTTCTACATGGCAGTGTTGGGACTGTTCTACATGGCAGTGTTGGGACTGTTCTACATGTCAACGTGTCGGGACTGTTCTACATGGCAGTGGTGGGACTGTTCTACACACACATATTGGGAGTGTTCTACATGGCAGTGTTGGGACTGTTCTACATGGCAGTGTTGGGACTGTTCTACATGGCAAAGTGTTGGGACTGTTCTACATGGTAGTGTTGGGACAGTTCTACATGTCAAAGTGATGGGACTGTTCTACATGGCAGTGTTGGGACTGTTCTACATGGCAGTGTTGGGACTGTTCTACATGGTAGTGTCAGGACTGTTCTACATGGTAGTGTCGGGACTGTTCTACCAGTCAAAGTTTTGGGACTGTTATACATGACAATGTTGGTACTGTTCTATATTTCAAATTGTTGGGACTGTTATACATGGCAGTGTTGGGACTGGTCTACATGTCAAATTGTTGGGACTGTTCTACATGCCAAAGTGTTGGCACTGTTTTACGTGTCAAAGTGGTGGGACTGTTCTACATGGCAGTTTTGGGACTGTTCTAAATGCCAAAGTGTTGTGACTGTTCTACATGGCAGTGTTGTGATTGTTCTACATGCCAAAGTGTTGGGATTGTTCTTCATGTCAAAGTGTTGGGACTGTTCTACATGCCTAAGTGTTGGGACTGTTCTACATGGCAGTGTTGGGACTGGTCTACATGTCAAATTGTTGGGACTATTCTACATGGCAGGTTTGAGACTGTTCTACATGTCAAAGTGTTGGGACTGTTCTACATGTCAAAGTGTTGGTACGGTTCCACATGTCAAAGTGTTGGGACTGTTCTACATGCCAAAGTGTTGGGACTGTTCTACATGCCAAAGTGTTGGGTCTGTTATACATGGCAGTGTTGGGACTGTTCTACATGCCAAATTTTTGGGACTGTTCTACATGCCAAATTGTTGGAACTGTTCTACATGGCAGTGTTGGGACTGTTCTACATGTCAACGTGTCGGGACTGTTCTACATGGCAGTGGTGGGACTGTTCTACACACACATATTGGGAGTGTTCTACATGGCAGTGTTGGGAATCTTCTACATGTCAAAGTGTTGTGACTGTCTACATGGCAGTGTTGGAACTGTTCTACGTGTCAAAGTGTTGGGACTGTTGAACACTGCACATTTTGGGAACTGTCCTACATGTCAAAGTGTTGGGACTGTGCTACATGGCAGTGGTGGGACTGTTCTACACACACATGTTGGGACTGTTCTACATGCCAAAGTGTTGGGAGTGTTCTACATGACAGTGTTGGGACTGTTCTACACTGCGAAATGTTGGAACTGTTGTACATGCCAAAGTGTTGGGGCCGTTCTACATGCCTAAGTGTTGGGACTGTTCTACACAGAAGTTGTGGGACTGTTCTACATGGCAGTGTTGGGACTGGTCTACATGTCAAAGTGTTGGGACTGGTCTACATGTCAAAGTGTTGGGACTGTTCTACATGGCAGTGTTGGGACTGTTCTACATGGCAGTGTTGGGACTGTTCTACATGGCAAAGTGTTGGGACTGTTCTACATGGTAGTGTTGGGACAGTTCTACATGTCAAAGTGATGGGACTGTTCTACATGGCAGTGTTGGGACTGTTCTACATGGTAGTGTCGGGACTGTTCTACATGTCAAAGTGTTGAGACTGTTATACATGGCAGTGTTGGGACTGGTCTACTAGTCAAAGTTTTGGGACTGTTATACATGACAATGTTGGTACTGTTCTATATTTCAAATTGTTGGGACTGTTATACATGGCAGGGTTGGGACTGGTCTACATGTCAAATTGTTGGGACTGTTCTACATGCCAAAGTGTTGTGACTGTTCGACATGGCAGTGTTGTGATTGTTCTACATGCCAAAGTGTTGAGATTGTTCTTCATGTCAAAGTGTTGGGACTGTTCTACATGCCTAAGTGTTGGGACTGTTCTACATGGCAGTGTTGGGACTGTTCTACACACAAGTTGTGGGACTGCTCTACATGTCAACGTTTTGGGACTGTTCTACATGGCAGTGTTGGGACTGGTCTACATGTCAGAGTGTTGGGACTGTTATACATGGCAGTGTTGGGACTGTTCTACATGTCAAATTGTTGGGACTATTCTACATGGCAGGTTTGAGACTGTTCTACATGTCAAAGTGTTGGGACTGTTCTACATGTCAAAGTGTTGGTACGGTTCCACATGTCAAAGTGTTGGGACTGTTCTACATGTCAAAGTGTTGGGACTATTCTACATGTCAAAGTGTTGGGACTGTTCTACATGTCAAAGTGTTGGGACTGTTCTACATGGCTGTTCTGTAGAACAGTCCCAACACTGCCATGTATAACACCAAAGTGTTGGGACTGTTCTACATGTCAAAGTGTTGGGACTGTTCTACATGGCAGTGTTGGGACTGTTCTCCATGGCAGTGTCGGGACTGTTCTACATGGCAAAGTGTTGGGACTGTTCTACATGTCCAAGTGTTGGGACTGTTCTACATGGCAGTGTTGTGACTGTTCTACATGGCAGTGTTGGGACTGTTCTATGTGTCAAAGTGTTGGGACTGTTGAACACTGCACATTTTGGGAACTGTCCTGCATGTCAAAGTGTTGGGACTGTTCTACATGGCAGTGGTGGGACTGTTCTACACACACATGTTGGGACTGTTCTACATGCCAAAGTGTTGGGACTGTTCTACATGCCAAAGTGTTGGGACTGTTCTACATGTCAAAGTGTTGGGACTGTTCTACATGTCAAAGTGTTGGGACTGTTCTACATGTCAAAGTGTTGGGACTGTTCTACATTTCAAAGTGATGGGACTCTTCTACATGTCAAAGTGATGGGACTGTTCTACATGGCAGTGTTGGGACTGTTCTACATGGTAGTGTCAGGACTGTTCTACATGGTAGTGTCGGGACTGTTCTACATGTCAAAGTGTTGAGACTGTTATACATTGCAGTGTTGGGACTGGTCTACATGTCAAATTGTTGGGACTGTTATACATGGCAGTTTTGGGATTGTTCTACATGTCAAAGTGTTGGTACTGTTCTACATGCCTAAGTGTTGGGACCGTTCTACATGCCTAAGTGTTGGGGCCGTTCTACATGCCTAAGTGTTGGGACCGTTCTACATGCCTAAGTGTTGGGACTGTTCTACATGGCAGTGTTGGGACTGTTCTACACAGAAGTTGTGGGACTGTTCTACATGGCAGTGTTGGGACTGTTCTACACAGAAGTTGTGTGACTGTTCTACATGTCAACGTTTTGGGACTGTTCTACGTGGCAGTGTTGGGACTGGTCTACATGTCAAAGTGTTGGGACTGGTCTACATGTCAAAGTGTTGGAACTGTTCTACATGGCAGTGTTGGGACTGTTCTACATGGCAGTGTTGGGACTGTTCTACATGGCAAAGTGTTGGGACTGTTCTACATGGTAGTGTTGGGACAGTTCTACATGTCAAAGTGATGGGACTGTTCTACATGGCAGTGTTGGAACTGTTCTACATGGCAGTGTTGGGACTGTTCTACATGGTAGTGTTGAGACTGTTATACATGGCAGTGTTGGGACTGGTCTACATGTCAAATTGTTGGGACTGTTATACATGGCAGTGTTGGGACTGGTCTACATGTCAAATTGTTGGGACTGTTCTACATGCCAAAGTGTTGGCACTGTTTTACGTGTCAAAGTGGTGGGACTGTTCTACATGGCAGTTTTGGGACTGTTCTAAATGCCAAAGTGTTGTGACTGTTCTACATGGCAGTGTTGTGATTGTTCTACATGCCAAAGTGTTGAGATTGTTCTTCATGTCAAAGTGTTGGGACTGTTCTACATGCCTAAGTGTTGGGACTGTTCTACATGGCAGTGTTGGGACTGTTCTACACACAAGTTGTGGGACTGCTCTACATGTCAGAGTGTTGGGACTGTTATACATGGCAGTGTTGGGACTGTTCTACATGTCAAATTGTTGGGACTATTCTACATGGCAGGTTTGAGACTGTTCTACATGTCAAAGTGTTGGGACTGTTCTACATGTCAAAGTGTTGGGACGGTTCTACATGTCAAAGTGTTGGGACGGTTCTACATGTCAAAGTGTTGGTACGGTTCCACATGTCAAAGTGTTGGGACTGTTCTACATGTCAAAGTGTTGGGACTATTCTACATGTCAAAGTGTTGGGACTGTTCTACATGTCAAAGTGTTGGGACTGTTCTACATGGCTGTTCTGTAGAACAGTCCCAACACTGCCATGTATAACACCAAAGTGTTGGGACTGTTCTACATGTCAAAGTGTTGGGACTGTTCTACATGGCAGTGTTGGGACTGTTCTCCATGGCAGTGTCGGGACTGTTCTACATGGCAAAGTGTTGGGACTGTTCTACATGTCCAAGTGTTGGGACTGTTCTACATGGCAGTGTTGGGACTGTTCTACATGTTAGTGTTGGGACTGTTCTGCATGTCAAAGTGTTCTGACTGTTCTACATGGCAGTGTTGTGACTGTTCTACACACAAATGTTGGGACTGTTCTACATGCCAAAGTGTTGGGAGTGTTCTACATGGCAGTGTTGGGAATGTTCTACATGTCAAAGTGTTGTGACTGTTCTACATGGCAGTGCTGGGACTGTTCTATGTGTCAAAGTGTTGGGACTGTTGAACACTGCACATTTTGGGAACTGTCCTGCATGTCAAAGTGTTGGGACTGTTCTACATGGCAGTGGTGGGACTGTTCTACACACACATGTTGGGACTGTTCTACATGCCAAAGTGTTGGGACTGTTCTACATGTCAAAGTGTTGGGACTGTTCTACATGTCAAAGTGTTGGGACTGTTCTACATGTCAAAGTGTTGGGACTGTTCTACATGTCAAAGTGATGGGACAGTTCTACATGTCAAAGTGATGGGACTGTTCTACATGGCAGTGTTGGGACTGTTCTACATGGCAGTGTTGGGACTGTTCTACATGGCAGTGTTGGGACTGTTCTACATGGTAGTGTCAGGACTGTTCTACATGGTAGTGTCGGGACTGTTCTACATGTCAAAGTGTTGAGACTGTTATACATGGCAGTGTTGGGACTGGTCTACTAGTCAAAGTTTTGGGACTGTTATACATGGCAATGTTGGTACTGTTCTATATGTCAAATTGTTGGGACTGTTATACATGGCAGTGTTGGGACTGGTCTACATGTCAAATTGTTGGGACTGTTCTACATGCCAAAGTGTTGGCACTGTTTTACGTGTCAAAGTGGTGGGACTGTTCTACATGGCAGTTTTGGGACTGTTCTAAATGCCAAAGTGTTGTGACTGTTCTACATGGCAGTGTTGTGATTGTTCTACATGCCAAAGTGTTGAGATTGTTCTTCATGTCAAAGTGTTGGGACTGTTCTACATGCCTAAGTGTTGGGACTGTTCTACATGGCAGTGTTGGGACTGTTCTACACACAAGTTGTGGGACTGCTCTACATGTCAAAGTTTTGGGACTGTTCTACATGGCAGTGTTGGGACTGGTCTACATGTCAGAGTGTTGGGACTGTTATACATGGCAGTGTTGGGACTGTTATACATGGCAGTGTTGGGACTGTTCTACATGTGAAATTGTTGGGACTATTCTACATGGCAGGTTTGAGACTGTTCTACATGTCAAAGTGTTGGGACTGTTCTCCATGTCAAAGTGTTGGGACGGTTCTACATGTCAAAGTGTTGGGACGGTTCTACATGTCAAAGTGTTGGTACGGTTCCACATGTCAAAGTGTTGGGACTGTTCTACATGTCAAAGTGTTGGGACTGTTCTACATGTCAAAGTGTTGGGACTATTCTACATGTCAAAGTGTTGGGACTGTTCTACATGTCAAAGTGTTGGGACTGTTCTACATGGCTGTTCTGTAGAACAGTCCCAACACTGCCATGTATAACACCAAAGTGTTGGGACTGTTCTACATGTCAAAGTGTTGGGACTGTTCTACATGGCAGTGTTGGGACTGTTCTCCACGGCAGTGTCGGGACTGTTCTACATGGCAAAGTGTTGGGACTGTTCTACATGTCCAAGTGTTGGGACTGTTCTACATGGCAGTGTTGGGACTGTTCTACATGTTAGTGTCGGGACTGTTCTGCATGTCAAAGTGTTCTGACTGTTCTACATGGCAGTGTTGTGACTGTTCTACACACAAATGTTGGGACTGTTCTACATGCCAAAGTGTTGGGAGTGTTCTACATGGCAGTGTTGGGAATGTTCTACATGTCAAAGTGTTGTGACTGTTCTACATGGCAGTGTTGGGACTGTTCTATGTGTCAAAGTGTTGGGACTGTTGAACACTGCACATTTTGGGAACTGTCCTACATGTCAGAGTGTTGGGACTGTTATACATGGCAGTGTTGGGACTGTTCTACATGTCAAATTGTTGGGACTATTCTACATGGCAGGTTTGAGACTGTTCTACATGTCAAAGTGTTGGGACTGTTCTACATGTCAAAGTGTTGGGACGGTTCTACATGTCAAAGTGTTGGTACGGTTCCACATGTCAAAGTGTTGGGACTGTTCTACATGTCAAAGTGTTGGGACTATTCTACATGTCAAAGTGTTGGGACTGTTCTACATGTCAAAGTGTTGGGACTGTTCTACATGGCTGTTCTGTAGAACAGTCCCAACACTGCCATGTATAACACCAAAGTGTTGGGACTGTTCTACATGTCAAAGTGTTGGGACTGTTCTACATGGCAGTGTTGGGACTGTTCTCCATGGCAGTGTCGGGACTGTTCTACATGGGAAAGTGTTGGGACTGTTCTACATGTCCAAGTGTTGGGACTGTTCTACATGGCAGTGTTGGGACTGTTCTACATGTTAGTGTCGGGACTGTTCTGCATGTCAAAGTGTTCTGACTGTTCTGCATGTCAAAGTGTTGTGACTGTTCTACACACAAATGTTGGGACTGTTCTACATGCCAAAGTGTTGGGAGTGTTCTACATGGCAGTGTTGGGAATGTTCTACATGTCAAAGTGTTGTGACTGTTCTACATGGCAGTGTTGGGACTGTTCTATGTGTCAAAGTGTTGGGACTGTTGAACACTGCACATTTTGGGAACTGTCCTGCATGTCAAAGTGTTGGGACTGTTCTACATGGCAGTGGTGGGACTGTTCTACACACACATGTTGGGACTGTTCTACATGCCAAAGTGTTGGGACTGTTCTACATGTCAAAGTGTTGGGACTGTTCTACATGTCAAAGTGTTGGGACTGTTCTACATGTCAAAGTGTTGGGACTGTTCTACATGTCAAAGTGTTGGGACTGTTCTACATGTCAAAGTGATGGGACTGTTCTACATGTCAAAGTGATGGGACTGTTCTACATGGCAGTGTTGGGACTGTTCTACATGGTAGTGTCAGGACTGTTCTACATGGTAGTGTCGGGACTGTTCTACATGTCAAAGTGTTGAGACTGTTATACATGGCAGTGTTGGGACTGGTCTACATGTCAAATTGTTGGGACTGTTATACATGGCAGTTTTGGGATTGTTCTACATGTCAAAGTGTTGGGACTGTTCTACATGTCAAAGTGTTGGGACTGTTCTACATGTCAAAGTGTTGGGACTGTTCTACATGTCAAAGTGATGGGACTGTTCTACATGTCAAAGTGATGGGACTGTTCTACATGGCAGTGTTGGGACTGTTCTACATGGTAGTGTCAGGACTGTTCTACATGGTAGTGTCGGGACTGTTCTACATGTCAAAGTGTTGAGACTGTTATACATGGCAGTGTTGGGACTGGTCTACATGTCAAATTGTTGGGACTGTTATACATGGCAGTTTTGGGATTGTTCTACATGTCAAAGTGTTGGTACTGTTCTACATGCCTAAGTGTTGGGACCGTTCTACACGCCTAAGTGTTGGGGCCGTTCTACATACCTAAGTGTTGGGACCGTTCTACATGCCTAAGTGTTGGGACTGTTCTACATGGCAGTGTTGGGACTGTTCTACACAGAAGTTGTGGGACTGTTCTACATGGCAGTGTTGGGACTGTTCTACACAGAAGTTGTTTGACTGTTCTACATGTCAACGTTTTGGGACTGTTCTACGTGGCAGTGTTGGGACTGGTCTACATGTCAAAGTGTTGGGACTGGTCTACATGTCAAAGTGTTGGAACTGTTCTACATGGCAGTGTTGGGACTGTTCTACATGGCAGTGTTGGGACTGTTCTACATGGCAAAGTGTTGGGACTGTTCTACATGGTAGTGTTGGGACAGTTCTACATGTCAAAGTGATGGGACTGTTCTACATGGCAGTGTTGGAACTGTTCTACATGGCAGTGTTGGGACTGTTCTACATGGTAGTGTTGAGACTGTTATACATGGCAGTGTTGGGACTGGTCTACATGTCAAATTGTTGGGACTGTTATACATGGCAGTGTTGGGACTGGTCTACATGTCAAATTGTTGGGACTGTTCTACATGCCAAAGTGTTGGCACTGTTTTACGTGTCAAAGTGGTGGGACTGTTCTACATGGCAGTTTTGGGACTGTTCTAAATGCCAAAGTGTTGTGACTGTTCTACATGGCAGTGTTGAGATTGTTCTTCATGTCAAAGTGTTGGGACTGTTCTACATGCCTAAGTGTTGGGACTGTTCTACATGGCAGTGTTGGGACTGTTCTACACACAAGTTGTGGGACTGCTCTACATGGCAGTGTTGGGACTGGTCTACATGTCAGAGTGTTGGGACTGTTATACATGGCAGAGTGTTGGGACTGTTATACATGGCAGTGTTGGGACTGTTCTACATGTCAAATTGTTGGGACTATTCTACATGGCAGGTTTGAGACTGTTCTACATGTCAAAGTGTTGGGACTGTTCTACATGTCAAAGTGTTGGGACGGTTCTACATGTCAAAGTGTTGGGACGGTTCTACATGTCAAAGTGTTGGGACGGTTCTACATGTCAAAGTGTTGGTACGGTTCCACATGTCAAAGTGTTGGGACTGTTCTACATGTCAAAGTGTTGGGACTATTCTACATGTCAAAGTGTTGGGACTGTTCTACATGTCAAAGTGTTGGGACTGTTCTACATGGCTGTTCTGTAGAACAGTCCCAACACTGCCATGTATAACACCAAAGTGTTGGGACTGTTCTACATGTCAAAGTGTTGGGACTGTTCTACATGGCAGTGTTGGGACTGTTCTCCATGGCAGTGTCGGGACTGTTCTACATGGCAAAGTGTTGGGACTGTTCTACATGTCCAAGTGTTGGGACTGTTCTACATGGCAGTGTTGGGACTGTTCTACATGTTAGTGTCGGGACTGTTCTGCATGTCAAAGTGTTCTGACTGTTCTACATGGCAGTGTTGTGACTGTTCTACACACAAATGTTGGGACTGTTCTACATGCCAAAGTGTTGGGAGTGTTCTACATGGCAGTGTTGGGAATGTTCTACATGTCAAAGTGTTGTGACTCTTCTACATGGCAGTGTTGGGCCTGTTCTATGTGTCAAAGTGTTGGGACTGTTGAACACTGCACATTTTGGGAACTGTCCTGCATGTCAAAGTGTTGGGACTGTTCTACATGGCAGTGGTGGGACTGTTCTACACACACATGTTGGGAATGTTCTACATGCCAAAGTGTTGGGACTGTTCTACATGTCAAAGTGTTGGGACTGTTCTACATGTCAAAGTGTTGGGACTGTTCTACATGTCAAAGTGTTGGGACTGTTCTACATGTCAAAGTGTTGGGACTGTTCTACATGTCAAAGTGATGGGACTGTTCTACATGTCAAAGTGATGGGACTGTTCTACATGGTAGTGTCAGGACTGTTCTACATGGTAGTGTCGGGACTGTTCTACATGTCAAAGTGTTGAGACTGTTATACATGGCAGTGTTGGGACTGGTCTACATGTCAAATTGTTGGGACTGTTATACATGGCAGTTTTGGGATTGTTCTACATGTCAAAGTGTTGGTACTGTTCTACATGCCTAAGTGTTGGGACCGTTCTACATGCCTAAGTGTTGGGGCCGTTCTACATGCCTAAGTTTTGGGACCGTTCTACATGCCTAAGTGTTGGGACTGTTCTACATGGCAGTGTTGGGACTGTTTTACACAGAAGTTGTGGGACTGTTCTACATGGCAGTGTTGGGACTGTTCTACACAGAAGTTGTGTGACTGTTCTACATGTCAACGTTTTGGGACTGTTCTACGTGGCAGTGTTGGGACTGGTCTACATGTCAAAGTGTTGGGACTGGTCTACATGTCAAAGTGTTGGAACTGTTCTACATGGCAGTGTTGGGACTGTTCTACATGGCAGTGTTGGGACTGTTCTACATGGCAAAGTGTTGGGACTGTTCTACATGGTAGTGTTGGGACAGTTCTACATGTCAAAGTGATGGGACTGTTCTACATGGCAGTGTTGGAACTGTTCTACATGGCAGTGTTGGGACTGTTCTACATGGTAGTGTTGAGACTGTTATACATGGCAGTGTTGGGACTGGTCTACATGTCAAATTGTTGGGACTGTTATACATGACAGTTTTGGGAATGTTCTACATGTCAAAGTGTTGGTACTGTTATACATGGCAGTGGTGGGACTGGTCTACATGCCAAAGTGTTGGGACTGTTATACACGTCAAAGTGGTGGGACTGTTCTACATGGCAGTGTTGTGATTGTTCTACATGCCAAAGTGTTGAGATTGTTCTTCATGTCAAAGTGTTGGGACTGTTCTACATGTCAAAGTGTTGGGACTGTTCTACATGTCAAAGTGTTGGGACTGTTCTACATGTCAAAGTGTTGGGACTGTTCTACATGTCAAAGTGTTGGGACTGTTCTACATGTCAAAGTGTTGGGACTGTTCTACATGCCTAAGTGTTGGGACTGTTCTACATGGCAGTGTTGGGACTGTTCTACACACAAGTTGTGGGACTGCTCTACATGTCAAGGTTTTGGGACTGTTCTACATGGCAGTGTTCGGACTGGTCTACATGTCAAAGTGTTGGGACTGTTATACATGGCAGTGTTGGGACTGTTCTACATGTCAAATTGTTGGGACTATTCTACATGGCAGGTTTGAGACTGTTCTACATGTCAAAGTGTTGGGACTGTTCTACATGTCAAAGTGTTGGGACGGTTCTACATGTCAACGTGTTGGGACGGTTCTACATGTCAAAGTGTTGGTACGGTTCCACATGTCAAAGTGTTGGGACTGTTCTACATGTCAAAGTGTTGGGACTATTCTACATGTTAAAGTGTTGGGACTGTTCTACATGTCAAAGTGTTGGGACTGTTCTACATGGCTGTTCTGTAGAACAGTCCCAACACTGCCATGTATAACACCAAAGTGTTGGGACTGTTCTACATGTCAAAGTGTTGGGACTGTTATACATGGCAGTGTTGGGACTGTTCTACATGGCAGTGTCGGGACTGTTCTACATGGCAAAGTGTCGGGACTGTTCTACATGGCAAAGTGTCGGGACTGTTCTACATGGCAGTGTTGGGACTGTTCTACATGTTAGTTTCGGGACTGTTCTGCATGTCAAAGAGTTGTGACTGTTCTACATGGCAGTGTTGTGACTGTTCTACATGCCAAAGTGTTGGGACTGCTCTACATGCCAAAGTGTTGGTACGGTTCCACATGTCAAAGTGTTGGGACTGTTCTACATGTCAAAGTGTTGGGACTATTCTACATGCCAAAGTGTTGGGTCTGTTCTACATGGCAGTGTTGGGACTGTTATACATTCCAAATTGTTGGAACTGTTCTACATGGCAGTGTTGGGACTGTTCTACATGTCAACGTGTTGGGACTGTTATACATGGCAGTGGTGGGACTGTTCTACACACAAATGTTGGGACTGTTCTACATGCCAAAGTGTTGGGAGTGTTCTACATGGCAGTGTTGGGAATGTTCTACATGTCAACGTGTTGTGACTGTTCTACATGGCAGTGTTGGGACTGTCCTACATGTCAAAGTGTTGGGACTGTTCTACATGGCAGTGGTGGGACTGTTCTACACACACATGTTGGGACTGTTCTACATGCCAAAGTGTTGGGACTGATCTACATGTCAAAGTGTTGGGACTGTTCTACATGTCAAAGTGTTGGGACTGTTCTACATGTCAAAGTGTTGGGACTGTTCTACATGTCAAAGTGTTGGGACTGTTCTACATGGCAGTGTCGGGACTGATCTACATGCCACAGTGTTGGAACTGTTGAACAAAGCACATTTTCAGGACTGTTTTACACGGAAACGTGTTTGGACCGTTTTACAGTGCAAAGTGTTCGGACTGTTCTTCACTGCAAAATGTTGGAACTGTTGTGCATGCCAAAGTCTTTGGACTGTTCTACATGCCAAAGTGTTGGGACTGTTCTACATGGCAGTGTTGGGACTGTTCTACACACAAGTTGTGGGACTGCTCTACATGTCAAAGTTTTGGGACTGTTCTACATGGCAGTGTTGGGACTGGTCTACATGTCAGAGTGTTGGGACTGGTCTACATGTCAAAGTGTTGGGACTGTTATACATGGCAGTGTTGGGACTGGTCTACATGTCAAATTGTTGGGACTGTTATACGTGGCAGTGTTGGGACTGTTCTACATGGTAATGTTGGGACTGGTCTACATGTCAACGTATTGGGACTGTTATACATGGCAGTGTTGGGACTGGTCTACATGTCAAATTGTTGGGACTTTTATACATGGCAGTGTTGGGACTGTTCTACATGTCAAATTGTTGGGACTGTTATACATGCCAAAGTGTTGGGACTGTTCTACATGTCAAAGTGTTGGGACTGGTCTACATGTCAAAGTGTTGGGACTGTTATACATGGCAGTGTTGGGACTGTTCTACATGTCAAATTGTTGTGACTGTTCTACATGGCAGGTTTGGGACTGGTCTACATGTCAAATTGTTGGGACTGTTATACATGGCAGTGTTGGGACTGTTCTACATGGTAATGTTGGGACTGGTCTACATGTCAACGTATTGGGACTGTTATACATGGCAGTGTTGGGACTGGTCTACATGTCAAATTGTTGGGACTGTTATACATGGCAGTGTTGGGACTGTTCTACATGTCAAATTGTTGGGACTGTTATACATGCCAAAGTGTTGGGACTGGTCTACATGTCAAATTTTGGGACTGTTCTACATGTCAAAGTGTTGGGACTGTTCTACATGTCAAAGTGTTGGGACTGTTCTACATGCCTAAGTGTTGGGACTGTTCTACATGGCAGTGTTGGGACTGTTCTACACACAAGTTGTGGGACTGCTCTACATGTCAAAGTTTTGGGAATGTTCTACATGGCAGTGTTGGAACTGGTCTACATGTCAAAGTGTTGGGACTGTTATACATGGTAGTGTTGGGACTGTTCTACATGTCAAAGTGTTGGGACTGTTCTACATGTCAAAGTGTTGGGACGGTTCTACATGTCAAAGTGTTGGGACGGTTCTACATGTCAAAGTGTTGGTACGGTTCCACATGTCAAAGTGTTGGGACTGTTCTACATGTCAAAGTGTTGGGACTGTTCTACATGTCAAAGTGTTGGGACTATTCTACATGTCAAAGTGTTGGGACTGTTCTACATGTCAAAGTGTTGGGACTGTTCTACATGGCTGTTCTGTAGAACAGTCCCAACACTGCCATGTATAACACCAAAGTGTTGGGACTGTTCTACATGTCAAAGTGTTGGGACTGTTCTACATGGCAGTGTTGGGACTGTTCTACATGGCAGTGTCGGGACTGTTCTACATGGCAAAGTGTTGGGACTGTTCTACATGGCAAAGTGTTGGGACTGTTCTACATGTCAGTGTTGGGACTGTTCTACATGTCAAAGTGTTGGGACTGTTCTACATGTTAGTGTCGGGACTGTTCTACATGTCAAAGTGTTGGGACGGTTCTACATGTCAAAGTGTTGGTACGGTTCCACATGTCAAAGTGTTGGGACTGTTCTACATGTCAAAGTGTTGGGACTGTTCTACATGTCAAAGTGTTGGGACTATTCTACATGTCAAAGTGTTGGGACTGTTCTACATGTCAAAGTGTTGGGACTGTTCTACATGGCTGTTCTGTAGAACAGTCCCAACACTGCCATGTATAACACCAAAGTGTTGGGACTGTTCTACATGTCAAAGTGTTGGGACTGTTCTACATGGCAGTGTTGGGACTGTTCTACATGGCAGTGTCGGGACTGTTCTACATGGCAAAGTGTTGGGACTGTTCTACATGGCAAAGTGTTGGGACTGTTCTACATGTCAGTGTTGGGACTGTTCTACATGTCAAAGTGTTGGGACTGTTCTACATGTTAGTGTCGGGACTGTTCTACATGTCAAAGTGTTGGGACTGTTCTACATGTTAGTGTCGGGACTGTTCTACATGTCAAAGTGTTGGGACTGTTCTACATGTCAAAGTGTTGGGACTGTTCTACATGTCAAAGTTTTGGGACTGTTCTACATGGCAGTGTTGGGACTGTTCTACATGGCAGTGTTGGGACTGTTCTACATAGTAGTGTCAGGACTGTTCTACATGTCAAAGTGTTAAGACAATTGGACGTGTTGGGACACATGGACGTGTTGGGGACTGTTCTACATGTCAAATTGTTGTGACTGTTCTACATGGCAGGTTTGGGACTGGTCTACATGTCAAATTGTTGGGACTGTTATACATGGCACTGTTGGGACTGTTCTACATGGTAATGTTGGGACTGGTCTAAATGTCAACGTATTGGAACTGTTATACATGGCAGTGTTGGGACTGTTATACATGGCAGTGTTGGGACTGGTCTACATGTCAAATTGTTGGGACTGTTATACATGGCAGTGTTGGGACTGTTATACATGGCAGTGTTGGGATTGTTCTACATGTTAGTGTTGGGACTGGTCTACTAGTCTAAGTTTTGGGACTGTTATACATGGCAGTGTTGGGACTGTTCTACATGTCAAATTGTTGGGACTGTTATACATGGCAGTGTTGAGATTGTTCTTCATGTCAAAGTGTTGGGGCTGTTCTACATGCCAAAGTGTTGTGACTGGTCTACATGTCAAAGTGTTGAGACTGTTATACATGGCAGTGTTGGGACTGGTCTACATGTCACATTGTTGGGACTGTTCTACATGCCAAAGTGTTGGGTCTGTTCTACATGGCAGTGTTGGGACTGTTCTACATGTCAAAGTGTTGGCACTGTTATACATGTATAACAGTCCCAACACTGCCATGTATAACAGTGCCAACACTTTGGCATGTAGAACAGTCCCAACACGTTGACATGTAGAAGAGTCCCAACACTGCCATGTCAACGTGTTGGGACTGTTCTACATGCCAAAGTGTTGAGATTGTTCTTCATGTCAAAATGTTTTGACTGTTCTACATGGCAGTGTTGTGACTGTTATACATGTCAAAGTGTTGGCACTGTTATACATGGCAGTGGTGGGACTGTTCTACACACAAATGTTGGGACTGTTCTACATGCCAAAGTGTTGGGAGTGTTCTACATGGCAGTGTTGGGACTGTCCTACGTGTCAAAGTGTTGGGACTGTTCTACATGCCTAAGTGTTGGGACTATTCTACATGGCAGTGTTGGGACTGTTCTACATGTCAAATTGTTGGGACTATTCTACATGGCAGGTTTGAGACTGTTCTACATGGCAGTGTTGGGACTGTTATACATGGCAGTGTTGGGACTGTTCTACATGGTAGTGTTGGGACTGGTCTACATGTCAAATTGTTGGGACTGTTATACATGGCAGTGGTTGGACTGTTCTACATGGCAAATTGTTGGGATTGTTCTACATGTCAAAGTGTTGGGACTGTTCTACATGTCAAAGTGTTGGGACTGTTCTACATGTCAAAGTGTTGGGACTGTTCTACATGCCTAAGTGTTGGGACTATTCTACATGGCAGTGTTGGGACTGTTCTACATGTCAAATTGTTGGGACTATTCTACATGGCAGGTTTGAGACTGTTCTACATGGCAGTGTTGGGACTGTTACATTTTACATTTTTACATTTTAGTCATTTAGCAGACGCTCTTATCCAGAGCGACTTACAGTAGAGTGCAAACATTTTATAACATTTTTTTTTACATACTGAGACAAGGATATCCCTACCGGCCAAGAGCAGACGCTGTTATCCAGAGCGACTTACAGTAGAGTGCATACATTTTATTACATTTTTTTTTTAAATTATTATTATTATTATTATTATTTTATTTTTTACATACTGAGACAAGGATATCCCTACCAGCCAAACCCTCCCTAACCCGGACGACGCTATGCCAATTGTGCGTCGCCCCACGGATCTCCCGGTTGCGGCCGGCTGCGACAGAGCCTTGGCGCGAACCCAGAGACTCTGGTGGCACAGCTAGCACTGCGATGCAGTGCCCTAGACCACTGCGCCACCCGGGAGCTGTTCTACACGGCAGTGTTGGGACTGTTCTACACACGTGTTGGGACTGTTCTACATGTCAAAGTGTTGGGACTGTTCTACATGGCAGTGTCGGGACTGTCCTACATGTCAAAGTGTCGGGACTGTCCTACATGTCAAAGTGTCGGGACTGTCCTACATATCAAAGTGTCGGGACTGTCCTACATATCAAAGTGTTGGGACTGTTCTACATGTCAAAGTGTTGGGACTGTTGAACTGCACAGTTTGGGGACTGTCCTACATGTCAAAGTGTTGCGACTGTTCTACATATCAAAGTGTTTGGACTGTTCTACATGGCAGTGTTGGGACTGTTGTACATGTCAAAGTGATGGGACTGGTCTACATGGCCATGTTGGGGCTGTTCTACATGGTAGTGTCAGTACTGTTCTACATGGTAGTTTCGGGACTATTCTACATGGCAGCGTTGAGATTGTTCTACATGTCAAAGTTTTTGGACTGTTCTACATGGTAGTGTCGAGATTGTTCTACATGGTAGTGTTGTGACTGTTCTACATGTCAACTTGTTGTGACTGTTCTACATGGGAGTTTTGGGACTGTTCTACATGTCAAAGTGTTGGGACTTTTATACATGGTAGTGTTGGGACTGGTCTACATGTCAAATTGTTGGGACTGTTATACATGGCAGTGTTGGGACTGTTCTACATGGTAGTGTTGGGACTGGTCTACATATCAAATTGTTGGGACTGTTATACATGGCAGTGTTGGGACTGCTCTACATGGTAATGTTGGAACTGGTCTACATGTAAAATTGTTGGGACTTTTATACATGGCAGTGTTGTGACTGTTCTACATGGCAGTGTTGGGACTGTTCTACGTGTCAAAGTGTTGGGACTGTTCTACGTGTCAAAGTGTTGGGACTGTTCTACGTGTCAAAGTGTTGAGACTGTTCTACGTGTCAAAGTGTTGGGACTGTTCTACATGTCAAAGTGTTGGGACTGTTCTACGTGGCAGTGTTTGGGCTGTTCTACATGTCAAAGTTCTGGGACTGTTCTATGTGGCAGTGTTGGGACTGTTCTACGTGTCAAAGTGTTGGGACTGTTGAACACTGCACATTTTGGGGACTGTCCTACATGTCAAAGTGTCGGGACTGTCCTACATGTCAAAGTGTCGGGACTGTTCTACATGTCAAAGTGTTTGGACTGTTCTACATGGTAGTGTCGAGATTGTTCTACATGGTAGTGTTGTGACTGTTCTACATGTCAACTTGTTGTGACTGTTCTACATGGGAGTTTTGGGACTGTTCTACATGTCAAAGTGTTGGGACTGTTATACATGGTAGTGTTGGGACTGGTCTACATGTCAAATTGTTGGGACTGTTATACATGGCAGTGTTGGGACTGTTCTACATGGTAGTGTTGGGACTGGTCTACATATCAAATTGTTGGGACTGTTATACATGGCAGTGTTGGGACTGCTCTACATGGTAATGTTGGAACTGGTCTACATGTCAAATTGTTGGGACTTTTATACATGGCAGTGTTGGGACTGTTCTACGTGTCAAAGTGTTGGGACTGTTCTACATGTCAAAGTGTTGGGACTGTTCTACGTGGCAGTGTTTGGGCTGTTCTACATGTCAAAGTTCTGGGACTGTTCTACATGTCAAAGTTTTGGGACTGTTCTATGTGGCAGTGTTGGGACTGTTCTACGTGTCAAAGTGTTGGGACTGTTGAACACTGCACATTTTGGGGACTGTCCTACATGTCAAAGTGTCGGGACTGTCCTACATGTCAAAGTGTCGGGACTGTTCTACATGTCAAAGTGTTTGGACTGTTCTACATGGCAGTGTTGGGACTGTTCTACATGTCAAAGTTTTGGGACTGTTCTATGTGGCAGTGTTGGGACTGTTCTACATGTCAAAGTGTTAGCACTGTTATACATGGCAGTGTTGGGACTGTTCTACATGTGAAAGTGTTGGGACTGTTCTACACACAAATGGTGGGACTGTTCTACGTGTCAAAGTGTTGGGACTGTTGAACACTGCACATTTTGGGAACTGTCCTAAATGTCAAAGTGTTCGGACTGTTATACATGGCAGTGTTGGGACTGTTCTACACGGCAGTGTTGGGACTGTTCTACACACGTGTTGGGACTGTTCTACATGTCAAAGTGTTGGGACTGTTCTACATGGCAGTGTTTGGGCTGTTCTTCATGTCAAATTGTTGGGACTGTTATACATGGCAGTGTTGGGACTGTTCTACGTGGTAGTGTTGGGACTGGTCTACATGTCAAATTGTTGGGACTGTTATACATGGCAGTGTTGGGACTGTTCTACATGTCAAATTGTTGGGACTGTTCTACATGTCAAAGTGTTGGGACTGTTCTACATGTCAAAGTGTTGGGACTGTTAGACATGGCAGTGTTGGGACTGGTCTACATGTCAAATTGTTGGGACTTTTATACATGGCAGTGTTGGAACTCTTCTACACGGCAGTGTTGGAACTGGTCTCCCTGTCAACGTGTTGGGACTGTTATACATGGCAGTGTTGGGACTGGTCTACATGTCAAATTGTTGGGACTGTTCTACATGACAGTGTTGGAACTGGTCTACATGTCAAATTGTTGGGACTGTTATACATGGCAGGGTTGGGACTGTTCTACATGGCAGTTTTGAGACTGTTCTACGTGTCATTGTTGAAATTGTTCTTCATGTCATAGTGTTGGGACTGTTCTACATGCCAAAGTGTTGGGACTGTTCTACATGGCAGTGTTGGGACTGTTGTACATGTCAGAGTGATGGGACTGGTCTACATGGCCATGTTGGGGCTGTTCTACATGGTAGTGTCAGTACTGTTCTACATGGTAGTTTCGGGACTATTCTACATGGCAGCGTTGAGATTGTTCTACATGTCAAAGTTTTTGGACTGTTCTACATGGTAGTGTCGAGATTGTTCTACATGGTAGTGTTGTGACTGTTCTACATGTCAACTTGTTGTGACTGTTCTACATGGGAGTTTTGGGACTGTTCTACATGTCAAAGTGTTGGGACTGTTATACATGGTAGTGTTGGGACTGGTCTACATGTCAAATTGTTGGGACTGTTATACATGGCAGTGTTGGGACTGTTCTACATGGTAGTGTTGGGACTGGTCTATATATCAAATTGTTGGGACTGTTATACATGGCAGTGTTGGGACTGCTCTACATGGTAATGTTGGAACTGGTCTACATGTCAAATAGTTGGGACTTTTATACATGGCAGTGTTGTGACAGTTCTACATGGCAGTGTTGGGACTGTTCTACGTGTCAAAGTGTTGGGACTGTTCTACGTGTCAAAGTGTTGGGACTGTTCTACGTGTCAAAGTGTTGGGACTGTTCTACATGTCAAAGTGTTGGGACTGTTCTACGTGGCAGTGTTTGGGCTGTTCTACATGTCAAAGTTCTGGGACTGTTCTACATGTCAAAGTTTTGGGACTGTTCTATGTGGCAGTGTTGGGACTGTTCTACGTGTCAAAGTGTTGGGACTGTTGAACACTGCACATTTTGGGGACTGTCCTACATGTCAAAGTGTCGGGACTGTCCTACATGTCAAAGTGTCGGGACTGTCCTACATGTCAAAGTGTCGGGACTGTTCTACATGTCAAAGTGTTTGGACTGTTCTACATGGCAGTGTTGGGACTGTTCTACATGTCAAAGTTTTGGGACTGTTCTATGTGGCAGTGTTGGGACTGTTCTACATGTCAAAGTGTTGGCACTGTTATACATGGCAGTGTTGGGACTGTTCTACATGTGAAAGTGTTGGGACTGTTATACATAGCAGTGTTGGGACTGTTCTACACACAAATGGTGGGACTGTTCTACTTGCCAAAGTGTTGGGAGTGTTCTACATGGCAGTGGTGGGACTGTTCTACACACAAATGGTGGGACTGTTCTACGTGTCAAAGTGTTGGGACTGTTGAACACTGCACATTTTGGGAACTGTCCTAAATGTCAAAGTGTTCGGACTGTTATACATGGCAGTGTTGGGACTGTTCTACACGGCAGTGTTGGGACTGCTCTACACACGTGTTGGGACTGTTCTACATGTCAAAGTGTTGGGACTGTTCTACATGGCAGTGTTTGGGCTGTTCTTCATGTCAAATTGTTGGGACTGTTTTACATGGCAGTGTTGGGACTGTTCTACATGTCAAATTGTTGGGACTGTTATACATGGCAGTGTTGGGACTGTTCTACATGTCAAATTGTTGGGACTGTTCTACATGTCAAAGTGTTGGGACTGTTCTACATGTCAAAGTGTTGGGACTGTTAGACATGGCAGTGTTGGGACTGGTCTACATGTCAAATTGTTGGGACTTTTATACATGGCAGTGTTGGGACTCTTCTACACGGCAGTGTTGGAACTGGTCTCCCTGTCAACGTGTTGGGACTGTTATACATGGCAGTGTTGGGACTGGTCTACATGTCAAATTGTTGGGACTGTTCTACATGACAGTGTTGGAACTGGTCTACATGTCAAATTGTTGGGACTGTTATACATGGCAGGGTTGGGACTGTTCTACATGGCAATTTTGAGACTGTTCTACGTGTCATTGTTGAGATTGTTCTTCATGTCATAGTGTTGGGACTGTTCTACATGCCAAAGTGTTGGGACTGTTCTACATGTCAAAGTGTTGGGACTGTTCTACATGGCAGTGTTGGGACTGTTCTACATGGCAGTGTTGGGACTGTTCTACTTGGCAGTGTTTGGACTGTTCTTCTTGTCAAAGTGTTGGGACTGTTCTACATGGCAGTGTTGGGACTGTTCTACATGTCAAAGTGTTAGGGCTGTTCTACATGTCAAAGTGTTGGGACTGTTCTACATGTCAAAGTGTTGGGACTGTTCTACATGTCAAAGTGTTGGGACTGTTCTACATGTCAAAGTGTTGGGACTGTTAGACATGGCAGTGTTGGGACTGGTCTACATGTCAAATTGTTGGGACTTTTATACATGGCAGTGTTGGGACTCTTCTACACGGCAGTGTTGGAACTGGTCTCCCTGTCAACGTGTTGGGACTGTTATACATGGCAGTGTTGGGACTGGTCTACATGTCAAATTGTTGGGACTGTTCTTTATGACAGTGTTGGAACTGGTCTACATGTCAAATTGTTGGGACTGTTATACATGGCAGGGTTGGGACTGTTCTACATGGCAGTTTTGAGACTGTTCTACGTGTCATTGTTGAGAATGTTCTTCATGTCATAGTGTTGGGACTGTTCTACATGCCAAAGTGTTGGGACTGTTTTACATGTCAAAGTGTTGGGACTGTTCTACTTGGCAGTGTTTGGACTGTTCTTCATGTCAAAGTGTTGGGACTGTTCTACATGGCAGTGTTGGGACTGTTCTACATGTCAAAGTGTTGGGGCTGTTCTACATGTCAAAGTGTTGGGACTGTTCTACATGTCAAAGTGTTGGGACGGTTCTACATGTCAAAGTGTTGGGACTGTTCTACATGGCAGTGTTGGGACTGTTCTTCATGTTAAAGTGTTGGGACTGTTCTACATGGCAGTGTTGGGACGGTTCTACATGTCAAAGTGTTGGGACTGTTCTACATGTCAAAGTGTTGGGACGGTTCTACATGTCAAAGTGTTGGGACGGTTCTACATGCCAAAGTGTTGGGACTGTTCTACATGTCAAAGTGTTGGGACTGTTCTACATGCCAAAGTGCTGGGACTGTTCTACATGCCAAAGTGCTGGGACTGTTCTACATGCCAAAGTGTCGGGACTGTTCTACATGCCAAAGTGATGGGACTGTTGAACACGCCACATTTTTGGGACTGTTTTACACGGAAACGTGTTGGGGCCGTTTTACACTGCAAAGTGTTGGGACTGTTCTCCACTGCAAAATGTTGAGACTGTTATACATGCCACAGTGTTGGGACTGTTCTACATGGCAGTGTTGGAACTGTTCTACATTGTAGTGTTTGGACGGTTCTACATGTCAAAGTGTTGGGACGGTTCTACATGTCAAAGTGTTGGGACTGTTGGGGTTGGCGCCCCCCCTTTGGTTTGTGCCGTGGCGGAGATCCTTATGGGCTATACTCGGCCTTGTCTCAGGATGGTAAGTTGGTGGTTGAAGATTTCCCTCTAGTGGTGTGGGGGCTGTGCTTTGGCAAAGTGGGAGGGGTTATATCCTTGCTGTTTGGCCCTGTCCGGGGGTATCATCGGATGGGGCCACAGTGTCTCCTGACCCCTCCTGTCTCAGCCTCCAGTATTTATGCTGCAGTAGTTAATGTGTCGGGGGGCTTGGGTCAGTTTGTTATATCTGGAGGACTTCTCCTGTCTTATCCGGTGTCCTGTGTGAATTTAAGTATGCTCTCTCTAATTCTCTCCTTCTCTCTTTCTTTCTCTCTCTCGGAGGACCTGAGCCCTAGGACCATGCGTCAGGACTACCTGGCATGATGACTCCTTGCTGTCCCCAGTCCACCTGGCCTTGCTGCTGCTCCAGTTTCAACTGTTCTGCCTGCAGCTATGGAACCCTGACCTGTTCACCGGACGTGCTAAAAAAGCCAACTGACATTTACTCCTGAGGTGCTGACTTGCTGCACCCTCGATAACTACTGTGATTATTATTATTTGACCATGCTGGTCATTTATGAACATTTGAACATCTTGGCCATGTTCTGTTATAATCTCCACCCGGCACAGCCAGAAGAGGACTGGCCACCCCTCATAGCCTGGTTCCTCTCTAGGTTTCTTCCTAGGTTTTGTCCTTTTCTAGGGAGTTTTTCCTAGCCACCGTGCTTCTACACCTGCAATGCTTGCTGTTTGTGGTTTTAGGCTGGGTTTCTGTACAGCACTTTGAGATATCAGCTGATGTACGAAGGGCTATATAAATACATTTGATTTGATTTGTACATGTCAAATTGTTGGGACGGTTCTACATGTCAAAGTGTTGGGACGGTTCTACATGTCAAAGTGTTGGAACTGTTCCACATGTCAAAGTGTTTGGACTGTTCCACATGTCAAAGTGTTTGGACGGTTCTACATATCAAATTGTTGGGACGGTTCTACATGTCAAAGTGTTGTGACGGTTCTATATGTCAAAGTGTTGGCACTGTTCTACATGGCAGTGTTGGGACTGTTATACATGCCAAAGTGTTGGGACTCTTCTACATGGCAGTGTTGGGACTGTTATACATGCCAAAGTGTTGGGACTGTTCTACATGGCAGTGTTGAGATTGTTCTACATGTCAAAGTTTTGAAACTGTTCTACATGTCAATGTGTTGAGACTGTTGTACATGCCAAAGTGTTGGGAATGTTCTACATGTCAAATTGTTGGGACTGGTCTACATGTCAAATTGTTGGGACTGGTCTACATGTCTAATTGTTGGGACTGTTATACATGGCAGTGTTGGGACTGTTCTACATGGCAGTGTTGGAACTGTTCTACATGTCAAATTGTTGGGACTGTTATACATGGCAGGGTTCGGACTGTTCTACATTTCAAAGTGTTGGGACTGTTCTATATGTCAAAGTGTTGGGACTGTTCTACATGGCAGTTTTGAGACTGTTCTACGTGTCAAAGTGTTGAGATTGTTCTTCATGTCATAGTATTGGGACTGTTCTACATGCCAAAGTGTTGGGACTGTTCTACCTGCCAAAATTTTGGGACTGTTCTACATGCCAAAGTGTTGGGACTGTTCTACATGCCAACGTGTTGGGACTGTTCTACATGCCAAAGTGTTGGGACTGTTCTACATGCCAACGTGTTGGGACTGTTCTTCATGTCAAAGTGTTGGGACTGTTCTACATGTCAAAGTTTTGGGACTGTTCTACGTGTGAAAGTGTTGGGACTGTTGAACACTGCACATTTTGGGGACTTTTTTACACGGCAAAGTGTTGGGACTGTTCTACTCTGCAAGTTATTGGGACTGATCTACACTGCAAGGTATCGGGACTGTAGGACACAGCACAGTTTTGGGACTGATCATACATGGTATGGTGTTCTGCACGCCATGATAGTAGAAGCCAGGCACACTCACTAAGACAAAGTGTGTGTTCACTCACTGCACCTCCCTCCCTCTTCAATCATTCATCTGGACTGAGAGAGAGACAGCTCACCGAGCAGCTGGTGTCACACCTCTCAGCATGCACGGCGGTATTGTATCAGGCCCCCAGTCAACGCAGTGAAGGCTTTCCTGCCCCAGAGGCAAGATGTGTCTGTCATAATGGCATTGGTTGGTAGGCAGCTTGTTCACACTCAGGGCCGAGATGTACTGGAGGTAACATACCAAAGTGGTCAGAGAGTTAGAGACATCGGTGCCCAAAAGATAAGGAACTAAAAATGTTGATGTGCAAGCAAACTAAAGAGTAGACACTAAATAGTTGCCCAGATAGCTCAGTTGGTTGGAGCATGCATAGTGCTGTCAATTTCAGCAACAGCACATATTTGAGATATCTTGTTAATCAGTACAGTATGTTGCTTTGGATTAAAGCATCTGCTAAATCACTATGTTATTATTATTATTATTATTGCCATTACACTGACATCAGTAATGAATTGGCTAGGCTCTGATTGAAACCCCCTGTGTTGGAAGGGTCAGAGGTGGCCAGGAGTCTTCTGAGATTGCGTGCTCGGCTGATTAGCACGCATCCCATCTCATCGTTCTCATGAATGCCAAGAAAACCTTTTTGATGTTTCTGGAGAGCATTAATAATGGATTTACGACTTCTGATGTGTTGCCGGATGAGTTCTCCCAGGCACAGCAGCACACAAGTAGCAGCAGCCCTCTGGCTGGAGTTGGTTCCTCTTGTCACTGAAACCTATCAGGTGCTACTGAGGCAAAGCTACACAGTGTGCCTTTGGCAAGGGGAAAGAAAACAAAAACAAGCAACGATTATAAGGGATCTGGCACTTGATTGGTTGTTCGGTAGTTTTGTTGGCACTTAAAAATTACCATCATCAAAAATACAGTTAACTGTTAGCTATAGTTAGGTTTCGACTGAGAAAAAGTATTTCATTTGAATTACCTCAGCCAAAGCATTTCAGACCAAAAATGTAACAAAACAAAACTGTACACCCAAACTCAAAAGTTGAGCCAAGCTGCCGTATTATGAAGTTGGACAGTTCTGGTTTGGGTGTAATGTGACCTCAATCCCTGGCCTCCCTGCCTACTTAGATCATCAGTGTCTACAACTGTAAGACCTGCTTCTTCGTCAGGTCTGGCTAAAGAGCTCAAACACGCACAGACACACACCACCCATCCCTGGCAGAGATTAAAAAGGGGCTATCGCCAACACACGGGTCTGCTTCGCTGTCTCTTCTTATGGACTTATTCTAGAGTTGTCATTACAGTTAGCTGCTGCAGCTCTGCCCCTCCCCAAATCATCACCCTAAACCCCTAGATGCCATGACTCCCGGATATTACGCTTGAAAGCATCATCATCGCAAAGTATAAGCTCCCAAACCCAAATCCAACACAGTTGTGTTGCAGTGAGCCATGGTGCCTTGTATTTCATTCCTAGGTGAGACAAACTTCCTAAATAGGAATCTTGCTGTGTCATGCAAATCGAGCCTCACTGTCAGCTTTAGAATGATGTATGTTCAAACTGCACTACTAATCCCATGGGAAAAAAACTGTGGTTTGGGGCAGTGGAAAGAAAGAGCGAGAGAGAGGAGAGAGAGAGAGAGAGAGAGGAGAGAGAGAGAGAGAGGTAGAGAGAGAGAGAGAAGAATTTCCAGGTAATGAATTAATACTATTAGGCAAGAAGAACACAGGAAAACACATGGACTGACAGAATGTGCATGATGAACGTGCTAATAGCGTAAGAGTTTCAGACATCTTTGTCTTAAATGGACCATCCTCTGTGTGCTCCACATTTAATCGTCTGTGACTGCACTTCTCTACAAGATGCAGGAGAAAGTGTACACAGTGAAGTGATAAATCATTTGCATACCCTTCCACTTTTGTGGCAAAAGGTCTTAGAGAAAATACAGTAAAGTCTAGAGAAAAACAACTAAATCTTAATGGAACAAAACTATTACCGTCCGTGTCTACACACAACAATAAGACATAGAAACAGGCTGCACAGGCCTCACTGACAAAACAATGTCTCGAGAAGCCAGCCAATAAATAAAAATATGTATACAGCTGACAGCCTATCCGGAAGGTGTTTTTCATTTTTTGCCTTGAAATGCAATTGTATCTCTCTCCGCTAGCTTCTCTGCTCTGCTATATATAGGTCTGTTCTGGGGACATGAATAAACATCAGTGTGACTTGGTGTTGACAGGGCCGTCCTCAGTCACTCAGGTAGGGTGACACGGTTGACAAAGGTGCCCCACAGAAAAGACGCCTCAATTCCGCCTGTCACCCTCTGAATCCGCCTCAAATAGTCTCGCTAAGGCATGTTTTATGCAAAATCAAAGTAAACATGTTTTTAAAATGTCCATCACATCTAAGGGAGAAGGTGCGCTAGGCATGGGGAGAAAGTGTTTTTGCATGTCCGCTCTCAAACGGGGTTTGCAAAGAGTGAACGCTGTTTACCATGTGTTTTTCATCCATTTGTTAAATTGTTTGGAAGAAAAAACATTACCAGAGACCTAAATCACTTTGACAACAACGGTAATGCTCCTGAGTACTAATGCAACAAAGAAGAACAATGCACAATCCAGAAAAGAGAAAAGACCTACAAGAGGTGACTCATTCAAGAACCAGATATCTAGCTAGTCCACACAAGTATGAATGACTGCAACTTAAACATCTTGCCAGGGGTTGATGTAGACTTGCTCCACCCTGTGCTATTCCTGTGCACCAGGCTTCACACAGAAGCACTGTATAAAATCTATTCTGCTTTCCACTGCATTACCTCCTCCATCTATCTCTTATTCAAATGACACGGCATCGAGAAGACATTACATTTTAATCAGAGCATGATGACGCATGCTTATCAATCTTGACAGGCCCAAATGAACTCTCAGAGGCCAGAGCATGGAATGAAACAAAGCAAGAAACGAAATGAGCAACGGTGTGTTGTTCTGTGCACGCTGTGTGCAGTCTGCTCTGCTCTCATAACAAGTTCCTGACTCGCTCATTTACACACTCAGATCGGAGAGCGCTGAAGGGATGTTGTGACTGTTGTTGTCCTGTTTGATTGGACATGCACACTTAGGGGGAAATCAGCGTGTGTGCCCTCACTAGATGTCAAGTTGTGTTTGGGTTGAGATAGAGTCATACTGTGATACATATGATATGGTTCTGGTTTGAGATGGATCATCTTTACGATGTCTTTCAGGGGTACATTACGTTACAACTGTATGGGCTTGGAATCAGGCATAGGCCTATAATCAGAACTGAATAATCATGCACGGTGAAGAAATATGAGTAGATATCCTCTTAACTACAACAGCCATTTTGGACTCACATGCTGAATACTTAAATAAAAAAGCTCTCTCCTGGAAGATTACCCCAGTGCAATCATACTTCTCAATTTCAGCTAATATAATATTAGTGTCCATTACAAGTATAATAATAGTACAAGCCATAATTATTGATACTGCCAGTACAGCCAACCTGGACTTAGGGATAGACAGAACTTAGTAAACGTAAATCTCCCTCCCTCCATTTAGTATAATATGTTACGTTTCCTACGGTATGTATTAATTTGTGGATGTCCATCATCCATTTCATATGATCTGTGATGAATTGCAATTTGTACAATAACCTGGGGGTTAGGGGTTAAGGTTAGGGTTAGGGTTAAGGTTAAGGATCGGGTTAGGGGTTAAGATTAGTGTTAGGGTTAGGGTTAGCTAACAGGCTAAGTAGTTACAAAGAAGCAAAAATGTAGTAAGCAGTTGCTAATTAGCTAGAATTCTAAGGTTGTCTGTGATGTGATTCAGACACTCAACCTTTGGGTTGCTAGATGTTCACGTTATACACCCACCCAACCTCCCTCCCTCCTTTCATTTTTGGCTTAAGTAACCTTCTGTCTTATGTAACCATACCAAATGTAACATTTCATACTCATTTGAGTGTCACAGATTTAGGTTTACTATAGTATATCTAGCCTTTGAGGCCTGGCTGGTACAGTTTACTGCTCTCAATCTGTAACATTATATAAAACCCATATAGGCTCCTAAACCACATATAACTTAATTACATTATTTACTATAAAATCCCAAATGGTAGGACCCTAATAATTGTATTGAAACACAATATCCAGCCCACCAGTAGCTGAAATTCAAATTCAATGTGCTAAGGGCTAAATGACATGCCTATAACTAATCACAAAGTAATGCTTCCTAATAGTCTCCTAATGTGAATGTCCCCTTCCACTAAACAGTTACCTGTTACAGTGAGAATGCTACAATTAAGTAGGTTAAGCACAGGAATGCCCGAAGGCAATTTGTCTTTCATTCCAAGTTTATCTGATTATCTGGGCTAAATCCTCATCTTCCACACATGCCCACTGTATCGTATCCTCACATGAACACTGCATGGGGGATGGGAGCCTTATCCTGAACTATGGGGATTGAGCCAGTTCTTAACAGGCACTAGCAGGACTAGACTCAGTAGATACTGTAGAGTACAGAAGTGCATTTTTAAACAACTGATCAATAGTTGTTTGTGTGAGTCATCACAGAGCAGTTCCAGTCTCGGTGGGAACTGGCAAAGGAAAGATGGAGTCATGGAGTCATTTTGAAAGGAGGAAAAGGCTGAAGGTGCAAAAACACGGTGGGTGCACTTCAGAGCCTTTGAATACACACTGACACATGCAGTACCAAAACAAACATGCACACGCACACACGCATGCACACGCGCACGCGCGCATACACACAGTTACACCCCCCCCCCCCCCGCCCCACATACACAGACACTGCAGTTCCCACGCACAACAACAACCTCCCCTTCACACACACAGCCACCAGTCACAGAGGCAAAATGGCTCAAGATGTATGTTTTAGTAACGTGCGAAAGTAGCTCTGCACTGCCTCTTCCTCTCACCATCTATCTTGTTGACTCTGTTTACTGTTGACACTGTTGATAGCACAATTCAACTGCTGAAGTAGGCTAAAGACAGCCTAGTAGGAGTCCAACATAACATTATCTAGTATTACTCCTTTATCAGCGTTAAGCACCTTTAAATACACCTTTATAGGCAGCCCAACCGCAGTGGTGATAGATCATGAAGAAATGCTCAGAGGCCATAAATGACTCTCCTCTGTATCGCCCAAATTAGGCTACTTATCTCAAGAGTGAGTTGCCGGTTTAATACCTACAGTATACATTTACTTAATACATTCAGTTACACACACACACACACACACACACACACACACACACACACACACACACACACACACACACACACACACACACACACACACACACACACACACACACACACACACACACACGCGCACACGCACACGCACACACACACAGCCTATTCCAATACACGTTAACTGTGCAATAATAAGCATGTGAAATTCCTGTTTGGCCTGCATCCTAATGGTGAAAGTCAGTGTCTGACCCTGAAAGACTGTCTTAAGACTGTATGTCACTGATGAGGGTCTCATCTTAAGGTTCTGAACTGACATTTCAAGGGGCTTTAATGAGATGGCCAGAACAGGGATTAAATTACTTCTCAGAATCTGGAGTAATCATTTACCTTGATTAAGAAGAGGATTCGGAAACACTGCTGAGGCGTTTAACTGACTGTATCTATGTTGGTGTGTGTGTGTGTGTTGGGTTTTCTAGTATGCCTGGTTGTCACGTGTGCTCCCTCTCCGGCCTCTAGGTCACCAGGCTGCTCGCTTATGGCGCACACCTGTCACCAGCGTTACGAGCATTTGCACATGACACTCACCTGGACTCCATCACCTCCTTGATTACCTGCCCTTTATAAGTCTCTCCCTTTGGTTTCTTCCTCAGTCGTCATTGTTTCTGTTTCTGTGTCATGTCGGTGCGCTGTTTGTGGTTCTTGTTTTGTTTATTTGTTTATTAAATGTATTCACTCCCTGAACTTGCTTCCCGACTCTCAGCGTACATCGTTACACTGGTGCCCTTCTGAAGTCTGAATGGGGCTTTTTACCGGTTTGTGAGAACACATTAGAAATCAATGGAAAGCCCTGCCAAGGTATTGTATGTTCACAAAGGTTATTCTAGTTAACTAAACAGGCTGTGCAATTACTACTATACAGTACATCCCAGTAGACACAGAGAAAGCATCGCGAGAAAGCTTTCTAATTGAATTGTAGAGACATTTACTGTCCGAGTGCACCATCAACATGCTTCTAATGTCACTTACTAGGCAATGGGACAGGGTTTGAAGTGGTGGCCTATTTATAACCTGATTCAATATAAATGGACTTGGCATGGAGTCGTTGTGTACAGATGGACCTAGTTATAAACTTATGGAATCCGTAGCGGTGAAACTGCCACGTCCGTTTGCGATGTTACAACAGCGACGTTACTTCGAACAACGAGCACAGTTTTTTTGTCCTTCGTCAGACACCATTGCATCATTGCACAACATTACACGCGATAGAACAGCAGAATATGTATTATGATTCATTAAAAAAATTAAAATAAGCTATAATACATGTGTCTGGGGGAGGGGGGGCAGTGCCACTGTTTCTCTCATGAAGATGTCAGCTTGAACAAAATCACAGAAGACTATTTTTAAATTGGCCTGGTTTGGCGAGGTAGCCAATTGAGGGGATGGGTTAATAAATAGTTTAAGTTGATCTATTTAACCAATTTACTCTAATTGAATTGCTAGAGGGGTTACCAATCTAACATGATGCCTGTCCCAATGTGTAGACACTGAGCCTGTATAGTAGGGTGTCTGACAAAGCTGATCAAGAGGTAGGGGTCTAGTGTGCTTAGATTCAGGGAGTGAGTAAGACAACCAACAAGTATACAAAAAATAGGGATTTGGTGAGGGATAGTGACATGAGAAAGAACAGCGACACTTAATCTCAGCCAAATATTGCAGCTGAACATATAGTATGTACTTTCTTGTTAAATTCTATTTTCGCTACTCAAGCATGCACCACATTTATTTAACAGGCAAACATGGCCACAATAGCAGCTATTTAAGATTCTATCGGCACCACAACAACTACTCCCCACCACATTCTGTGACGCAGAATTGCAGCAATAGTACAACACTTGTCATACACACAGTGACCAAGCAGATTTTCAGTCAAGCACTTTGTCATCTTTATTTAAAAAATGTCCCTTTTTGCATGTCCAATAACCTTCAATAACCCATATGATACATCATATGATATACAAGGAGTGTACAAAACATTAAGAACACCTGCTCTTTCCATGACATAGACTGACCAGGTGAATCCAGGTGAAAGCTTGGATCCCTTATTGATGTCACTTGTTAAATCCACTTCAATCAGTGTAGATGAAGGGAAGGAGACAGGTTCATTAATGAATTATTTTTTTAAGGCTTGAGACAATTGAGACATGGATTGTGTACTGTACTGTATGTGTGCCATTCAGAGGGTGAATGGGCAAGACAAAATACTTAAGTGCCTTTGAACGGGTATGGTAGTAAGTGCCAGGTGCACTGGTCTGTGTCAAGTACTGCAAGACTGCTGGGCAGTTTCCTGTGTGTATATCAGGAATGGTCCACCACCACACAAAGGGCCAACTTGACACAACTGTGGGAAGCATTGGAGTCAACATGGGCCAGCATCCCTGTGGAACGCTTCCGTCTCCTTGTAGGTGTCCATGCCCCGGCAAATTGAGGCTGTGCAACTCAAAATTAGGAAGGCGTTCTTACTTTTTTCGTACACTCAGTGTATCTTGACAGTTTTGATATTGCAGTATTGACCCACATAAGTTGGTATTAAAATTAAGTGAGACATAAATAGCTGTATGGTGGGCTGCAGGCCATTTTTCACTGGGAAGCAGAGAGGTGATTTGTATTCTCCTGCCATCCCCCGTAGCCTTGGTCTTTTTGTGAACTGGAGATTTAATTCAGGAAAGCTGGACTTTATTTTGTAGCCAATAAATGTTATAAATATTACATTGGCTGTGCTTACTAACAGGCCTGAAACTGCAAGGCTGCTCTTTTTATTACTGGGGCAAGGGCCGTTGAGATGAACGACTTCCCCACTCCTTCTTAGCGATTGATTTTCATTTATCTTAATTCATTAAAGTCATACTGCATATCCATGTAGATGATTTGTGGTCAATGCATCAAAGAGCATATTGAACAATCCAGCAGTTTTGCAATTAAATTTTAAGACAGTGAAACTGTTTGGATTTGGCCACAGTATCGAAGAGGTCTGAGTATCGCCATACATCCATACAGCCATGATCGTAAGCGGGAAATAGGAGCAGGCTATTTACTTGTTTAGTCACTCAAATAATTTCTAATCCCAGTGGTATAAGGCAGCCGAGACCCTTGAAGGAGTTCAAATATACTACTGAGGCAATCTCCATTTTAAAGTAGTAATTTTTTGTCTTCTGCTATGAGTTGGCAAACAAACTGAAAAGGTGCATACTGCCTCCCAATGTCTGTTCACAAGTATAATTCATTAGCTGGTCCCTCCTGATTACCCAGATGGAATCATGTGATCCTTCCTTAACCCATAAAATGCCCCGCCCATTTGACTACTTAAAAATGGTGGAAGCCCTCAATGGCAATGTCCATGCCAAAATGGGTTTATCCATCTAGAGACCTTTAACTAACTATATGGCCATGGCACAACAGTCAGTTCAAGATTACAACAGCATAATAGTAGGATACATTTTGGTGTTGGCTGAGTTCAATCTCAATCCCCAATGTCCCCTTTATGAGTTTGCATCCACCAAATCATGCTGTAATAATCCAAGGGATCATGGGAGTACTTAACTCCCATAAAATAGAATAGATGTACTCTCGCAGGCAGCGGCAACGGCAACACCAATGACACCTCTGTATTATGAGTATAACCCTGAGCTAAGAGCCTCCATTTGACAGTTACGACTCTTTGTACATCAGATCAGTGCCATTCAAAAGTCAATGCCACAATTCAGAATTTCAATACTAACAAGAATACAGGATGTCGCTTTGACACATTGTAAGACATTTTTGAACAACTTGTTACTGAAGTACACATGAAGGTGCCAAATGTCAACATGCATTTAAAAAAAAAAATCCTGTTCCGCATCAAAGTGCTGTGTGTTCTCTTCCTTCCTCTCGTTCCCCCTCATCTCTGTTTGATGTCACGTCGGTCTGGGTGTGCTCAGAAGAGCCACCCTGTCTTACATCTGCTTTCACCAGCTGTATGGAGACGGCTAGAGACAACTACAGACGAAGAAGAGTGCAGGAGGGGTAGGCAAAGAAACTGTGAGGAGTACTGTACGGTATAGCGGTACCTGCTCTGCTTCCCCATGCAGTAGTAAAGAGTGGGGAATAGGCCTCTCTAATGGAGGACCGCTGGGCCATGTATAATGCATTGGACTGCATTAGTGCTCAGGGTTCTGTTATCACGTTAGCCCCTTTGTTATTGCCGCAATCTTCAGCTACAGAGTACAGACTATGAATCCATTTTGATAAGAAAAAAATAACCCTCAAAACACAATACACACTGACACGTCCTAAGGATGCGACGCAAACGGGTAGAGGCGATCTGTTCTGCCCTGCCTTGCTATTAACTGGTCTCAAAGCTAGCCTGGTTCCTGATCTGTCTGTGCTGTTTTTCAACTCGAAAGACAGCACAAACAGATCTGGGACCAGGCTGTCTCCAAATTAAAGTAGGATTGTTTAAAATACCATTATCTATGTAAGGATGCTTATAGAAATACTGACTTTGTATTAGGCAGAACCCAGCTCTTGTCACTTGGTAAAAACATGATACAGACGTAATCCCTATCGTAGTCTACAAAATATAAAACATGACCCGATACCTCCAAAAACACGAGCCAACGTAATCTTTCCTATCAGCTATGAAACACATCAAGTCAAATCTGTCACTGACGAAAATACGATCAAATAAAGTGCTTATCAGAAAGCAAGCTCTTTGACATTATTTACTAACAACTACAGCCCAGATATTAGGGATATAAAATGTGCTAATATTTGAGCATCAAAAGTCTGATCTGGCATTTGTCCTGACATGGGCATTCTGACCTCGGTCAATCCTAAGGAGGCCAGTTGCCAACACTGGGCCAACATTGCGCCGGATGGAGGACTGGCAGACTAACTGATTGCCTGAGGGGGAAAAAGAAGTAAGCCAGACCTTAGCTGGCTTACTTCAAAGGAAGAATTTAACATTTTATGTGTCTAATAGCTGGACTAGTAATGTGGTTCCACAGTACAAGCACAGCCAGAGGCTAGGCCCGAGTAGGGAACAAACTGTGGTCTCCGCTTCACTAATCAACTGATATTTAGAGCAACCAAAAGGTCAGATCCTGCCATCATGCCATGCCAATCAAGAGGCCTTGCCTAAATTACTGCAGTGAGGCAGTTAGGACTCAGTTATTAAGTAGGCGGTACTGTATCACGCAAATATGAATTATACAATTTTACAAACTGTCGAAAACACAAAAAGGGGTGGTACCAGGCCAAAAAGAAAACGGTGTACCTTGAAGATAAACAAACACTGTGTCACGCCTGACCATAGAGAGCCCTTGTTTCTCTATGGTGTAGTAGGTCAGGGCGTGACTAGGGGGTATTCTAGTTTAGAATTTCTATGTTGTGTTCTAGTTTATATTTTCTATGTTGGTGTTTGGTATGATTCACAATTAGAGGCAGCTGGTAATCGTTGTCTCTAATTGGGGATCATAATTAAGTAGCTATTTTTCCCACCTGTGTTTGTGGGATATTGTTTTGTGTTTGTGCATGTGCACCACGTAGTCACATTTAGTTGTTCATTTATTGTTATATTTTGTTTTTTAAAAGTTTCTCTTTGAATTAAATATGTGGAACTCATCATCCGCTGTGCCTTGGTCCGCTCATTTCCAAGAACGTGACAGAATATCCCACCAAAAGAGGACAAAGCAGCGTATCCACGAGGTAAAGGAGTTTTGGACATGGGAAGAAGTGATGGGTGGATGCGAGACCCTTCCTTGGAGGAAGGTAATAATGGAGGACAGCGACGACGCCAGGGTTCGCGTCCACAGAAAGCCCAAGGACAACCCAAAGATTTTTCTTGGGAGGGGACACAAGGGGTGGCCGGCTGAGCCGTGGGAAGAGCCAGAGCACATGGAGCAGGCGATAGAGAAGTGGTCAGTTGACCCAAGGAGAGTGCCAGAGCCCGCATGGGAGTCGATGGAACAGTGTGACGAAGGATACCGGAGAATGGAGTTGGCTAGGATTATGTGGCAGCGCAAGCGTGCTGAAGAGCGGGTCATCAGTCCGGTGCCATATGTGACAGCTCCAGGCACCAGATCTCCAGTGCGCCTCCTCAGCCCGGAATGTCCTGTGCCGGTTCCTCGCACTCGCCATGAGGAGCGTGTCGTCAGTCCGCTGCCAAAGAAACCCCAAGATTCTTTTGGGGGGTGGCACATGGAGCTGGCGGTCGAGCAGCGGAGAGTGCCAGAGCCTGTGTGGGAGTCGGAGGAGGACTTCGATGAAAGATTTCGGAGAGAGGTGGTAGCGATGAGAATGCTGCAGCACACTTGTCCTGAAGTGCGTGTCCCCAGTCCGGTACGTCCTGTGCCAGCTCCCCGCACTCTACCTGAAGAGCCAGAGACCGTCAGGGAGGCGATGGAGAAGTTGGGAGAGAGAGAGAGGAGAGAGATGTTGTGCAAGTGTGTTCTGCTCAACATTCGATCAGAGGATCCGGTTAGCAGTCTGGTGAAACATGTGGACTCCAGTGCGCCTCCCCAGTCCGGTATGTCCTGTGCCTTCTCCCAGCACTCGCCCGGAAGTGTGTGTCATCACTCTGGCTCCACGCACTAGGCCTCCAGTGCGCATTCAAAGTCCAGAGCTTCCGATAACGGTTCCCAGTCCAGAGCTTCCGGCGACGGTCCCCAGTCCAGAGCTTCCGGCGACAGTCCCCAGTCCGGAGCTTATGGCGACAGTCCCCAGTCCGGAGCTTATGGCGACGGTCCCCAGTCCGGAGCTTCCGGCGACGTTCCCCAATCCGGAGCTTCCGGCGACGGTTCACAGTCCGGAGCCTCCGGCGACGGTTTACAGTCCGGAGCTTCCGGCGACGGTTCACAGTCCGGAACCTCCTGCAACGGTCCACGGTCCGGAACCTCCTGCAACGGTCCACGGTCCGGAACCTCCTGCCACGGTCCACGGTCCGGAACCTCCTGCGACGGTCCACGGTCCGGAAACTCCTGCGACGGTCCACGGTCCGGAACCTCCAGCGACGGTCAATGGTCGGGAAACTCCAGCGTGTGTCAACGGTCCGGAGCTTCCAGGAAAGATGTCCAGTCCAGCTCCAGGGCAGAAGCCTTCATCTGCGTCGGTGGCCAGTCCAGGCACGGCGTACAGTCCCGCTCCATGGCAGGAGCCTTCCTCTGCGCCGGTGCCTAGTCCAGGCACGGCTTCCAGTCCCGCTCCATGGGAGGAGCCTTCCTCTGCGCCGATGCCCAGTCCAGGCACGGTGTTCAGATCCACTCCAGGGCAGGAGCCTTCCTCTGCGCCGGTGCCCAGTCCGGGTACGGTGTCCAGTCCAGCTCCATGGCCGGAGCCTTCCTCAGCGCCGGTATCCAGTCCGGGCGCGGCGACATGCCCAGCTCCAAGGCGGGAGCCTTCCTCTGTGCCGGTGCCCAGTCCAGGCACGGCGTCCAGCCCAGCTCCATGGCCGGAGCCTTCCTCTGCGCCGATACCCATTCCAGGCACGGTGTTCAGATCCACTCCAGGGCAGGAGCCTTCCTCTGCGCCGGTGCCCAGTCCAGGCACGGTGTCCAGTCAAGCTCCAGGGCAGGAGCCTTCCTCTACGCCGGTGCCCAGTCCGGGTACGGCGACCAGCCCAGCTCCAGGGCCGGAGCCCTCCTTTTTCCCACCTGTGTTTGTGGGATATTGTTTTGTGTTTGTGCATGTGCACCACGTTGTCACATTTAGTTGTTCGTTTATTGTTTGTTTTGTTTAAGTTTCTCTTTGAATTAAATATGTGGAACTCAACATCCGCTGCGCCTTGGTCCCGTTCTTACGACAGCCGTGACACACTGAGTGTACACACACATGCACACACACACACACGTTTGTTTTACTATCCTTGTGGGAACCAAACTGTCACGCCCTGACCATAGTTTGCTTTGTATGTTTATATGTTTTGTTTGGTCAGGGTGACATCTGAGTGGGCATTCTATGTTGTATGTCTAGTTTGTCTGTTTCTGTGTTTGGCCTGATATGGTTCTCAATCAGAGGCAGGTGTATGTCGTTGTCTCTGATTGGGAACCATATTTAGGTAGCCTGTTTTCTGTTGGGTTTTGTGGGTGGTGGTTTTCAGTCTTTGTGTCTCTGCACCAGATAGAACTGTTTCGGTTTTCACTTTGTTGTTTTTGTATTGTGAGTTGTTCACTTTCATTAAATAAGATGAACATTTACCACGCTGCGCATTGGTCCTCCGATCCTTCAAACTTCTCCTCCTCAGACGAGGAGGAAGACGACAGCCGTTACACAAACAATTGATTCCCATTTAAAATCCTATTTTCCCTAACCCTTAACCCTAACCCTTAATCCTAAACTTATCCCCAAACCCCTAACATTAACTCCTAACCCTAACTCTAACCCTAATTCTAACCTTAACCCAAACCCCTAACATTAACTCCTAACCCTAACTCTAAACTCTAACCCTAACCCCTAAGCCTAAAATGTTATTTTTCCTTGTGGGGACCAGTGAAATTTCCTCACTTGTCCCAATTTTCCTTGTTTTACTATCTTTCTGGGGACTTCTGGTCCCCAAAAGGATAGTATAACCTAAAACACACAAACACAGACACAAAACACAAAATGACACAAAATGTGGGCTATGAAAAGCACCCATTTGTTTCTTCTTCACAGCCGTATGTAGGTTGAGTTCTCCACTACTAGCTTCACTTCAAAGCTCTTTTTTTGTGTGCTGCGCTGGTCCTCTGGGCTCTTCCGTCCTCTTTTCAGGCTCGCCTGGCATGAACGGCTATGCAGTGAACGGGATATCAATTACACAATGAAGCTGTGTGAGAAGATTGCCATAAAAAGGTAATGCCCTGGATAGAATTGTCCTCGACAAAAGCCTGCTAATTAAGGATGCTAAGTATTGAACATTTCAACGATTAGCACTCAATTGTTGATATAGTAAACAATTGTATCCATTGGGGAGATTAAGAGGAAAACATTATCATGACCTATTTATTTTATGCAATCATGCTTCTTCATGAGCCAAATTCAGTAACAAGGTTGAATGAGATGATCCTTGATGTCTTTGAGAGAGGAAATAGTGCCACTCATTGCCTGAATAATTTAGTGAAGTTAACACAACATGCTAGCACTTGAGCAGGGGGAACCAAAAGTTTTGAAGCCACTCATCCCTTATACAATGGCTGAGGACAACGTGCAAAGAACAAAGTCATGCGGGGGCCACATGGAGAGAGAACAGGGTGAATTATATACATGTGGAGAGGAGACAGAGCTCTCTAAAGGCAGCTAAGCATTTCTGACAGGTGAACAATGTCAGGAGAAAACAATGGGAGGTTCGCCAACATGGTGACAACAATAATCCTGAGCGTTTATCTCTGCCAAGGCCTGCCTGATACTACCCTAAGGGGAGGGGAGGACATATTTCAGCAACTCCCTAAGGAGATAACCACTTTACAAACCGCTCGAGTTACCAGGCGGCTAGGATAAATAAGGGCCAATGTAGTTGCCAAGAAGCCAGAGTTGCGTTGCTGTTTGAGGGCGTTATCTTTACACAGCCCTAATAGAACTAATTCATACATCACAACGGTTATGTTTGAGTGTGCTTGTGTATTTGTGTGTGTGTGTGTGTGTGTGCATGCGTGTGTGTTTTTAAGTGTGTATCCGCGACCTTTAGAAATCCAATAATTGCCTAACAACATTTCTTGCCACATGGCTCCCCGATATAAAAGCTTTATGTAAGAAGAGAGTGCTATCGAAGAAGGGGAGTAATTTCAAAACAAACCCAATCTTGACCTTTCGGGCAGTCATTTTCTGATATAATATAGGGTGTTGTATAGAGAGTTATCAAAGACAAGATGGAAGCTATATTCTGCAGGAGACCCATGCTGAGTTCCAGTGGTTTTAGCATCAGTAGCAGAACCATGCTAATCCTGCTGTTCTCCCTCCCACTACACACTCCCAAAGCTGTTATACTTGATCCTCTGGGACACAGCTGTGTGTGTGTGTGTGTGTGTGTGTGTGTGTGTGCGTGTGTGTGTGTATTCGTGAGTGAGTGCATGCGTGTAATTTACAGTACCTTGACTTTTTGTTCAACTGTATACAGTATTAGTAATAAGACCAAATACTGAGCTCCCTGTCCTTGTCAACAAGTTTATCCACATTCTCCAAACATCACATTTCAAAGTGTTTTTGTTGCTCCTGCTGCACTGCATCATTCCATTTCTCTACATTTCGAAGTTAAAGGTTAAGTTTAGGCACTCATTCCAAATGGTTATGGTTAGGATTAAGTTTGGGATAGGGTTAAACCCCCCCCCCCAAAGAATGCCAATGCCACTACAGGGATCGAATATGTAACCTTCTGATCCAGAGTCATGAGATTCCCCATCCAACCTGATCAACAAAGCCCTAGCAAAACCCAAGTCTACTTTATCGTAATAGAGCTTACTGTTGCCCCTAGTGGCCGGTTTTGAAGGCATTTCCCAACATCCTCAGGATTTCGACGTCAATCTTGAACAACCTGGCTGGTACTATTAGGAAATCGCTTTCCCTTTTCCCCTGCATTAGGCTACTGTAGTAGCCAACATGTTCTATCATCTCTATGAGAGGGAGAGAGAGAGAGAGAGAGAGGGAGAGAGAGAGAGCGATGAAGAGAAAGAGAGCAAGAAAGAGGTGAGTGTTCACGTCAAGAGAGAAAGATAAAGAGAGAGTGTTCAGAGAGCGTTCATGTGGAGGCGTTGTCCCCTTAAGCGTCTCCTTTCACATTCAGATCACACTCACTCAGCATGCAGTGAGCATGCCGAGATGATGCAGTGAGCAAGGGAATGAGCAGGGCCAATGTGAGCCTCTAATTGGCTCAAGGGCCATGGCGCAGCGTGTGGCAGAAAGCGGGTCAGCTGTGACACACTGACATGGACACAGTACCCCCCTCAGATAGGGCCATGTGTTAATGAAAGCCTCTTGCGCAATGCCGGGTAACACTCCTCTCTTTCTTCCCCCATTTCCTGCTTCTTGCTCATTCCCCAGCTCTCACTCGCTGCAGCCTACATTCTTTCTCTCATCTATCATTTTTTCTTTTTCTCCTCTGTCACAGTTTTTTCATCATCTCACTCTCTCCTTGTTTCTTTCTCATCATACGTTGCTCAATGATTCATGAGTAAGGCCCTCTCTCATTCTGTATCACTTTGTCGCCCTCAGTACCTCCTCTTTATCTCACTCTGCACCTTCCTTTCTCAATCTTTCTGCTCCTTCTTGTTTGCTCTCTTTGCAGTGTCTCTTTCTCCTCTCTTCTCTCTTCTCTTGCTCTTTCTCTGTGTTTGGCTGTCCCTCTGTCTATTCCATATCTTTCCCCCTTTAAGCCTTTGGTTCCTTCTCTCTGTCTATTTTTGCATTGGCGTCTAAAAATGAGTAGGGCCATTGAGTGGCTAAGGTCTGGCCCTCATTGCAAAATGAATCTTTAGAAATTACACAAAGGCCAACTGGAGCTCGCCGTAAATCTGTGGCTTAGAGTGTTTCATTTCAGGGCCACAGTGGGGAAGAGCTGACACAGGGCTTCTTCTCTGGTGGCTGAGAGAGACACACAGCTCAATTGATCTATTTTTATGTCTTTACCCCCCGTTAGCCATCTTAGTATCCCACAGGAGCTAACAAGTGAGACAAATGCCTCAGGTTACACTTCTGATAGGCAAAACATTAAAGATGGAATAGTTAAAGATGGAATCCAATGGCAGTGAAACTGCCAAGTCCGTTTGTGATATTCCAACAACAAAGACGCCACTTCAAATTAATGAACACTGTTTAATTATCATTGCCCATCATTGCACGCGCCGTAGAACAGCAGAGTATGTACTACGTTTATTTTTTTTACCTTGATGCTGAGTTTCCTCTCCGCCGTTTAATAAACAAAACAAAAACAACAACAAAGGCGGCCAGTGGCTTTGTTTCTCCTAATGCGGATCTCAACGTTACTGGTGAAACTGCGACATCCATTTACGATTATTTCAACAATAAAGAAGATACTGGAAACAACGCACACTGCGTTTTGTTTGTGGGACATCATTTCATGTGCGATAGAACAGCGGCATATGAAGTTTATTTCCAAAATGCTGTGTCCACAAATTTTTTACATTTGTGTTTTTTCATCAGAGATGATTGGTTGTGTGTGTAAACTATTTGTGAACAAATATGTTTACATCCCTGTTAGTGAGCATTTCTCCTTTGCCAAGATAATCCATCCACCTGACAGGTGTGGCATAGTAAGAAGCAGATAAAACAGCATGATAATTACGCAAGTGCACCTTGTGCTGGATACAGTAAAGGGCCACTCTATAATGTGCTGTTTTGTCACACAACACAATGCCACAGCTGTCTCAAGTTTTCAGGGAGCGTGCAATTGGCATGCTGACTGCAGGAATTTCCACCATCATTTCTCTACCATAAGCTGCCTCCAACGTCGCTTTAGAGAATTTGGCAGTACGTCCAACCGGGAATCACAACCGTAGACCACGTGTAACCAAGCCAGCCCAGGACCTCCACAATATGTAAATATGTAAAATACTTCACCTGCTGGGTCGTTTGCGACCAGCCACCCAGATGGCTGATGAAACTGAGTATTTCTGTGTATAATAAAGCCCTTTTGTGAGGAAAACTAATTCTGATTGGTTGGACCTGTCTCTCCAGTGGGTGGGCCTTGCTCCCAAGTGGGTGGGCCTATGTCCTCCCAGGCCTGCCCATGGCTGCACCCCTATCCATTCATGTGAAATCCATATAGGGCCTAATGAATTTATTTTAATTGACTGATTTTCTTATATGAACTGTAACTCAGTAAAATCGTTTAAATTGTTGCATGTTGCATTTTTATTTTTGTTCAGGATATATACAGTGCCCTCCATATTATTGGAACTATACTCTAAAAGTTTTGATTTGAAATCAGACAATGGCTATGAGTTTACAGTGCTTTATTAATTTGAGGGTATTTTCATCCATATTGGGTGAACCATTTAGAAATTACAACACTTTTCGCACATAGTCCCCCCATTTTAGGGGAGCAAAAGTATTGGCACATCTTCACTTATATGGGTATTAAAGTAGTAAAGAGATTGCTAACCTCACACCATCCCATTTACATAAGTATTCAGACTTCTTGCACATTTGTTGAAGCATCTTTAGCAGTAATTACAGCATTGAGTCTTCTTGGGTATGATGCTACAAGCTTGGCACATCTATATTTGGGGAGTTTCTCCCATTCTTCTCTGCAGATCCTCTCAAGCTCTGTAAGATTGGATGGGGAGAATCGCTGCACAGCAATTTTCAGGTCTCTCCAGAGATGTTCGATCGGGTTCAAGTACGGGCTCTGGCTGGGCCACACAAGGACATTCAGAGACTTGTTCGAAAGCCACTCCTGCGTTGTCTTGGCTGTGTGCTTAGGGTCATTGTCCTGTTGGAAGGTGAACCTTCGCCCCAAGTCTGAGGTCCTGAGCGTTTTGGAGCAGGTTTTAATCAAGGATCTTTCTGTACTTTTCTCCATTCATTTTTCCCTCGATCCTGACTAGTCTCCCAGTCCCTGTCGCTGAAAAAAATCATGCCGCTGAAAAACATCCCCACAACATGATGCTGCCACCACCAAGCTTCACCGTAGGGATGGAGCAAGGTTTCCTCCAGACGTGCCGCTTGGCATTCAGGCCAAAGAGTACAATCTTAGACCAGACAATCTTGTTTTGCATGGTCTGAGAGTCCTTTAGATGCCTTTTGGCAAACTCCAAGTAGGCTGTCATGTGCCTTTTACTGAGGAGTGGCTTCCATCTGGCCACTCTACTGTAAAGGCCTGATTGGTGGAGTGCTGCAGAGATGGTTGTCCTTCTGGAAGGTTTCCTATCTCCACAGAGGAACTCTGGAGCTCTGTCTGAGTGACCATTGGGTTCATGGTCACCTCCCTGACCAAGGCCCTTCTCCCCCGATTGCTCAGTTTGGCCAAACGTCTTCCATTTAAGAATGATGGAGGCCACTGTGTTCTTGGAGACCTTCAATGTCTAATCAATTAAATATACCACAGGTGGACTCCAATCAAGTTGTAGAAACATGTCAAGGATGATCAATGGAAACAGGATGTACCTGAGCTCAATTTCGAATCTCATAGCAAAGGGTATGAATACTTACGGAAAAAAGGTATTTCTTTATTACATTTTTAATACCTTTGCAAAAATGTAAAAAAAAAAATGTTTTTGCTTTTTCATTATTGGGTGTTGTGTGTAGATTGATGAGAAATGTTTTATTTAATCAATTTTAGAATAATGTTATAACGTCACAAAATAAGGAAAAAGTCAAGCGGTCTGACTAATTTCCGAATGCACTGTAATTGACAGAGTGAAACGAAGGAAGCCTGTACAGAATACACATTTTCCAAAACATGCATCCTGTTTTCAACTGGGCACTAAAGTAATACTGCAAAACGTTTGGCAAAGAAATGTAATTTTTGTCCTTAATACAAAGTGTTATGTTTGGGGCAAATCCAATACAACACATTACTCAGTACTACTCTACCTATTTTCAAGCATAGTGGTCATCATGTTATGGGTATGCTTGTAATTGTTAAGGTCTGGAGAGATTTTCAGGATAAAAAATAAAACGGAATGGAGCTAAGCACGAAACTTTGTTCAGTCTGCTTTCCACCAGACACCGGGAGATATTTTTTTTTAATTCTCCAAAAATCTGTTTTCGCTTCGTCATTATGGGGTACCATTAATTTCTATTGTGGACAAAATAATCTGAAACACAACCAAACAAAGCAAAGCAAATGCATCCAGCAAGTTTGTAGGCAAACGCTTGGTGTAATCATTGTATGCTAGGAATATGGGACCAAATAGTAAACTTTTGACAACTTGAATACTTGTAAAGACTCTACATTGTAGAATAATAGGGAAGATATCAAAACTATGAAAGAACACATCTAGAATCATGTATAACCAAAAAAAGTGTTAAACAAACCAAAATATATTTTAGATTCTTCAAAGTAGCCAACCTTTGCCTTGACGACAGCTTTGCACACCGTTGGCATTCTCTCAACCAGCTTCATTAGGAATGCTATAACAACTGTCTTGAAGGAGTTCCCACATATGCTGAGCAATTGTTGGCTGCTTTTCATTCACTCTGCGGTCCAACTCATTCTAAACCATCTCAATTGGGTTGAGGTTATGTGATTGTGGAGGCCAGGCCTCCATCACTCTTGGTCTTGGTCAAATAGCCTTTACATAGCCTGCAGGTGTGTTTTGGGACATTGTCCTGTTGAAAAACAAATGATAGTCACACTAAGCGAAATCATCCAGATGGGCTGGCATATTGCTGCAGAATGCTGTGTTAGCCATGCTGGTTAGTTAGTGTGCCTAGAAATCTAAATAAAACACTGACAATGTCACCAGCAAAGCACCCCCACACAATCACACCTCCTCCTCCATGCTTCACGGTGGGAACCACAGATGTGGAAATCATCTGTTCACCTACTCTGCGTCTCACAAAGACGCAGAATGATTCTTGGCCCAAGCAAGTCTCTTCTTCTTATTGGTGTCTTTAGTAGCTGTTTCTTTTCAGCAATTCGACCATGAAGGCCTGATTCACGCAGTCTCCTCTGAACAGTTGATGTTGAGATGTGTCTGTAACTTGAACTCTGTGAAGCATTTATTTGGGCTGCAATTTCTGAGGCTGGTGATGAACTTATTCTCTGCAGCAGAGGTAACTATGGGTCTTCGTTTCCTATGGTGGTCCTCGTGAGAGCTAGTTTCATCATAGCGGTTGATGGTTTTAGCGACTGCACTTGAAGAAACGTTCAAAATTCTTGATATGTTCCACATTGACTGACCTTCATGTCTTAAAGTAATGATGGTCTGTAATTTCTCTTTGCTTATTTAAGATGTTCCTGCCATAATATGGAGTTGGTCTTTTACCAAATAGAGCTATCTTCTGTATACCATCCCTACCTTGACACAACACAACTGATTAGCTCAAATGAATTTAGAAGTAATGAAATTCCACAAATTAACTTTTAACAAGGCCCACCTGTTAATTGAAATCCATTCCAGGTGACTACCTCATGAAGCTGGTTGAGAGAATGCCAAGAGTGTGCAAAGCTGTCATCATGGCAAAGGGTGGCTACTATGAAGAATATATAATATATCTTGATTTGCTGAACACTTTTTTGGTTGCTACATGATTCCATATGTTATTTCATAGTTTTGATCTCTTCACTATTATTCTACAATGTAGAAAATAGTAAAAATAAAGTAAAACCATGGAATGAATAGGTGTGTCCAAACGTTTGACTGGTACTCTATGTAAACTAGTTATTTCTATATTTCATTCTTAAATACATTTGCAAAATTTTCTACACACTTTGTCATGATGATATATTGTGTGTAGATGACTGAGAGAAGACAATCTATACAGGCTGTAACACAACAAAATTGTGGGATAAGTCAAAATTGTGGGATAAGTCAAGTGGTACAGTATGAATACTTTCTGAAGGCACTGTATATGAAAATACATGTCCTTGATGCTTACTGATCATGAAAGCATGCAGTTACTTGCTGTATAACTCTGATGAAAGAGGTAAATGTGGAATAATCAGAAATGTGTAGTTCTGAATATGTTCTTCAAAAGGTGATGATATTAAAGCCGAATAGTTATAATATTTATTTACCAATCCCTTGCCAACGACATGTAGTTGTCAATGGTCTTAGCGGAGCTGGGGGTCTCCTCGCTCCCCCAGCAGCCAAATCGAATGCTCTGCACCATAGTTGGACGTTTTAATGATAATGACCTACTGATATCACAAATGTATTATTTGTATGTTTCTTTATAACAAATTTCGTTTTTTGTTACATTTGAGTGTGTAAAACCCAGCAGTACTACTAATTTCTCTAATTTCTTTAATCATAATAAGAGAACATGTAGGCAGCAGTTTACTCAACATGATCTTCTAGTAAGTTTGTACCGTGTGGCTAAATCTCTCAAATGTTCCAAGCTATTGCAGACATGGACAGACATATTTCAATTGAACAGATAACAATTCAAAAGCACCAACAATACATGTTAGCCTCTAGAGATCATTTCTGGCATTGTTTGACCTCAGTTTCCGGAGACACTCAGTGCCTTTGATGCAGCGAAGTCATTGATATAGCTAGGTGTGTAAACGATGTGATGGAATGCGTGCTGCTCGAAGAAATCAGCCCTATAGGAGCACTGGAGGACTGTGAAGCTTCACAGAGCAAGGGGCAGGGGGGGGGGCAAAGATGATATCTTAATCAATTACCAAAACAGGAAATGCATGCAGCAAGGCCTGTATCATACAGCCACACATTTCCACTTGACAAAACAACTAAATATTGTTCAGTATACAATTCTGTTGGGGCAGGTTTCTAACTCTCTAAGTGCTGACCTGTCAGTTGCGGGATTGGGTTGTCCATAGAAGAGAGGGATCAGAGAATGATGAATAAATATATAAATAAGGAGTGGATTTGGCTTTGGGCCCAGTTTGGCTATGCACAGATAGGTTTGAGAAAAAGAAATTATGACGTTTTGTCCCACGATTGAGCTTTGATTGGCTGCAGACATAACCCACTGGGCACACCACGTCATTTAATTGTGGAACTTTGGGTAATATTTGGTTGAGACGTTGATCAATAAGATTTCAACCTTTATTCACCCACTCAAAAAAGACAGCCAGAAGTTTGTTGAATTCCCAATGTGTTATCGCTATGCTTTCAACCGTCTAAAAGCACAACCAAATGTCAATGGAAAAACATTGTCGGATTTTTGGTTTAGTCGTCATCTAAATGTGTCATCACTTCGCTTACAACAATTTAAAGCACAAAAAGTTCAAATGGGATCACAATGTCAGATATTTTCTATTTACACAACAACTTAATGTTTTATAACTGTGCTTCATCTAATAGCCCCACCTAATGACCTCAATTGAAGTGGATATTCCATGAAAAGTACACAGTGCAAGTGATCAATATTGTTTAAGATTCTGCACAGATTATTAGAGGAATTGTGAAGATCTCCACATGCCTGTGACCTTTGCATGCTATCTTGTTAATCCAAGATGGCGTAGCAGTCGGACGTGTCTTTGTCCTTGTCCTGTCCCGTGTAAATAGTCTTCGTATTTTTCGTATACATTTCGTATATATTTTAATTTCACTTTCCATCTAGGAACTGAATATACATTCCTACATTCCGCCTCACCCAATGTGGTACGGACCTGCTATTTTTTTTATACTTTAGAACCGTAACCCCAATCAGAAGCTAGCCAGATAACTAGCTACTAGCTAGTAGTCAGTTAGCCACTGCTGCGGTCTTCACCCTCAACTCGGACACAGCCAGCTTCAATATCGGGCCAATACCTGCCAGTCTGCAAGCGCGATATCAACCCAGAGCATATAGGACTGCTTTTTCTCTACCACATCACCGGATTCCTGACGCAAGCTCTGGACAATTACACCGTATCATCACAGCTAGCTAGCTGCAACCGAGTGGCTACTACTGGCTAACACCTCTGTCCCGAAGCAAGCACCAGTTAGCCTTGAGCTAGCCTCGAGCTAGGCCCATCTGCCGGCTAGCTGAAGAGGTCTACCAGCGAATTCTTGGGCTACAATACCAGCTACAAGCTAATTTAGCCATTTTTTTGCCGCTGCTAGTAGCTTTTACCTTCTGCACAGACACCAGCCCTGTTATTAGCCTGGATATTACTCACCAATTTACCAGCATCGGACTGTCTCTCGACAACAACGCCGGATTCCTGCCGTAATCCCTGAGCCACTACTTCTGATCCTCACAGCTAGCTTGCAGCTAGCGCCACTGCCACGAAGCTAGCACCAGTTAGCAAACACAATTCTACAATTCACAACCTCTCTTTCGCCATCGCCATCTGGCTTGGATTCTCTGTCGACACGACCACGTCTGAGCAGACCCCCTCCGTCTGAGCAGACCACCCCCCGGGCTACTAACTTTAAACGCCGCGTGCTAGCTTAGTGGAGGCCTCCCTGCTCCATCTACGGCTGCCCCCTGGACACTATGATCACTTGGCTACATAGCTGATGCATGCTTGACTGTCCATTAATTCACGGTACTCCATTCTGTTTATTTGTGTTTTATCTGTCGGCTCTGTGCTTTAACTCAGGATCTGTGTGTAGTTAATCCGACCCTCTCTGCCTAGTCGTCGCCATTTTTACCTGTTGTTGCTGTGTTAGACTAGCACCCTGTTATTGCTGCTGTTATCTTACCTGTTGTTTTAGCTAGCTCTCCCAATCAAGACCTGCAATCACTTTATGCCTTATTGTATGTCTCTCTCAAATATCAATATGCCTTGCATACTGTTGTTCAGGCTAGTTATCATTATCATTGTTTGGTTTGCAATGGACCCTGTAGTTCCACTCTCCGTACCTCTGATACCTCCTTGGTCCCACCCCCCACACATGCGGTGACCTCACCCATTGAGACCAGCATGTCCAGAGATACAACCTCTCTTATCATCACCCAGTGCCTGGGCTTGCCTCCGCTGTACCCACGCCCCACCATACCCCTGTCTGCACATTATGCCCAGAATCTATTCTACCACGCCCATAAATCTGCTCCTTTTATTCTTTGTCCCCAACGCTCTAGGCGACCAGTTTTGATAGCCTTTAGCCGCACCCTCATCCTACTACTCCTCTGTTCCTCGGGTGATGTGGAGGTAAACCCAGGCCCTGCATGTCCCCAGTCACCCTCATTTGTTGACTTCTGTGATCGAAAAAGCCTTGGCCTCATGCATGTCAACATCAGAAGCCTCCTCCCTAAGTTTGCCTTACTCACCGCTTTAGCACACTCTGCCAACCCTGATGTCCTTGCCGTGTCCGAATCCTGGCTTAGGAAGGCCACCAAAAATTCTGAGATTTCCATACCCAACTATAACACTTTCCGTCAAGATAGAACTGCCAAAGGGGGAGGAGTTGCAATCTACTGCAGAGATAGCCTGCAAAGTTCTGTCATACTTTCCAGGTCTATGCCCAAACAGTTCGAACTTCTAATTTTAAAAATTAATCTCTCCAGAAATAAGTCTCTCACTGTTGCCGCCTGCTACCGACCCCCCTCAGCTCCCAGCTGTGCCCTGGACACCATCTGTGAATTGATCGCTCCCCATCTAGCTTCAGAGTTTGTTCTGTTAGGTGACCTAAACTGGGATATGCTTAACACCCCGGCAGTCCTACAATCCAAGCTTGATGCCCTCAATCTCACACAAATCATCAAGGAACCCACCAGGTACAACCCTAAATCCGTAAACATGGGCACCCTAATAGACATGATCCTGACCAACCTGCCCTCCAAATACACCTCTGCTGTCTTCAATCAAGATCTCAGCGATCACTGCCTCATTGCCTGTATCCGCCACGGGTCCGCGGTCAAACGACCACCCCTCATCACTGTCAAACGCTCCCTAAAACACTTCTGCGAGCAGGCCTTTCTAATCGACCTGGCCCGGGTACCCTGGAAGGACATTGACCTCATCCCGTCAGTTGAGGATGCCTGGTCATTCTTTAAATGTTACTTCCTCACCATATTAGACAAGCATGCTCCGTTCAAAAAATGCAGAACCAAGAACAGATATAGCCCTTGGTTCACTCCAGACCTGACTGCCCTCGACCAGCACAAAAACATCCTGTGGCGAACTGCAATAGCATCGAAGAGCCCCCGCGATATGCAACTGTTCAGGGAAGTCAGGAACCAATACACGCAGTCAGTCAGGAAAGCAAAGGCCAGCTTTTTCAAGCAGAAATTTGCATCCTGTAGCTCTAACTCCAAAAAGTTCTGGGATACTGTAAAGTCCATGGAGAACAAGAGCACCTCCTCCCAGCTGCCCACTGCACTGAGGCTAGGTAACACGGTCACCACAGATAAATCCGTGATAATCGAAGACTTCAACAAGCATTTCTCAATGGCTGGCCATGCCTTCCTCCTGGCGACTCCAACCTTGGCCAACAGCCCCGCCCCCCCCGCTGCTACTCGCCCAAGCCTCCCCAGCTTCTCCTTTACCCAAATCCAGATAGCAGATGTTCTGAAAGAGCTGGAAAACCTGGACCCATACAAATCAGCTGGGCTTGACAATCTGGACCCCCTATTTCTGAAACTGTCCGCCGCCATTGTCGCACCCCCTATCACCAGCCTGTTCAACCTCTCCTTCGTATCATCTGAGATCCCCAAGGATTGGAAAGCTGCCGCGGTCATCCCCCTCTTCAAAGGGGGAGACACCCTGGACCCAAACTGTTACAGACCTATATCCATCCTGCCCTGCCTATCTAAGGTCTTCGAAAGCCAAGTCAACAAACAGATCACTGACCATCTCGAATCCCACCGTACCTTCTCCGCTGTGCAATCCGGTTTCCGAGCCGGTCATGGGTGCACCTCAGCCACGCTCAAGGTACTAAACGATATCATAACCGCCATCGATAAAAGACATTACTGTGCAGCCGTCTTCATCGACCTGGCCAAGGCTTTCGACTCTGTCAATCACCATATTCTTATTGGCAGACTCAGTAGCCTCGGTTTTTCTAATGACTGCCTTGCCTGGTTCACCAACTACTTTGCAGACAGAGTTCAGTGTGTCAAATCGGAGGGCATGTTGTCCGGTCCTCTGGCAGTCTCTATGGGGATACCACAGGGTTCAATTCTCGGGCCGACTCTTTTCTCTGTATACATCAATGATGTTGCTCTTGCTGCGGGCGATTCCCTGATCCACCTCTACGCAGACGACACCATTCTATATACTTCCGGCCCTTCCTTGGACACTGTGCTATCTAACCTCCAAACGAGCTTCAATGCCATACAACACTCCTTCCGTGGCCTCCAACTGCTCTTAAACGCTAGTAAAACCAAATGCATGCTTTTCAACCGTTCGCTGCCTGCACCCGCACGCCCGACTAGCATCACCACCCTGGACGGTTCCGACCTAGAATATGTGGACATCTATAAGTACCTAGGTGTCTGGCTAGACTGCAAACTCTCCTTCCAGACTCATATCAAACATCTCCAATCCAAAATCAAAGCAAGAATCGGCTTTCTATTCCGCAACAAAGCCTCCTTCACTCACGCCGCCAAACTTACCCTAGTAAAACTGACTATCCTACCGATCCTCGACTTCGGCGATGTCATCTACAAAATAGCTTCCAATACTCTACTCAGCAAACTGGATGCAGTTTATCACAGTGCCATTCGTTTTGTTACTAAAGCACCTTATACGACCCACCACTGCGACCTGTATGCCCTAGTCGGCTGGCCCTCGCTACATGTTCGTCGTCAGACCCACTGGCTCCAGGTCATCTACAAGGCTATGCTAGGTAAAGTGCCGCCTTATCTCAGTTCACTGGTCACGATGGCTACACCCACCCGCAACACGCGCTCCAGCAGGTGTATCTCACTGATCATCCCTAAAGCCAAAACCTCATTTGGACGCCTTTCCTTCCAGTTCTCTGCTGCCTGCGACTGGAACGAATTGCAAAAATCTCTGAAGTTGGAGACTTTTATCTCCCTCAACAACTTTAAAAATCTGCTATCCGAGCAGCTAACCGATCGCTGCAGCTGTACATAGTCCATCTGTAAACTACCCACCCAATTTACCTACCTCACCCCCCATACTGCTTTTATTTATTTACTTTTCTGCTCTTTTGCACACCAGTATCTCTTCTTGCACATGATCATCTGATGATTTATCACTCCAGTGTTAATCTGCTAAATTGTAATTATTCGATTTATTGCCTACCTCATGCCTTTTGCACACATTGTATATAGATTCTCTTTTTTCTACCATGTTATTGACTTGTTTATTGTTTACTCCATGTGTAACTCTGTGTTGTCTGTTCACACTGCTATGCTTTATCTTGGCCAGGTCGCAGTTGCAAATGAGAACTTGTTCTCAACTAGCCTACCTGGTTAAATAAAGGTGAAATAAAAAATAGAAAAAAAATAAAATAAAATCTTGAACATGCATGCTTTCTATGATTACATAAAAAGACATTTAGTAAAAGTAATCTCAAAATGTGGCTATGGATGTGTTATTCATTTTAAGGCTGGATAAATACTGTTAGATAAGTTTGTAAGATCGCCTTAACTTTAGGCTATTAACTATATTTCGAAAGTAATATTGAATTGTTTTTGGTTGACAACGCAACGAAATATCAACATTTAAAAGAGATGTAATCTAATACTTGGATAATTTCATCAGAGCCTCTGGCTTATTATTATTATTATTACTATTGGATAGAAAACACTCTCAAGTTTCTAAAACCGTTTGAATTATATCTGTGAGTAAAACAGAACTCATTTTGCAGCAAACTTCCTGACAGGAAGTGAAAAATCTGAAATCGAGGCTCTGTTCCAGGGCCTTCCTATTCAATTGCTTGAAATCTATGGATATACATGCACTTCATACACCTTCCACTAGATGTCAACAGGCAGTGGGAGGTGGAATGGGGTGTCTAGCTTGATCTGAGGTCAAACAAGAGCTCTTGGAATGACGTGACCACAATTTCCTTTGTCTACCAAGGCGCGGGAAGGACATCAGCATTGGCTTCTGAAAAGCGTTCGGTATAGACGGCTAATATCTCCGGCTTTGATTTTATTTGATACATGTGATAATATCATCGTAAAGTATGTTTTTCCAATCGAGTTTTATCAGATTATTCAACGTTTATCGGGAGTTTTGGAGTTTTGCGTTGTTTGCATCGAGAGAAGATGGACATCTTCGCGCCACTTGGCTAGCTATGGTTGCTAATTCGACAGGAGAAGAGGACATTCTAAAACCAAACAACGATTTATTCTAGACCAAGGACTCCTTGTACAAGATTCTGATGGAAGCTCAGCAAAAGTAGAAACCATTTATGATGTTATTTCGTATTTCTGTGGAAAATGTTTAGTCCTATTTTCCGCCCTTATTGCGGGCGCTGTCTCGCTATAACGTAAGCTGTTTGTTATGGTAAAGTTATTTTTAAAAATCTAACACGGCGATTGCATTAAGAACTAGTGTATCTTTCATTTGCTGTCCAACATGTATTTTTTAGTAAAGTTTATGATGAGTTCTTTGGTCAGATTAGGTGACTGTCCAAAATATCTCCGGATAATTTGGTGAATCGATGCTACATATTCACAACGTATAACCACGGTTTGCAGCTCAAAATATGCACATTTTCGAACAAAACATAAGTGTATTGTGTAACATGATGTTATAAGACTGTCATCTGATGAAGTTGGTCAAGGTTAGTGATTAATTTTATATCTTTTGCTGGTTTTTGCGAATGCTATCTATGCGGTGAATAAATGCCGTTGTGTGTTTGACTATTGTGGTAAGCTAATATAATGCTATATTGTGTTTTCGCTGTAAAACACTTAAAAAATCTGAAATATTGGCTGGATTCACAAGATGTTTATCTTTCATTTGCTGTACACCATGTATTTTTCATAAATGTTTTATGATGAGTATTTAGTTATTTCACGTTGCTCTCTGTAATTATTCTGGCTGCTTCGGTGCTATTTGTGTTTGTAGCTGCAATGTAAAACTATGATTTATACCTCAAATATGCACATTTTCGAACAAAACATAGATTTTTTGTATAACATGTTATAAGACTGTCATCTGATGAAGTTGTTTCTTGGTTAGTGACTAATTATATCTCTATTTCGTCGGTTTTGTGATAGCTACCTATGCGGTAAAAAAATGGTGAAAATATGCGGTTGAGTCTTTTGCTATTATGGTTAGCTAATAGAAATACATATTGTGTTTTTGCTGTAAAACATTTTAAAAATAGGAAATGATGGCTGGATTCACAAGATGTGTATCTTTCATTTGCTGTATTGGACTTGTGATTTCATGATATTTATATGCTAGTATTTACTTGTGGCGCTATGCTAGGCTATGCTAGTCAGCTTTTTACTGATGAGGATGCTCCCGGATCAGGGATGGTGATGAAGTAGAGGTTAAAGCATAAGTCACATCTCCTTCAAATGTTGATATATGGTTGCATTGACAACTAAACATAATTCAATATCTAATTTGTCTATAAATTCATATTTGATATATTGGATTCATGTTTCCATCTCAACCAAAAAGCTAAGTTAAAGAATAAGACAAAATCAAATCAAACTTTAAATAAATGTTTAAATAAAGTTTGATTTGATTTAGTGTTATTCTTTAAATTTAATTGTTGGTTGAAATGGAGATGAGAATCAAACATATTAAATTATTAACTTGAAGATTTTAAATCAACCAAAGCTTGACACTCTAGGCCTATATATACTGTCTATTTTTAGCTTATTGATGAGCTTTGAGGGCACTATGGTGTTGAACGCTGAGCTGTAGTCAATGAATAGCATTCTCACATAGGTGTTCCTTTTGTCCAGGTGGGAAAGAGAAGTGTGGAGTGCAATAGAGATTGAATCATCTGTGAAGCTGTTGGAGCGGTATGCAAATTGGAGTGGGTCTAGGGTTTCTGGGATAATGGTGTTTATGTGAGCCATGCCCAGCCTTTCAAAGCACTTCATGGCTACAGATGGTAGTCATTTAGTCATTTAGGCAGGTTACCTTAGTGTTCTTGGGCACAGGCACTATGGTGGTCTGCTTAAAACATATTGGTATTACAGACTCAGACGTGGAGAGGTTGAAAATGTCAGTGAAGACACTTGCCAGTTAGTCAGTGCATGCTCGCAGTACACGTCCTGGTAATCCGTCTGGCCCTGCGGCCTTGTGAATGTTAACCTGTTTAAAGGTCTTAATCACATCTGCTGCGGAGAGCGTGATCACACAGTCTTCCAGAACAGCTGGTGCTCTCATGCATTGTTCAGTGTTATTTGCATCGAAGCGAGCATAGAAGTAGTTTAGATTGTCTGGTAGGCTCGTGTCACTGAGCAGCTCTCGGCTGTGCTTCCCTTTGTAGTCTGTATTGGTTTGCCAGCCCTGCCACATCCAACGAGCGTCAGAGCCAGTGTAGTACGATTCAATCTTAGTCCTGTATTGACGCGTTGCCTGTTTGATGGTTCGTCGGAGGGCATAGCTGGATTTCTTATAAGCTCCAGGTTAGAGTCCCGCTCCTTGAAAGCGGCAGCTCTAGCCTTTAGCTCGGTACGGATGTTGCCTGTATTCCATGGCTCCTGGTTGGGGTATGTACGTACGGTCACTCTGAGGATGACGTCATCGATGCACTTATTGATGAAGCCAATGACTGATGTTGTGTACTCCTCAATGCCATCGGAGGAATCCCGGAACTTATTCCAGTCTTGTAGCAAAACAATCCTGTAGCTTAGCATCTGCTTCATCTGACCACTTTTTTATTGATCTAGTCACTGGTGCTCCCTGCTTTAAATTAAGGCTGTAACAAAACAAAATGATTTCTTGATTTATCTTTAATTTGGGCTATTTTGAGGGAGTGTACCAGCAAAGTTGTTGCTACGGTGGCTCAAGAGGGACAAACAACAATTTTATTGCCGCTTTTTTCTAGATTTTCAAGCAAAGGTCTTTATGGAGTATATGTGACTCACCCCCTGGATTCGGTCTTATGTGGCATTGAAATGGTGTTTATTACATTTGACAAATGTAGAGACTCAGAGCTACAAAATGGTATAGCATTCACTGCATTTGAGAAAAAATGGGAAAGTAATTCTGCTTTTAAAGTTGATCAACTTGTAAACTCACTTTTGAGAAAATGGCCTTTGAATGTTTTGGTATCTAGTGAAGAGATCTTCTTTGTCTACACCCATTCAGCATCGTTCACACCCTCTTAAGCTTTAGCCCCACCAATCTCGTTTCACTCTCGGAGCGTACAGTTGACGCTCTGGCCGATGATTGGATAACATGGAAACAGCCTAACCAGCTCTGCTGGCAACAATTTCAGTACGCTTTTTTTTCAGACGTTTACTGACTAACGAGCTCAAATAGACAGAAGCCTTCTTTATGGCAGACCAATTCGAACTCATCTTTCGGCATGTCCAGACCACTCATTATCTCAACCAATCATGGCTAGTGGGAAGGCTGCTCGCTTTTTCTGTGGCTTAACCAACAAGGCTCGTAATTTAACAATTGTATTCGTATTTACAGATGGCATACAAGTTTGTTATTAAGACACATGAAAGTTCACATGTTCGAGAAGGCATTTCGGCCCAAAAACACATTTTGATAAAGAAAAAAAAAGTATGTTCAAACGGCTCTCCTGTGTAGTCGTGACTTGCGACATACACCTAGTTTCCTGAATTGGGTCAAATATGAGCACAGATGTTCGCTTCGGCTAGCCAAGTTCTGCTAGGAGCAAACCGAACCTACTGTATGTAAAAGCCCACCTTTAGCGTTAGACGCCATGATTAACCATTTTGGGGCAAATTTTGTTAGTGGCACAAAAATTAAACTACTAAAACTTGCATCGGTGCATAAGTTAAATAGATCTTCTCCATCTCCGCAACCTAGTGTTTGGGTAGGTAGATCGCAATACTGTCACCTGAACACTCGCCTGAAGGCTCATTACTTCCACCTCAGCATGAATCAGAGGTCACATGACCTCCTGCTTGACCCTGAGGAACAAACCAAACATGCCTGGTCCCAAATCTGTTTCTGTTACCAAATTGTGATGATAACCATAGGATTTGGCAAGACCGATCTGGAACCAGGCTAAACCAAACACATCGTCCTGTGTATAATCCACCTTCATCCCTGTGTTTGAATACCACTCTCCACCCATACATGTTTCTGTACATTGGGTGATGGAGTGGGCTGGCAGGCATGACCTTCTAATCCCAGTTTAAGGGATGCTACTGGTCCAAGGACAGAATAAATGGCTGATGAGGAGACATTGTAGTGGCTGTAATGACAAATTAGACTTGCTGCTGTCTTGTCCAACATGACGAATAAGGCAGTTAGGGAGACCGGGCTAGGCCTATATAGTTGAGTGCAGTGCCTGTCTGTGCTGTGCAGGGGATACTTCATCTCTTGAGCCTTTTAGTCTAATGCCTTTCTGCTCTGACTGACATTCAGGCTAGCAGCCTCCACTGGCAAGCACAACAGTAAGGACACTCTGACCATTCATGACACAGCACCAAACAACACTCAACCCAGAGATGAGAGTGAACACGTCCTAGCAACAGCATACAGTGCCTTCAGAGAGAATTCAGACCGATTGACTTTTTCCAAATTTTGTTACATTACAGCCTTATTCTAAAATGTATTAAATCGTTTTTTTCCCCTCATCAATCGATACACAATACACCATAATGACGAAGCAAAAACGGGTATTAGAACTTGTTGATAAAAAAATAAAAAAAATAAAAAATGAAATATCACATTTACATAAATATTCAAACCCTTCACTCAGTACTTTGTTGAAGCACCTTTGGCAGCGATTAGAGCATTGAGTCTTCTTGGGTATGACACTACAAGCTTGGCACACCTGTATTTGTAGAGTTTCTCCCATTCTTCTCTGCAGATCCTCTCAAGCTCTGCCAGGTTGGATGGGGAGCGTTGCTGAACAGCTATTTTCAGGTCTCTCCAGAGACGTTAGATCGGGTTTAAGTCCGGGCTCTGGCTGGGCCACTCAAGGACATTCAGAGACTTGGCCCGAAGCCAATCCTACATTGTCTTGGCTGTCTGCTTAGGGTCGTTGTACTGTTGGAAGGGGAACCTTTGCCTCAGTCTGAGGTCCTGAGAGCTCTGGAGCAGGTTTTCATCAAGGATCTCTCTACACTTTGCTCCATTCATCTTTTCCTCGATCCTGGCTAGTCTCCCAGTCCCCGCTGCTGAAAATCCCCCCCACAGCATGATGCTGCCACCACCATGCTTCGCCATAGGGATGGTGCCAGGTTTCATCCAGAGGTGACACTTGGCATTAAGATAATCTTGTTTCTCATGGTCTGAGAGTCTTTAGGTGCCTTTTGGAAAACTCCAAGCAGGCTGTCATGTGCCTTTTACTGAGAAGTGGCTTCCGTCTGGCCACTCTACCACAAGGGCCCGATTGGCCCGAGTGCGGCATAGATGGTTGTCCTTCTGGAAGGTTCTCCCATCTCCACAGAGGATCTCCAGAGCTTTGTCAGAGTGGCCATCAGGTTTCTTGGCCACCTCCCTGACTAAGGCCCTTCTCCCCAATCGCTCAGTTTGACTGGGCGGCCAGCTCCAAGTAGAGTCTTGGTGGTTCCAAACGTCTTCAATTTAAGAATGATGGAGGCAACTGTGTTCTTGGGCTCTTCAATGCTGCAGAAATGGTTTGGTACCCTTCGCCAGATCTGTGCCTTGACACAATCCTGTTACATAAGTTTCAGACCGTTTGATATGAGACTCGAAATTGAGCTCAGGTGCATCCTGTCTCCATTGATCATCCTCGAGATGATTCTACAACTCAATTGATTGGATATGATTTGGAAAGGCACACACCTGTCTATATAAGGTCCCACAGTTAATAGTGCATGTCAGAGCAAAAACCAAGCCTTGAGGCTAAAGGAATTGTCCGTAGAGCTCAGAGACAGGATTTTTTATATTTAAGACATTTTCCCAAAAGTTTTAAAACCTGTTTTCGCTTCGTCATTGTGGGGTATTGTATGTAGATACTGAGGATTTGTATTTATTTAATCTATTTTAGAATAAGGCTGTAATGTAACAAAATGTGGAAAAAGTAATGGTGTCTGAATACTTCCCGAAGCCATTGTATATCTTTACAGCACATAACACTTTAGAGAGTTAAAATGAAGGGAGGATGTCATCACTGCACTATCACTAATATACACCATGGTAAATAATTTGTGCCAATGCACAAGAGCTCAGCTTTGACAAACTGCTTAGCAATGTGGAACACGAAATGCAGTGTATAGATATAAAAAGGCTCCTTAAGGTGGCTACATTTAAAAAAAATGTTAATGGGGTAGATCAGCTTTAATTTTGCAGAAAGATTGTAGCTTCCATCAATGTAACTGTCTGCATCATTTCCAATCCCCCATATTATGTTTTGTAAATATATACAAATATATATATGAGATTACATTTTCGATTAACTGAAAGTGAGATGTTGTAATCTGAATAAAGGGAAAAAGGCCATTCCTGAACATTCGGTGAGACATTCTTACTAATTTACTAACCAGTTTGGATTTAAGGACAACTTTTGTATGACTGAAGCCTTTAGTGAGAGGTCTAATGCTTTAATATTTAATCTGCCCATATTAATTATACAAATAGGCCCGTTTAATTTTGTCTGGCTTGCCGTTCCAAATGAAATGAAAGATTTTTTGATCATTTAAAACAAGTCGCTAGGTGTAGGTAAGGCAATAAGCAAATAGGTACAGTTGAAGTTTACATACACTTAGGTTGGAGTCATTCAAACTTGTTTTCAAACCACTCCACAAATTTCTTGTTAACAAACTATAGTTTTGGCAAGTCGGTTAGGACATCTACTTTGTGCATGACACAAGTCATTTTTCCAACAATTGTTAACAGACAGATTATTTCACTTATAATTCACTGTATCACAATTCCAGTGGGTCAGTAGTTTACAGACACTTACTTGACTGTGCCTTTAAACAGCGAGGAACATTCCAGAAAATTATGTCATGGTTTTAGAAGCTTCTGATAAGCTAATTGACATAATTTGAGTCAATTGGAGGTTACCTGTGGATGTATTTCAAGGCCTACCTTCAAACTCAGTGCCTCTTTGCTTGACATCATGGGAAAATAAATCAGCCAAGACCTCAGACCTCCACAAGCCTGGTTGATCCTTGGGAGCAATTTGCAAATGCCTGAAGGTACCACGTTCATCTGTACAAACAATAGTACGCAAGTATAAACACCATGGGGCCACGCAGCCGTCAAACCGATCAGGAAGGAGACGCATTCTGTCTCCTAGAGATGAACGTACTTTGGTGTGAAAAGGGCAAATCAATCCCAGAACAGCAGCAAAGGACCTTGTGAAGATGCTGAAGGAAACAGGTACAAAAGTGTCTATATCCAGGGTAAAACAAGTCCTATTTCGACATAACCTGAAAGGTCACTTAGCAAGGAAGAAGCCACTGCTCCAAAACCGCCATAAAAAAGCCAGACTACGGTTTGCAACTACACATGGGGACAAAGATCGTACTTTTTGGAGAAATGTCCTCTGGTCTGATGAAACAAAAATAGAACTGTTTGGCCATAATGACCATCTTTTACCTCTTTGGGCTAGGGGGCAGTATTTTGACGTCTGGATGACAAGCGTGCCCAAAGTGAACTGCCTGTTACTGTCACGATCGTCTTGCGGTGAGAGAGAGGACCAAGGCGCAGCGTGTGAAAAATACATCTTCTCTTTATTTTAGAAGATGAACAAACGAAACAAAACAACAAACAGACGAACGTGAAGCTAAGAAAGAACTAAGTGCACACATGCAACATAGAACATAGACAATTACCCACAAAACCCAAATGCCTATGGCTGCCTTAAATATGGCTCTCAATCAGAGACAATAAACCACAGCTGCCTCTAATTGAGAACCAATCTAGGCAGCCATAGACATACAAACACATAGACAAGACACTGACCCATTAAACGTACAAACCCCTAGACAAACCAAAACACATACATTCCCCATGTCACACCCTGACCTAACTAAAATAATAATGAAAACAAAGTTAACTAAGGCCAGGGTGTGACAGTTACTCAGGTCCAGAAGCTAGGATATGCATATAGGTATTGGTAGATTTGGATAGAAAACAATCTAAAGTTTCTAAAAGTGTTAAAATAATGTCTGTGAGTATAACAGAACTGATATGGCAGGCAAAAACCCGAGGACCAACCATCCAGAAAAAAAAGTTCATTCCAACATTGATTCCAATGGCTGTCATTTTTAATATGAATGGAAAACATCCCAGATTGCAGTTCCTAGGGCTTCCACTAGATGTCAACAGTCTTTAGAAAGAGTGTCCGGGCTTGTTTTTGGAAGAATGAGATAGAATTTGTAGTTTTTCTAAGTGGCACCCATTTTAGCTGTAGTGTTTGTACGCTTACTGGCGAATGCGCATACTTTGTTGTTTATCTGCGGTAATGACAATAACGATTCTACGTCTTAATTTGTATTGTTTATTTACATATTAGGGTACCTGAGGTTTGACTATAAATGTTGTTTGACTTGTTTGGAGAAGTTTATTGGTAACGTTTGGGATTCATTTTGTATGCATTTTGAAGGAGGGAAACAGGTGGATTATTGAATGAAGCACGCCAGCTAAACTGAGTTTTTGGGGATATAAAGAAGGACTTTATCGAAAAAAACGACCATTTGCGATGTAGCTGGGACATTTTGGAGTGCCAACAGAAGAAGATCTTCAGAGGTAAGTGATTTATTTTATCGCTATTTCTGACTTTCGTGGCGCATCTTCCTGGTCGGAAAATGTTTTTAATGCTTTTGTGTGCTGGGCGCTGTCCTCAGATAATCGCATGGTGTGCTTTCGCCGTAAAGCCTATTTGAAATCTGACACAGTGGCTGGATTAACAAGAAGTTAAGCTTTTAACTGATCTATGACACTTGTATTTTCATGAATGTTAAATATTACTATTTCTGTCATTTGGATTTCGCGCTCTGCAATTTCACCGGAAGTTGTCGAAATGGGACGCTAGCGGCCCACTGATCCGCAAGAAGTTAAGTTTGGATGAAAAAAGGGGGAGGCTTGCAAGCCGAAGAACACCATCCCAACTATGAAGCACGGAGGTGGCAGCATCATGTTGTGGGGGTGCTTTGCTGCAGGAGGGACTGGTGCACTACACAAAATAGATGGCATCATGAGGTAGGAAAATTATGTGGATATATTGAAGCAACATCTCAAGACATCAGTCAGGAAGTTAAAGCTTGGTCGCAAATGGGTCTTCCAAATGGACAATGACCCCAAGCATACTTCCAAAGTTGTGGAAAAATGGCTTAAGGACAACAATGTCAATGTATTGGAGTGGCCATCACAAAGCCCTGCCCTCAATCCTATAGAACATTTGTGGCCAGAACTGAAAAAGCGTGTGCGAGCAAGGAGGCCTGCAAACCTGACTCAGTTACACCAGCTCTGGGAAGCTTGTGGGAAGCTTGTGGAAGGCTACCTGAAATGTTTGACCCAAGTTAAGGTGTGAGTTTAAGGTAAACTTCCGACTTCAACTCTATATTACGATATGACTAAAGAGTTAATCAGGGGGATTTTTCCACAAATAGACAGGTATTTTTCTTTCCATAGTAGCAAGTTCTTTCTATAAAAATGTATTGCAGCGAGATCATTTCTTTTGAATACCAAGTATGTCCACATCACCGTCAGACCGTTTTATTGGTAAACTACACAAGTTGTATTTTTTTGTGTTCCAATAAGTAATATAGTATACTTATCATAATTTGGTTGTAATCCAGAGTGGTTAGAAAAAGTATCTAAGATCCTTGGCGGAATCTAAATTGTGGATTTAAATGAAAACATGAATCATCAGCGTACAATGACACCTTTGCTTTTAAGCCGTGGCTTTCTAACCCCTTGCTATTATTGTTGGATCTGATTTTAAAGCTAACATTTCGATCGCCATAATACAGTAAATAGACATGCCGATAGTGGACAACCTTGTTTTACTCCTCTTGACAGTTTAATACTTTCTGAGAAGTAGCCATTATTTACTATTTTACACCTAGGGTTACAATGCATAACTTTAACCCATTGTATGAGAGAATCTCCAAAATTGAAATATTCCAGGCATTTATGTATAAATTCCAGTCAGCAGGCCTGGTATCCCAGATTTTTCATAGTGTTATATTGTTTCCAGTACTTGTCTATTATTATCTTCAACCTATCGTCAGTGTAAAAAACTGATTAGGATGAATAATATCCAACAATACCTTTTAATTACAGAATATGCGCTATGCATTTTGCTAAATGGCCTAGATAATTCCCTCCCCCCCCTGTTTTAGTAATAATTATTAAATCAGACCTTCTTGTTGAGCATCTGATCATCAAAAATGTTTATAGGAGTGGTTAAAACATACTAATATCGGTCCTCTTGTCACGTCCTGACCATAGTGCTTATGTGTTTTGCTTGTTTTAGTGTTGGTCAGGACGTGAGCTGGGTGGGCATTCTATGTTGTGTGTCTAGTTTGTCTGTTTCTGTGTTCAGCCTAATATGGTTCTCAATCAGAGGCAGCTGTCAATCGTTGTCCCTGATTGAGAATCATATATAGGTGGCTTGTTTTGTGTTGGGGATTGTGGGTGGTTGTCTTCTGTCTTTGTGTTCTGCACCAGATAGGACTGTTTCGGTTTTCACATTTCTTGTTTTGTTGTTTGTAGTGTTCTAATATATTCTTTGTTAAATCATGTTGAACACTAGCCGCGCTGCGTTTTGGTCCTCTCCTTCATCCCAGGAAGAAAACCGTTACACCTCTGAGTACATAAAAAAGGTTTGGTATACCTCAACTGGTATGCCATCCAGCCCTGGAGTTTTCCCGGACTTAAAGGCTTTAATTGCATCAAGAAGTTCCTCTTCTGTAATTTGGCCTTCACATGAGTCTTTCTGTACAGATGTTAATTTTACATTATAAATAGAAAAAAATCCATACTATGACTTCGGTTAGTGGAAATGGAGGAGACTGAAACGAAAGCATATGTTTAAAGTACTTTGCGTACTCTTTCAAAATATTGAATGGTGAATCATGGGTGACTATGTAATTTGTAAGAAGTTTCTGTAAATTATTTTTGGTAGCATTTCTAAGTTGAAAATGTAAAAAGTATTTGGTGCATTTTCCCCAATATTCCATCCAGTTCACTTTATTTTTATAATATATTACACTTTATCTTTCTTGAATAAGTTCCTCCATTTCTTTTTGTTTTTCCTCTAACATATTCTGTGCCTCTATGGTACAGTTTGTATTGCTATATATCTGTATTGTTAGTCCTTTTATTTCCTTTGCTAATATGGACCCTTTTGACCTAAATTGCTTTTGTTTTAGAGATGAGTATTGAATTGCATGGCCACTAAAGTCACATTTAAAAGTGTCCAATACAATAAAGGGATCTGCTCTACCTACTATGTTATGTTGAAAAAAGTCAGTTATAAATTCTTCTGTCGTAGATAAAAGCTATCATCCAATAGGCTTTCATTAAATGTCCAATATTCTCGCCCAAGTGAAAATTCTGTAAGAGTAATGTATATGACAAATATTTGATGGACCAGCGATGTTGTCACTCTTTTGAAATGCATGCTAAGTTTTAGAACATGACCGATAATTCATATTTAGCCAAATGTTTGCTATCAGATGACGCTACTCTTTTTATTTGTTCCAACCATGCTATAACAAAAACACATTAATTCAAGGGGGTATACATAAGGCCTTTAATAATACCCTTTATGAAACCAGTCATCACACCTTCATGGGTGTTGCGTTATCAAAAGTGTTATAAATGCCTTATTTACAGCATGAATTTACACCATCAATGAAAGTGTTAACTCACTATAACTTGGTATATGGACATTGTGGGTATGCCTGTAGCTGAAAAGCTTGTGAATTCATTTTTGTTGTCCCATCTTACACCTGATATCAGGCTTGTTGGCCAGCATTTTTGTAGTAATTGTGTGTGTGTCCCTGTGGTTGGTGTTGTGGTTTAAAACTGTAATGCTATTTTCATGATTTTAGTGCTAAGCACACCAAGCAGTCTTTACATGTCCCATGGCGATGCTATTGTTTCCTTCTGCTGACGGGCCTATAAAATTCTCTGAAATATATTTGGCAAAACAAAGTGGCAGTAACCTCTTTCTCTGACAGGTTAAGAGTCTGCCAGTCAGGAGTGCAAGCTGGGTGGGAGGAAAGGGAAGGGGTGGGTGTAGAGAGGCAGAGAGTAAGAGAGAGAGGAGATGAAGAAAACAACAGTGATAGAGTGAGGTTATAGTGATAAAACAAGAATGACAAATATGACGAGAAAGATGAAGAGATAGGCCTCAGGCGTGCCTCCCTCTATGTCACCCCCCAATCCCACACACACACACACACACACACACACACACACACACACACACACACACACACACACACACACACACACACACACACACACACACACACACACACACACACACACACACACACACACACACACACACATAGTCCTATCACTCAGCTCCTCAGTCATACCACACAGCAGTGCATGCGTTGAGCTCTCTGTACTGTGCGTCCCAGTGTACTGTGCAGGCAGCTAAGGATGGGGCTTAGTGTGCGTCAGCCAGAAGCATGGCGACATATGTGCCATTATTTATAGCCAGCAGATCCTCTGAGAGGCCCAGCCCAGGGGCTGCTTAGAGAGGTGTTATTTGAGAGCCCAAAGACCTGTCTGCCTGGGCGCCATCCAACCCAACACGCAGGACATTTCACAATGAATAGTGAAGATCTTCTTGAAAAATTAAGTAATTCAATTCAATTCAATTGATCAAAAATGACAACTGCATAAGGAATCAAGTATACTTATGACAGTGGTTGTAATGTAGTCAGTTGAAGACAATTATAAGAATACGTGACTGTTTACAGAACTGCTGTATTTACAGTGTATACACAGAGGCTCCCAAGATACAGATGGGGAGGAGGGGATGGATTCATATATGAGTTAGCAATACAGATGTTGCGCGATAAAGAAAATCGGTTCCTTGATGGTTGCAAGTATATTGAATGTTTTGCAGTAAAGATACAAGGCACAAATTCAATGTTGCCTACGTTAAATGTAAACAAAACTCACGTGGGGTACCTAATATGTGATAACCAAGAGATTAGCAGTTTGATTGGGCTAAGGCCAGCATTTGTTTTACACACAAGGCAGCATACATTTTAAAATGACGGAATCTGGCTCTGGTCTTATTGGCTGTCACTTATCGGTTAACCTCTCCACCACATCATGGTGATTTGAGCTAGGATCTCCATGCATGTGTCACCAAGGGTTTGGAGTGTGCTTGTGGGTTGTCTGGTGTAAAATGGTTCATGCTAAGTCAATTAGAGGCACGCCTCTAATCCCTGTGAGGCAAACGCCATCTCTTCAAACAGCAGACAGTGGGTTCGCAGTAAGCACAATAGCAAGGTTCCCTTTCCTTCTGTATGGCCTGACGTGATGTTGTAGTGAGCTCTGGCCATGAACAGCTAGCACCGCCAGGGAAGGAGTTAGTGTTCCTGCATGCACAGTACAGGTATTAAAGCTATTGTTGGCCCTGTATTCGCAGGGCTTTCTTCCCTCTGTAAAACACTTCACACATACTGTACTGACCAACCCATCTGTGAACTGACACACACAGCTCTGGCAGGACTGAGAATCTAGGAGCAGTGCCACAACTATCTTAGAAGCAGAACTGGCGGCTTGGAGAACATGTTGTGGAAGGTGCTCATTATTTTTCTTCACACATTCTTGAACTTGCGGCTGCAGGGCGTTTGGCAGGAGAGTCAAGGTCATCAACTAGATACTGGACACAGAAGCATGCCAATAGTGCCGAAGAGTTCATCTGACTCTGGGGAAGTAGATAAAGGGACTCATTGCCAGAATCCGAAAGTATCCCTTTGATTCTTAAGAGTCTAAGACATTGGAGGGGAGGGTCACAAAAGTCTGAAGCCCAAACGGTTCGGACGCTACAAGCAGAAGTTGGCACTTCGACGGTGCCGACTTCAGACGAGTCCCGTGGGACTTGTAGTTTCTAGGCCAAACTGTTCAGACGCTACAGAGGTGTTCGCGAGAAGAACAATTTTCGGGATTTCTCATGGTGTTACAAACATTGAGGTGGCTCGGCCACCTTCCACCGCAGATTATCCCTTGGCAGAGGATAAAAACTGACAGTGAAGTGATCCAATGTGTAGAACTTCTAATTTATTTAAAATTTGATCTAAATAGATGTATAGTTGGTGTTGTAAAAATCCATACCGGTATGTGGAGCCATACCTTAAAATACAATATATCGGCCAGCCCTAAAACCTTCACGAAAAAACACATTAGAATGATACAAATTGGACAAATGACTTGTGGCATGTGCAGGCATGGGCATGTGCAAATTGTACAAATGACTTTAATTGCATAAGCGCTTCAAATGGAGAGTAAAAAGAATGGGCTACATCAATACCCAACACATTTTTTGGTATTTCTTTTCAATGGTGCTCTTTCCATCCACACCACTAAATGGAACCCATCCTATTCAGGATGACTGCACACTTTGAATCAGATTACTTTCCCAGAAGTACTTCAATATGTGAAATAGGGAGTCCTTTTCAAGAACTAGTGAATACTAGGGCTACTCTGCAAGTACCATAAACACAGTATCCAGGAGTGTTCCTTTCCCAAGTTGACTAATCCTATTTAATAGATTGATGAAAGGTAACCAGACATTCCAGCCATGCAAGCAGTTCACTCTTTAGTCTGGGTCACATGTGTATTATGCATTCATGCACAGGAGAGTGCAAAATTGGTTAATATGTTAAGGTCAGATATGGCTCCAAATTGTTAATATGCCCAGATAGTCAGTAACATGCATTTAGAAATGTTCGTTAGTCATGCAATAACTGCCGTTCATCTGCACTGGGGTCATACTAAGATAATAATAATGTCCAATTTCATTCTCCCTTCATATGTCCCCTAAAAACGTATACTTGTATCTTTGCCTTTCTATTAAATAATCGAAAATCTGAATGAATATGGGTATTGTTATCTTACATTCGGGTTTGATCATGGGTGTTGAATATTAGTTAATGTTTCAGGCTACAATAGCCTATCCATGGGGCATGGATGCGACTAGGGTAGGGGCGCGGGTGAAAAATGATATAATGCAGAAGTATATCCTAAACAACAACAAGAGTAATTCCATCTAACATCAAAATATTTAGCCAATAATGGCACCATGATTTGCCACAAACTAATAGAAAATGTTGATGATAATGTACTATGCATAAGGGCATGAGAAAGTATGTTTAGACAAATGAATGGACTTTTCAATGTGCCATTCTAACGACTTGATAATGATGAAACCTCACCCAAAACGGACAGGTGATTTTCTTACCATTCATGGCAGGCGTTTGTCCATCGTGTATTCTACCAAGGAGATGTTGCATCTTCGGCGTTCTTTTTTTCACTTCACCATTATTCCAAAATCGTTTTTAATTTCCAATATAGGCTAGCCTACTGATCGCAATCCCGACCTTTTTCCATCACCGGCTCGCTCTGTGGATAGTGCGCGTTCCAAAGCGACTCACTCAGTGCGAGACAACCTCTCCAGTCTCTCAGCAGTTTGAAAGACGGGCACTATATTGGTGCAGCGAAACTGGTCAAATGTAGGCTATGTTGAGTTAATTCAATCAAACTCGAACGCTCACTCAATTTTACTGTAAGCCTATATTTCTGATCTATCGTAATTCGTCCTTACTTGAATCGATTTCCATTCTTCCTTAAGATACTTGAAAATGGCACAGGATTAAAAGCATACAAGGACAAATTAATTATAACAATAGCCTACTGTTCAATTCAGAATTAGTTGATTTTTGGCAAAACACATATACCGGATAATTTTGCGCTCCGAGCAAAACCTTGTAGAAACGAGTAGCCTAATCCTCTGCAACAATCACACAAGCTGTACACCGCGGCACAGAGGGGATAACGCAGAGCAGCAGATAGCTGGTTGAGGTATTTAGGTGGCACGACCAGCCTGCGTCTCGGTAACCGCAGGAGAGAGACAGGCAGTGAGAGACTGGGAGGAAGCGCTCATTCGCTAGTATAACACTATTATAGTCAGGGTTCCATCTAAACTTTGACCAACATTGACCGCATATTGCGCTTTATCGTCCTCTTTGTCGCACATTCAATCTAACGACATTTTTTACAGCCTAATGAAATGATAAGTGGGTCTATAGGCGCGCATTCAGAAGATGATGCCAAATGCCTTGGTTGAAATGTCACATTTGGAGTCATAGTTAAAACATTAAGCCTAGATATTTGAATATAAAATATATTTAAGTGATTCAAGATTGAACATGCTTGCATTTAACAGCCAAATACTAAGTGATTTTCGGTCCTCCGTAAAATTGCGAGGGCGACACACAGGCCACTTGCAAAAGTCTGAGTCAGAGTTTTGCAATATCATTTCACATGCCACTTGCTTTATTTGTGTTAATTTCATGTTTTCAAATGACCCAGTTTAATTATTTATACCCTCAATCATAATGTTATTCTTTCATAAATACACACAGAAAAAAAACGTTATATATAGTGCCAAATAAGGGTTATTTGGCTTGTAGGCTAACCATAGCAGATTGTGTTGCTATACAGAACCCTTTTTGTAAGGTCCTATAAAGAACCATGTTCATAAGGTTCTAACTGGAACGTTTACGGTGCTATAAAGAACTGTTCCCTAAGGTTCTATAAAGAACCATAACAAAGGCCATTTTATTTGTTCTTTATAGAACATTCATGGGGAATGGTTCTATATTTTTATTTATTTAACTAGGCAAGTCAGTTAGGAACAAATTCTTATTTACAATGATGGCCTACCCTGGCCAAACCCGGACGACGCTGGGCCAATTGTTCCCCGCCCTATGGGACACCCTATGAGATGTGATGCAGGCTGGATTTGAACCAAGTACTGTCGTGACACGTCGTGCACTGAGATGCAGTGCTTTAAAATGCTGCCCCACTCAGGAGCCCAATCTCAAAGGCTCTACAAACAACCTTTTCAAGAACAATTACAGTTTTTTTTTATTCTGGTTTGCCATGCTATTTGTTAATATTCCATAGGTGTTAATATTGTATTAATTGACAAGTTGATTAAGGTTTGCTAGCTCTGGGACAGCTGATTTGATCAACATTTCTCAATTGAAGCAAGGCCTACAAGACAGCAGAACTGGCCATGGTCATATTCAGTGCCGTGAAAAGTATGATTCTGATTTTCTCTATCAGATCTTCAACATAACCTAATATTAGAGAAAGGGAACCTGAGGGAACAAATAACACAGCAATTACATACTAATTTCATTTATTTCATAAACAAAGTTATGCAACACCTAAAGCCCCTGTGTAAAAAAAGTATTTGCCCTCTTCAAATCAAATCAAAATCAAATGTATTTATATAGCCCTTTTTACATCAGCTGATGTCTCAAAGTGCTGTACAGAAACCCAGCCTAAAACCCCAAACAGCAAGCAATGCAGGTGAAAAAACTAGGAAGAAACCTAGAGAGGAACCAGGCTATGAGGGGTGGCCAGTCCTCTTCTGGCTGTGCCGGGTGGAGATTATACAGAACATGGCGAAGATGTTCAAATGTTCATAAATGACCAGCATGGTCAAATAATAATAATCACCGTAGTTGTCGAGGGTGCAACAGGTCAGCACCTCAGGAGTAAATGTCAGTTGGCTTTTCATAGCCGATCATTGAGAGTATCTTTACCGCTCCTGCTGTCTCTAGAGAGTTGAAAACAGCAGGTCTAGAACAGGTACTTTAAACTATGCACTTTTATGTTTACATACCCTACATTACTCATCTCATATGTATATACTGTACCCGATACCATCTACTGCATCTTGCCTATGCGGTTCTGTACCATCACTCATTCATATATCTTTATGTACATATTCTTTATCCCTTTACACTTGTGTGTATAAGGTAGTAGTTGTGGAATTGTTAGGTTAGATTACTCGTTGGTTATTACTGTTTTGTCGGAACTAGAAGCACAAGCACTTCGCTACACTCGCATTAACATCTGCTAACCATGTGTATGTGACAAATAAAATGTGATTTGATTTGATTTGATTTGAGGTAGCACGTCCGGTGAACAGGTCAGGGTTCCATAGCCGCAGGCAGAACAGTTGAAACTGGAGCAGCAGCACGGCCAGGTGGACTGGGGACATCAAGGAGTCATCCTGCCAGGTAGTCCCGAGGCATGGTCCTAGGGCTCAGGTCCACAGAGAGAGAGAAAGAAAGAAAGAAAGAAAGAAAGAAAGAAAGAAAGAAAGAAAGAAAGAAAGAAAGAAAGAAAGAAAGAAAGAAAGAAAGAGAGAATTAGAGAGAGCATTCTTAAATTCACACAGGACATCGGATAAGACAGGATAAATACTCCAGATATAGCAGACTAACCCTAGCCCCCAGACACATAAACTACCGTAGCATAAATACTGGAGGCTGAGACAGGAGGGGTCAATAACTGCTTGTGCCACCTTTAGCTGCAATGACTACAACCAAAAGCTTCCTGTAGTTGTTGATCAATCTCTCACATTGCTGTGGAGGAATTTTGGCCCACTCTTCAATGCAGAACTGCTTTAACTCAGCAACATTTGTGGATTTTCAAGCATGAACTGCTCTTTTCAAGTCCTGCCACAACATCTGAATTGGGATTAGGTCTGGACTTTGACTAAAGGTCATTACAAAACTTAAACGTGTTGCTATTTAGCCATTTTCAGACTTGATTGTGTAGACCTGATTGTGTGTTTTGGATCTTTGTCTCGCTGCATGTCTCCGCTGCGCTTCAGATTCAGCTCCCAGTGTCACGTTCCTGACCTTATTTTCCTTTGTTTAACTTTGTTTAGTTGGTCAGGACGTGAGCTGGGTGGGTAGTCTATGTTATGTGTTTCTATGTTGGGTTCAATGTGTTGCCTGATATGGTTCTCAATTAGGGGCAGGTGTTTGACGTTTCCCCTGATTGAGAACCATATTAAGGTAGGCTGTTCACACCGTTTGTTTGTGGGTGATTGTCTTCCGTGTCAGTGTTTGTTACCAGACGGGACTGTTTCGTTTGTCTAGTCTGTTCCTGTTCGTGCGTTCTTCGTTTATATGTAAGTTCTCATGTTCAGGTCGGTCTACGTCGTTTATTGTTTTGTTTTGTTTTGTATTCAAGTGTTCTTCGTGTTCGTCGTCTTGTTTAAATAAATCAACATGTATTCAACCAACGCTGCGTTTTGGTCCGATCCTTCTCGCCTCTCCTCATCCGAGGAGGAGGAAGAAATAGACGAACGTTACACCCAGACAGATGGACTGACATTATCGAATTCTCTGATATAAAGCCGAATTCATGGTTCCTTCTAATAAAACCAGACTCAGTAAGTGCTAAATTAAATAATGCACTTTCTATTTTGGTTTATATCTCTCAAATAAGAGATATTAAGGCTTAACTAAACCTATTCAATGCTTTGACAGCCCAGCACTGGAAATACCCCAGCTTTTTACATTTTCACCCCTTCAGGTTTGTTTATATTTTGCAGCTGATTTCTCAGCCAGGCGAGGTGATGACATAGGGCTCGAGTGTAGGCAATATGTAATCTCGCTCACGTGCTAAGTGATGTTTCTAACTCAACTGTCACTCTGCCGTATTGCAGTTTAGCCTTGCAGTCAATCTAGTCGGACTATAATCCAATATACTGGTAAGTACTTTTGGAATAAAACATTCAATTATTTTATGTGATTAGCCATTATGCATTATATTGTACACTTTGTTCTGTTCTGGAAAATATGTAGTTTCTGATAACCTGTTAGCATGTTTTGTAGTGTTTAGCTGTGTTCCGCCTGTTGGCTAGACTAGTCAGCTAGCTAGCTGGCTAAATTAGTTAGGGAGCTAGTTAGGGAGCAGAATAACAGTTAGCTAAAGTTAGGTTCATTGTAATATAAAATGCTTGTTTTCATTTCATGTATTAGCAAAACATTGAGTATATGTTTGTTAGCTAATGAGTCACGTTTGTCTTTCTTCCACAACATAAAAATCCAAAGAACTAACGTGATCAGAGATGTCAGATCATGTCGAGGTAATATAGCTAATATTTAATGACCATATGAATTTATCAATAGTTGTAGCTAAGTTAGCGAGCTACCTATCAGTCAAGGCTTGGTCAACGAAATATTTACAGTAAATACCATCTACTAATTGTTATTCACACATAGAGTATATTTTCTGTCAATTGTTGGCAGCACCATTTCACCAGGTTAAATTTCTAGTGCATGTACAGTGGGGAGAACAAGTATTTGATACACTGCCGATTTTGCAGGTTTTCCTACTTACAAAGCATGTAGAGGTCTGTAATATTTATCATAGGTACACTTCAACTGTGAGAGACGGAATCTAAAATCCAGAAAATCACATTGTATGATTTTTAAGTAATTAATTTGCATTTTATTGCATGACATAAGTATTTGATACATCAGAAAAGCAGAACTTAATATTTGGTACAGAAACCTTTGTTTGCAATTACAGAGATCATACGTTTCCTGGAGTTCTTGACCAGGTTTGCACACACTGCAGCAGGGATTTTGTCCCACTCCTCCATACAGACCTTCTCCAGATCCTTCAGGTTTCGGGGCTGTCGCTGGGCAATACGGACTTTCAGCGCCCTCCAAAGATTTTCTATTGGGTTCAGGTCTGGAGACTGGCTAGGCCACTCCAGGACCTTGAGATGCTTCTTACGGAGCCAGTCCTTAGTTGCCCTGGCTGTGTGTTTCGGGTCGTTGTCATGCTGGAAGACCCAGCCACGACCCATCTTCAATGCTCTTACTGAGGGAAGGAGGTTGTTGGCCAAGATCTTGCGATACATGGCCCCATCCATCCTCCCCTCAATACGGTGCAGTCGTCCTGTCCCCTTCGCAGAAAAGCATCCCCAAAGAATGATGTTTCCACCTCCATGCTTCGCGGTTGGGATGGTGTTCTTGGGGTTGTACTCATCCTTCTTCTTCCTCCAAACACGGCGGGTGGAGTAAAGACCAAAAAGCTCTATTTTTGTCTCATCAGACCACATGACCTTCTCCCATTCCTCCTCTGGATCATCCAAATGGTCATTGGCAAACTTCAGACGGGCCTGGACATCCGCTGGCTTGAGCAGGGGGACCTTGCGTGCGCTGCAGGCGTAGTGTGTTACTAATGGTTTTCTTTGAGACTGTGGTCCCAGCTCTCTTCAGGTTATTGACCAGGTCCTGCCGTGTAGTTATGGGCTGATCCCTCACCTTCCTCATGATCATTGATGCCCCACAATGAGATCTTGCATGGAGCCCCAGACCGAGGGTGATTGACTGTCATCTTGAACTTCTTCCATTTTCTAATAATTGCGCCAACAGTTGTTGCTTTCTCACCAAGCTGCTTGCCTATTGTCCTGTAGCCCATCCCAGCCTTGTGCAGGTCTACAATTTTATCCCTGATGTCCTTACACAGCTCTCTGGTCTTGGCCATTGTGGAGAGGTTGGAGTCTGTTTGATTGAGTGTGTGGACAGGTGTCTTTTATACAGGTAACGAGTTCAAACAGGTACCGTTAATACAGGTAATGAGTGGAGAACAGGAGGGCGTCTTAAAGAAAAACTAACAGGTCTGTGAGAGCCGGAATTCTTACTGGTTGGTAGGTGATCAAATACTTATGTCATGCAATAAAATGCTAATTAATTACTTAAAAATCATACAATGTAATTTCCTGGATTTTTGTCAAAATCGGCTGTGTATCCAATACTTGTTCTCCCCACTGTATATATATACATATCACTCCGCTTGGTTCTTTCCTCAGTTGTTATTGACTCTGTTCATGTCTGGACGCTTTTAGTGTTTCTTGTTTTGTTCCATGTTCGTTTATTTATTCAATTTACACTCCCTGTACTTGCTTCCCGACTCCCAGCATACACGTTACAGTTGAACAACCAGTTATTGAGTGTTAGGGGCCAATTCCTTTTTCACAAAGGGGAATTGGGTGTTGCATAACTTTGTTAATTAAATAAGTATGAATTTGCTTTGTTATTTGTAAACTCAGGTTCCTTTTATATAATATTAGTTGAAGATCTGAAAGGTTGAAGATCTGAAAACATTCAGTATCAAAAATGTGCATAAATAGAGAAAGTCAGAAAGGAGGCACACACTTTGTCATGACACTGTATAACACAAAACATTAGATAAACTGGAATGACACTCTCACTCACAGTGTCACAAAAAGATCTGTGCTCAAACCAGGGCCCAAAATATTCAAGTGAGCCGGCAGCTCTTCATTTTCATTATCAGTATAAGAGGAAAGAACCCTTTTCTGAACTGCAAAGAACCATTGAAGGGCTCAAAGTGTTTATTTGAGTCCTTATGGATCCACAAAGAACCATCACCCTTCCAAAGAACCTTTGAGGAACCGTCTTTTCGTAGTGTCTATGCTGTGCATCTCACTTCAGCATCAGTGGATATCTTGTTTTCATGAATACTTGTTTTCTTCCTGTCTGTGACCAAGCATGGTGGATAGTTAGAACAACAGAGACAAGGACAATTGTACATTCCTGTTCCATATCAGTACATCAAAAAAGCTCCCAAAATTCCTTTTCATTTTACAATAATCACAGGGGGAAATTGTCTTTAGAGTGAGACATAGAGGTAAAGTAAATGGTTCATAGAACAAGAACAATTTGATGCTAGGTTTAAAGTTTCCACTCCTCTCACTCTAGGTTTTTAATGAGGCTTTTCAACACTGGCCTACAGCAAATTGGCCTGAGAGAAAATAAAACCCTAATATAAGGGTACGATTGCTATTCAAATTGAAATGGGAATCAGCTTGAAATTGTTTACTTATCATAGAGAAATAAAATCAACTACTTAAGCTGTGTAGAAAGCAGTCAACACTATCTATTTGTCTGGTTAATTTATACCTTGAACCAAGAGCAAAGTGTTATGACATCTCAGTTTTATGCTCTTACAGATAATTGAAAGAAAACACAATGATTGCACACAATGTCTACATTACACTAAATTGTGTGTTAGACGTCTGTATTAGTGTCTGTATTAGTGTGTGTGTGTGCATGCTTGCGTGAGGACATGTGTGTGCAATACTCTCCATGTGCATGTTTACATGTCTTTACATGGTTGTTATAAATGCACGGCAGAGAGCCTGCGAAAAGGAAAAAGGAAACTATCCATATAAGCTTTAGGTTGATACCCATTCAGGACTATTTTAGGGATTACAGCCATGAAAATGATATACTTCCATGTTGAGGCCATCCTTAGTAAGGCCTCAACATGCCTAACTTTCAGGAATTAAAATCCAGAAGCCAACGGAATTGACCAGGGTGTGAGGAATTCGAGGGAAGCCCAGTCAGGATAACATGAACTTTGAGGCCCACGTGTGGTTACTGAGTGAGTGGTTGATTGGGGTTTCCTGTCATGGTGCTTCAGCATCACATCTACCATTCCTTCTGGCTATGGAACAGTCCATTTTCTCAGCTAGCTCGTATACATGCAAGCATCTGCTACGGAGGTAATTCATTTGTTTTATCTGTCTCTGGTTGATGCAGGGTGGGTTTGGGAGCAAGGTTTAATAACACCACTGTATTATACATATTTCAAAGGTGTGGATGTGATAAAATATAAGAAAATGCATCTTTCATTTTCATGATTTTATACCTTGTTATTTATGACAGATCAGTTCAATAATATGCCCCTTCTCTGAATTGACTTTGCTGATAGAATATGGCCTGTGGCATGCACATTCTGTTGTAATAATGCCTTCTGGGCAGATATGAAATGAGGTGGTAGTTGGCTATTTTGGTCATGCATAGAAAAGGAGAAAACTTTAACCGAGCAAAAATGTGTTCTGTTCTTCTCAATGCTTCTTCCTTCCTTGCAATGGGACGCAAAACCTCTTGATGAATGCAAGGTGTTTCCTGCTTTGTACTAAGATCTAAGTTTCCCAGGCCTTTCAAAGTGTCGGCTCGATTATAGCTTACACACTCTTCTACAGAGATAGAAAAGGAGGAAAGAGGCAAAATCCATCGCATCCAGTTTGATCGCCTCTCAATTAGCCTCTACCTACTTGAAATAAATGGCGTGGAGTGTGTGTTCATGGATGTGTTTGAGGTCGATGGGATTGGTTGAAATGACATCACTTCAACCTGTCGAGAGGACATAAAAAAAATCCTCTCAGACCCAGAGGTGTTTGGGTATGGTGAGTCAATGCAATTTCAAAGAACACCATAGACTCCATTCTGCTAGTGCTTTGAAGTTGTGGAAAAAGAACACCTTCTCCACAAAGGCAGATAGTCAAATAATACAGCTAGTCTTTGCCTCGCTAACTAAGAATCATGGCCGCCATCTTGGAAAGGTTGGAGGAAGTTGTGTTAGAGTTACACTAGTCTACAGTTTCTTTGGGCATACAGTGAATTCAGAAATTATTCAGACCCCTTGACTTATTCCATATTTTTTTTACGTTACAGTCTTATTCTAAAATGGATTAAAACGTTGTATTCCCTCATCAATCTACTCACAATACCTCATAACAACAAAGCAAAAACAGATTTTTTTTGAATTTTTTGCAAATGTATTAAACATAAAGAACTGAAATGTCACATTTACTTAAAGATTCAAACCCTTTACTGAATGCTTTGTTTTTCACTCTTAATAGATTTGATACTGTGTTCATATTTTCTCTGAAGTAAGACAATAGTTTTGTTTAAATAAGTTGAAATACCCAGGATTATCCTGTATACTGATTGGCATTGATGACGTCCTTGCCAATATCATGCTCACAGTGGGAAGTGTTGATGTTCAAACACTCATATGCTGCTTGTACACTGCAAAAATAGAACGACTCAAAACACCTTGATTGTGTGATGAAACCATGAAAGGTAGTGCACATAACCTGAGATCAGGCGTTTGGAGTGTGTTTGAATGTCATCCAAAGCATTTTGATACACAAAAAAATAGTTTTAAAGCAGAATAGAAGTGCTCTGAAACACCTAAAGTGGTTCTTTAATCTGAATATTGATGTTTTTAAGAGAGTGTTTTGAAAACACCTTTTGGGGTTTCAGTGCATGTAAAAGGCAGGCTCAAAACAGCATTTTTCAATTTTTTGCAGACTTAGTCTCTCATACAATCAAATGGTTAAGAAATATAAATTAGTTTATAGCCTTAAAATTGATAGTAGTGCCTAGGGAGCTTTTTTGTTGTTGTTTTGGAATTCCACTTTAATTTGTTGTACTTTTTTATTTTGACATATTAGAAACAGGAGGAGACAGAGAAGGAGTGAAAGTGGGACAGGCGGAAGCCGGCATTGAACCCCTGATTTCTGGGTCAGCAAGATGTTATATTTCATTGGAATTTTACAAACTCACATCACAGCTACACTGTAAAAAAAAAGAATAAAAAAAGATTGGTTTAAACACTACAACACACCATGTAATGTTTCAAAACATCTCAGGATGATATTTTTCAATACTCAATACTACTTAACAAAGTTAAGGTTGCTTCTCCTTCGCACTGGTGGCAGCTCAGTTGCCACTAGTCTTGGTGGTACAAATAACTAACAGTGTAGAGACAGCTGGGAAATGCAACCATTATGGCCATTAACATACTTGATACTCATACTCTATCATACTCTAAGTCAGCGGAAACATCAGGCTACCTCAGGATAAGACAACAGCATGTTTTGTCTCATGAAGAGAAGATAAGCAATCAAGAAAAATGTTCCTTTCACAGAATGTATCCTGCATTGCAATCCCTGTTCTATGGATTAATACTGTTCAATGCATTGGTATTCAGTAACAGGGATTACAATATTTATTCAACCGGATGTTCACTTTTACATGTCATTCATTTATTTCCTTGTAGTAATAATGCAAATGTATGTTCCCTGAGATTATAATGGTGATAAGCATTTAGAACAGGCAGCTAAGGAGAATCAGTCAGAGGACAGGGATGATGTCACGACTAGTGATTACAGGCATCTGTCATCTGTCAAGATCTGAAAGGGGATAGGTACATTTACATAAGTGACACAAAGGACCTATATGATATTACATGCATGCCTAAACGTTTGTGTTTATGCATTATGTATATATATGCATATGTGTATTGTTGACTAACATTAATCAATGCAAAAATTGGAAAACAACACTTATTGTTTTCCTGAGACACCTACCACTTAGAATATAGCTATTGTACTTCTTAGAGATGTACAGCATAGCATTTATTGGTTCTTAATCTCTACAATGTTGCATAACCACATGCCTTGTCATTACATGTACTGTATCTCTACTGTTGGAGGAGAATAGCACCTTTCTCAGATGAAACCACAATTGTTTGTTCTGCATGGGGGGATTGCCTCCCCTGGCAACTGTTAACAAACACTTGTCTTCCACTCAAATTGTCTAACGGGTAATTTAAAGTGAGATTTTATTTTTGCCCGAGGGCTCACTGCAGGATTTTATTTCAAAACATGAAATCTAACTGCAGTGAAACCGCTCAACATTTACATTACATTCAGTCATCTAGCAGACAATCCCATCCAATGCGAGTCACGGGAGCAACCAGTGTCAAGCGCCCCTCCCAAGGGCACGTCGACGGATCTCCCAAGTTAAATCTGGGACCTGAACAAGCCACCGGCCCAAGCTCCCAAACGCCAAGCCACCAACCATCTAAGATCCCTCCACAGTTCCCCGAGAACTGCACCTCAACCATCCGAGACCACCACATAGACCCCTCCTGAAGAAACCTCCCCCTCCACCCCCCCACTCCCCCACACACACACACAAACACAAACACATACACCGCACCTTCACAGTTCCCCCCCCAGCCACCATCCCCCTCCAACCCAACCAAAACAACCACCCAATGCGCCAACAAAATGAAAATAAGAGAAACCAACAACAGAAAACAACAACGCAAAAACAAAGGACTTCAAGACAAACAAAAATCAAAACGGCAAGGCCAACTATTTGCATGTGAGTGCATGTGTGGCACTGTTACCATGTGTGTATGTTTCATCATGTAAATCTTGGCGGGGCAAACAAACAAAAAAAGTGGGACGCATGCCAGCAAAGCCAGTACACGTAAAATGTAGCTGATATGGCAAACTTGCTTAAACAAATGTTGTTTCTACTGACAATTGAGATGTACGAACTATGGCATTGTTAGGTATGCGTAACTGGCTGTAAGGGAGTCAGGCGCAGGAGAGCAGAAGTTGGGTAGCCAAAGGAGCCTTTTATTTCGGCGAACACAACATACGGCACTAAGAACACTAAACACAATATGGGTTGACATAACCCAGCGCAAACTAGTCTAGCGTGCCCAAACACGAAACAACAAACAATTCCACACACAGACATGGGGGGGAACCGAGGGTTATATACACGTCTAATACTGAGGGAATTGAAACCAGGTGTGTAGGAAAACAAGACAAGACAAATAGAAAGATGAAAGGTGGATCGGCGATGGCTAGAAAGCCAGTGACGTCGACCGCCGAACGCCGCCCGAACAAGGAGAGGAACCGACATCGTCGGAAGTCGTGACAGGCATAAAAGGACGACAAGCAGATAAGAGGCAATCCGTAATTTTGATTAAGACATAAATGAGCAAGCGACGACGGACGTTGTCAAAATAACTATTTGTTCAGCACTTTGAAATGTACAGCCTCAGAATTCAGAACATAGGCCGTTCTTACAGTGTACTCCCTGTACACGTCAGAACCGTAGGATAAATAAATGGGGCATTGTTCATGGAATTTATATGTTTAAATTAATGATTAGAATATTCCACCCTGAAACCATATAATTGTATGAAATTGATTAGAATCATAAAATTATTAATGATGTGTGTAGTTTTAGTCAGTAAAATTATATTAATGATGTGTGTAGTTTTAGTCAGGATTAGGGTAAAACAATATATCTGTACAATATATCTTTATAGTATCTTAAACACAGACTGTCTGAGCAAAATTCGGTGCCGACCTGACTAGGGGCCTCTGAGAGATTTGGGAGAGGGCAGGGAGTACTTCTCACGGTCTCCCTAATCTTGGGGGAGGACAGGGAGTACTTCTCACGGTCTCCCTAATCTTGGGGGAGGGCAGGGAGTACTTCTCACGGTCTCCCTAATCTTGGGAGAGGGCAGGGAGTACTTCTCACGGTCTCCCTAATCTTGGGAGAGGACAGGGAGTACTTCTCACGGTCTCCCTAATCTTGGGGGAGGGCAGGGAGTACTTCTCACGGTCTCCCTAATCTTGGGAGAGGGCAGGGAGTACTTCTCACGGTCTCGCTAATCTTGGGGGAGGACAGGGAGTACTTCTCACGGTCTCCCTAATCTTGGGAGAGGACAGGGAGTACTTCTCACGGTCTCCATAATCTTGGGAGAGGGCAGGGAGTACTTCTCACTGTCTCCCTAATCTTGGGGGAGGGCAGGGAGTACTTCTCACGGTCTCCCTAATCTTGGGGGAGGACAGGGAGTACTTCTCACGGTCTCCATAATCTTGGGAGAGGGCAGGGAGTACTTCTCACTGTCTCCCTAATCTTGGGGGAGGGCAGGGAGTACTTCTCACGGTCTCCCTAATCTTGGGGGAGGGCAGGGAGTACTTCTCACGGTCTCCCTAATCTTGGGGGAGGACAGGGAGTACTTCTCACGGTCTCCCTAATCTTTGTCGGCTGGGTAGTGATACAGGATGTGCGTAGGATACCTGCTGTTTGTGTGTGACGGTTTGTGCGTAAGGAGCCAGTATAAAATGGATGGTTTTGTACAACGGACTAGGACGTCCTCGTGAATAAACATTTTGGCTATTGTAGCTGGGACTCTGTCTGTTTCATTCAACCATAATCTTGCAAATTCTGGATTGCAGACTGAGCAGTTTAATTGAAGTTCCGTTTATGTACATTGATAACATAATTCACGTAACAGGCATATAAACAGACAATGAAAGCTCTTACAATATTCAACGATTACATTCCTCTAAAACAGGTTATTGGCTATTTGTGCACCACCAAGTTAGAACAGTCGGCGAAATTAGGAGTTGAAAATTAGGGTGAGGTACACTGAATGCTGTTTGGGTCATTGCGTGTCAAAAAGGATACATGTCATATAACACTAAATAAGCTTTAATTTGACACGTCAAATAACATAATTATATTATAGAATGTTGTGTGTGCTGAATTTGCACGTGCAAGCCAAGCACCACAACTACTATCGGTGGCACTGTCAAAGCTGTACAAAAAAAGTAGCCAAACAAGCACACACCGGGCCACGAACGATGTGTTTACAATACTGCATTGGACCAATCCACTGATTCTTTCCAAACGACTCATTGTTGTATTTGCGATTTCCAACTTGTGTAATCTTTATGTACAGTGGCCGATGAGCATCAATATGTTTTATCTATAATTTCTCATTATTTCTCTTCATATGACAAGGATTAAAAAGGATTTGCCAGTAAGATTGTTGACTTAATGAAAACTGATGATGACTGCTAGCTAAGACTTTGAAACGAAGATGTTATTTATCTACAGTAGATTTGTCCAATCAAAGCTACTGTAGATATAATGTGATTTGATGTCGTTCTCTCTGTGGCCAATGACCTTGAGCCTTCTTGGATGGGCACTTCTAATATAACTCTATGGCAGAACCCACATTTTCAGGCTCTAAGCTTAGAATTGGGGATGACGTACTGTCCCATGAGTGACAGAAAACTGATCCAATCATGACAGAAAACTGAGCCAATCAGGCGCAACACTCTGTATTTTCTGCTGGCTAGCCCCACCACCACAGACAGCACTGAGCTAGGCTGAAACACCTGCATGTTGGAGCTGCCTTACTCAAGAAAACAGAAAAGAGACCATGTTTGTATGCGGCTTTAATAACTCAATGACATTTTTTTTCTGCACATTTTTTGCAAACTGATATGTGACACGTATTAATGCCAAAATAACAAGCAAAACAGGCAAGTCCTAAAAGTTTGGTGCAGAGCCCCACCTGCCATGAATGACGGGTCGCTACTGTGTATCATACACAGCTTTCGGAAAGGAGGTTGATGTGCAGACAAATACTCGTTCTAATCTTAAATTTAGGTCAGTGTTAACTGATTAAATTACATTTGAATAATTTAGCAAAAACTTATCCAGCACGATTAGGGTTAAAGGCCTTGCTCAACGGCACATTGTCAGATTTTGCACACAGTCAGTTCAGGGATTCAAACCAGCAACCTTTTGGTCACTGGCCCAACGCTCTTAAGCGCTAGGCTACCCACCATCGCTAATTAATGCTTTATTGTGGCTTATCTTAAAGTGGAAATGAAAAAGTCTTGAAAAAGGACTGGTTCTTATCATAGGTAACACAATCCAGTCTGCCATATTATGCTGGTTTACAATTCATAATACATTAAATGTACAGTACATGTCTACATCCCCTTTCACCAACATTTCTACAAGCACAAATATGCCTGTGGTACACATACACTGGAGGCACTACTTGTTACGTCCGACGTTAGTGGTAGAATGACCGGACCAAGGTGCAGCGTGGTAGGCGTGAATTTTCTTTACTAAATGTTCCACCCAAAAAAACAATAAACAACACAACGAACGTAAAACTTCATGCAACAAACAAAGACAAGATCCCACAACCTAAATGTGGGAAAAAGGGCTGCCTAAGTATGATCCTCAATCAGAGACAACGATAGACAGCTGCCTCTGATTGGGAACCACACTCGGCCAAAAACATAGAAACCGAAAACATAGAATGCCCACCCAAATCACACCCTGACCTAACCAAATAGAGAAATAAAAAGTCTCTCTAAGGTCAGGGCGTGACACTACTGCAGTGGAATCCAGTGGCGGTCGGTGCCGTTTATGATGAGGGAGGACAATTTTTTTTCCGGAGCATGGCCTTATTTCTATTAAAAACTAAAAAACTATATTATTTAAGGGAGCATATGCATTGGTCTGAAGCCGAAAAAGAAAGGAAATTCACATGAGCACCACAATGCCTATTCCACATATGCTCTACCAAGGTTCTCCAGCAGACCTTTGACCTACTGCAGTAGCTCATACTATTCAGAGGGATAATGGACTTTACAGTGTCCTGCTATTAAAATGATGTACATGGTTTATATAACAATAATACACATTTACAATAGGCCTATATATAAAAATACATACAACCAAATGATATATATACTGTATCTCATTTGTTTGTATGCATTTTTAGATATAGGCCTATTGTAAATGTGTATTATTGTTGCATCACCACCATTATTGCAAAAATAAATACAAGTACAAACATAACTTGGATTATGCAACGTTATTACACAACATTATAATACCTCAGTGTTGTGCTTTTTTTTGACTTTTATTCATTGATAAAATCCCAGATCATAATCCTACTGATCTTTTCTCAAAGCAAATTGGCAAGAGCAAGGAAACAAAGACTGAAGCAAATATTTACTATGAGATTACACAATGTAGCTGTCTAGATGACTACAGGAGTGCAAAATATGGATGCGCTGTTCTCAATGGAAGGGTCCTGAAATATTCTCTCTTGCCAAGGCGAGGTGTGACCGTGAATATATCATAGTCATCCACCTAGTTGGAAACAACTTGGGACACAAAGCGGACAGCCCTGGTGCGTCAGATGAGAGCTGATTTAGGAGGTAGTCATCCAAACGTTACCTGGGACATGGTGGTCTACTCTGACATCACACAGTGGATGCCTTGGATGTTCCAGTGGGAGGAGGACATCAACAAGCACATAGAGATGGTCTGGCACTCTGTCAACCAGCTGGTGTTTGTTTTTCTCTGTGACTGGCACATGCCAACAATCCGCCACTCTGCCATAAATCACAGTGTCCCTGGGCAGTACCGTAGCGCAGGGTTTTCCAAACTTGCCTGCCTCTCCATGAACGCAAAGGCTCTTTTAATAGCCACCTAATAAATTAAAATAACTGTGTGTATCGGGAAGGGGCTTTCAAAACTATAAACGGCAGAATGGTGAAAATATTTCCTCTGGGAGGCGAACCTGCAATGTTCAGATCCACAAGCGGTAAATTTAACCATTACACTATGAATCCTGTTAACATGTTGACTTCGACAGGCAAATCGTTGAAATGTCTGGTAGCATTTGTTCCAAAATTATTTTGTTCATTCACTCTGTTAGTGATTGCAGGTTTATTTCTCTTGCTTGGTTAAAATACAATAAACTAAAACAGTTAATTTGTGGAAAACTGACTCATTTAATTATTATTTAAAAAGCATTACGTTGTCACGCCCTGACCTTAGTTTTCTATGTTTTATGTATTATTTTGGTCAGGTCAGGGTGTGACGAGGGTGGGTATGCTTGTTTGTCCTGTCTAGGGTTTTTTGTATATCATGGGGTGTTTGTTAGACTAGGTTTATTATAGGTCTAGGGTGGCCTGAATTGGTTCCCAATCAGAGACAGCTGTTTATCGTTGTCTCTGATTGGGGATCCTATTTAGGTTGCCATTTCCATTTTGGTTTTGTGGGTTATTGTCTATGTGTAGTTGCATGTCAGCACTAGTTGTTTATAGCGTTTCATTATATATTGACCGCCGAACTGGAAATGTCCCCGGTTTTCATTTCAGAAATCTGGTCATCTTAGTTTACATGTGTGTTTGGCGTTCAACCATTTACAATATGTGGTTCAACATAGCAAACTGACTTTAATTTTAACCAAGCAGTTGACTTTATTGGCTATGGTTTGTGTTATGGTCTTGGTTATTCTTAGTCGGGAAAATGTTTATTCTGTCTGAAATCTGGCTACCTCATCTTAATGTTACTGTAGCTTGCTCTGTGCAATTAAAATGAATGTGATAATGTAGCAGTTTTCCAAAGTTTTGTGGTTTTAAACTTAACGTAACTATCTAGTTACGTTTTGTATAAGAAGGTACGATATATCGTGGTGAATGAATTGTCACACGTTTGCTAATGTTGGTCTTACGTTGGCTAAGGTTACTTAGCTAACTAAAGTTATTTGGCTATCATTACAGCCAAGGACGTTTGCGAGTTTGTTTGTACTTTGATTACACGCAAGTGTCTAGACCAGCAGTTTACACATGATGACTTCAGCATGTGTAAAACCTTACTTGGCAAAATACAGATAACAACTGTTCTTGCTTGTTGGTTACCTACCTTGCCAACCTTAGCTGCCATCTGACTGGTATAATGTTATGTTAGCTAGCTAACTCGCTACTTAGCTAATCTAAACAAAACAACAACCATTAACTGGCTACCTTTAATTGCCTGTTCGTTAGCTAGCTTGCTTTCAGCTGACTGGTGTTATTTAACTACAAAGGCTAGTGACTGGACTTTGTACAAGCAAGTTAACGTTAGCTAGGTAACATTAGCTAGTAAGCTACCTAGTTTATCAAAATATATGTTGGCATTTATTGATGACCTCAGCTTGAAAACCATCATATAGCTAGCTATATATGGTAGCCTAGGTTTGTTCGCGTACACTTCTTATGACTGACAGCATGTTGCAAGCAGCTGTGTTGTTGCCGAGCAACCACCCGGTGCTGAAATGCTACAAAAAGATAGTACATCATTGTTTCTCAATGGACAGAAGTGTGCATGTGAGAGCGATAAATTATACATTTAATAAAAACTGTTGCATCAACACATTTTGTCAACCCGGCATTTTTTAAGTTCAATTGTCACTTTATAGATGCTATTGTCTCGTTTTAATCCGAAGTCTAGAATTTGAGCTTGGTAGGAGTAATAATAAATTGACAGCATATTGGACGACTCTCATTCATATACCATTCACCCAGCTCAATGTAACATCGATAGATTTAGGCTACTATATGATACATAATTTTTCCCTATACCCATCATGAGGTTGCAACAACCTAGCCTATGAATTACAGTTTACAACAAAGGTACACAGGTCTAGAAAACATCTGAGTAATCACGGTGACAGACAGTGACACATTCAATACCACCTTGCACACTCTTGCCTGCATCTATCTGATCTAGGATGTAATCATTAGTCCAACATTTGCAAATGAGAGTTTCCATTGGAATTAATACACCCTTGATATAACACAAACACAGTTCCCTTTCATAGCAGCCACATACAAACAGCATGATCATTTTGATCGTTGTAGAATTCCTTCTTGCATCTACGGGCTCTCCTCCTCTCACCTTTTCTGTTGGCTTATGGACTTCAGTGCACAACACTCCAGGCAAAAAAAACTTTCCAAGCCAAACCATTATATCATAACCACTAACCGTTACACACAGCCTACCGACATCATTGTAGCAACTAGAATTAACACGTTAGTAAACCCGCTACAATTATTCATTTTTAAAACATTTTTATTTCACCTTTATTTAACCAGGTAGGCTAGTTGAGAACAAGTTCTCATTTACAACTGCGACCTGGACAAGATAAAGCATAGCAGTGTGAACAGACAACACAGAGTTACACATGGAGTAAATAATAAACAAGTCAATAACACAGTAGGAAAAAAACAAAATAAGTCTATATACATTGTGTGCAAAAGGCATGAGGTAGGCAATAAATAGGCCATAGGAGCGAATAATTACAATTTAGCAGATTAACACTGGAGTGATAGATCATCAGATGATCATGAGCAAGTAAAGATACTGGTGTGCAAAAGAGCAGAAAAATAAATAAATAAAAACAGTAAGGGGATGAGGTAGGTAAATTGGGTGGGTTGTTTACAGATGGACCGTAAATAACTTCTGGACATCTTAACAGCAATTACTCACCTCGAACTGGAATAAACTTTTTCCTTTAACAAGTCCTACATAAAGGATATACTGCTTTCCCGGGAACAGGCCCAAATCCCCGTCAAATGCGTGAAGAGAAGACGCAGAAAAAGGGGACGGAGGTCTGGCTGTCTTCTGAGAATTTGTAGGTGAGCAGTAAACTCCCACTGCCATCCGTTCTATTGGCCAATGTGCAATTATTGGAAAATAAAATCGATGACCTACGATCAAGATTATCCTACCAACGGGATATAAAAAACTGTAATATCTTATGTTTCATCAAGTCGTGGCAGAACGAAGACACGGAAAATATAGAGCTACCGGAATTTCCCATGCACCGGCAAAACAGAGAAGCTAATTCTGGTAAGACGAGGGGTGGGTGTGTGTGTCTATTTGTCAATAAAAGCTGATGCGTGATGTCTAATATTAAAGAAGTCTCAAGGTATTGCTCGCCTGAGGTAGAGTACCTTATGATAAGCTGTAGACCACACTATCTAGAAAGAGAGTTCTCATCTATATTATTCGAAGCCATCTATTTACCGCCACAAACCGGTGCTGGCACTAAGACCGCACTCAACCAACTGTATAAGGCCATAAGCAAACAAGAAAATGCTCATCCAGAAGCGGCGCTCCTAGTGGCCGGGAACTTTAATGCATGCAAACTTAAATCCGTTTAATCTCATTTCTACCAGCATGTCATATGTGCAAGCAGAGGAAAAAAAATTAAGACCACATTTACTCCACACACAGAGATGCATACAAAGCTCTCACCCGCCCTCCATTTGGCAAATCTGACCATAATTCTATCCTCCTGGCTCCTGCTTACAAGCAAAAACTAAAGCAGGTAGTACCAGTGTCTCGCTCAATACGGAAGTGGGCAGATGAAGCGGATGCTGCGTTACAGGACTGTTTTGCTAGCACAGACTGGAATATGTTGCGGGATTCATCCAATGGCATTGAGGAGTATACCACCTCAGTCATCGGCTTCATCAATAAGTGCATCGGTGACGTCATCCCCACAGTGACCATACATGAACTACCATTCAAAAGGTTGGGGTCACTTACAAATGTCTTTGTTCTTGAAAGAAAAGCACATTTGTTGGCCAATAAAATAGCATAAAATTTTATCAGAAATACAGTGTAGACATTTTTAACATTGTAAATTACTATTGTAGAAGGCCAGCATCCTGGAATCGCCTCTTCACTGTTGACATTGAGACTGGTGTTTTGAGGGTACTATTTAATGAAGTTACCAGTTGAGGACTTGTGAGGCGTCTGTTTCTCAAACTAGACACTCTAATGTACTTGTCCTCTTGCTCAGATGTGCACCGGGGCCTCCCACTCCTCATTCTATTGTGGTTAGAGCCAGTTTGCGCTGTTCTTTGAAGAGAGTAGTACACAGTTTTGTACGAGATCTTCAATTTCTTGTCAATTTCTCGCATCGAATAGTCTTCATTTCTGAGAACAAGAATAGACTGATGAGTTTCAGAAGAAAGTCCTTTGTTTCTGGCCATTTTGAGCCTGTAATTGAACCCACAGATGCTGATGCTCCAGATACTCAACTAGAAAATAATATGTTCAATAGGGAAGATAAATATTGAAGAGCGCAAACTCATTCACGTGCCAACAAGACTACTTTTCTAATGAGAGACACCTTGGAAAAACTACAACTACTTGCTCATTTTTCAAAAAACAAGCCTGAAACCCTTTCTAAAGACTGTTGACTTCTAGTGGAAGCCATGGGAACTGCAATCTATCTATTTGTATTTCCCATACACTAGCATTGAAATGGCCTGTGACCTCAAAAAAAAGAATTTCCGGATGGATTTTCCTTAGGTTTTTGCCTGCCATATCAATTCTGTTATACTCACAGACATTGTTTTAGAAACTTCAGAGTGTTTTCTATCCAATGTAACCAAGTATATGCATATCCTGCTTCTGGGCTTGAGTAACAGGCAGTTTACTTTGGGCACGTCAGTCATCCAATATTCCGAACAATAACCAGTATGCTAATGAAGTTAAACAGGTCAAAGCTGCAGGGCCAGACGGATTAACAGGATGTGTACTCAAAGCATGAGCCGACCAACTGACAAGTGTCTTCACTGACATTTTCAACCTCTACCTCACTAAGTCTGTAATACCTACATGTTTCAAGCAGACCACCATAGTCCCTGTGCCCAAGGAAGCGAAGTTAACCTGCCTAAATGATTACCTCCCCGTAGCACTCACGTCGGTAGCCATGAAGTGCTTTGAAAGACTGGTCATGGCTCACATTAACAGCATCCTCCCAGAAACCTTAGACCCACTCCAATTCGCATACCGCCCCAACAAATCCACAGATGACACAATGTCAATCGCACTACACACTGCCCTTTCCCACCTGGACTAAAGGAAAACCTATGTGAGAATGTTGTTCATTGACTACAGCTTAGAGTTCAACACCATAGTGCCCACAAAGCTCACTAAGCTAAGGACACTGGGACTAAACACCTCCCTCTGCAACTGGATCCTGTACTTCCTGACGGGCTGCCCCCGGGTGGTTAGGGTCGGCAACAACACGTCTGCCACACTGATCCTCAACACTGGGGCCCCTCAGGGGTGTGTACTTAGTCCCCCCATTTTTTTTACACTGCTGCAACTCGCTGTTTATTATCTATGCTGAGTCACTTCACCCCTACCTACATGTACCTCGACTAACCTGTATCCCCGCACATTGACTCGGTACTGGTACCCCCTGTATAGCCTCGTTATTGTTATTTTGTGTTACATTTTATAATTTTTTACTTCAGTTTATTTGGTAAATATTTTCTTAACTCCTCTTGAACTGCACTGTTGGTTAAGGGCTAATAAGTACGCATTTCACGGTAAGGTCTACTCTTGTTGTATTCGGCGCATGTGACAAAAAAAGTTTGATTTGATGTAGCAACATTTAAAATTGTTTTTTACATTTGATAAAAGCGGAGACACAGAGATACAAAATTGTATATCATACACTGCATTTGAGGAACGATGGGAAAGTAATTCTGCTTTGAAAGTTGCTAAACTTGTAACCTCACTTTTGAGAAAATGGCCTTTCAATGTTTTGGGACCTACTGAAGAGCTCTTCTTTGTCTACCCATCTCTTTAAGGGTTGATCCGAGTGTTCTGTCCTAACAACAGCAGTCAAGCACACAAGCTAACTTACTAACGTTGGCTAGCAAATAAGAGAACAGCTAACTGACCATTTTACTATCCCTAGCAGAGCTAGTTAGGCTGTTTTTATGTTATCCAGAGCGTTGGTGACTGCAACTGTGCTGCTGGCAACAATTAAACATTTTTTACCAACGTTTACTGACACGGCCATATTCAACGGGTGTTGAGTGTTCATAAATTTGTCAGTTACTAAGCTCTCTGGCACACTCAGGCGAGAGTGCTCTGAAAGGGGGGTAGACAGCCAGAGCGAATTTACGAGCTACGTCTATCAACAGTTGTCGCAGTGACATTCTATTGAAATGGTTACTTGCATAGTGTAGTCTTTTGTTAAGACATGTAGCTAGCTAGGTAAACAATGAACCATAATCCCAGCTCATGACGTTACTACCCTTCTTGAATCCTAACCAACCAGGTTCAATGTTATCTAGGTAACATTAGGCTATAACTAGCCAAGCAAATGGCTATGAGAAACGAATAATAAGATCATACACGTAATGTTAGCTCGCGAACCAGCCAGCTAACGTTCGCTAGCTAACAGTACACTTTAACTTAAAATGAAACAACTTTGTCAAAATTAGAAACGTGTAATATATGAAAATGTTGTTAGCTAGACTATCTTACCCGTGCTCTGAAATTGGAGTAGAGAGCCAGAGCAAATTTACCAGCTATGCCTATCAACAGTGTCGCAGTGACATTCTATTGAAATGGATACTTGCTGAGTGGAGTCTTTTGTTAAGACATGTAGCTAGCTAGCTAAACAATGAACCATAATCCCAAGTTATGATGTTAATACCCTGCATTAATATGTAGGTAGCTAACCAACCAGGTTCAATGTTAGCTAGTTAACATTACGCTATAACTATCAAAGCAAATGGTGTAAGATCATACACGTAATGTTAGCTAGCGAACCAGCCAGCTAACATTGGATAGCTAGCTAACAGAACACTTTAACTTTCTTTCAACATTAGAAACGTGTTATACAGTGGGGAGAACAAGTATTTGATACACTGCCGATTTTGCAGGTTTTCCTACTTACAAAGCATGTAGAGGTCTGTCATTTTTATCATAGGTACACTTCAACCGTGAGAGACGGAATCTAAAACAAAAATCCAGAAAATCACATTGTATGATTTTTAAGTAATTAATTTGCATTTTATTGCATGACATAAGTATTTGATCACCTACCAACCAGTAAGAATTCCGGCTCTCACAGACCTGTTAGTTTTTCTTTAAGAAGCCCTCCTGTTCTCCACTCATTACCTGTATTAACTGCACCTGTTTGAACTCGTTACCTGTATAAAAGACACCTGTCCACACACTCAATCAAACAGACTCCAACCTCTCCACAATGGCCAAGACCAGAGAGCTGTGTAAGGACATCAGGGATAAATTGTAGACCTGTACAAGGCTGGGATGGGCTACAGGACAATAGCCAAGCAGCTTGGTGAGAAGGCAACAACTGTTGGCACAATTATTAGAAAATGGAAGAAGTTCAAGATGACGGTCAATCACCCTCGGTCTGGGGCTCCATGCAAGATCTCACCTCGTGGGGCATCAATGATCATGAGGAATGTGAGGGATCAGCCCAGAACTACACGGCAGGACCTGGTCAATGACCTGAAGAGAGCTGGGACCACAGTCTCAAAGAAAACCATTAGTAACACACTACGCCGTCATGGATTAAAATCCTGCAGTGCACGCAAGGTCCCCCTGCTCAAGCCAGCGCATGTCCAGGCCCGTCTGAAGTTTGCCAATGACCATCTGGATGATCCAGAGGAGGAATGGGAGAAGGTCATGTGGTCTGATGAGACAAAAATAGAGCTTTTTGCTCTAAACTCCACTCGCCGTGTTTGGAGGAATAGAAGGATGAGTACAACCCCAAGAACACCATCCCAACCGTGAAGCATGGAGGTGGAAACATCATTCTTTGGGGATGCTTTTCTGCAAAGGGGACAGGACGACTGCACCGTATTGAGGGGAGGATGGATGGGGCCATGTATCGCGAGATCTTGACCAACAACCTCCTTCCCTCAGTAAGAGCATTGAAGATGGGTCGTGGCTGGGTCTTCCAGCATGACAACGACCCGAAACACACAGCCAGGGCAACTAAGGAGTGGCTCCGTAAGAAGCATCTCAAGGTCCTGGAGTGGCCTAGCCAGTCTCCAGACCTGAACCCAATAGAAAATCTTTGGAGGGAGCCGAAAGTCCGTATTGCCCAGCGACAGCCCCGTAAACCTGAAGGATCTGGAGAAGGTCTGTATGGAGGAGTGGGCCAAAATCCCTGCTGCAGTGTGTGCAAACCTGGTCAAGAACTACAGGAAACGTATGATCTCTGTAATTGCAAACAAAGGTTTCTGTACCAAATATTCAGTTCTGCTTTTCTGATGTATCAAATACTTATGTCATGCAATAAAATGCAAATTAATTACTTAAAAATCATACAATGTGATTTTCTGGATTTTTGTTTTAGATTCCTTCTCTCACAGTTGAAGTGTACCTATGATAAAAATTACAGACCTCTACATGCTTTGTAAGTAGGAAAACCTGCAAAATTGTCAGTGTATCAAATACTTGTTCTCCCCACTGTATCTGAAAATGCAGATAGCTAGACTATCTTACCCATATACATCATGGATGGATGCTTCTCCCTGTCACGGAGGCCATGGTTACCCTTAGTTTGAAGATGTAATCCATCTTCTTAGCTATCATACTCTAATTCCATTGATTTCAAAATTCGGTCCTCCAGAAAGTGGAGAGCAACGCTTATGCAGTTCTACTACACAATATATATTTTTTAAAGCCGCGTTAGACATGATTACTTACACATACTGACCAGCTCAAATAGACAGAAGCATGCTATATGGCAGACCAATCCGAACTCCTCTCTCGGCATGTCCAGCCCACTCATTATCTCAGCCAATCATGGCTAGAGGGAAGGTTGCTCCCTTTTTCTGTGGCTAAACCAACTAGGCTCGTAATTTAACAATTGTATTTGTATTTACAAATGGCCTACAAGTTTGCTATTAAGGCAAATGAATGGTCACATGTTCGAGAAGGCATTTCTGCCCCAAAACGCATTTTGATTAAAAAAAAGTTTACCTTCAAATGGCTCTCCTGTGAAGTAGTGACGTGCTACATAGGCCTAGTTTCCTGAAACATGTCCCATATAGCATTCCTCACATTAGGTAGAGGTATATTTTTAGATGTGCTCAGGAGTTTGATCTGGGGATTGATCTAGGCCTGGTTTTCTATAACCTTTGTAGTAGCATTGAAGGCACAAATTGCTCTGCCATTTGTTGGTTTAAATTAGTTTTAAATTAGTTTAAAATATATATATTTTTTGCTTTTTGAAGCTGATGTACAAAAAAACGAAAGACAAAAGAAGCTAAAACAAAACTTACGGAGGGGAAGCATAAAGATATCGCACATAGAACTGATCTACACCTTATCAGAATTGGTTTCAATGAGAGTGACAGATCTACAACTACCACTCCTATTTGAAATCAGTTTTACACAAAACTACATTAGGGACATTTAAAGAGCTACTGCCCATAAAACCCAACAAATCCCTTTGAAAACGGACTATGTGGCATCAGCACGAGTCAGAAACATTTCCAAAATTTAGTTTTGGGTTTGGATTACAAGTACGTCATGCAAAACAAACTCGCCCACTGGAATGTCTCCCCCAGACAAGACGTGTGGTTAGTACATGCCCTTGCTCGGGAAATTCTACTCTATTCTAAAATTGGCTTCAAAAATCTTGTGTAGATGGCAAGGATATGGATTACCTTCTACTCAGAACCTCACGCAGAGAGGTGTGCATGTCAACGTGTTAGGCAGCAGATTAGATTTGGGCAAATAAGACCATAGAAATATAAATTACATTCTAGTTCTGGTTAGACAGCTGAAGTTGTACGCGAAACACAAATGATTTTGTTAGGTAAAGTGTAGGCCTACTATATTTATATTTATAAGCACATCAATATTATATTTTTACAGCAGGAAATGTTTTGCCTTTGTAACACGAACACATCCATGCATTTTTATTGGATGTATCTTCACTCAAGCTGGGCGATGTTTGTGCAATGTCCACACGTAGTCTACACCTGTAAGTATATTAGTTCTGGGATTTGTTTCCCAGAAAAGATCTAATAGGGAATGTCAGACGAGTCAAATCTAGCCAGTTATAGAACATTGTGTAGTAGGTAAAGCTGAGCTGACTGAAGACCGGTCATTCAACTTGCAGTTGATACTGTTTCCATGGTAACATTAATTTACACGACTGTTAGGAATTTTGTTAATAATAACTAAAACAATTTCTAGATTTAGATAAAACTATAACTAATTGAACTCTGCACGCCTAGTGAAAAGAGATTTGTGCTGTGGGTTATAAAGTAAGCAAAAAGGGTCGTTAAACTATGGTTGAATTGACCCAACTTAGCCCTTAGATGTTTAGATAAGGCAGTGAGTAACTTTTTAGGTCTTCCATTATCTTGAGTTGTCTGCTAAAGTAGTAATAAATTATAGTGAGCCTTCAGGAGAATAGATTATATTGTGTATCATGTGTGTGCGCTGGGAAGTTGGAATGAACTTTTGAACCTGTTTTATATTGGTCAGGAGGAGGAGATTTATTCTGTAACCTATGACGTAATATCTTGTATATAAACTGTTGTTTATGGTCAAATGGGAGCATGCTCCGAGAATAAATACTATTATGTAATTTTAATAAGACTGTATCCTGTCTATTTTATGTTAATAAGTATCTTCCAAATTCTTATAAATAGACAGATTGATTTTAATTAATGAGTACATTAGAGGAATTATTTAATTCCACTAACAATGACATAATGAAATGTTGAAACTAAATGACAAGTTACTTTCGTAGCAAGGTGTTGTCACATGAGTGTCTTACCTTGCCATAACTGATTTGACAGAAAAATATAATCTAGATAGAATAGCTAGCTGTTGTCAGCTTGACTAAACACAAAGTCAGTGCAGGCTTTAGTCTACTCATAGAACTGAATTAGCTGATTATCTTAAGATGACAATTAGTCAGGAGGGGAGAAGGCCTCAACTTCAAAAAAAGTTTCTCTCCATAGCACAATTAGCTTACCTCGCTGTACTCACTACTGCCCTTGTTTGTTGTGATTGAATGGCAAAGACACGCCCAAGAAACACGCACATCAGACAACTCTAGTTTGCCTTCAGTCATGGCAGCTAGCATTTCTTAACGAGCATGGATGAAAAACGAGGCCAAATCAGGAAGTACAGTCACCCTTTAAGATCAACATGTAGAACCCTGACAAGGAAGTACCGTATCACAATAGCGTTCCCCTTGTCCAGAATCCTCATTACAATCCTCTTGAAAACCTCCATACATTAATTACAGTAATGTTCCAGACTTCTGCAGTAATGCTCCAGACTTCTGGTAAGGCAGCCAAGCGCATTGTTAAGCAAATCCTACCGTAAACCCCCAAGTTCCATCTAACCCGAGAAAAGAACCATAGATCTGGATCACACTCTATCCAAGCCAGTCTAATGCACAGATCCAGGCACTCTGAATGGCAGCCTAATGCATGGCCGTCTGACTCCTGCTCCTGACCTAATCACAGTGCTGCTGATGTGGGTGAACCCTGAGCTCCCGCTCTGCCCTGACCTCCATGTAATCCTGCCTCGCTATCGCCTCACCACATGATCCTGCTCTGGACACAAAATATTTACCCAGTGTCCTCCGGGCTGCCTTGCCCTCCTATCAGCTCTTACATCGGTGGCGGTGTCACAACACCAGCTCTGTTCCTAAGCAGCAGCCCCTAACTTGGACACTACTTGGCTCACAATCAGTACCCTACGGCAAGTTACCTTCCTCAGCCTCTTTGCGAGGGCTACTGAGAATATGCTAATTTGATTAAAATGCATGGAGTCCAGTGGGCTGATAATGGTAGGAAATGAGATGGAAGGGCAAGCTATCTGTGTAGGATTACATGACGGCCTCGCTTGCCCTCGGTTCTAGCCTAGGAGGGCCTCCAGTAGTGCCGTGGATTAGTGGTACACACACACCCTTATTATTAAAAACACAGAGATGAAAACCCCAGGAATATGCTACAGCCACACTGTCTTACAATCTTACACAACAGCTGCAGAGAGGTTTGTCAGTCTAGATCTGGAGCAGACAAACGTGACGGGGTCACAATGGATGATTTGTATTTGTATTTATTAGGGATCCCCATTAGCCGCTGCCAAGGCAGCAGCTACTCTTCCTGGGATCCAAACACGTTAAGGCACTTACATTACATATAAAACTAAAGATAAAACAGTATGTCATATAACATTATTACACCACAACATATCTACAATACAAAATGTATAATATCACCATACAACAATATTACAATGTTTGTGTTGTGGCAAAGGGGGCATAAATCTCACTAAAATGGCCACCCCGACCAGAACTACAGATCACAACATGTCCAACCTCAAAAAACTACAATCCCCAGAAGCAAGGGGAGCACTCGGATGGTGGGGCCGACCCACAGATAAGGGGTCGACCCACAGATAAGGGGTCAAGACAAACCAGGAAGAGTGAAAGAAAGGAGCTGGGGGATCTGTGAACCATAGAGAAAGAGAAAGTGACTATATATATCATCTGGATTTACCGTGTATGACCTGGACTGTTTGGATTTACCTGTTGGTGTTTGGATCTGGACCTACCGAGAACCCGATTCATGTGCCGAACCCTGCTTTCCTTGACCACGCCTGCAGCCTGGGTGGACCAGGACGGAGAAAGCAACATACATGTACTGTCCTGTTCGAAATAAATTTCATTCTGGGGTGATTTTGGTGACGGTCTCCCGCTTAATTTGTGGCAAACTCTCCTAACCTTGAAGAGGTTTGTCACAGTGTGTAGAATGTGTGTGCTAGTGCTTGTGTGAGTCTGTACCTTTGTGTGTGTGTCTCTTGACAGTCCCCGTTGCCCCATAAGATGTATTTTACCTGTTTTTTTATCTGATTCAACTGCTTGCATCAGTTACCTGATGTGGAATAGAGTTCCATGTAGTCATGGCTCTTTAAAGTATTGTGCTCCTCCCATAAACTCTGTTCTGGACTTTGGGGTTGTGAAGAGACCTCTGGTGGCATGTCTTGTGGGGTATGCATGGGTGTCCGAGCTGTCTGCAAGGAATTTAATTAAACAGACAGCTCGGTACATTCAGCTTTTCAACACTTCTTACAAAAACAAGTAGTGATGAAGTCAATCTCTCTTCCACTTTGAGCCATGAGAGATTGACATCTATATCATTAATGATAGCTCCCCATGTACTTTTAAGGGCCAGCCGTGCTGCCCTGATCTGAGCCAATTGTAATTTTCCTTAGTCCCTCTTTGTGGCACCTGACCACACGACTGAACAGTAGTCCAGGTGCGACAAAACTAGGGCCTGTAGGACCTGCCTTGTTGATAGCGTTGTTAAGAAGGCAGAGCAACACTTTATTATGGACAGACTTCTCCCCATTTTTGTTTTCATTAATCACAGTGGTTTGATCACTGGTGAAAGAACAGACTTAAAGCTGGAATCCTTAATCCTTGTCATTCATCCCGCCTGTGTTTTGGTAAAAAAAAGTTGAGGGATGGGCCACACAAAGCGAGAGCTTTGTATGCAAGGACTGACCATCCATGATATCAAAACAATATTTTTACTAACCATGTTTTGAGACTATACAGTGTTTGTTTACATTTAATTTGTTGACAACATTGCAGTATAACGAGCTTATATTTTTGGATTCTGATGGGGTACGAAAGTTAAACTAAGATACATTCTTCAATAATCAATGGGTATATATCAAAAATGTTAAAACACAATGAAGAATTCTAATTTTAATTAGTATTTGCTAAATAAAAGTACTTTCAGTGTTTGATCGAGACTGCCAGAAGTGGGGATTTGCACTTTTTGGACTATTCCATTGGTTCCATCGCATCAGGCAAACTCAATCAAGTGTCAGCTAAGGTACAGGTATTTCAAGGAAAACAATAATTATTTGAGGTCTGTGGGTTGACAGACCCCATTTTTCATCAGGTTAGAGCTATAGAGTTGTCGCAGAGGCACTGTGTCTATGGTTGTAACTCACTATAGGAGTTTAACCATGAAAAGAGATGGGGGAGGGAATGGGTGTCTACTACTCTAATCCATTGTAGCGAATAAGTCTGTTGTGTCACTTGGAATGAGAGCGCTTGTTTGTGAAGGAACAGCGGGGGACCCTTGAAATTTGGTTGGAAATCCAAATCCAAAACCGCCCACCGATTACAAAGCTCCACAGGGAGGCAAGGCACTTCAAAAGCCCCCATAAAGTGGTCCGCTCTACAGCGCACACTTTTGACTCCTTTCATCACGAGACTAACGAATGTGGTCTCTGAATCTCTGGTGTGAAAGCAGCAGAGCACCTTTGTGCTAGTTTCACTAAGGTCATTCTCTCTGCCAACATTCATACAGAGCAATACCTATGGGCAATTGAGAGGTGTGCATTTGCAATGTATTGAGCTGTAGAGCTGTCCATGGTGCTGAATTTCCAAAGCCTGATATTGGGGTAAATTCCAACACTGTCCATGGTGGTGAATCACATTAGCCTTGAATCAGTCAACGCCGTCCAGGGTGTTGATAAAAGTGCTATCCTCCACTATTATGTGTTTCCATCACTTGCTGTCCCTCCTTTCCCTTGCTCACCCTCCATCTTCCTGTCTGTGTCATTGACAGTGTCCATGGTGCTGAATTACACTGAACCTGATGTGAATTGTAACATTTGTCACTGTCTATGGTGCTGAACCATGGCACTGTCCTGCTGGAGATCGCTGTGTAGCTGTCCATGGTGCTGAACCACCACAGTCTACTTATAATGGTAATTGCAACAATTGATGCTGTCCATGGTGTTTAAACCACATGGTGCTGTCCATGGTCCTTAACCAGCACTATTCTCCATCATTACGGTTCAATGTTGATCCTCCCTCCCTTGTTCTCTCTTTCTTTGTCTGTTTACCCCAGACGTTAATATAAAAGACACATTCTTATGAAATAGTATGTCTCCAGAGTAATTTTCACCTTTCACACAGAGTAACATATCAACTAATCATAAAACACTATTTTATGTATTTTTCCCAGCTAGGCGGTGTTATAATTTGGTAATAAGCGAGGGGGAAATGAGAGGTCTTAATCCGCCAAGTCACTCCAGCTCTCTTGAACACACTCCTCTGTCTGGCCGTTTTGTGTAAATGGATAGCTGTATGAGCCACAATTCAACAAACAGGAAAGACATAAGTGAAAACAACATTTATTCTTATGAATCTGATCAACAACAACAACAAAAAAACACTGCCTTTTATATATCAAAGGGTGCTAGAATTGCAGTGCATTTATTGGTGCTATGCAAAAGTTGTTTGTGTGCTGCTATGAGCTAAACAAACTTTTTCTCTGAGACTTTGAAGTTAATGTGACCTTTTTTGCAACTTGAAAGGACTTCTAAACCCTGGTAAATGGAATCCAGTGTTGTAGGGACATTAGGTAGGTAAATTGACTTTTTAGCAGGTGAAAAAATAACCTCCTCTGCAATTCCCGTTTCTCTGTCTTTTCGTTGCTCCTTCATTCCCCTCTAACAGATGGCTGCTGTTTCAATGGATAGTTTTAAATGAGCTTAGGAGCAGATGTGACATGTATCCCTCAGCTCTGTGTTTTATTAGTAGTGATTTCTGTGATAGGCATTAACAGTTTAAGACAGAGAGACCAGAAAGTACCAGAAAGTCAAACTAATGATAAATGTCTTTGGAATTTCCAAAACATGATAGAATGAAAGTGATTTTAATGTCTATCAGACTCAAACATTTTGAAAATCATAGATAGATCTAATTGTCCATGCAGCCAGCATGGTTCTCCGTACATCGCAGGGCCAGGAAGAAATAACTCTCAGGGAAAAACAAAAACGAAGGTCTATGTTTCATGAATAAATACTCATGGTGTGATTGTGGTAACGTACAGGAACTCAAGTCCTTTTGTTCTACCACTCTGGAATACCTCACTATCAAATGCCGACCGCATTTCCTCCCGAGATAATAATTTTAATTATCATCGTCACGGCCGTCACGGCAATGTGCAATTCCCCTCAAGCCGACACCACAATGGCTCTCAAGGAACTACACTGGACTTTGTGCAAACTGGAAACCACATATCCTGAGGCCACACTTATTGTAGCTGGGAACTTTAAGAAACCACAACTGAGGAAAACAGTACCAAAGTTTTATCAACAATGATAACACGCCTGCACTACCCGCTTATCAATAATTCTTGACCATTGCTACTCCCTCTTTCTGGGACGCCTACAAGGCCCTCCTCCTCCCTCCTTTTCGAAAATCACATCACGCCTCCATTCTGCTCCTCCCTTTCTGTAGGCAGAAGGTTACACAGGAACTAGCTGTGGTAAGGACTGTTCAACGTTTGTCTGACCAATCAAAATCTATGCTTCAAGATTTGTTTTGGTCACACGGACTGGGATATGTTCTTGGTTGCCTATGAGAATAACATTGATGTATACACTAACTCGGTGACTGAGTTCAACAGGAAGTGCATAGAGGATATTGTTCCCACTGTGATGATTAGAACTTATCCAAACCAAAAACCGTGGATAGATGGCAGCATTTGCGCAAAACTGTGCGAACCACCACCACATTTACCCATGGTAAGGTGATTGGGAACATGGACGTGTACAAACAGTCCAGCTATTCCCTCCATAAGGCAATCAAACAGGAAAAACGTCAGTACACTCTTAGAAAAACAGGTTCAAAATATATTTTATATTTGAGATTCTTCAAAGTAGCCACCCTTTGCCTTGATGACAGCTTTACACGTTCTTGGCATTCTCTCAACCAGCTTCATGAGGTAGTCACCAGGAATGCATTTTAATTAACAGGTGTGCCTTGGATTATAATTCGTTTTTCAACAGGACAATGACCCCAAACACACTCCCAGGCTGTGTAAGGGCTATTTGACCAAGAAGATGACATGGCCTACACAATCACCCGACCTCAACCCAATTGACATGGTTTGGGATGAGTTGGACCGCAGAGTGAAGGAAAAGCAGCCAACAAGTGCTCAGCATATGTGGGAACTCCTTCAATACTGTTGGAAAAGCATTCCAGATGAAGATGGTTGAAGGAATGCCAAGAGTGTGCAAAGCTGTCATCAAGTCAATGGGTGGCTACTTTGAAGAATCTAAAATCTAAAATATATTTGATTTGTTTACCACTTTTTTGGTTACTACATAATTTGATGTGTTATTCACTATTATTATACAATGTGGAAAACAGTAAAAATAAAGAAAAACCCTTGAATGAGTTGGTGTGTCCAAACTTTTGACTGGTACTGTATGTGGCTTGGACTCCAGAGAATCGTGGATTACAAAGGGGAAACCAGCCAGGTCACGCAGACTTGTACAAACTAAATGCCTTCTCTGCCCCCCCTTCCGCCGAAGCAGACCACCGCCACTCACGTGGACTGTGAGCTCTTGTTCTACGTGGCAGACATGAGAAAGAAATGTAAGCTTGGTAACCCTCTCTAGTTGGCCATACCAGACGACATCCCTAGCCACGTTTTCAGAGCATATGCAGACCAGCTAGCTGGAGTGTTTACGGACATATTGAATCTCTCCCTATCCCAGTCTGTTGTTCCCACTTTCGAAGGTACTGTAATTGAACTAAATTACTATCGCCCTGTAACAAATCAAATCAAATCAAGTATTCGTACATCAGCTAATATCTCGAAGTGCTGTACAGAAACCCAGCCTAAAACCCCAAACAGCAAGCAATGCAGGTGTAGAAGCACGGTGGCTAGGAAAAACTCCCTAGAAAGGTGGCCAGTCCTCTTCTGGCTGTGCCGGGTGGAGATTATAACAGAACATGGCCAAGATGTTCAAATGTTCATAAATTACCAGCATGGTCAAATAAAAATCAGGAGTAAATGTCAGTTAGCTTTTCATAGCAGATCATTAAGAGTATCTCTACCGCTCCTGCGGTCTCTAGAGAGTTGAAAACAGCAGGTCTGGGACAGGTAGCACGTCTGGTGGACAGGTCAGGGTTCCATAGCCGCAGGCAGAACAGTTGAAACTGGACCAGCAGCAAGGCCAGGTGGACTGGGGACAGCAGGGAGTCATCATGCCCGGTAGTCCTGACGCATGGTCCTAGGGCTCAGGTCCTCCGAAAGAAAGAGAGAAGGAGAGAATTAGAGAGAGCATACTTAAATTCACACAGGACACCGGATAAGACAGGAGAAGTACTCCAGATATAACCAACTGACCCCAGCCCCCCGACACATAAACTACTGCAACATAAATACTGGAGGCTGAGACAGGAGGGGTCAGGAGACAGGAGGGGTCAGTAACACACACTCTTGTCATCATGAAGTGCTTTGAGAGGCTAGTTAAAACTTCTTATGGCTGCAGGGGAAGTATTGAGTAGCTTGGATGAAAGGTGCACAGAGGTGCCCATATTAAACGGCCTGCTCCTCAGTCCCAGTTGCTAATATATGCATATTATTTTTCATATTGGATAGAAAACACTCTGAAGTTTCTAAAACTGTTTGAATTATGTCTGTGAGTATAACAGAACTCATATGGCAGGCAAAAACCTGAGATGTTCCACTTCCTGTTTGAAATGTTTCTGAGGTGACAGATTTTCAACCAAGCTCTCAATGAAATTACAGCGAGATATGGATGAGTTTTCACTTCCTATGGCTTCCACTAGACGTCAACAGTCAACAGAACTTCGTCTGATGACTCTAATGTGAAGTGGGGCCGAAGGAGACAGGAATGAGTAATCACTGCCACGAGCTGATCACGCATTCACCATGCGCCTTCACATGAGGAGGACGTCCGTTCCACCGCTCTTCTGAAGTCAATCTAATTCTCCCGTTGGAACGTTATTCAAGATGTATGTTAACAACATTCTAAAGATCGATTCAGTACATCGTTTGACATGTTTCTACTGACTGTTACGGAACATTTGGACATTTCGTCACGTTATAGTGGAGGCGCTTTGTGAATTGTTTACCAAAGGCGCTAACCAAAGTAGCTAATTGGACATAAATAACGGACATTATCGAACAAATCAAGCATTTATTGTGGACCTGGGATTCCTAGGACTGCATTCTGATGAAGTTCATCAAAGGTATGGAAACATTTATCATGTATTTTATGGTTTCTGTTGACCCCAACATGGCGGCTATTTGGCTATTGTTCTGAGCTCCGTCTCAGATTATTGCGTGATTATTCTTTTTCCTTAGAGTTTTTTTTAAATCTGACACAGCGGTTGCATTAAGGAGAGGTATATCTATAATTCCATGTGTATAACTTATATTATCATCTACATTTATGATGAGTATTTCTGTTGAAACGATGTGGCTATGCAAAATCACTTGATGTTTTTGGAACTAGTGAATGTAACGCGCCAATGTAAACTCAGATTTTTTGTTATAAATATGAACTTTATCAAACAAAACATGCATGTATTGTGTAACATGAAGTCCTATGAGTGTCATCTGATGAAGATAATCAAAGGTTAGTGATTAATTTTATCTCTATTTCTGCTTTTTCTGACTGCTATCTTTCGCTTGAAAAATGGCTTTGCTTATTGTGGTTTGATGGTGACCTAACATAATCGTTTGTACTGCTTTCGCTAAAAAGCATATTTGAAATCGGACACTTTATTGGGATTAACAACAAGAATACCTTTAAAATGATATAAGACACATGTATGTTTGAGGAATTTTAATTATGAGATGTCTGTTGTTTGAATTTGGCGCCCTGCACTTTCTCTGGCTGCTGTCATATCGATCCCGGTAGCGGGATGCAGCCATAAGAAGTTCACCTCCACCTTACCCGACACCCTAGTCCCACTACCATTTGCATACCACCCCAACAGATCCACGGATGACGCCATCGCACTATATACTGCCCTATCCCATCTGGACAAGAGGCACCTCCAACTCAATCATTAAGTTTGGAGACAATGCAACAGTGGTAGGCCTGTGTACCAACAACGACGTGAGGGCCCTGGCAGAGTGGTGCCATAAAAATAACCTCTCCCACAAAAAAAAGAAGGAGCTGATCGTGGACTTCAGGAGACAGCATGCCCCCATCCACATTGAAAGGACCGCAGTGTAGTTCCCGTGCATACATATCACTGACAATCTGAAATGGTCCATCCACACAGACAGTGTGATGAAGATGGTGCAACAGCACCTCTTCAACCACAGGAGTGCTGAAAAAATGTGTCATGGCCCCTATGACCTACAAGAACTTCTACATATGCACCATTGAGAGCATCCTGTCTGGCTGTATCACCTCCGGCTATGGCAACTGCACTGTCCGAAAACCGCAGGGCTCTCCATAGGGTGGTGCGCTCAGCCCAACACATCACTGGGGGCGCACTGCCTGCCCTCCAGGACATCTACAGCAACAGGTGTCACAGGAAGGCAAAGAAGATCATCAAGGACCTCAGCCACCTGAGCCACGGCCTGTTCATCCCGTTACCATATAGCGGGGACAGGCGGGGACAGTACAGGTGCATCAAAGCTGGGACCGAGAGGCTGAAAAACAGCTTCTATCTCGAGGCCATCAGACTTTTAAATAGACACCACTAGCTGGCCGCCTAGCCCTGAACTTTAGTCACTGTTACTAGTTGGCTACCACCCGGTACTCAACCAGGTACCTTAGAGACTGCTGCACTATGTACATAGTCAGTATATACTGTATTCAAGTCAAGGCTTATCCTATATAACTACTGCCGTACACACCTTTTCTATTCATATACTGTCCATAATGTCTATACACACCATCCTATACAGGATATAGTTTATTTATATAAATATATATGAACTTTAAAAAAAAAGAAATGTCCTCTCACTGTCAACTACGTTGATTTTCAGCAAACTTAACATGTGAAAGTATTTGCATGAACATAACAAGATTCAACAACTGAGACATGAATGAATTCCAAAGACATGTGACTAACAGAAATGGAATAATGTGTCCCTGAACAAAGGGGGGGTCAAAATCAAAAGTAACAGTCAGTATCTGGTGTGGCCACCAGTTGCATTAAGTACTGCAGTGCATCGCCTCATGGACTGCACCAGATTTGTCAGTTCTTGCTGTGAGATGTTACCCCATTCTTCCACCAAGGCACCTGCAAGCTCCCAGAACATTTCTGGGGGAATGGCCCTAGCCCTCACCCTCCGACCCAACAGGTCCCAGACGTGCTCAATGGGATTGAGATCCGGGCTCGTCGCTGGCCATGGCAGAACACTGACATTCCTGTCTTGCAGGAAATCACGCACAGAACGAGCAGTATGGCTGGTGGCATTGTCATGCTGGAGGGTAATGTCAGGATGAGCCTGCAGGAAGGGTACCACATGAGGGAGGAGGATGTCTTCCCTGTAACGCACAGCGTTGAAATTGCCTGCAATGACAACAAGCTCAGTCCGATGATGCTGTCACACACCGCCCCAGACCATGACGGACCCTTCACCTCAAAATCAATCCCGCTCCAGAATACAGGCCTCGGTGTAACGCTCAGTCCTTCGATGATAAATGCGAATCTGACCATCACCCCAGGTGAGACAAAACCGTGACTCGTCAATGAAGAGCACTTCTTGCCAGTCCTGTCTGGTCCAGTGACGGTGGGTTTGTGCCCATAGACAACGTTGTTGCTGGTGATGTCTGGTGAGGACCTGCCTTACAATAGGCCTCCAAGCCCACAGTCCAGCCTCTCTCAGCCTATTGGGGACAGTCTGAGCACTGATGGAGGGATTGTGCGTTCCTGGTGTAACTCGGGTCGTTGTTGTTGCCATCCTGTACCTGTCCCGCAGGTGTGATGGTCGGATGTACCAGAAATCTCTTTAGTGTCCTAAGTTTTCATAACTGTGACCTTAATTGCCTACCGTCTGTAAGCTGTTAGTGTCTTAACGATAGTTACACGGGTGCATGTTTATTAATTGTTTATGGTTCATTTAACAAGCATGGGAAACAGTGTTTATTAAACCCTTTACATTGAAGATCTGTGAAGTTATTTTGATTTTTACGAATTCTTTTTTACGATTTCTTTACGAATCTTTGAAAGACATGGTCCTGAAAAAGGGAAGTTTCTTTTTTTGCTGAGTTTACACACATATATACAGTGGGGAGAACAAGTATTTGATACACTGCTGATTTTGCAGGTTTTCCTACTTACAGAGCATGTAGAGGTCTGTAATTTTTATCATTGGTACACTTCAACTGTGAGAGACGGAATCTAAAACAAAAATCCAGAAAATCACATTGTATGATTTTTAAGTAATTAATTTGCATTTTATTGCATTAAAGATTAAAGAAGCAGTAAAACTGGCCGCCTTTAGACTAGTTGAGTATCTGGAGCATCAGCATTTGTGGGTTCAATTACAGGCTCAAAATGGCCAGAAACAAAGAACTTTCTTCTGAAACTCGTCAGTCTATTCTTGTTCTTAGAAATTAAGGCTATTCGATGAGAGCAATTGCCAAGAAAGTGAAGATCTCATACAATGCTGTGTACTACTCCCTTCACTGAACAGCGCAAACTGGCTCTAACCAGAATAGAAAGAGGAGTGGGAGGCCCCGGTGCACAACTGAGCAAGAGGACAAGTACAATAGAGTGTCTAGTTTGAGAAACAGACACCTCACAAGTCCTCAAATGGCAGCTTCATTAAATAGTACCCGTAAAATACGAGTCTCAACCTGTGTTCTTTTGCCCGTCTTATTCTTTTCTTTTTATTAGCCTGTCTGAGATATGGCTTATTCTTTGCAACTCTGCCTAGAAGGCCAGCATCCCAGAGTCGCCTCTTCACTGTTGACGTTGAGACTGGTGTTTTGCGGGTACTATTTAATGAAGCTGCAAGTCAATATTTTTGACTGGTACTGTATTTATATTCCGGACTCTGACATTGCTCATTCTAATATTTCTATATCTCTTAATTCCTTTATTTTTATTTTGGGGATTTTGTGCATTGTTTTGTATTCTTAGGAATTACTCCACTGTTGGAGCTAGGAAGATAAGCATTTTGCCACACCTACGATAACATGCGTACGCGACCGATGCCATTTGATTTGTTAACACATGTCGGGTTTTCTGTAGTCATAGCAGTAGCTGTGTTTCTGTCCTTTTTAGTATGAAACTGAGATGCTTGTTAAGGAGAAGAGTACTTTCATCTCTCCTTTGGCTACTCTCTGAAGACGACAACTTGCTCGCTCAGCAAGGACTAAACGAGCCTCAAAATCAAATCTTTGCTCCACTAAAGCAATTTGCTGTACATAGTTTTTTTTTGCCTGGTGCTCCTGTTGAAATCAAATGACGGAAACTCTGCAATTTTGTCAAACAATTTCGGAAAGATATTGTGTCAGCATTTCCCAGTGCCAAGCTGAAGTCCTGTTAGGTCTCATGCCAGTGTTCTGACATGACAGATATTGTGTGTGTGTGCGCGTGTGTGTGCATGTGCGTGCGTGTGTGTGTGTGTGTGTGTGCGCGCACACTCATTAGGGCTGGGAATTGCCAGGGACCTCACAATACAATACTTAGGTGTTGATACGATATGTTTTGCGATTCTCACGTTTCTCATGATTCCATGAGACGCATGAGAAAACACATTTTAGAAGGAAAAATACCGGAGTTTTGGCGCAAGTACAGCCGTCTAGCGCAATTATAATATTGCAGTATCGTTAAAAATAATATTATATCCCTATGTAAGTGTATCGATCCCCCCCCCATCAGTAACACTCAAGCATGTGTGCATGCTCATGTGTGCCTGTGCATGCTCATGTGTGCCTGGGCATGTCTTTGTGTTGACTGGGAATAAATCCATTATCCTCCAGCACTTCACCACAATCACAAAGAGGGCCAGTCAGACTGACCCATGAGGCCTCCACCAAGGAGAGCTCTAATCACCTCTGCTGGCCCTGCTCCGGTGTGTACTTTATTTACTGTAATTCTGCTCCTGGATTCTCTCTGGCTCTCTCTGGCTTTATGGCCCCAGACACAAGGAGAAAATGCAGCAGTAAACAAGTACAATGACAGGAAAGGTGGAAGGAAACATGGTCTGGCGAGAGGGTGGCTTTTGGGGCTTTTTATTTATTGCTGTTTTTCTTTCTTAGATTAGAGGAGATTTTACAGTAAATACACTATTTTCACCTGTCCAGGCTTAACAGGAACCTTTATTTAATGGAACAGTGTTGTTTCAAAGCTAAATGGGTTACAGTTGTTTCAACTATAAATGGGTTATTTTGTTTGTCTTCCATACATTCACTTACTGTAAGTGCACCAATCAGAGTAAACAATCCTGGGAACAGGCGGATCAATGATTCTAGTTCCTTTTGTAGCCACAGTAGAGTGGGAAACTAACAGTGTTTAATGGAGACAAGATGCCCATCATGGCTCAGACTGGTCTTGTCCAATAGCCGAGGTTTCACTTTTTCAGTTTTAAACAAAACTGTTATTGTTACTCTTGTTGTTGTTGTTGTTGTTAAACCTTGGCAACAATATTATCACGGTAGATCAGTCTGTTCTAATTGGTAGTAATTGGTAAGTAGTAATGTATTTCATTAGCATACCAAGTCAAAATGATTTTCCAAAACGATCCAATCAGAATACAGAATACACATCACGCAAACAACATGAATATGTGAGAAGAGAGGATGAATGCAAAGTATGTTAATGGCATGTCAAAGAAGGCCTGATTAGAAAGAATTGACTGCATTTACAGTAACTCTCAATCATAGTAATTCTGAATAAGGTTATGTTTGAACATTAATAAAATGTATTTATGGCAACAATACACAGTTAACTTCACATTGTCCACTGTAAATAAACATAATTTCCCAGTTAAAACGTATTCATGTACACAGGAAATTCATTTTCTGTATATAAGGTGTTGTTTTAACTTCATGTAAAGCAATATGTTATGTTTTAAAGTTAATTAGGCTCTACATTTTTATAATAAAAAAAATATTTCACCTTTATTTAACCATGCTTTGCTTTGTTGAGAAATAGGAAGCCGATTCTAGATTTAATTTTGGATTGGATATGCTTAATGTGAGTCTGGAAGGAGAGATTACAGTCTAACCAGACACCTAGGTATTTGTAGTTGTCCACATATTCTAAGTCAGAACCGTCCAGAGTAATGATGCTAGACGGGTGGGCAGGTGCAGGCAACAATCGGTTAAAGAGCATGCATTTAATTTTACTTTCATTTAAGAACAGTTGGAGGCCACGGAAGGAGAGTTGTATGGCATTGAAGCTCGTCTGTAGGTTAGTTAACACAGTGTCCAAAGAAGGGCCAGAAGTATACAGAATGGTGTCGTCTGCGTAGAGGTGGATCAGAGAATCACCAGCAGCAAGAGCAATATCATTGATGTATACAGAGAAATAGTCGGCCCGAGAATTGAACCCTGTGGCACCCCCATACAGACTGCCAGAGGTCCGGATAACAGGCTCTCCGATTTGACACACTGAACTCTGTCTGAGAAGTAGTTGGTGAACCAGGCGAGGCAGTCATTTGAGAAACCACGGCTGTTGAGTCTGCCGATAAGAATGTGGTGATTGACAGAGTCGAGAAAGCCTTGGCCAGGTTGATGAATACGGCTGCACAGTATTGTCTTTTATCGATGGTGGTTATGATATCGTTTAGGACCTTGAGCGTGGCTGAGGTGCATCCATGACCAGCTCGGAAACCAGATTGCATAGCGGAGAAGGTACGGTGAGATTCGAAATGGTCGTTGATCTGTTTGTTAACTTCTAGTTCCTCCCAAACCCGGATCCGGGAGCACCCCCCACAGTAAAAAAGCTGACTAGCATAGCCTAGCATAGCGTCACAAGTAAATACAAGCATCTAAATATCATTAAATCACAAGTCCAAGACACCAGATGAAAGATACAGATCTTGTGAATCCAGCCATCATTTCTGATTTTTAAAATGTTTTACAGGGAAGACACAATATGTAAATCTATTAGCTAACCACGATAGCAAAAGACACAACTTTTTTTTCTCCACCATTTTTTTCCTGCATGGGCAGCTATCACAATTTCGACCAAATAAAGATATATATAGCCACTAATCAAGAAACAACTTCATAAGATGACAGTCTGATAACATATTTATGGTATAGCATATGTTTTCTTTTTTTTTAATTGCATATTTCAGGTATAAATCACAGTTCTACATTGCAGCTGCAATCTGAAATAGCGTTGGAAGCAGCCGGAATAATTACAGAGACCGACGTCAATTACCAAAATACTCATCCTAAAACATTTCTGAAAAATACACAGCATACAGCAAATGAAAGACCAACATCTTGTGAATCCAGCCATCATTTCTGATTTTTAAAATGTTTTACAGGGAAGACACAATATGTAAATCTATTAGCTAACCACGTTAGCAAAAGACACCACTTTTTTTACTCCACCAGTTTTTTACTCCATCAGTAGCCATCACTAATTCGACCAAATAAAGATATAAATAGCCACTAACCAAGAAACAACTTCATAAGATGACAGTCTGATAACATATTTATGGTATAGCATATGTTTTTTTAGAAAAATGTGCATTTTTCAGGTATAAATCATAGTTTACCATTGCAGCCACTATCACAAAACTCACCAAAGCGACTAGAATAACTACAGAGAGCAACGTGTATTACCTAATTACTCATCCTAAAACATTTCTTAAAAATACACAGCGTGCAGCAATTGAAAGACACAGATCTTGTGAATCCAGACAATATTTCAGATTTTCTAAGTGTTTTACAGCGAAAACACAATATATCGTTATATTAGCATACCACATGAGCTAACATCACCCCAGCATTGATTCAAGGCAAAAAGAGCGATAACGTTATCACCACCAAAATATATACATTTTTTCACTAACCTTCTCAGAATTCTTCAGATGACAGTCCTGTAACATCATATTACACAATGCATATAGAGTTTGTTCGAAAATGTGCATATTTAGCATCACAAATCGTGGTTATGCAATGTAATCAGTCAAAACATGGCATGCATTCTGGCCGGCGCCATCTTGGAAGGGCACCTAAGTTTACGATTATTTATCGATTAGATTGACAAAAAAAATACAGGTTGGACAGCTAATGAAAGATGCATTAGTTATTAATGCAACCGCTGAGTTAGATTTTTAAAATTAACGTTACTAGACATACAGTGTGCGTTACAGCCAGACTAGTGCCGCAACAATGGCCGACAAATGCGTTTACATTTTTCCACATAAATACGGAATAAAATCATAAATAGCTCTTACTTTTGGACGAGCTTCCATCAGAATCTTGGGCAAGTTGTCCTTTGTCCAAAATAATCGTTGCTTTGTTGTAAAACGTCCTCTTCAACTTGGGAACTAGCAGCTAACAATAGCTATGTCGCACAGACATGCCCAAATGGCCAAAGTGCAATACTAAGGAAATATCGAAAATAGCAATATACTCGCATAAACTGATATAACTCGGTTTAAAATAACTTCGTTATGATGTTTCTAACACCTATATCGAATTAAATTACAGACGGACATATCTAAGGCCGATAACTGAGCGTTTCAAAATGCTATCCTGAGGTCTTGCGTTGCGTAATGGCGGAGGTCGAAAAGAGAGCGCACTTCGTTCCTTGGGGCTTTATAAGCTCTGAGAAATACGTAGAGACTCAATTCCACTTCTCATTGGTTACTGACATCCAGGGGAAGGCGGGTGCAGTTCATTTCGATCCATAGGGCACACACAGAGCTTTAAACTGATCTGAGAACAGAGACTATTTTTCTGACCTTCGCATGTCCTGTCATGATTTTCGCTGTAGAAAGAGTTCTGGTTCACCCACAGACATAATTCAAACGGTTTTAGAAACTAGAGATTGTTTTCTATCCAATAGTAATAATAATATACATATTGTACGAGCAACAATTGAGTATGAGGCAGTTTAATTTGGAGACGATATTTTCCAAAGTGGGAACAGCACCCCCTGTATTGAGAAAAGGTTAACTTGGCTATCGAAGACCTTAAAAAGGCTCGGTAGGATAGATATAGGTCTATAACAGTTTGGGTCAAGAGTGTCTCCCCCTTTGAAGAGGGGGATGACCGCAGCAGCTTTCCAATCTTTGGGGATCTCAGACGATACGAAAGAGAGGTTGAACAGGCTAGTAACATTGTGGATACAAGTACACAACTTTATGATTCAAAATGAAGTAAACGTTGTCATATTGGTGGATATCTTGATGACATATTTTGATAGGATAACATTAAGTTAATTTGATTTGTGTCACGAATATTACCGAAGGTGGCACCCCTTCCCGTTCGGGTGGCGCTCGGCGGTCGTCGTCGCCGGCCTACTAGCTGCCACCAATCCTTTTTTCCTTTTTCGTTTGGTTTTGTCTAATTGTTTTCACCTGTTCATTGTTTGGTTGTTAGGGTGGTGTTATTTAAGTTCGTTTAGCCCGCTTATGTTTGTGCGGGCTTGTCTTCTGTATTGTGAGAGGTGTTCGTGTTTGTTGGGTTTTTTGATGTCCGGATAATTTACCAGAGTGTACTTAAGTGGAGTTTATTTACGCATATGTTTGGTGTTACCCTTTGTACCTTTTTTGGTTGGACATTAAAGCATGTTTTTCCCCGTATCCTTTGCTCTCTGCGCCTGACTCCACACCCATTCACTCATTGAGCGTTACAATTTGCCTTAGCCTATACATTTACTTTCCTATGTTCTGTGAATTCATATCAACAACACTATCAAAATGGACACAATGACAAAAAGCCATCAGGAACCATTCATGAAAAAATAGAGAGACTGACAATACAAAGCCAGAGAGAGTATTCATACAATCAACCAAACAAGTCCTGCAGGCTCTGGTTTTGTCACATCTTGACTATTTCCTGGTTATATGGTTAACTGCAAAAAAGGACCTTGGGAAACTGCAGCTGGCCCAGAACAGAGCAGCGGGTCTTGCTCTTCACTGTAAACGGAGGGCTAATATCAAGAACATCCATGCCAGTCTCAGTTGGCTTCAAGTAGAACAAAGATTGACTGCATCACTTCTTGTTTTTATGAGAAATATTACTGTGATGAGAATTCCAAATTGTCTGCATAATTAAACAACATACAGATATGACACACATACAGTGATTTCAGAAAGTATTTAGTCCATTTGACTTTTTCCATATTTTTTTACGTTATAGCCTTATTCTAAAATTGATTATATTGTAGATTTTTCTCATCAATCTACACACAATAAATACCCCATAATGACAAAGCAAAAACTGTTTTTAATATGTAAAACAAAATCACATTTACATAAGTATTAAGACCAGTACTTTGTTGAAGCACCTTTGGCAGAGTCTTCTTGGGTATCACACTACAAGATTGGCACACCTGTATTTGGGGAGTCTCTCCCATTCTTCTCTGTAGATCCTCTCAAGCTCTGTCAGGTTCGATGGGGGGTGTTGCTGCACAACTATTTTCAGGTATCTCCAGATGTTCGCTCGGGTTCAAGTCCAGGCTCTGGCTGGGCCACTCATGGACATTCAGAGACTTGTCCCAAAGCCACTCCTGCGTTGTCTTGGCTGTGTGCTTAGGGTTGTCCAGGAAGAGTAGCTGCTGCTTTTGCTACAGCTAATGCGGATCCAAGTAACATCTTGAATCCTAAATAATCTACAAGTAAAATGCAATGGATTAATAGACTAGATACTCAAGAGTCGATTGTACCTGACAATTACATGTGCCAAAATGTAGGTAGAATGATGAGATGTCACTTTATTTTAGCCACATGAACATCCATATGGAATCTTACCAACGCTGCTGTATTTTAATCCAATGCTATGGAGTGATTACTAATGTTGGTGCTATTGTATCGCTTGCTGGGTGCTTTACATCATTCAGTGTGCAGTATGACTCTCTTGCAGAGTGTTAAAACAGACAGGTTCATTAATTATCAGGGCAATCAGGAACCCACAGTGAGAGGACTGACCTGTGTGGCAAGGAGCAAGCTGACCTAGTTTTCTGACAGCTCTCGGACGAACACATCGTTTTTCATCAGGGCCCTCTGCCGACCGCCTGCCTGCCCCAGCAAGCTCGAGTTTGTCAGCGGAGAGAGAGACTGAGACGTGAAAGATTGGTAGCAGGGCACAGGTGTTGTTGGTGAGATGGAAGGGTGTGTGTTTGGGGAAGGGGGGGTGGAGAAAGATTTGATAATGGTCTGACTTTGCAACATCACTGATTGCATCAGATTGTTTCCCTTGGATGTTGATCTTATTTATTGGACATCCAGCTCTGCGACACTCCCAGATAATACTTTACCTCCCAAATGCAATACCCTCATGAAACATGAGACTACCATCATCATACTACTACTATCCTCATATCATCACCATCACCGTATTGTAATACTGTTATTTTGTTTTCACGGGCAAATTCCTATAAATAGCACTTGGCTACCATGTTGAATAACAAAGAAATGTCACAATGCCATAGGTTCACCTGCCCATCATATGAAAAATGTTAGACCTCAGTGAGCACCCAGCCATGCAAAAGAAACATGCTATATGTGTACTAGATACGGTAGAATAAAGTATGACCCAAAATGCACTACGAGATGGAATTCAACTCAAATTGAAGTCTCTGCACCAGAGACATGGGTAAAAGGCCAAAAGAAACTCATTAGGTCAAAGAATAGGCGGTACTTGAGGTTTTACTTTAAGGAAAATGACACTATACTAAATGGTTGAGTTTTTACTGAGATAAGGTACAGTTTCAGCAATCAGTACATTCATATTTTCAACATCTCAATATTTTTAAACTTGACATATCCATGACCAGTGGAAGAGATATGCAATGCTCTTGTACCTGTTTAAAAATGTATTTGGCACATGAGAAGACATGAAACATAGATGCATATATCTTCTCCATCATGATTAAGCCCACTCTTTATCATATGGTCAATGGTCATGTACTGTATGTCTCCACATTGGACACATTGTACAATAGGGGCTAGTGGCATATGTATGTGTACAGTATCTACATGTTCCATTACAGTATGTTAATTTCTACTGCATATGCTTTGGTGTCTAACAGAGCAGCTCAGCTCTGAAGTGAAATCATAGAAAGATGAGGTACTGTACCTTGAAATCACCCTGTGTGGTACTGTTTTCTTCCCTATTTTCTAATGCACATTCAGTTGAAATTCATATGAAAACAAGATGGTGTCAAATGCTAATTGAGAAATTCTCATTAGAATTGCAAACAAATAATTATTGGCCATATATTGATACCGCCTCTATATCCTTTTGAATCCATAGAAAGTGTTGTGATTTTTCTCTCCCTTTCCTCCCTCGTGTTGTTTGGTAGAAACCCCCAGTGCCCTTTCAAGCAGAATGCAAAAGCAATTATTTGAGAAGTTCATGGAGTGACCCGGTCACAAGGCTCTGTGTAAGTCGGCTTCCTTCCCACTCTCTCCCGCTCCCTCCTACTCCAGTTGAGCACTCCATTCATTAGGCTTGATCAAACTGTCAACCAAGCACTGGTCGGGAGCTGACGATGGTCAGGAAGATCAGGAATGACGGGAATATCGATTCACAACAATAGAACAGAAGCATAGAGCGTAAAGCAGCGCATCCCCACTCCTGTATTCTACAATCACCATCTGTTAGGAGAGGAATTCATTGTTCAATCATTTGTTTTATAGTAATGGAAGGCTTAGTGCCACTGCTGACTGGGCCTCCACGTGTGCTATTCCAGAGCTCATGCACCTGCTCTAGTGTTGCAAGTGAATATATTGTACCGTACAGTAATGGGAATTATGTTCATATGAACACAAATGTCTGGATCTGAAAACATGCTCCACTAGTTTTTAACCCAAATGTTTCACCTTCAATATTGCCATATTCGGTTCCTAGGTTGACCCCATGGCACTAACATCCCACTATAGCATGGACGACCATCTTAAACAGTTGCTCAAAACAAAAACGACAGTACTTCTAGCCAACGAACCCAGTTAATACTGGGTCAAACAGAACGTACTTGAGGCTAGTATATGATAATTAAATGAATATGCTTGTACGGCCTCTCCTCTTACATTGGAAACACAACCCATCCCCTTTGAGGATTTATGAATTTGGTCCAGGGGATGCATTGATGCAGGTATAGAATGAAGCCAGGTGGTCACGAGCAGAGAGGCAGAATGGGGTGCACTAGAGAATGGCCTGATGCGTTGATTGATGCCATGCTTACACAGAGCCTCACACTAGGTAAAGCGGAGAAGGTAGGGCTAGTGATTTGTGGAAAGGCGGTCTCACATTGTTCTTTGTTCTCCCTAGTGGCAGATAATTTGCAATAAGAGCAGAGCTCGATCGGGAAAGGTTACCAAAGTTTAATTGAAGTTCTGCGGGTATCCATCATCTTCTTAACAAGTCTGTAATAGTAGCAGGATGGAGAGGGATTGTCATTCTTTAGAGCTTAAGGTTTAAAATAATAGGAGATGTTCCGGTTTTCACGACAGTCATAACTTTCATTTAACCTTTTAGTCATTTAGCAGATTCTCTTATCCAGAGCATACATTTTCCCTCCTTTTTTCGGACTGGTCCCCTGTGTGAATCGAACTCACAACCAACTGAGTCACACGGGAATTCATCCAGAATAATCTATCAACCTTTCCTCTAAACTGTACTATGTTTCACTAGTAAGTCATATGCAGGGTGTATAGCTACATAATGTAGGTCTGCTGTGGGGGAAGAGGGGGAAGAGCTATTAACCAGAGCAAAGTTATTCATGGAGATTAACTCACTTTAAATCCCATGGATTTGAGACAGTTGGAAATATAGGTGTTATAAAACATTTCACATACTTTTATGTGCAATTTGGGGATTATGGAGGCTGGCATGTCACTTAGCCTTTGATGTTCGAACGTCCCAATTAACACTAATGACTAGTGATTATATTTTGGAAATGAAAATGGGGCTCCTTAGAAATGTGACTAATTCTTACTGCAGAGGAAGGCTGTGGAATGGAACTGAGAAAACTGTAATTCTTCTGTTTCAAGCTAAAGGGTTGAATTGTGAAAGTATTCCCTCCAATTTCTAACCTGCAAGGTCTCATTGAATCAGTGTTGTGTGGAATCAGGGTTTAAGTGTGAGGAGAGGAGTAAAAATGTACAATGCCATCCTTCATAACTGGGCCAAGGGATGAACATTTCTGAAAGAGGAGGAGAGAGAAATTGTAAATATGAGCGGGGAAGAAAAAAAATCACGAATCAAAATAAACCAATAAAAAAGATGCCAAGGTGAATTTATGGGGCTGCCAGAATGTGGCAGAATGTGTTGCATACAATCTCAGCTGGGAAACAAGCCAAGCCAAAGTCTAGCATTGGCATTCAGAAAAACGGTTTTAAGAGAAAGCAGACTTTTTCGGAGGAAGCAGTGCTGTAAGCAGGAAAGGAGCAGGTCGGGGCCAACCCAACTCGGTCAGAAGAGAGAGAACAGTGTCGCAGGGAGCGTCGAGAACTTGGCACCACAGAGAGACGAAAGCTGCGGTCCTTGTCACCTCATTATCATGGTAAGGAAAGGCACATCAAAGTAAAAGTAAAATTAGCAGAGGAGAAGGGCCTCATTCTGGGTCAGCCACTGTTACTGCCTCTAACTGCTAAGCCACGATGGGCTGATTAAGTCTTTCTTCATCCACGCTAGGGTTGAATGGCGAGAACCCAGTTACCTAGATTCACTGGGATTTACCGCCCAAAACCACAGACTTTTCCCAGGATAAATAACTGCGAGACACCAGTAAATTATAATACATTATGTATATGAACAGCATGGCGTGAAATGGAACTGTTAAATGATATGCGACGTCTAAATCGGGCTTCTCTACGGCCTCTGCATGATGAATCATCAACACTCAGGGTGGAGACAGACAGCCCATCTCAGTATGGAGCGCAGCTCACAATGCATGTAGACCTATCATCTCATGTTACCTTTTTTTGCACATCTGATTTGCTAATGAATTAGCATCTATTTTACCCATCTGCATCTGGCTTTTGGAGGTTACCTTATTTTTTTTATTGTAAAGATTTTTTAAAGATACTGAACCTGCAGAGTTTTAAAACAGCCTGTGAATCTAATATTGTTGCTTTAAATCAGTGCACGTGCAAGCACTCTCTCGCAGTCTCTCTCTCTTCATCAATTCCATTCAAAGTGCATCCAAAACAGGATTGATATATAGCCCTATATACAGATGTTGTAGCCTACCTCTTTCAGGTAATATATCCAATGCAGTATTGGACTTATATTTAGCTAATTCATGATGGGTTATGCATAATAAGCTTCTAACTTATAGGCTCTGTCTCTTGCGCAATGCAATACCCACCGCCTGTGATCCGCTGGCCTCTCTTTAAAAACGCTCCTGAGCTCTTGTAGTCCCATGCAGGAAAAATTCAACTAGAATTGCATGCTGGACATAATTTTTTTAGCATTTCGAATAGACTATTCGAAGAGGGATGCAAGCTCTTTTTTGCTGGATGTTAAAAGCCAATAGTTAGTTTGAAAGAAGAACGAACGCGCGATGGCAGTATTTATTCAGACCCATAAGCATTCAATCTTCATGAAGAGAAGTGAAAGCCTTCTGCATCTAATTCTAGTCCTATGTTATTGAAGGATGTCATTAGAATGATGACGATAAGGAAAACTTTATCGAAGTCAGGTAGGAGACCTGCGCCAACTCCCTATGCTTACCGTGGAGTGCGAGAGTACGGGCAGACACCGTGTTATGCGGTAGAGCGCATGGTGTCTCCTGTACGTGTGCATAGCCCGGTGTGGGTTATTCCACCTCCCCGCACTGGCAGGGCTAGATTGAGCATTGAGCCAGGTGCCATGAAGCCGGCTCAACGCGTCTGGTCACCAGTGCGTCTCCTCGGGCCAGCATACATGGCACCAGCCTTACGCATAGTGTCCCCGGTTCGCCAACACAGCCCAGTGCGGGTTATTCCACCTCCCCGCACTGGTCGGGCTACGGGGAGCATACAACCAGGTAAGGTTGGGCAGGCTCAGTGCTCAAGGGAGCCAGTACGCCTGCACGGTCCGGTATATCCGGCGCCACCTCCCCGCCCCAGCCCAGTACCACCAGTGCCAACACCACGCACCAGGCTTCCAGTGTGTTTCCAGAGCCCTGTTCCTCCTCCACGCACTCGCCCTATGGTGCGTGTCTCCAGCACGGTACCACCAGTTCCGGCACCACGCACCAAGCCTCCTGTGCGTCTCCAGAGTCCTGTGCGTCCTGTTGCTGCTCCCCGCACTAGCCTTGAGGTGCGTGTCCTTAGCCCGGTACCTCCAGTTCCGGTACCACGCACCAGGCCTACTGTGCGCCTCAGCCGGCCAGAGTCTGCCGTCTGCCCAGCGATATCTGAGCTGTCTGCGCTGTCCGTCTGCCCAGCGTCGCCTGCACTGCCCGCCTGCCCAACGCCGTCGGAGCTGCCCGTCTGCCAAGCGCCGCCTGCGCTGCCCGTCTGCCAAGCGCCGCCTGCGCTGCCCGTCTGCCCAGAGCCGCCTGAACTGCCCGTCTGTCCTGAGCCTTCAAAGCCGCCCGTCTGTCCTGAGCCTTCAAAGCCGCCCGTCTGTCCTGAGCCGCTAGAGCCGTCCGTCAGTCAGGAGCCGCTAGAGCCGTCCGCCAGACAGGAGCAGCCAGAGCCGTCCGCCAGGCAGGAGCAGCCAGAGCCGCCCGCCAGCCAGGAGCAGCCAGAGCCGCCCGCCAGCCAGGAGCAGCCAGAGCCGCCCGCCAGCCAGGAGCAGCCAGAGCCGCCCGCCAGCCAGGAGCAGCCAGAGCCGCCCGCCAGCCAGGAGCAGCCAGAGCCGCCCGCCAGCCAGGAGCAGCCAGAGCCGCCCGCCAGCCAGGAGCAGCCAGAGCCGCCCGCCAGCCAGGAGCTGCCAGAGCCGGCAGCCAGCCAGGATCTGCCAGAGCCGCCAGCCAGCCAGGATCTGCCAGAGCCACCAAAGCGGGTATTAATTATGGTGGAGTGGGGGCCACGTCCAGCACCCGAGCCGCCGCCGTAGGAAGGCCCACCCGGACCCTCCCCTTCTGTGTCAGGTTTTGCGGTCGGAGTCCGCACCTTTGGGGGGGGTACTGTCACGCCCTGGCCTTAGTTATCTTTGTTTTCTGTATTATTTTAGTTAGGTCAGGGTGTGACAGGGGGGATGTTTGTGTGTATTTGTCTCGTCTTGGGTGGTTGTATTGTATAGGGGGTTTTGTAGAGTGTATGGGGTTATGTTCAGTTTAGGAAAGTCTATGGTTGCCTGGTTTGGTTCTCAATCAGAGACAGCTGTTTATTGTTGTCTCTGATTGGGAGCCATATTTAAGGCAGCCATAGGCATTAGGCTATTGTGGGTAATTGTCTATGTCTAACGTCAGTAGCTTGTGTATTCACTTTCGTTTGTAGCTTCACGGTCGTTTGTTGTTTTGTTAGTTTGTATAAGTATTTGTTTCGTCTTCATTTTATTAAAGAAGATGTATTTGTATCACGCTGCGCCTTGGTCCACTCTTCCTCATCAGAAAGACGATCGTGACAGTTTCATGTATTTACCCAAGAGAGCATATACTTTAGCTACTTACATCTATGGGCTTTTATGTTTTTCTGCCGTGCGTAATATGCAGTAGCCTATATCATATAGTAAATGTACTGGACAATGGCACAATCATTAGTTTTTTGTGGGGCTTGAGCTCATAAAATGTATTTAAAGTATGGCTCATCAGGCTCCGGTAGCATCAGACTTGAATTTTCCATTCTAATCAGATCCAGACATAGGCCTATTTATATGCTTTTGAATGACTCTTCTGATTTTGGCGGGAAATATCGGGTTACCTGGGAGAAAAGTTATTTATTCTCGGGATGGAACATTTGTAAAAAAATTCAAGAAAGGAAAAAAGCTATGTGTTTGAAGAGAGGGAGGGAGAGAGTGTGGGAGAGGGAGATGAAGAGATGGGGGAGAGAGAGGGCAACAGAGAAAGTGATAGGGAGAGGGATGGAATAACAGAGAACGAGAGGGATGGAATAACAGAGAACTGACAAGGACAGATATTATTTGAATTTCAAATAAGAGCAAGAGCAAAATTAAGAGGACTGGAAGATCTGGAAAGAGGCATCTTCCCGGGCATGAAAAACAAACACCGATTGCAGCATTGAGAGGAAATTATCAAAACGAACACAACACAAAAGAAAGGCAACAACTTCCCGACCAGGAACACCAAATGAATTTACCCGACTACAACACTGTAGTGAGCTAAGGTAGTGAACTGCACGGAATACATTAGCCTGTAACTCAGTATGTGCAGAATTCCCCTGCTGGGGTATATGAACTATTAAGATATATGAAATGGCTGGATTCCATCCTGCCAACTACGCCAAGTGATGTCACATACCTTAGTTAAATAAAGGTTAAATAAAACATTTTTAAATAATTGTAAAAACTTGGCTCCAGACCATAGAGGAGCAGGGAGCTCTGCACAGTATACGTAGATGATGCAGGCTATGAACACAGGCTATGAATGTGAGCTAATTCTCTTTCTCTCTATATACAGTATATTGTTTTTTGAACCATTTGATTCATGTTCTGTGAGGATCATGAGGCCTATCAAAGCATTAACAAATGACAAAGCAGTAAGTCTAATAGTCTCTGTCTCTCTCCTCGCTCTCTCAATTTCAATTCAATTCAATTTGCTTTATTGGCATGACGTAACAATGTACATATTGCCAAAGCTTATTTTGGATATTTACAATATAAAAATGAGAATCAAAATTGTCAACGGGACAACAGTAACCAAGTGTCAAAATAACTATACATTCAACAATAACAATAAGCATACAGTAGAGTACATGTGCAGGTTGATTGGTCTGTCAGACACTGTCCCTCAACTTATGGCAGGCAGCAATGTAGTGCGCTCTCTCTCTCTCTCTCTATCTCTTGCCCTTTAAGTCCTCCCTTCAAACCATGTACTTGACTATGTTAGGAGACATAGAACAGCTGTTTTATATCTCTGGTGACAAGAAGAGCAGTAACAGAGAATTTTATGTTCACAGACTATCTACCTCTTCAGCTACAGCTAAGTGGCTCTGTTTATGCAGATAACCCCCCCCCCTATAGTCCTGACTGCTCTTCCCTCGACGTCCACACATGTCCCCTGATACCCCTCTCTGTTGTGGAGTTATCGCAACACTGAACACTGATAATATGGTTCAGCGATGATAATACATCATTAATTAAAGCAATAACTGACAGCGACAGATAACAACCTCTCATCTTCAGCTGACACCTGAAATTGAATTCAAGGCAAACACTGCAGCTACGCTTTTACTTTTTAATTTGCACTTGACCTAATGAATTGCGTCTGAACATCAGCTGTTTATGTTTGTCTCTTTCTTGGATAAGTGTTTATGAACTTTCGGTTGTCAAACTCTATATACGAACACTGAGTTTAATGAAACAATTACTTTCTTATCAAAAGTTAATCTGAATTAATGACTTGTGGTGGATCCAAAGTTTGTCAACACCTCAGTTACCGCATAGTGTCTGGGACTTTGGGCGTTGCAAGGAACCAGGCATGTGCACAGACAGGGCTCAACCAGTGCACTCACTCCTATGAAAAAGTGCCATGTCTAATTTGATGAAGTAGGCTACTTTTACATTTTATTTCAAGTCTAATTTCAATGATTTCATTTTAAGTGCACATTAAACTCACGAATTTCATAAACTTGAATCTCAGAAAATTACCCCGCCCTCCAGACTCAAACCAGCACTAGTCTGACTTCTGCATGCAATGGCCACTGGCTACAGACACTGGGTGGAGAGTTTGAATACTGGTAGGCTACATTTGAGTTGGATCTGTCATGTATGTCTCTTCCTGTTAGGAGCAGAGAAGGGGCCAATTCAACAGCTTGTTTGTAAGAGGTGTCTTTTTTTATTTTTAGCTCCTGCCTCCCGAAAGCTCTGTGCACGGCCCTACAAGGTAGCAAATTAGACGTAGTGGGTTTTGCAGACTTGCCCTTTCCACAATCCACATCACTATTCATCTGGCTTCGGCTTAGAGTGATAACTTTTTTTTAAAGTCAGAAGTGAACTCTGGTAGGAGACTAGGTGGAAGTCCTGAAGTGGACCATGGAGTGCGATGACAGGTCACACTAGTTAGGGCTGAATCCCCTCAGGATAGCCAACTGTAGGACGACCTGTCAGCGGATAGCCAGATACAGTTCCAAAGTGTATTGTTTTGCTACTCATGAGTAGCTATGCTAGGATGGCTGCGTTTCCCTGGGGGCAGAAGCTCTTGCTCTGAAATAGTCTTTGGCTGCTTGTTTCTGTTATCTACTAAGTGGGTGGCTTTGGAACAAGTGTGGCTCGATGAATGACCCAAAATTCACCATATTTAAGACTTCACAGTATCCAATTCCAAAATGTTGTAACATTGTATATTCAAGGGCAATTTTTAATAGTTGTCACGCCCTGACCATAGATAGCCCTCTTTTCTCTATGGTGTTTAGGTCAGAGCGTGACTAGGGGGGTGTTCTAGTCATTGATTTTCTATGTGGCTGGGTTGTATGGTTCCCAATTAGAGGCAGCTGGTAATCGTTGCCTCTAATTGAGGATCATATTTAGGAAGCCCTTTCTCCCACCTGCTTTGTGGGATATTGTGTTTGTGCTTGTTGCACCACTGATGTCACGTTTTCGTTGTTGGTTTATTGTTTGACGTTTTCACCGTAATAAAGATGTGGAACTCTACACACGCTGCGCCTTGGTCCGTCCATTACAACAACCGTGACAATAGTCTGTATCAAGGAAAGTTGAAAGAACAACAACTTTTCAGCATTAGGATGAGGATCAACAGATGCTATAGTACATGCTAAGATTATAAGGTGTCCTTATATAGCAACTCTCAGAATATTCCTCACTTACATGGGGCTTGAACTGAACTTGAACTGAACTTACACTGGACACCATCAGTTTGTCGGGGAATAGACTGTTGTGGAAGATTCTAATCAAGTGAGAGAGACATTGTCATTTCTTCAAACAATCATCTTTATTTAATATCAATTAATCACTGCAATAATGAGGCTGGTCGACCCCCTACGCTTGATTGTTGGACCGAGTAACCTAACCTTTACACCAATGCAGAGTTCTTTATATAGATGACACTAAGATTGCTTAGTCATGGCTGCTTCCACCTCTCCAATGCAGACCAAGTGGCATCATAAGCCACTATGGGTTCATCCGGTCGTTATCTGCACGGGGGTGTATTGTCTTAACCGCACCCTGGCTTAGTCTCCCAGATGCAAGGTTGATTTTGAGACAATGAGGGATTGTTCTACTCCAAAGCTATCTCTAGTAAAACACATTCTTGTCTATGTAATGCAGTCTTTAACTAATTTGTCAGTTCAATCCATCTCTAATGACCATACACCCAGATTAGCTGCAGGGAACTGGAGTGGAGACCAGAAAAACACAGCAGTAACAGGACATATCATTTTTCTCTCACAACACTATGCAAGGCGTCGAAAGCGTTCGGCAGGAATGATGGCCCATGTTAACTCCAATGCTTCGCTTCTCACAGTTGCGTCAAGTTGGCTGGATGTCCTTTGGGTGGTGGACCATTCTTGATACACACGGGAAAGTGTTGAGCGTGAAAAACGCAGCAGTGTTGCAGTTCTTGACACAAACCAGTGCGCCTGGCACCTTCTACCATTCCCCGTTCAAAAGCACTTAAATATTTTGTCTTGTCCATTCATTCTCTGAATGGCACACATACAATGTCTCAATTGTCTCAAAATCCTTTTTTAAACTGGTCTCCTCCCCTTCATCTACACTTATTGAATTGGATTTAACAAGTGACATCAATAAGGCATCATAGCTTTCACCTGGATCCACCTGGTCAGTCTGTCATGGAAGGAGTGTTTTTCGTATACTCAGTGAATATTGTTATGATAACCGCTATTTGTTGTACAGTGAATGTGTACCAGGCCTAATTGTGTTCTTTCTCTTTCATATACACTAATTGAGTCTGGTTTATATTTCCATTACAACAGTATAACAATTCATGCCCTGTTCTCACAAAAGCACCATGGCAGACATTTTGAATGTCTAGTACTACAAAGCCAGCCTAAATGCGTGTGGGGTATCCATATCCCCACCGGGCAGCCAGCCAGGGACAGAGTTAGAGCGTCTGCCAAGTAAAAAACAATTAATACTGCACTGAAAGCACAATTACTCTACAATCCATGTACAGCTGTTCGGTGTGATGCTGAAATGTTATGTGCTTTGGCTGCTGGCCCTAAACTTCATAAACAGTTTATTGTCACTGTTGGCCAACTCTGAACTGAAGGGCTCATCTAGAGTTCTCCATGTTGGACCCTGATCTCCAATAGAGAACTAATTAATATGGGGAAGGCTGGTTCAGTGGATTAAATAACGATACTGTGGTGAGTGTGGTGCTGGGATGCCTTGGCAGCTCAGATTGATGGGGAACACCTGGCCGATCCCTGTAAAGGTGCTGAGAGGGAGAGAGTCAGCATGGGATATTACCCCCACCGCCTCCATGTGAACAACAGCCCTGGTTCATTAGTCACATTTGTCAATGCCAGAAAGACATGAGGATGTGATTGGGAGAAAAAGCTAAATAATGAGGGAAGGGGTGATGCGAGAGAAAGAGAGGGATAACGAGAGAGTGAGCGAGAGAGACAAGGAGAAACGGGGAGGGAGAGAGAGAGAGACAGGGAGAAAGATAGCGGGACAGAGGGTGGGAAAGAGAGCGAGAAAGAGAGGAAGAGAGGGATGGAGAGACATTCCTCGAAAGCAAACCTTGCTCCTTGAGAGAGGCTCAGCTACACTCCCACGCAGTGATACAAGATGATATCCCCTGATGGTAAGGTTTGTGGATATTTGTGCACATTTTAAATGTAGTGATGTGTTCAATTTTTAAATCCACAAGATAACATTGTCTTCTCAAATTATAGTGGTTTGGATGAATTGCCTGTTTCAGCAAAGTTGGTATTTTCAGCATGTATCCCTTAGTTGGTGCTATCTACTAAGCTAACATGTGGAATTGTTTTAAGATGGTCATAAAATGGATCACTTAGCAATTTGTTTGAGATTTTTGGGATTTTTAAAATTAGATTCTGACCCCTGTAAGTATAAAATGTTGCCCCAAAAAGATTTTGGCCTTTACTGCAATATTCCATAGATACATTTAATAACACATTTGTACATGGCAAAACAGACCATCCATAAATCATACCAATAAGGGTTTGAAGTGTATGTCCTATATCTGACAGATATAAGAAAACTCTGACAAAATAAAACATTTAGACACGTTTGGTCACATTATTCAAGGCACTTTTACCCCCTATTCACTTTGAGTAATTTCTACGGTCCGGCGTTGACTGTGAGCGCCGTAGAGGAAAATAACCGTGTCCTTGTTTGTGAGTCTCTGCTTCCGATGCATGTTCATTATTAGTTTATAGTTCAAACCAGTCGGACGGGACAGACGGTTTGTGAGAAGACCTCTTCGAAATGATGACGCCGGCGACAGAGAGGTCGGGCGTAAAGCTTGTGGATGTCGTGTTCGTGTGAGTCTCCTCTTTCGTGTCAGGTTTTACAGACGATTTTGTGACGATGTTCTCATCTGGATTCTCTCATGTGTAGAAATCAAAGCTTTCACAAGCCCCATGCTATGGAATAAGGGGACGCTTTATATTGGAGGAAATTGATTGAGCTGCAGCCACTGCAAAGAACGGTAAGTCTCTAGCACAAACACACGGGGAGCTATGAAATATTCAAAATGACGCCACGTGTGATGCATGAGCGCGTCAATCGACTTTAGGGTTAACCCCGTATTCAACCAGCCTTCCCCATCTCTATCATGAGCCGCCTCCAAGGTCATTTTAGAGAATTTGGCAGTACATCCAAACGGCCTCGCAACCACAGACCACGTGTGTGGCGTCATGTGGGCGAGTGGTTTGCTGATGTCAACGTTGTGAACAAAGTGCACCATGGTGGCAGTGGGTTTATTTTATGGGCAGGCATGATCTACGAACAACGAACACATTTCCATTTTATCGATAGGAATTTGAATGCAGAGAGAAACATCAAACAGATACATAAAAAATGTAAAATAAGTCTTCTTATTGGGTAAATCCATTTGAATTGGACCTGAATACCAAAACATTCAAGAGACAAAGGTGTCAGAGTTTACCCATTTTGCATACCCCACCATACCATGAGACATCCATGTCTTTATCACTGGAAAAGATAAACGGTTGAGATTGATATCATTTAGAAGCTTACAAACAGGGTTGTCAGACCATTTTATACTCTCTGAAACCTTTAATGTAAATGATCTAAAAACATATGTTTTGTGTTGTGCTCACCATCGGTTGAGACACAACATACTCTTGAATGCAGGGTGGTATCCTGTTTTGGCTAATAAAATGTACTAAAATGGGAATCAAATAGAAATGTCAACTTTCAAATGATATCACAAAATGTTTGGTGTCCACACATCAGAGAATGTTGATTTGACTGGGAATATCTATTGATTTTAAATTATACTGTCAATCCTCCATAGGAAACCTATTGAAATCATATAAATAAATAGATAATAGAATAGACATGACCATTTAAGTTGACATTCGAAGGTGGGTGGACCAGAGGTCTTTGTGGTAGTAATTAGAAGTTAACACTTCAATGGTGTACCAGCTAAAGCGTACTCCCTACCCCTGTCTCTGTAAAAAGCTGAGGGACGGGCTGGATAAATGTAACCAGTCTCAGATTCATTGACAGAGCTACTAATGCAAGGACAGACGAGCCATAATACCGCAATTATAGTTTTAACCATGTTTTGAGGCTATATAGTGTATTTACATTGGAGTAAAACAAGCTTATATGTTGGGTTCTGATGGGATATGACAGTTGAACTAAACTCATGAGGCATTCATAAGTTGTATTCTTCAAGAATTAAAGGATATCAAACTCAACCGTTTATCTTTTCCAGTGATGAAGACATGGATGTTTCCTGGTATGGTGGGGTATGCAAAATTGGTCAATTTTGAGCACCTTTATCCCCTAAATGTTTTGGCATTCAGGTCCAAAAAGTCCCTTTCTGACCACTTCTTCCATGGGCAAACATGTATGGATTATTTATTTATTTTTATCAAGAGGGATGCTGTCAAAAAGTGATTGAATTGAAGTGGATTTACCCTATTGCTAGGCTTTCACTGGCGGAGAAACAGTGTGGCTTTTCCATGCCAGTGAGAATTTTGTTTTCTCAGATTGTTCATTGGGAGGAAGGCTGCTTAACATTTTTTTTAACGTTTGTATCATAAACCAAGTTTTAGAAAATCATGATTTAAATTGGCCATTTTAGACCCTTTTACACCTATACATACATGCCTCTTGTAAGCTCCTATGATCTGTGAACCATACATGATACAAGCAACATCTTCGTATCATGCTACTTATAGCGTTCTCTCAAATATGGACTATGTGTAGATTCTGAAATACACATTTTCACATTCATTTATTCAACGTTGAGTGAGTGCTTGTCTTTGGAAGAGTGTCAATATAGGCGTGATAACAGTATATATACAGTACATAAAACAGGGCTGAAAAGTGACTGGTAGCAGGAATAAATAAATACTTACTGTAATATATAGTAATCAATATATATAAATGTCAACAGGAGTAATAGTGACCACTAGCAGGATAAATAAAGTTACAGTTCATATAAGGAAATCAGTCAATTTAAATGAATTCATCAGGCCCTTATCGATGGATTCCACATGACTGGGAATACAGATGTGCATCTGTTGGTCAAAGATACCTTTAACAATATGGGCCTCACAATTGGTCTCAGGATCTCGTCACCGTATCTTTCTGCATTCAAATGGCTTGACAACAGCTCGGGTGGACATTGCGGTCACTATGCGAATTGCACGCTCCCTCGAAACTTGAGACATCTGTGGCATTGTGTTGTGTTACAAAACTGCACATTTTAGAGTGGCATTTTATTGCACCTGTGTAATGTTAATGCTGTTTAATCAGCTTCTTGATTTGCTACACCTGTCAGGTCGATGAATTGTTTTGTCAAGTAGCACTAACAGATGTAAACAAATGTGTGCACGAAATTTGAGAGAATTTTTTTTGTGTGAGTTTCTTTCACTGCAAATCTACCATTCCAGTGTTTTACTTGCTATATTGTATTTACTTCGCCACCATGGCCTTTTTTTACCTTTACCTTCCTTATCTCACCTCATTTGCTCACATTGTATATAGACTTATTTTTCTACTGTATTATTGACTGTATGTTTGTGTAACTCTGTGTTGTTGTATGTGTCAAACTGCTTTGCTTTATCTTGGCCAGGTCGCAGTTGTAAATGAGAACTTGTTCTCAACTTGCCTACCTGGTTAAATAAAATTAAATAAAGGTGAAATAAAAATGTTAAAAAGAATTTCAGCTCATGAAACATGGTACCAACACTTTACATGTTGCGTTTATATTTTTGTTCAGTGTAGATACAATGCCTTCAGAAAGTATTCATACCCCTTGACTTCCACATTTTGTTACAGCATGAATTCAAAATGGATTACATTTATTTTTTTTCTCACCCATTTCGACACAATACCCCATAATGACAAAGTGAAAAAATGTTTTTAGAAATGTTTGCACATTTATTGAAAATGAAATACAGAAATATCTAATTGACATAAGTATTCACACCCCGGAGTCAATACATGTTTGCATAACGATTGTACAATATGAGCACATTATTCTTTTTTAAATTCTTCAAGCTATGTCAAGTGGGCTGTTGATCATTGCTAGACAGCCATTTTCATGTCTAACCACAGATTTAAGTCAAAGCTGTAACTTGGCCGCTCAGGAACATTCACTGTCTTCTTGGTAAGCAACTCCGGTGTAGATTTAGCCCAGTAAGAACTCCAGGATCCAGTTGCAGAGGGAGGTGTTCAGTCCCAGGGTCCCGAGCAATACGGTCATTATTGTGTTGAATGCTGAGCTGCTGTAGTTGATGAACAACATCCTCACAAACAGATGTATGATCTTAATTTGAACAAGTTTGCTACAGCAGGAAAACAATCCTGCAGCAACAGGACATGTGGATTATAATTACTGGACCTTTTTGTAGGGGTTGATACATTTTTCTTTACGGCAAATTAAGTATGAAATGTCAAAGCGGATTTTTTTTTTTTTTTTTACCTATTTAAAACTCAAATACAGTACAAGTTTGCATTTCCCGCTGTGCAGGAAAATTCTCATTAACAAAATAGTGATCAAATTAAGATTTGAAAAAAGTACTCCTTTTTTCTATGTTGGAAAACAATTGAGAGTGTGTAGTCAGTCTGTGGATCTATTGAGGTGGTATGCAAATTGGAGTGGGTCCGGGGTGACTGGGAGGATGGAGTTGATGTGTGCCATGACCAGCCTTTCAAAGCACTTCATTATTACAGATGTGAGTGCAACAGGGTGGTAGTAGTTTTGGCAGGATGCGTTACAGTTTTTGTGAACGGGAATGTTGGTAGTCAGCTTGAAATGTGGGGAATATAGACTGGGAGAAGGACAGTATGAAAATGTCAGTGAAGACAGCTGCCAGCTGGTCTGCACATGCCCTGAGGACACACCCTGGAATACTGACTGACCCTTATGCCTTATGTGTGTTGTCCCATATAAAAACAGTCCTCACGTCAGCCTCGGAGAGGAAGATCAACCAGTCCTCCAGATCAGAAGGGACCCACATGCAGGTACAATATATGTGTTGTTTTTCTAGAAGGATGAATAAAAGGCATTGAGATCATCTGGTAGAGAGGCATCGTTGGGCAGATCACCGCTAGGGCTTCCTTTGTTGTCCATAATGGACTTGCTTAGTCCCCTCCTGTACTCTCTGTTCACCCACAACTGCATTGCCAAGCACGACTCCAACACCACCATTAAGTTTGATGACCAACAACGATGAGACAGCCTATAGGGAGGAGGTCAGAGACCTGGCAGTGTGGTGCCAGAACAACCACTTCTTCCTCAACGTGAGCAAGACAAAGGATTTGATCATGGACTACAGGAAAAGGAGGGCCAAATATCTCCCGATTCACATCTACAGGGCTGTAGTGGAGTGGTTCAAGTTTCAAGTTCCTCGGTGTCCACATCACCAACAAACTATCATGTTCCAAACACACCAAGACAGTCGTGAAGAGGCCACGACAACGCCTTTTCACCCCCAGGAAATTGAAAATATTTGGTATGGGTCCCCAGGTCCTCAACAAGTTCTACAGCTGCACCATCGAGGGCATCCTGACTGGTTGGTTGCATCACCGCCTGGTATGACAACTGCTCAGCATCCGACCATAAAGCGCTACAGAGGGTAGTGCTTACGGCCTAGTACATCACTGGGGCCAAGCTTCCTGCCATCCAGGCCCAAAAAATTGTCAATGACTCCAGTCAACCAAGTCATATATTGTTCTCTCTGCTACCGCACGGCAAGTGGTACCAGAGAGAGAAGTCTAGGACCAAAAGGCTCCTTAACAGCTTCTACCCCTAAGCCATAAGACTGCTGAACAATTAATCAAATGGCCACCCGGACTATTTACATTAACACCCCCCCCCCTTTGTTTTTACACTGCTGCTACTCACTGTTAATTATCTATGCATATTCACTTTACTTCTACCCACATGTACAAATTACCTCGACTAACCTATACCTCCTTACATTGACTCCCAATACCCGCTGTATATAAACTCGTTATTGTTATTTATTGCGGTACTTTTTATTAAATTTTATACTTTAGTTTCAGTAAATATTTTCTTAACTCTATTTCTTTAAATGCGTTGTTGGTTAAGGGCTTGTAAGTAAGCATTTCACGGTAAGGTCTACACCTGTTGTATTCGTAGCATGTGACAAATAAAATTAGATTTGATAGAAGTTGGGCATCACGTGTCTTAGTGACCTGAAATTAAAATGACCGGCAACAAGAAAAGCAGCCTCCACGTGCATGGTTTCCCAGCCTGTAGTTGTTGCTGTCCTGAGGTAATATTAGGGTTGCAAAATCCAGGAACTTTAAATACATTCCTGGTTGGATTCTGGATTTCCAGCCTGATTCCGGGAACCTGCAACCGGATTTCGGGAAAACCAGGTAATGTATTGAATTTTCCCATAATTTTGCAACCCTAGTTGGAATATATAGAGCCGTTACAATACGAGATCAACTCTCTCTGAAGGTAGAAGGGTCCGGCTTTAACCATCTGGTATTCCAAGATTGGTGAACAATAGGTCAAGGCTTTCACTGTGCCAGATTCTGCACACCATTTGTTGTTGATGAAGAGATATACACCTCCCCCTCTGGATTTTCCGGAATCCGATGTCCTGTCCGCTCAGTGAATAGAGAATCCATCGAGTTGGATAGCCATGGGTGGTATCTTGTCCGAAAGCCATGTTTCAGAAAAACATAGAATATTGGAATCACGAGAGTCCCCCTTTGATAGCAAAATCTGCGATCCATCCTCTTTTCAAGTGACTGGCCACTACCACCCAATATAATGGAGGGAAATGGTGGCCGGTTTTCCCTTTCCCTTAGTCTCACAAGTACGCCAGCTTTCCTGCCTCTTTTTCGTCAGGATTTCCTCTTGCGTAGATTGAGTCAGAAGTTCACAAAGAACCCAAATAACAATGTTAGGTCAGAGCATGCAAGACTGTAGCCATACAGCATGGTGCCATCTTCCACTTTCAACATGAGTTCCCAGATCCTCAAAAAGTTCTACAGTTGCACCATCGAGAGCATCCTGTCCGTTTGGTTGCATTTTCTCAAACATAGAATCAGTGAACATAAAAGTTAAATCAGGAGAAACGACAGGGATTATCCAGTTGCAGTACATTTTAATGTCCTAAAACATGACATTTCTACCTTTAGATTTTGTGGCTTAAAGAAAGTTAAGATATCAGACAGGGGAGGTGATATAAATAATAGTCTGAGCAATGTCACGTATACTCCCTCTCCGGCCTCTAGGTCATCAGGCTGCTGATTATCCAGCACACCTGTCACCATCGTCTCGCACAACTGCCCCTCATGACACTCACATGGACTCCATCACCTCCTTTATTATCTTCCCTATATCTGTCACTCCCCTTGGTTCTTTCCTCAGGTGTAATTGACTCTGTTTTCATGTCGGTGCGTTGTTTGTGTTTTGTGTTCATTGATTCTTTATTTATTAAAACCTGTTTGGGATAGAGGGCAGCATTTTCACTTTTGCATGAAATGCGTGCCCAAAGGAAACTGCCTGCTACTCTGTGCCAAAAGCTAAGATATGCATATTATTAGTAGTATTGGATAAAAAACACTCTGAAGTTTCTAAAACTGTTTGAATGATGTCTGTGAGTATAACAGAACTCATATGGCAGGCGAAAACCTGAGAAAAATCCAACCAGGAAGTGGGAAATCTGAGGTTTGTAGTTTTTCAAGGCTTGGCCTACCGAATACACAGTGTCTATGGGGGTTAAGTTGCACTTCCTAAAGCTTCCACTAGATGTCAACCGTCTTTAGAAACTTGTTTCAGGCTTCTGCTATAAAGGAGGGGGGAATGGGAGCTGAATGAGTCATGGGTCTGGCAGAGTGTCTCAGGCTCGTGACGCGCGCTCCCGACAGAGTTAGCTCTCGTTCCAGTGCTTTGCTACAGACAATGGAATTATCCGGTTGGAACATTATTGATGATTTATGTTAAAAACATCCTAAAGATTGATTCCATACATCGTTTGATATGTTTCTACGACCTATTGCGGAACTTTTCGAGTTTTTGTCTGGACGTAGTGCTCATGAAGATGGATTACTGGGCTGAACACGCTAACAACTAGTGGCTATTTGGACATAAATTATGGACTTTATGGAACTTTATGGAACAAGTCAGTCATTTATTGTCGAACTGCGATTCCTGGGAGTGCATTCTGATGAAGATCATCAAAGGTAAGTGAATATTTATCATGTTATTTCTAACTTCTGTTGACTCCAACATGGCGGATATTTCTTTGGCTGGATTGGGCTCTGAGCGCCGTACTCAGATTATGCTTTTTCCGTAAAGTTTTTTTGAAATCTGACACAGCGGTTGCATTAAGGAGAAGTCTATCTTTAATTCTGTGAATAACACTTGTATCTTTTATCAATGTTTATTATGAGGATTTCTGGGATTTCTGTGGCTATCTGCAAGATCACCGGATGTTTTGGAATCAAAACATTACTGCACGTAACGCGCCAATGTAAACTGAGATTTTTGGATATAAATATGCACATTATCGAACAAAAGATACATGTATTGTGTAACATGATGTCCTATGAGTGTCATCTGATGAAGATCATCAAAGTTTAGTGATTCATTTTATCTATATTTCTGCTTTTTGTGACTCCTATCTTTGGCTGGAAAAATGGCTGTGTTTTTTTTACTTGGCTCTGAACTAACATAATTATATGTTGTGCTTTCGATGTAAAGCCTTTTTGAAATCGGACACAATAGGTAGATTAACTTCTTGCAACTATAGGGGGTGCTGTTCCGCATTAGCATTTTTTGGTCTCCAAATTAACTTCTCTAGGATAGGGTGCAGAGTTTTCACTTAGGGAAAAATAGCGTGCGCAATTTCAACTTCGTGCTACTCATCCCCAGAATATAAGATATGCATATAATTAGTAGATTTGGATAGAAAACACTCTGAAGTTTCTAAAACAGTTTGAATCATATCTGTAAGTATAACAGAACTTATATAGCAGTCAAAACCCTGAGGACTAACTTTTTTATTGTTCAGTTCCTCTATGTTCAATGGATTGTGTTGGGCAAACCAGAATTCTAATCAGTAAATTCGCAGTTTCTACTGCTTCCACTGGATGTCGCCATTGTATGGAAAATGGTTAAGGTTTTTTCTTAGTGAGGTGAAAAAGATATTAACCCGGAAGTGGAGTGACGTCGTTTGTTTATGTTTGAGATTTGGGCAAGACATGAAATGTTCCGTGAGTTTGTTGATATCCTGTATTGAAAACAGATTGACCTGTCTTCAATTTGATCGATTATTAACGTTTACAAATACCTTAAGCTGTATTACAAAAGTACTTTGAAATGTTTTGGCAAAGTTTAGAGGTAATTTTTTTTAGATATTGTGTCGTGATTTTGCTCAAATTGAACGCTGTTTTTCCTGGTACAACGGCGCCAAATAAATGGACAATTTGGATATATATGGACGGAATTAATCGAACTAAAGGACCACTTGTGATGTTTATGGGACATATTGGAGTGCCAACAAAAGAATCTCATAAAAGGTAATGCGTTTTTTATATTTTATTTCTGCGTTTTGAGTAGGTGGTTGAAATATGCTTCTCTCTCTTTGTTTACTATGGTGTATCCTCAGATAATAGCATCGTTTGCTTTCGCCGAAAAGCCTTTTTGAAATCTGACATGTTGGCTGGATTCACAACGAGTGTAGCTTTAATTTGATATCTTATATGTGTGATTTAATCAAGTTTAATTTTATATAATTTTTTTGAATTTGGCGCTCTACATTTTGACATGGCTGTTGGGACGCAAGCGTCCCATCTATCCCAGAGAGGTTAAACTGCCTCGTGCTCAATTCTTGATCGTACAATATGCATATTATTGTTATTATTGGATAGAAAACACTTTCTAGTTTCTATAGCCGTTGGAATTTTGTCTCTGAGTGGTACAGAACTACTTCTACAGCACTTTTCCTGACAGGGAGTCAGATTTCAGAAATTTTGACCCCTGATCTGGGGTCGGTTTTAAGGTGCCTGTAGATGCTATGGAGAAACCGACACTGCCTACGTCTTCCTCTGGGTGTCAGTACGTCATCACGCTTTGAATGGATTCGATTGCGCAATCAGAGCCACTATAAAACACGAAAACGTGGAAGTACCATTCTCTTCCTGCATGCGTCTTGCGCAAGATGGACATCAGACCTGCCTCCTTCCAAATGGTTGTTTAGCCAGTGATATTTCTCCGGTCATGTTTTTAGTCGTTATAGTTGTTAAAAACATCATAATGTAGTTAATTTGAACCGTTTTATAGCAATTTATATCCGTTTAGTGCGATTTTGAGGAATTTCTTTGTCGTGCACTCTGAAACTTTGGGCACGTTTCGGGGTCCCGTTCGATCGTTAGTGGACATTTCGAAGGACAGAGGACATCTATCGACCAAAAGAAGATTAGACCCAAGAAAGGATACATTGCCCAAGAATCTGATGGAAAATCACCTCATAGTAAGAAATATTTAATATGATAAATCGTTGTTCTGTCGAAATATTTTAAACGCATATTACGCCATTTTGTTTGTTATAGCTTCTCTTGGCGAACGCTGTATAAGAAAGTAAGGATAATTTTAGAAATGTAATTCAGCGATTGCATTAAGAACTAATTTGTCTTTCGATTCCTGTCAACCCTGTATTTTTTAGTCAAGTATATGATTAGCTTTCGATTAAACTAGATCACTCTGAAAGATGACGTCCGACATTTTGAGGCTTGATTTCCTACTATTTTCATTGTGTAACCACGGTTTTGTATGGCTAAATATGCACATTTTCGAACAAACTGTATATGTATGTTGTAAAATTATGTTACAGGAGTGTCATCGGAAGAATTCTGAGAAGGTTAGTGAAAAAATTAATATATTTTGGCGATGATTACGTTATAGCTCTCTTTGGCTTGAATCGATGCTCTGGTAACGTTTGCACATGTGGTATGCTAACTTATCGATTTATTGTGTTTTCGCTGTAAAACGCTTAGAAAATCTGAAATATTGTCTGGAATCACAAGATCTGGGTCTTTCCATTGCTATGCTTTGTCTATTCTTATGAAATGTTTTATGATGAGTAAATTGGTCATACACGTTGCTCTCTATAGTAATTCTAGTCGAGTTGTGATGGTCGGTGCAATTGTAAACTGTGATTTCTACCTGAAATATGCACTTTTTTCTAACAAAACCTATCCTATACCATAAATATGTTATCAGACTGTCATCTGATGAGGTTTTTTAGTGGTTATTGGCTATCAATATCTTAGTTTAGCCGAATTGGTGATAGCTACTGGTGGAGAGAAAAAATGGTGGACAAAGAAATTGTGTATTTTGCTAACGTGTTTAGCTAATAGATTTACATATTGTGTCTTCCCTGTAAAACATTTTAAAAATCTGAAATGGTGGCTTTATTCACAAGATCTGTATCTTTCATCTGGTGTCTTGGACTTGTGATTTAATGATATTTAGATGCTACTATCTACTTGTGAAGCTATGCTAGCTATGCTAATCAGTGTGTGGGGGGGGTGGGGGGTGATCCCGGACCCGGGGTAGAGGCTCGTGAAAGGTTAACATGATGTTTATCTTTCATTTGCTGTATTGGACTTGTTAATGCGTGAAAGTTACATATTTCAAAAAAATATTTTAGAATTTCCCGCGCTGCCTTTTCAGCGGAATGTTGTCGAGGGGTTCCGCTAGCGGAACGCCTGCGCTAGAAAGGTTAAAACACTCACTCCCTGAACTTGCATCCCAACTCTCAGTGCACTCATTACAGAGTAACACCTCACCTAAGAGAAGCATCAGGAGGTGTTTCTTTATTTATTTTTTGTATCAGAGTAATTACGTCGGGTCTGGGAACTGCTACAGGCTCTCATGCCTCAACCAGATTGCCAGGCTTCCCTGCCTCAGCCGATCTGTCAGGTTCCCGCGCCCCAGCTGACTCGACAGGTTCCCGTGCCTCAGCTGGCGTGACCGGTCCGCTCCTGATCCCTGGGTTCGTCCCCTTTGACGGCGTCCTGCGGCTGGAGCTTCGTGTCGGGGAGGCGGTATTGTCACATATACTCCCTCTCTGGCCTCTAGGTCATCAGGCTGCTGATTATCCCGCACACCTGTCACCATCGTCTCACGCACCTGCGCCACTCCCCTTGGTTCTTTCCTCAGGTGTTATTGATTCTGTTTTCGTCGGTGCGTTGTTTGTATTTCATGTTCATTATATTATTTTATTTATTAAAACACTCACTCCCTGAACTTGCTTCTTGACTCTCAGCGCACTCGTTACAAGCAAAATAGTATATTTTGGGATTTTCACCCTCCAGACATTATTTCCTAAAGGTCTTAATGATGAAATGCCTATGTATGTTATGTTGTAAATGTGAACATGAAGGGTTAGGGGGCAGTTTAAAAAATGAATACCTCCCAGATTGCAGTTCATAGGGCTTCCACTAGATGTCAACAGTCTTTAGAAAGAGTTTCAGGCTTGTTTTTTTAAATGAGCTACAATTTATAGTTTTTGTAAGTGGCTCCCATTTTGGCTGTAGTGTTTGTAGCGCATTCCGGTGAGTGCGGGTACTTCGTTATTTATCTCCGGTAATGACAATACTATTCTCGGTCTTAAATTGTATAGTTTATTTACATATTAGGGTACCTGAGGCATTTTGAACGAGGGAAACCGATGGATTACTGAGTCAAGCGCGCCAATGAAACTTACTTTTTGGGATATAAAGAAGGACTTTATCGAACAAAAGGACCATTGGTTATGTAGCTGGGACCATTGTGATTACAACCAGATGAAGATCTTCAAAGGTAAGTGATGTATTTTATCGCTATTTCTGACTTTCGTGACGCCTCTGCTTGGTTGGAAATGTATGTAAGGCTTTTGTGTGCGTGGCGCGGTCCTCAGATAATCGCATGGTGTGCTTTCGCCGTAAAGCCTTTTTGAAATCTGACAAAGCAGCTGGATTAACAAGAAGTTAAACTTTTAACTGATGTATGACACTTGTAATTTCATGAATGTGTAATGTTACGATTTCTGTCATTTGAATTTCGCGCTCTGCAATTTCACCGGATGAGGTTTTTAATGCCCCTATTTCAGATTACTCTGACGTTTTTCTTGCGCTGTACCGAATGATTTATGAAAACTTATTTGATGGGTCAATATCCTCATGCATTCTCATTTCGACGCCTGGCCAAAGAGCTCTATTTTCCTTTCATCTGACTAAAGTTCCAATCCAAGTGCCAATGCTGTTTCGCCAACTGCAGGTATTTACATTTGTTGGATGACATAACAACAGAGCTCTTTGGCCACGCATATCCGTAGTGGGTTTGACATCGAAATGAGAATGCAAGAGCAGAATATATCTCCATACCTACTGTACAATATGGTGGTGGATCTTTGATGTTATGTGGCTGTTTTGCTTCCACTGGTCCCGGGGTACTTGTTTAGGTCAACGGCATTATACATTTTATCCAGTACCAAAAAAAGCCTATTTTTACCAAATGATAAGGTATAATACAAGGTAACAAAACCCCTTCGCTCATTCCTTCTTTTAGCGATTTATATGAATCAATGATACTTTGATGCCAGTGTAATGCCAGTCTAATGACTGCGTCCTTGTTGAGAATACATTTAAATATGATACTTAATATTGCAAAGGTATTCATTTATGGTTCAAATGATGAGTGCAGTTGATGAGGTTTTACTGCACTGAGACATGGACGTTTTTGCATCTCTGCAATAAACACGATATAAATGTTTATGCTGACGTAACCTTTTGATTTAGGGTAAAAAAAAATTGTCAGAAACGTCAGTCAGAAAATAGAAATCTGACAGTGTGGACTCAAAAGCCAACCATTTGTGGCCATAGAATATACAATTTAGCTCAACCCATCGAAAAACAAATGCATATTTGCAACTCAATGACACATTAAAAAGCTGAATTTATATCAAATATCACAGTCAAACAAAATGTTATGCAAACTTCATTGCCAACTTCCTTCACATCCCTCTTCCAACTGTTAGCAGACAGGGATGACAGGTGGGTTCATAGCATTGACACATTGCTGGTGAAGGAATAATTCAAACTACTTACTTGTCTTTTTACTGTTCATAAGCGCTGCCAGCTGCCATCACTGTATGATGAATGATGGCAGTTTAATTGACAGGGCAACCGCTACTCTTCTAAGTTAAACTTGACAGATCTGAGTGAAGCCTACTTATGTCTATGCGACCCAGTTTTCACCCTCTGTGTGGCACTTTTGTTTCAAAGGAGATGTAAAAATGATCAATTTATTCATCAAAATATATATTTTTTTAATTCACCTTTATTATATATCAATAATTTGGATAAGTAGCAGGTGCTGAAAAGCTCTTGGTTTTTGTACCAATATTCTATTGCACAATGTGAAGAAATAACCTTAGTAAATAAAACTCTGGTAACTAAGATGCATTGTCTTGCAATGCTAGCTCTGCATTAGCTTCTGATGACTGAATAAGTGAGTGACAAGAACAGTGGATTATATTACACAATTGCAATCTTCCAGATCTTTGGCACTCTGCGATGTTACTTTGTATCGTCTTCACGTATGACTGCGCAAACACTCAATGAGTGAGTGACGAGGAACAGAGCCGAACAGAACAGCCAAATGGAACAATTACTAAACAATTACAATTAACTCCCATGTTAAAAGCTGGCTCCTTATCATGTGTGCTAATGAGATGATGAATAGAATTCCGGGCAGCGGAGCGCTGGGCACCTCTCGGGCTACTGTACCGCGAGACGTCCCTCCTCCCGAGGCTGAACTTTTCAACCTTCCACAGGCTAATCCCCCTTGCAGGTCGAGGGAGGTTAGAATAATCCTACAAAACACACTGGCCCCAGTGCAGGATTATCTTCAGCACTTTGCTTTAATCCCACCCAAACAGACTTCAGAAAGAACTGGGCTTTTTACACTGGTGGTTACCTGTATCAAAACGGGCGCGATTGTGTGGGCATGCACAGGCACAGGCCCGCACACGCCAACTAGCACAATCAAGCAGTCGCAAGCACTAACACACACACATATACACACACGCTGTGTAGAGAGGCCAAATTTTGGCTCCTTTGAGAGGACTTTCTGACATTGGACTGGATTTGAGATATCGATTTCTACAGTAGAGCACCTAGACTGATTGGCACTGGCTGAAACTAAAAAGATAACTGCAATGTCTTGTTACTGTTCTCATATAATGAGAACCTGTCCTCTCCAAATTCTTGTGGATGACTGACTGTAATAATTGAGTTTGTTTGACTGTATTTGCATTGTCTAACAGTGTATCACCATAACGCTTTCATCAAACAGAACGCTGCTTTACATACTCACAGAAGAGTCGCTCTGTGCTACAACTAATGGTACAGCACAGACATATGCTGCTGTAGGGATTATGAGTCATGCTAGCTGACTCCAGACCTGTCAGAGCTCTGGGCTCTCTTTCACCCACTGTTGGGGACACACCGCAAATATACTAAACACCGGCTCCGCACAATATACTATACACTCATGTTTGGTTTGGAAATTGAGGCCATGACGTGTTGTAAAGGCCTACTTGCAAAAAATGTGTTGCAATCTAATTTAAGTGCAACATAAAGGGAGTGCTTCAGTGGTGAATGTTCACACCTCTGTTAATACCTCTGCGAAATATTACATCGTATACCTGCAAGGAATTCAGTTTTTGGCTGTCGTTGAATATATTGTCGCAATGAAAAATATTGGGCCTACTTTTCATCCACAAACACAACAAGGTATGTATAATTAGTTAATTACTTGATCATAGCTTTCCCATCACTGTCAGGGAGAGGTCAAATTGTACACAATAGTTAACCGGACGAAAATGGGGGAGATGCTTTTTCAATTTCAGTCAGGTGGAGGGTTTAGTATTTTCTGAAATGTATTCCAGGGGAGGGTCATGTAATGTGTAATCAATGAAATGTCATATTGCTCAGGGTTTGATAATGAGTTGCTTTTTATAGTATTTCATGTAGTATTTCAATGATGCCCCTCATCCCTGATTCTCTGCTGGGCCAGCAATATGAAGTGCGCCTCGTGTGGTCTAAATAAAATGATCTATAGCCTATACCAGCCTTTCTCAAACCCAGGTCCGTGGACTGGTGAGGTGGGTAGAGGAATGCTGCCCGGTCTGCAGCCTATTTGTCTTGAATAAATACTTGCCATAGGCCTACTTGTGCAATGCGCTGAACTATGCATGCTGCAATAAACAAATAGTTTTTCCACGACTAAGTATAGCTACACCAAACACACACACACACACACACACACACACACACACACACACACACACACACACACACAAGCTAGCCCTGCTGTGCAGCCTGCGCGCTCTCTCTCGCTGCCTAGATTTGTTTCAAATAACAGCTGCCCACCAAAACCGGTCCGTGTGATATGTCAGACTTGCCTCAGCATCGATGCCATCGAAAATGTGCAGACATTTAGAAACAAAGCGTGCACATCTCAAGGATAAACCAGAATATATTTGTTTACAAAAAAAGAGATGACCAACCAAACAAAAATGCTGCACAATAATTTCACAGACAACGAGAGTTTACTGAAGGCGTCATACTTACTCTCTCATAACATTTACAAGTGCCAGGCTACTTTCACTGTAGTTTAAAAGCTGGTCATGCACTCAGTCGTGGATTCTTGCCTAAAGGTTTTAGGCCCAACTGCTGCTACAAAGATCAGTAAAATCCTACTTTCCAATGACACTGTCACACATAGAATCCAGGACATAGCAGATGATATTGAATCACATGAAGGTTTTAGACAGAGCCCACACATCCAATTGGTTTGCAATCCAATTAGACGAGATGACTGACATTTAAAATGCTCTACTTCTTGTACATATTCGCTACATTTATGTCTAATGCAAAGAGTTTCCTCAGAATATAACTGCAGGTGAATATTCTGTGTTCTGAACGAGTGCATACTGCATTGGGACATGGATTATGATGTAGGCCTACTAACAAGGCTGCTGCTCAACATATCCATGCAGGGACGTACAACTGACATTTTCCAAGCAAAATATAAAAATGCAGATCTCAAGAAAAAGCTGGACATCTGGAGAGACCGAGTGGATAGAGGCATTTTCGATATGTTCCCCCTATTCTCAACTGTGGCTGATGTGGGTGATGTAGACATGGATCACAAGAATACATTGATGGGGTCACTGCCCTGCTCTTGCTGATGTAAACCCTTTTGTGCTCCCTAACCAATGACTGTGCTGTGTACATTGGTACTTCAGGAGGCGAGTCAATTTGTTTAAAAATACGCAATATCTGTGCTCGCGGACTAGGCCTACTGATGTCCTGTTCAGCTTGAGAGGGAGAGCGAGAAGGTAAGCTTGCTATTGCTATAATTGATTTGACTAAAAACATGTTTTGTTGCCCATAATTAAGTTATTTATCAGAGTTATTGACCTTATAATAAGCCATATTCGAGTAATTTACATTACTATGAAGCGGCAGCTGCAGAGATGGACAGCGCATGGGTGCTGAAAGTAGGATAATTCGAGAAGCCCTAATTCAGTTTAACACTCTTCATTTTAATAAGACTTTAGGGAACTAACAACACGAGGGCTTTGTGTTGGAGCATATTTCTTCCTATTCAATAAACAAGAGGTAGGCCTACCTGATGTGACTCCGATGCATATGGGAAATATTGGGTTTGTCTCAATGACATTCAGAGGCTGCGATATAACCTTCTATAGCCAAGGACAAGTTTACTTTGCTTGGGAAGTAATGATTCTGTCTCCATCAATTGACGTTCGACACTTCAACAGGTTATTAAACAACATTCAGTACTAACTTCAAATCAGTCAGGAGCAGGCCAAGTAGCCTATCAATTATTTAGGCTATATTATTTGTATTATCATTTAAGAAATTAATTGTGAAGCATTTGTGACACGCTACATGCTGGCAGGATCACTCAGTATTTCAACAACAGCACTTCAACAACACGCGTATGCATTTAGCATTTAGGCTGTACAGTATAAAAGGAGGAAAAAATACTTCGAATTAAATAGTAATTAAACAAAGAATGCCTTATTAGGCTGCACAGTGCCTTTGAATTCACTTTTAGAAACATGAGTTTGGCCAGTCTTTGGTTTTAAGGATCATGTGGTGAGCTAATAATGCCTACAGTAGTTTGTTAATTTAGCCTAGCTTTTATATTCCCATGCCCTAATCACAGTCAACACAAATCTATTTTGTAACAACAATATCATAGAATAAAATATAATCAAATACAAAATTATAGTTTCCAAATGAAAAAAAAGTTACCTGATGATATGTGACTGCTGTGTTAAACAATGAATGTATTTTTCTCTAAATCATTGCTGATCAGATACTTCAGTTGTAGCTGGTTTTGTTGAGCTCAAGTTTTAGACAACTTTAGCACTGTTCCTAACTTAGAATATCCTCTTTTTTAACAATGGCCTGTATAGAGATCCAAACGTCTCAGGTGCTGCAGCATTCGCACTTTCATTGTCATGCTCTGTTGTGGTATAAAAAAAAGATTCTGCTTGTCTCCAGTCAAGTAAAATGAAGTAGAATGGCATGAAATGCGTTTCTAAAAGGCAATTTTTTCTCAGACTGCAAATAAGATGATAGATTCATGCAGTGCTTTTATTATAATGGAGATCTTTCCACCCTTGTCCGTGGTTGTCTGTGAATCCACAACCTTCGGGCTACTTTGCCATGAAATGCTCACAAAATGAAGAATGGATTCTAAAACATCATATCTAAGGCTCTGGTCTGTCCTAGGAGTGAGGGTAAATGGTAGACATGTTCTCTGCTATAACCGTTATGTTTTAATCATTATTTTGCCTATAGGGGAGAATCTCTTTTTTTTTTTCAAGTATTCAGGGAGGGTCGGGTAAAAATGAATTTTACTGAAGGGAGGGCCATCCATTTTCATTTCAGAGAGATCTGAATTTCTTCAAGTGTCCCACGGTATAAATGATGTACAGTCACTAACGTAATCGTGGTAACACATTGGGGTAGAAGAACACTCAGCACCAATTCCCAATTCCCCATTCTCCTCCCCAAACAGAGATTTTGTTACCATGTCTGTGTCTGTCTGTGCAGTGCCGACCCAGGGTGCCGTTGTGTCTGTGATGTTCGCCAGGAGAACTGTGTTCTGACAGATAGTGGTCTATATCACTGCCTGTGGAGAATAGACTCTCAATATGTTTTATTCTGTCTGCACTGGATCTGCCAAGTTGTTTGTGAATACAAATATAAATAAGTGAACAAATACGAAGAAACTTTGTCAATATTCCGAATGCTGAAATAAAGATATTCAGAGAAACAAATTGTCTCGATACCTCTGGAGTCTCCATATTTTATAGAAGAGCCACAGATGGTTAGGGCCTAAGTAAGTGTGTGTGTGTGTGTGTGTGTGTGTGTGTGTGTGTGTGTGTGTGTGTGTGTGTGTGTGTGTGTGTGTGTGTGTGTGTGTGTGTGTGTGTGTGTGTGTGTGTGTGTGTGTGTGTGTGTGTGTGTGTGTGTGTGTGTGCTTAAATTTCTCAGAAACAACACATCAGAGTTCCACTTTCCTCAGTATGTTACTCATAGTCTGCCTTTTATTGAATAAACAATGAACTGAGTGGAGAATCAGAACTTGGCTCCAGCTATACTTCCAGTCCCTCGGAGAGAGCATTCAACAAGGCACTGTAAAAGCAGACATAATAAAAGGTCAATAAAAAGGTAATGGTCAACGGTTTGATAGTATAAGCATTTCTCTACTCCGGCAATAACATCTGCTAAACGTGTATGTGACCAATCAAATTTGATTTGATAAATGCGTATATTTATATTTAAGTATGAATCAACAACACTCATACCTCTAGGTCAGGACTGAACTCAACAATATTGTTCAAAAGGAAAAGTTTTCTCCACATCCACAACAACCCTCTTCCTCTCTTCCAATAATCTTAGGTAACTATTATTATGAAAGTACAGTAGCCTTGAGTGTTTCAATCTCATCTCTTCAAAAGCCATGGTAAAACAAAGGAGGCCCATCATCACCATTGGAGTGCTCTTACTTACAGTAGGATTAGGATAGTCATCTAATCTTAAGCATCTGCTGTAATATCACTCAACAAGTAGAGTATATTTCTCCATAATCATTTAGATCAGGTACTACAATTTGTGGAGACTGTATATTACTGTATTGTTATCATTGAACACCAACAGGTTGTCTAATGTAATGAACTCTAGTACAATGCCTACTGTATTTGGATGATGGGGAAACTGTGTTTGCATAATGGGAGCACTTACAAGTGAAAATGTCTTGTAGCTGAATCAGGAGTTCAAGAAGGCAAAGCTAAAAATATGGCACCGAGTTAGGATTCAAGCTATCCACTGCCCTCTTTTCACTCTCCTGCTCCCCCACAGAGCAAAATAATTCAGCATCGGTGGATGACAGAGGGCAGAATCCTGCAGGTTTAAAATTCTCTCTCAACCAGACCTAGAGCACAGAGCCAAATCAGGCAACGAATGACAGACAATATTTGAATGGAGTGAATCATAAGAGAGCTACATAGCTCTATAATTGAACACATGTATATTTCTCTCCCCCTCTCTCTCCCCCTCTCTTACCCTCTCTGCAGGGATGCTGGGTTGTGACGCAACATGTCTACCAAATACAACCCCTTGCCCTCCCTTCCCCAATGCCCGTTTTTGGATTTTGTCAAGAACAGACTGTGTGCTAATCCTTGCTCCCATGGAATCAACCTTTTTAATGATCTCATTGCATTAGTGTCCCATAATGCAGTGCAGATGGCCCGTTCTGGTCTGGTGCCCAGTGTGTCGCCAATCAAAACAGTCAACCCTCACCTTAATCAGCGGTCCGGTGTTAGTTTGCAAACATCCCAATGTCTGTGGGTATTTTGCGAAGGCGACACAAGGAGCAATGCCTCCGACAAAAGGTTTTTGCACCTCATTATCGACTATCAGTACATTCACCCACCCTGTTCAGTGATGCTCACTCACAGGGTCCCAAGCGCTGAATGAATGGAGCCTTGAAAAATAAGGCAATTATTGCAAAACATTTGCACAGGTCTAAGACATTCCACAGGCTTATCTTTTTGATCCACTTGAAAAAAGAACAAGGTCCATACACAATGTTTTTCTCCGGGATAAAATGTTCTCACATGAAGAAAAGGACATTAGATGGGAGTATTCATCTTATTGTCAGTATGCCTCAGATTCAATAGGCTATTTCATCTGGATTATATTTAGGATGAATGTTAAGATACCTGATTCACTTACAGTACTCATAGTCTCCACAACAGCTACAACTGTACAAGGTGAAGATGACATTTAAGGGTTAGCGAGGCTCTTATCAAGGTCTATTAAGCGAATGGAGTCACGAGTTTCCTCACATCCTTACATTCTGTAGTGAAAGTTACTCTAATGTCTGGATCTTGTTAAAACCTCTATGGGATTGGTGGGTCCCCCCGCTGGATGGTTGAGCTAACGTAGGCTAATGCGATTAGCATGAGGTTGAAAGTAACAGGAACATTTCCCAGGACATATCTGATATTGGCAGAAAGATTAACAAGAATTTAAGCTAACTGCACTGTCCAATTTACAGTAGCTATTACAGTGAAATAATACCAATGCTATTGTTTGAGGAGAGTGCACAGTTATGAAATTGAAAATGTATTAATTAACCAATTAGTCACATTTGGGCAGTCTTGATACAACATTTTTAACAGAAATACAATTGTTCATTGGATCAGTCTAAAACTTAGCGCATACACTGTTGCCATCTAGTAGCCAAAATCTAAATTGCGCCAAGGTTGGAATAATGCATTATGGCCTTTCTCTTGCATTTCAAAGATGATCCAAATCCAAAGAAACGCATTGTTTTTTACCAGATCCAATGTGTTTTATTCTCATACATTAATTTCACATTTCCACAAACTTCCAAGTGTTTCCTTTCAAATCTTATCAAGAAAATGCATATCCTTGCTTCAGGTCCTGAGCTACAGGCAGTTAGATTTGGCTTTGTCATTTTAGGCGAAAATTGAAAAAAATGGGTGGATCCTTAAGAGGTTTATTTGATGCTCTTATCTACCATTGAGAGCATGGGGCATATCAGTCACTTTGGATGATTCTGTATGATCTATATCTTTGGGGGGAAATTCAATCAGATTTGTGGGAAAGTATAGCTGGATTATGACATGGTTCCTACATATTATACAGATTGGTTTTAAGTTATGCCAATGTGCCATGTTAGTTTATAAAAAAAAAAAGTGAAATGCTGATTGACGATTTGTTACTTATCTGAATATTGGGCCATTTGCTTCTCCCTACTATTTAAAATATATTTCATTTCATAGAGTGCAGAGATTCAGTTAACAGCATTTGGTCCATATCTAGCCTTTAATATCAAGGGACTTTTATTGTGGAACCACACAGGTAGAACCTTCCCTGATTATAGATATCATTATACGTTCCTGTGATGACAAAGCCACCAACACAATAGCCACAATAACCATCAACGCTTGCAGATCGTCTGTCAAATCAATGTCATCCTATCAACTCATTCGCTGTGCCATACTGGCAAGACAACAACAGCAGCCACTTTTGACTACCTATCTCAATCGCCATCTCATCTACTGTCCCATTGTGGGGTTTGTTTGACAGGTATTTTTGTTTTCCGTTTCATTGGTTGCTCTCTATCATCTCTGCTAAGACTCAGTCATTATTGCCTGCCATGTCTGGAATTTATAGGGACAATATTGATTTGCTTCCAATAGAAAATGTGAAAAGAGATGTTTTGAAGGACGATTTAGAGACTGACTGTAGGCCACTGCTAGCGGTAAACCACTCCAGGCTGCTGAGTCTCTTTATTGATTGTATGCTGTAAGTATTCTCTTGCATCCTTTCATCATTCTGCATTATTTAAACAAAGTCTGTCAGTTTTCTCAGGCAGTCATTTCACATCATTCATAGTCAAATCTTGGAATGTAGCTATAATTCTTGGACATGGAATTGCAGGTATATATCAATTGACTATGCCTATTTCCCTTTGATTTCACTACATTTTTGTGGGGTCAGTGCAGAGGCAAATTGAATTCAAATTGAGGTTGGTTCTTTTTTTTTGTGTGTGGAGGCTGGAACGCCCTGGGATGATTGCCAAACTCCAACTGCCACCAGAGTAGCTGTAACAGTTAACAAAATCTGACATCAAACAGTCCCTGAACACTGTCCATCTTGGATCAACTGGACACTGCGGTTTGCATCAATGGGCCTTGAAATGTGATTAGAAGCACACCACTGCCATCTGATAGAATACTGCAGTCTGTGGTCTGCGGCTTTACTACCAGTCAGTCTGCTAGCCTTATCTCACTCCCTCACTGCCCCACTGCTATACCTGGACATAGTAGGTAGTCTTAGCGTGGACAAACGATCAGCTCCAGGATATGATCTTAGCTCACAGGAAACAAGTTTAAAAGGTATCATGAAGTCAGTGAACCAAGTCGTCATGGAAAATCAGAGGTCAAAACGGCAGATTACTTCCCTGTTAATCTCAGTGTTTCTAAACTCATTCACCTATGATCCTTAATTCGTAATGAGCCAAAGAACGGACAATAGGCAAATGGATCATCCGGTGACGAACCTCACAAGAAACATGTTTTTCATTTTAGGCGCGTGTCTCTGTAACAGCGCTCCCCGATGTCCCGACAACACTTCATTCATTATTCATTCTCAGAGGCGTCACTCGGCTCTTCTCTCCACCGACGCCACCACTACGACAAAGCCGGTGACGCGCTCACACAAGAATATTCAACCTTTAATTACTTTTCACCATTCATATTTCACTTCGTAGGAAAAAACACAATATGTTACGTTAGCTGTCATGCACTGGCTATGGGGTTTTGTCTTCCTCCTAATAAGGCGTCTCGCTAATGGAGAGCCGCAATGACTAATGATGTACCACTCTAGGGTGTATTAACTAGCATTTCACGCTTCGTTTGCAGAAAATGCAAGTGCAAACATGTATTGTGTCTCTCTTCAATTAAAACACAAACAGCATAGCCGTCAATAGATTGCGTAGCCATATATGGGAGGGCACACAAACCAATAAAACGTTGTGTAAGCGCAAAAGCACAATGTTCTTGTTGTCTTGAGCTGAGTTGCTATATTTGCCTGCGGCATTATAATCACTTCAGATCTTCCAGACTGGTACCCCATATTGATGCTGAATCTAGAAGGCTGAATACAAATGTGATTGCTCTACTGATTTCCACTGCTTCGGGTTGCGACCCTAACCCCCCCCCCCCCCCCCCCCCCCCCCCCGCGCTCTGTGACATGACAAATTACTTTCAGCTCCAGCCACGGTGACGCAAACCACGGCGATGGCATTTGATGAAGCACAAGTTTGTCTTGGGACAGCCGAGGACGGAATAATAACAGCACAGAGTTTTGTCGCAAATCAAGAGATAGCTTGTAATGTGTTGATATCAATAAGAGCATCTCCAGTTACAGATGGATCAGTGTCATCAGTGGGGAGGAGCAACAGAAAGGCTGAAAGGAAATGAATACCAAAACAAGGTCCAGGTCGAGAATCTACTGATCCACCTAATAGCTGCTCTCAATGTTCTAAAACAGACTGATAAGGAGAGACTGCTGATTTAGAGTTGACATGACAACACTCCAAGCCATCCTTAGTCAGCTGTCTGAGGAGATAAACAGCAGGTAACAGGAGCAAAGGCTTTCAGACAAAACTATCGGGGGAAGAGATGAATGTTAATATTACAGTAGGTTAGGTAACTCTAAAGCGCATTTGGTATCTCTTATCCAAGACAATTCCGTTTGCCAGGAGTATGTAGGATGGAAACAATAATAAAAAATCGACATCAGGAGGATTTTAGAATATGATATACAGTCCATTCTGAAGGTGTTAGTCTTATTATAATTTTTTATTTTTTTTGCAATATAATATACACAATACCCCATAATGACAAAGCAAAAACAGTTTTTTTGATATGTTTGCAAATGTACAAAAACAAATGGAAATATGACATTTTACATAAATATTCAGACCCTTTACTCAGTACTTTGTTAAAGCACCTTTGGCAGCGATTACAGCATTGAATCTAATTGGGTATGACGCTACAAGCTTGGCACACCTGTATTTGGGGAGTTTCACCCATTCTTCTCTGCAGATCCTCTCAAGCTCCGTCGCTGCACAGCTATTTTCAGGTCTCTCCAGAGATGTTCGACTGGGTTGAAGTCCGGGCTCTGGCTGGGCCACTGAAGGACATTCAGAGACTTGTCCCGAAGCCACTCCTGCGTTGTCTAGGCTGTGTGCTTACGCTCGTTGTCCTGTTGGAAGGTGAACCGCTGCCCAAGGCTGAGGTCCTGAGCGCTCTGGAGCAGGTTTTCATCAAGGATCTCTCTGTACTTTGCTCCATTCATCTTTCCCTTGATCCTGACTCCCATCCCCTGCCACTGAAAAACACCTACACAGCATGATGCTGCCACCACCGTGCTTCACCGTAGGGATGGTGCCAGGTTTCCTCCAGATGTAACACTTCACATTCAGGCCAAAGAGTTAAATCTTGGTTTCATCAGTCCTTTAGGTGCCCTTTGGCAAACACCAAGCGGGCTGTCATGTGCCTTTTACTGAGGAGTGGATTCAGTCTGGCCACTCTGCCATAGAGGCCTGATTGGTGGAGTGCTCCAGAGATGGTTGTCCTTCTGGGAGTTTATCCCATCTCCACAGAGGAACTCTGGAGCTCTGTCAGGGTGACCATCAGATTCTTGGTCACCTCCCTGACCAAGGACCTTCTCCCCCGATTGCTCAGTTTGGCTGGTGGGGCAGCTCTAGTAAGAGTCTTAGTGGTTCCAAACGTCTCAATTTAGGAATGATGGATGCCACTGTGTTCTTGGAGACCTGCAATGCTGCAGAAATGTTTTGGTAGCATTTCCCAGATCTGTGCCTCGACAAAATCCTGTCTCGGAGCTCTACAGACAATTCCTTCAACCTCATGGCTTGGTTTTTGCTCTGACATGCACTGTGGGACCCTACATAGACAGGTGTGTGCCATTACAAATAAATCATGTCCAATCAATTGAATTTACCACAGGTGGACTCCAATGAAGTTGTAGAAACATCTCAAGGATGATCGATGGAAACAGGATGCACCTGAGCAGAATTTCGAGTCTCATATCAAAGGGTCTGAATAGTAAGGTATTTCTGTTTTTTATTTTTAATACATTAGCAAAAATTCTAAAAAACTTTTTTCGCTTTGTCATTATGGGTTATTGTGTGCAGATTGATGAGGATTTGTAAAAAATATAATACATTTTAGAATAAGGCTGTAACATTACAAAATGTGGAAAAAGGGAAGGGGTCTGAATACTTTTCCTGAATGTACTACTGTATGCATAGGTTTGTCCCTGATTTAATAATGAATGGGAAACATATGTCTTTTTTTAACACTATATGAGAACACAATGAATAATGTAAGTCATATAGCTATAGACACACAGGCTCATCATGCAGACAACTGTTCCTGCTGGCTTTCCTGACAACTGAACCTTATGGTAGACCACTTTAATGTTTAGCGTGCAGCTGGGAGACTGGGAATGGGAGAGTGTTTACCATTACCAAAGGTAATTTCAATGTAAAAGCACCAATAAGCACCAACATGTGAAGTTCAAAGGAGCATGTCAAATTGGCTGTAAAATTAAAGCTAAGAGTCTTTATTTTTGTGGAAATGAAGGCATAGATACATTGTTTTAAATAAAATAGAAAAATTATGAGGCACAAGTAATGGCTTTGATTTCTAGATAAAGAGATGGAAAAGGGGTCTCAGAAAACATCTACTAGAAAAAGTCTTAAAATGTATCAGAAATACTGTACATCAAAACGGTCACACCCTGATCTGTTTCACCTGTCTTTGTGCTTGTCTCCACCCCCCTCCAGGTGTCGCCCATCTTCCCCATTATCCCCTGGGTATTTAAACCTGTGTTCTCTGTTTGTCTGTTGCCAGTTCATTTTGTTCGTCAAGCCTACCAGCGTTTCTTCCCTTGCTCCTGTCTTTGCTATAGTTCCTGTTTTCTTGTGTCCCGGTTTTGACCATTCCTGCCTGACCTGACCCTGAGCCTGCCTGCCATCCTGTACCGTTGCCACACCTATCTGGATTACTGACCTCTGCCTGACCTGACCCTGAGCCTGCCTGCCATCCTGTACCGTTGCCACACCTATCTGGATTACTGACCTCTGCCTGACCTGACCCTGAGCCTGCCTGCCGTCCTGTACCGCTGCCACACCTATCTGGATTACTGACCTCTGCCTGACCTGACCCTGAGCCTGCCTGCCGTCCTGTACCTTTGCCCCACCTATCTGGATTACTTACCTCTGCCCACCCTTGACCTGTCCTTTTGCCTGCCCCTGTCTGAATAATAAACTGTTGTTATTTCAACACTGTCTGCACCTGGGTCTTTCCTCAAATGTGATAAAAACACAATAATGTTGACGTAAAGACCCCTGCCAACTAATATCAACATTTATATTTAGTCTTGGTTAAATTGTTTACCTACTGTAAATAAAAATACATTGCCTTGTGCCTTATAATTCCGTTACCAAAAATGTTATATATTTTTAAGATATTTTCACATTTCTCTCCCTCATATGGAGAGAAGGATCATGAAAGTTCACAGAATAAGTAATAAGTAATGGTAGACTGACCAATTCGTTGGTCAATTCGATTTTACTGATATAAATGTTGTTTATGATTTATTAAGTGATTAAAAATTGTACTTCCGACACCAAATTTGTAACGGAATGACCAAATCATTTGTAATGGATTTTACTGCAACTGAATTGGCTACAAGGGGAAATCATAATAGTCACAAACCATAGTTGTGTCACCTGCTACTGTTCCCCTTCCACTGCTATGCATACTATTATGTTCAACTCAAATGTTTTCTTTCTGTTGTCTGATGGTCAAACCAAGAGTGTTAAAACAGTCTGAATTTGGACAACCCCTGCCTCTCTCCCTCTCTATTTCTCTCTTTGCCTTTCTCTCTCACTCTCGTTATTGTCACCTCTCCCAGCACTTACTGACACCTACCCATAAGCCCCCTCTCTTTCCATTTACTGTAACCAGCATCTTCATCCACTGAGCACCGACTGACCCCAGATGTCCATGGACGTTGAAAACCAGTTGAAATTTGGTCAGTCCACCCTGGCCTTGATGTTAACGTCCACAGACAGACCGGTCTGAACCAAATGTGAACCGATCACAGATGTAGGTTTCACAATTTTGGAGTACAGTACAGTACAGTGTGTAGAGCACAATAGAGTACAATACAGTACCGTACAGTACTGAGTGCAGTATAGTACAGTACAGTGAGTTTAAGCACATTTTAAACTGGGTGGTTCAAGCCGAGGATTATGAGCTGGAATTTTTTCAATAAATAAAATCAATAAAACGCACAAGGAGAGCATGTGTTATACTGTATTATAAACTGGGTGGTTCGAGCCCTGAATGCCCTTTGGCTGAAAGCCCTGGTATATCAGACCATATACCACAGGTATGACAAAACATATATTTTTACTCTTCTAAATACCTTGGTAACCTGTTTATAATAGCAATAAGGCACCTTAGGGGTTTGTGGTATGTGGCCAATATACCACGGCTAAGGGCAGTATCATGCCAGCAGCATACCACCCTGCATACCACTGCTGGCTTGCTTCTGAAGCTAAGCAGGGTTGGTCCTGGTCAGTCCCTGGATGGGAGTCCAGATGCTGCTGGAAGTGGTGTTGGAGGGCCAGTAGGAGGCACTCTTTCCTCTGGTCTAAGAAAAAAAAATATCCCAATGCCCCAGGGCAGTGATTGGGGACACTGCCCTGTGTAGGGTGCTGTCTTTCGGATGGGACGTTAAAACGGGTGTCCTGACTCTCTGAGGTCATTAAAGATCCCATGGCACTTATCGTAAGAGTAGGGGTGTTAACCCCGGTGTCCTGGCTAAATTCCCAATCTGGCCCTCAAACCATCATGGTCACCTAATAATCCCCAGTTTACAATTGGCTCATTCATCCCCCTCCTCTCCCCTGTAACTATTCCCCAGGTCGTTGCTGCAAATGAGAACGTGTTCTCAGTCAACTTACCTGGTAAAATAACGGTTAAATAAAATAAATAAATAAATAAAAAATCCAGGCACTCTGTATTGCTTCATTAATAAGAACAGCCCGTAGCCGTGGTATATTGGCCATATACCACAAACATTGCTATTAGGTGCCTTTATTAGGTGCCTATTAGGTGCCTTATTGCTATTATAAACGGGTTACCAAGGTAATTAGAAGAGTAAAAATACATATACCACACCCCCTCGTGCCTTATTGCTTAAGTATAGTACAGTCCAATGCAATAGTACAGTACAATACAGTACGGTACAGTAAAGAAAAGTAGAGTAGAGTAAAGTACAGTAGATGACATTATATTGTACTATACTGAACTATACTCTACTGTACTGTATTCTACTGCACTGTACTGAACTCTACTCTGCTCTACTCTGTTCTCATCTGTTGTGCTGTATTGTACTGCAGTGTACTCTACTGTGCTCTGCCATGCTGCACTATGATGTCTGAACTTGTGAAATATGAGAATGACCTTCATATCCATAATTATGCATTTCTGTGTTGTACAGATCAGAGACACATTATGTAATTCTGCTACTATAATTCTGTTGCCGTGTGTAAATCCATTTCTCTTTCTGCAGTTCAATAACAATACAAAAATGTTTGTATTCAAACTCAAGATGCCATGTCATAGCTGACACCCCATTCTTTCTGCAAACATCTTTGAATGTTGATTCGGAATAGATATTGAACAGAGCTTTTGGAAATCGTGGTCGCATAAAAACTTGAGGGAGATTTGAACATAATTCCATTATCAAAGTTGGCATTTGCACAGTTCTTCCACTAAATTCGTTTTTGAAAATTATTCAGTGGAAAAAGTAGTCCTTGTACATAGAGTTGGTTTGTTAAACTTTGAAATCAGTGGTTTTTGTTAAGCATACTGTATATTTTAAAGTGAGTCAAAGTGTTATTCCGTTACCGTGGACTTGCCCCCAAACAACGGGTCTTAATTTAATTCAAACATCTATAACTTGTGAAATTCAGTAATTCAGTAAAAAAAAACAGACATCTGCAATGAAACACTTATCTCCCTCACTAGCTTTAAGCACCAGCTGTCAGCAGCTCACAGATCACTGCACCTGTACATAGGCCATCTGTAAATAGCCCAAACAACTACATCTTCCTCTACTTTATTTTGCTCCTTTGCACGCCAGTATTTCTACTTTGCACACTCATCTACTGTCAAATCTACCATTCTATTTACTTCGCCACCATGGCCTATTTATTGCCTTTACCTCCCTTATCTCACCTCATTTGCTCACATTGTATATAGACATATTTTTCTACTGTATTATTGACTGGATGTTTGTTTTACTCCATGTGTAACTCTGTGTTGTTATATGTGTCGAACTGCTTTGCTTTATCTTGGCCAGGTCGCAGTTGTAAATGAGAACTTGTTCTCAACTTGCCTACCTGGTTAAAAAAAGGTGAAATATATATTTTTTTAATAAATAAAAATGTATATTCAATTGAAACCCACTTCAATTTGACAGTTTTCTGTCAGCTACACACTGTGAGTGGGCATGTGTTTGTATCCCATACAGCCAAGAATAACACAGTCATTTTACATTAATTAAATCACTTCTTTGTGTGATGTTACCCATCCAGCTAGAGATAATATAAACTTTCAGATACAACACAAGGCATAATAATTGTCTTTGATATGAACAGTTTATTTTTCCCGACGAGAGCTCCATGACCTTCATTATTTGTGTACGCTCAAATCCCTTTGTTTTCCTCCTCCGCTGTTTCTGCGCAGTATTACACTAATGGATTTAATTGTGTTTCATTCCAGCTCTTTGAAAGTAGGATATTGAACAGTGTTCCCTTGAAATGTGAAACACTGATTAAAGAATCTCTCAGAATAATCAAACATTCCCAGACAAATCCATAGACACTGGGGGTCTCACTGAGGCGACAATCAAGGAAGTTCTGAGTAGGAATATAAATGTATTTTTGCAGTGAAGCACTGAATATATATGAAGATTAATACATAGTTACCATATCCCATTGGGCACAGATGTCAGTTCAACGTCACAGATGTCAGTTCAACGTCTAGTTTTTATTTACATTTGGTTGAGTTATCAACTGATGTGAATGCAACGTGAAATCAACAAAACATTTCACCTTGTCATTGGATTTAGGTAAAAAAGTTAGGTGAAAAAAAGACTTCATCACTTTTTTCAAATCCAACCAGCTTTCCACGTTAATACAACATCATCACATGAACTTTTTTGTTGTTGAAATGGCTTGGAAACAACGTTGATTCAACCAGTTTTTGCCAAGTGGGATGTTATTTACTAAATGGACGAAATGCAGCCTCATCGTTCTACATGCAGCCATCATGAACTAACAAGCGCATCTAGCCAGTGTAAAACGCAGACATAATCACCAAAATGGGTGAAATATTGATGTTCCCCCCAGGGTCCAGATTGGCACAGCTGTGTAGCTGGGGCTCCAGGGGAGTGGAGGCTGAGCCCACCACACTAGCCTCACCATTGGTTACTACGGATAAGGAAGCCTGGGCCTTTAGTACTTTACTCTACTCTACTGTACACCACTGTGTCTGACTGGAAGGGACCACACTCAATCTGTGCACCCACATCAGCAGTGACAAAAATACAAACAATTGCAGATTAACTGTAACACCAAGATGCTTTCGGTGATGATGTATCATCATGGTATACTGTACTATATGAAACATCTGGACCCCCAATGCCAAAACACTCAGTGACTAGAATCACAGGGACCTCATACATTTATACAGCCTATAGACGTCCTGTCTCTTCAGCTTATCAGCTTTGTAGGAGATTAAAAACAAGGTTGTAGTAAAGACTGAGGGGCATTTCAATACAGAGGGGGTCAGTGGGATGGATTGTACAGCAGATGCCGAGAGAGAGAGAGATTCCCATCACTGTATAAGCTCCATTTTGGGCTTAAAGGACAGATGCTGAACAAAGAACATTGTCAAGACAAATTTTTCCACTAATAATGTATCCTGGGTGGTGTTCATTGGGGTTAATCCGGTTTCTTCCGTTTGGGGCCTAATGGACACAACCCTGACTTGCTGGATGGCTGCTGTTTGCAAGCATGACTTGCTTGTGTTCAATGGTCTAAAGTCAGTCATGGATTCACTGGCTGTAACTCAGTCTTGTGTTATTGATGTTGAATGAGAGTTATTTTCTGTACCACAGGCCAAGCACAACTGTTATACTTTGCAGGGGCGCAACTTCCACTGGGACGGGGGGGGGACGGGGGGGGGCAGTCATATCCGGTGTGCTTTAGAACCATGCAGGCACCTTGGAACAGGCGGACAGGGCGTTTAATTCTGGATTCTGCGATTTCTAAAGCAAGTGTAGCATGCTTTCATCTTAAGAATTTGGCTCCCGTCTAAGTCGCACATACAGTTGATTTAGAACGATTTTGCGGGAGATTCGTGGGACAGTGCAACCTAAATGAAGATCTTTTGGGGGCAGCAATTTAATTACTGTTTCCTGAGTAAATTAGAGCCGGTGGTGTTAAACTACTGTATATAGCCTTCCTGTATTTTGTGTGGAAGGACCACCAGACGGCAAGCTGGTCCCACGGATAGTAGCCCAGCCCAGCATGTGAGTCAAGGTGATCAGAGGCAATTAAGCACTGTTGACAGAACTAATGACCTATTCTCTTCACAATACGAGAGAGAGGAGGGAACCGGCAGCAGGGGAGACTGGAGAAAAATAATAGTTATTGCTTCTCCAAAGGAGAGGACTTACCGGATGGAAGGGAGAAGAAGAGGACAAACTACCTCTGGGGAATGGCAACCACGGACCCGCACCACCACCCGAAAGGAGCTCTCCACGAACGGATAGTTAAGGCAGTGACACACCTGTGATTTATGTTATAGTTACTCACTTTGTGTTCCTTAGTCGTGTAAAGAAGGTGATTTGTGTTTTTCTTGTGAGATCATCCTTGATTGTATGTGATTGTTTGAGAAGAAGGAAATACCTCAATAGAGAACTTTGTTCAATGTAAGAAAACCTGCTCCCGACTCGTTAATTCCACTTTTCCACTTTAGAGCAACCTAAAAATACTTGGTCATCTCACATTTGTTTCAGTCAAAGCACATTCAGCATGGTAGCCTACATTAGCCTTTTTTGTTGTTGGATTACTCAGATAACCATCCTAAAATCTCATAAAAAATGTTGTTTGTGTTTTTGGTCTAACAGTAAAGCTGTACTATGCTATTATAGTTGGTTCTGTTATGTAGAATGCTAATGAATCATTATGTGATTTTCCTATAATTTTTTTGAGATTTTATCTATCTTTACAGAAACGAGAGACCACGTGCGGCTGATTTATGAAAATCTGGGAATATGTGGCTGATGAAACATTTCTGGTTGGTCTCAGGGAATGTAAAACAGTTAGGAAGGGAGACTTAAAACAGAATTGAGTGAAGTTGCAGTAAATATATTGAATGAGCAACTAATGAGCATGGAGACTGGAGAGCCTCACAAGTTTGACAAAATTACCTCATATCTTTCAGTCTGAACATGGCCCTGGAATTTAGCCCGAAAGGATTTGAAAGATGTGATTGGTTGACCATAGCCCTATGACATTGGTCTAGCTATGGTCTTGCGCTGCAGAATATCAGATCTCAACAACGATTGCAGGTGTTTAATATCACCAGTACCACATTCTTATGATATATATTTTTTCATATTTTTTCATAAGTGCAACGTGACTGCAAGAGATAGGTTGGAATGTTTGACTGAAATACTGTACAAATGAACCTTTTTTCTACATTTGTGGTTTTTGTATTTGTTGATAAAGTTCGGAACATGATTTGTTGGTTGTGGGATGTGGGATAAAGGGACAAAATGAGTGACTGTCCCACACAATACGGAACATGTGGTCACCCTAGTTGCACAAGACTCGTTAGAAGGGCCTGTGACAAAATATTACAGAATGACTGCGGGAAATTCATTGAATGCAAATGTGATCTTCTTTCTATGAATTTGGCTCTAGCGTTTGAACGGTTTGGGCTATTGGCAATTATGACTCCATCCCTGAAAGCGAAGACTTTTTAATCAGTTTGTTATTTGTAATAAATTAGCAAAAATTTTGAAAAAACTGTTTTTTCTTTGTCATGATAGGCTATTTTGTGTAGATTGATGAGAGAGAAAAAAAACTATTTAATCCATTTTAGTATAAGGCTGTAACATATTTTTTTGGGGAAAAAGTCAAGGGGTCTGAATTCTTTCCGAAGACACTGTATATATGTCTTATGTTTCCCTCTACAACACTCACCGGTTGCACATGATTCATTAGAAGGGACTATGACAAAAGAGCACAGAATCACTGGGAGAAATAAATGGATCTTCTGTTCAAAGAAATATCATTTTCATCTTTACTAAACTTTCCAATACTTGCCTGATGCATTTCAGTCACTTCAAAGCATACTTAATTCACACTGAAATGTGGCATAACCTGATTTGACATATATTTGTATTATTTATAAGGCTATATTCAAATGTTTCTTGAAATAATCTATATACCTTTTTTTTTCGGATACCCCAAGTGTACTAATATAGAGAATAATATGTTATCGCTGTCTGGAATCAAATACATGTTAGGGCAGTAATATAATGCAGAAAATCCTTCGTTTAGAGGAATGCACTGTACTTCAGCATTGTAAAGGTCTGCCACATCTGTCTCTGTCTTTCACCATCCCTAAATAGTGGTTTTCCGACCTCACCCGACCTGACCCTGAGCCTGCTTGCCGTCCTGTACCTTTGCCTCTGTTGCAGTAATAAACATTGTTACTTCGACACGGTCTGCATCTCTGGCTTACCTTATCCTGATAAATATGTGAATAAAACGGTACATATATAAATTATCACCAAACAAAACATTTTCTGATTGTGATTTATTGATACAAGTGGTGCATGCCGGCAGTCAATCACGTAACCTCTCACTCCCACTGTGAGCCATTCAGTGTTGTTGTTTATATATGTAGCTAGTGAGCTAAGCTGTAGCATTAGATATGCCTTTCAAAAGGAGACAAATCACAAATGCGGAAATTCTGGAGATAATTTTTTTTTTTGACAATGAGTCTGAGTATGAAAGTCAGGAATAGGATTCTGACAGTGATAGTGAGGAGCTGCCCTCCAACCTTGTAGCCATTGAGAACCCCTTGTCCACTGATGAAGTCCCAGGTCCCTTTGAAGATGCTGGTGGTGATGGAGGTAGACCGACAGTGGATGAAGTACAGGAGTTCTGTGGTAGCTGGAAGGCTGCCAGCCATTTCACCCCTCCTGGCCCTGCTGTTTGCTTTGATGAATCCCAGGATGGAGTGCAAAGCCCCATGCCATTTCCATCTGAGGCAGAGTGCTTCAAGTTTTTTCTGACAGGGGAGCTGGTGGGAGACATAGTAGAGGAGACCAATCGCTATGCCTTGGAGCTACAGGAGAAGAGAGAGCCAGGAGTGAGGGGGAAACTTGCTAAATGGGTGACAACCACAATTAGTGAAACGTATACCTTCCTGGTGACAGATCCTATGTTTGCAACTCCCTTCTTCTCCACCCTCTTTTCCCAAGACAGCTTACTAGTTCTGCTACGATGCCTGTAATTCATCAACAATGCTACTGCCAACCTAAATCACCCGTTATAGAAAATAAGAAATGTTCTTACCAGCCTGACATCAGCATTTGGTCGGGTCTTGTGCCATACAAGGACCTACGCATCGATGAGTCCCTGATGTTATGGAAAGGTAGGCTGGTGTTCCCTCAATATATTCCCTCCAAAAGGCACAGGTTTGGGGTCCAGTTCTTTGTCATGTGCGAAGTGAAGACAGGATCTGTCCAGGACATTATAATTTACACAGGGTCCACCACTGACATCCAACATTATGAGGGGCTTGGGGTGTCCGGGTCCATGGTAATGACCATGCTAGCTCCCCATCTTAGTAAGGGACACACTTTGTATGTGGACAATTGGTACAGCAGTCCCACACTCTGACAGCATCTGCTCTCCAACAGCACAGGGGCCTGTGGCACAGGCAGGTCAAACAGGAAGGGGATGCCGGCATTCAGGTGCAGGATGATGTAGAGAGGGGAGGTGGAGTTCAAGGAGAACGGTCAACAGCTGGGAGTAAAGTGGCATGACAAACGAGACGTCCATGTCCTCTCCACTGTCCATACAGCAACCCTGTCGGCCACAGGGAAGATGGACCACCTGACGGGAGAGAGAAAGATCAAATCAGACTGTGTGCTTGACTATAACCTCAAAATGGGGGCAGTGGATAAGGCGGACATGATAAACAGCCTTGTGCAATGCACTCGGAAAAGTGGTTTAAGAAGATATTTTTCCCATCTGATCGACACTGCTGCCCTCAATGGCCACAGAGTTCACCGCACACTGACAGGTGAGATGATCACTGAACAAGGTATTTTTTGTAATTGGACAGTTCACATACAAATCACATACAGCTCCATTATGCAATTATAGTGACAATATCTCACCCACCTACCCACTGCCTCATCATCCTCTCCCTTCCCTCATCCTCACCACTCCCTCATAAGTAAAGTAATTACCTACCAAAAGTACAGAGGAAATTTCATGAGAGAGCTGCTGGAGGAGCACGACACCCCTCAGCGCCGATCCACTGGGGGCCGTCCTGCTGCAGACAATCCCTACGCCTCACTGCACGGCATTCTCCCTGCAAAGTCCCTCAAACTGCTGCTCAAGGTAGTCGCCCATGGACGCACTGAAAAGTCTGACTGTCTGACACCAGGAGAAGGAAGCAGACAAAATACACGTGTTAAACTTGTGACACCATACTTTGGGGAGTATCATATGCTCAAGCACTATTATTATTTACAATGACTGCCTACATCGGCCAAACTCGGACGACGCTAGGCCAATTGTACACCGGCCCTATGGGACTCCCAATGACAGCCGGATGTGATACAGCCTGGATTCGAACAAGGATGTCTGTAGTGACACCTCTAGCACTGAGCTGCAGTGCCTTAGACAGCTGCGCCACTTGGGAATCATAAGGCCAGGGTAGCTTCAAAATACAACATGAGCTAATACTTCTCTGACGCAAATAGCATTGTTTTACAGAGCTAATAGAATAATGTAGCTATCTACATAAGCACGATTGAATATAACACCATAAATGTTACCTCGCATGTCCGCGGACAAGGTGTATACAAAAATATATTATGCTCCATAGTGAGCTACAGTAGGAACGACGTAACACGACATACAGAAACTATTAGAACGTAATAAGGGACTTACTTTGATGGAAACACACACATTTCCAAAGTAATTATTAGTAATGAAAATAACAATGACTGTGATGCGGGCACCAGTCGGAAAATGTGAACACGTGTGTGCAGATCCTGCTCTGACTGTAGATGCGCAAATGTCTGCAGACTTGAACTGCCCAAACAATTGGGAAGTGCTTGGGGAATTTTGTCCAGGTCAGAAATTCCCCCAAAAAATGTATTGTCCGCAAAAGTAAAAAGGCCTACTTTTATGTGAATTAATGAGGAGGTGAAACACACCTCAATTCAAACTGTTCTTAGAAAAAAAAACTTGTCAGAAAATCATTTGAAATTGTTGAAACAGCCTATAACTAAAAACAAGCAGCGTGCCTTGGTTTGAGGGCAGTGCGGTTTAAATATCCCGTTGGGTAACAATCACATTTTGGAATGGTGAGGACATTCTAACATCACCTGCATACAAACCGTTAGAGATATTTGGAACTCACGTATGAAAAGGTTAACCAATGTCATCGCAAAATGCCGCATAAATCACAGCCAAGAAATCCTCCTTCAGAAAGAGGCCTATGTAACTGCTCTCATGAGCACATCATTTGATCATATCCTGAGGGTGTGAAACTATATGTTGTTCATCTTGAGCTAATTTAACCAAAAAACAATGGATAGGGGAACCATGTTCAGAATTGAATAACCAATTCAACTCACAGACTTGGTTTGAATCTACCTAGAGGTGATTTGAAAATTGTGAGCTTGCACATCACTCCCATTGTCTTTTTGTTATTTTGGATTGTTTGCTCAAGTTGGCTGTTGCTTATGAAACAAATCTGAACCATGGATGACTGTCTCTCCTGGCCCCATTTACTATATATTCATAGACACTTGAAATATTGTCTGACTAAGATTGATGATGTTTTATTAGGGGAATTCTTCATAAAAAAAACATCAAAAGTCTTTCTCCATTGCTTTTTCTTAAGAGTTCAATGTGCAACACAATATTGATTATTGAATGACCTTTTCTCTAGTTCAGTCTAGTCAATCAATTAAACACATTTAATAATTATCTCTTACCTAGATTGATGACTGTGGCCCCTTTTGCTTAGTTTTGCTGTTCTAAAAATAACTGGTTAGAAGGACCATGGGTCATGTTAAATTGTGTAGAAATGGAGGAACAAAAAATCTGGGGGAGGACCCCCGGATCACCTGCAAGGTTCTGTCCCCCACCCCACATCTAAAACCAAAGTTGAGCTCTTGATAGTATGAGATGTGCGAAAACTGCAAATAGACAGAGGGAGAACGAGCGAGCATCATTGAGCTGACTTAAGAGAGAGAAAGAGATATATGCAGAGATGGAATTAAGCTAGCCCGCTAGCCCGGGGCAACTGCTTTTCAGACAGGGCTAATAGAAAATGTACTGGCTCGTTTAGTAGAGAGGGGGGAAATGGAGAGAAAGAACAGGAGAGGAGGAGAGAGAGAGAGATAGAAAGAGAGCGAGAGATAGACAAAGGAACAGAGACTATAGCTGGAGAGCAGAGGAAAGAGCAGATGTGGGCCAGCCAGGCGTCCATTTACAGTATGTAGTAGTGATATTACTTCATGAGTCCATCAGAGACATAATTGTAATAGACATGATGTGTCTCTCATGGTGGAAGGGATGTGCAGCAGCGTGGCTGGCTGGCTGCTACTCTGCTCCTATGGACTCGAAACACTAATGACTAGAGCTGGGCTAAAGAGGTCCATTCCCCAGGCTCACTGACTGGCCATTGGGCTCATTAAGAAGCCTTTGTCAATCAAGCATTGAGTGATTAGGCTAAAGCAAATACACTGGCAGCGCTCCTGCAGAGTAGGGAGCAGCTATTGACTAGTGTACGTCTTAATTCATTACACAATCAGCCACTTGGAGCAGAAGAGCCAAGATGGGTGTCTCTCAAATTGCCGGCACTTGACCTTGTGGTTATTATGATCAGCTGCAGTATTTGGATCAGGCATTTATGGGGGTTTTGTCCCTCATGTAAGGACACATTTTTCTGTTCTGCATAGTTTTTACTAATGTGACTAATAAAGGGAATGTTGCATGCATTAGTAGAAGAGTTTACAGAGAATGGAATTGCACTCCATAAAGATTAGTTCCATCTACGTCTTTAGGATTCTGAATGTTAGTGGGAGGGCTTTTCACATAAACTCATTTTCAATTTAGTAACCGTTTAGATGAAACAGTTACTGCTAAGTTTGACACAACACAATTACACATTCTCACTACAGTTGAAGAGTGAAACTTGGAGTGGAAAACAATGCTCAGAATCAAATATCTCTCTCTGTGAGAGACTCTCAGTGTAAATGCAGTCACTCTGATTTCTAGTCCCCGTGCATTGCTCCCTAGAAGTTACTGCAAGGAGGAACTTTGGGAGAGCCTCTTCCATGCTATTGCTCATCGGTCTTTCATCCATTCTCTCTCTCCCCTCCCTAAACAACACTACCTCCCCACTGAGGCAGAATCCTTTAGTCAAAATTACCTATCCACATTACAGCTTTTGAGTTTGCACACTGGGCAGAAGGCACCGCTGTTGTGTTACTAAGTTAGGAAACCATGCCATTTTGTGTCTTTCCAGCGGTATTGAGGCTACATAGAGGGTAGATACCACACTTCATTGACATGCCACTGTGTGGCACTCCACATACTACGATGACAGTGTGGCTGCTGACAGAGGAGAGTGGTCACTACAAACCCGACACCGGGATGCTGGTCTTCTAGGTAGAGTTGCAAAGAAAAAGCCATATCTCAGACTGGCCAATAAAAAGAAAAGATTAAGATGGGCAAAAGAACACAAACAACGGACAGAGGAACTCTGCCTAGTAGGCCAGCATCCCGGAGTCGCCTCTTCACTGTTGAAATTGAGACTGGTGTTTTGCGGGTACTATTTAATGAAGCTGCCAGTTGAGGACTTGTGAGGCGTCTGTTTCTCAAACTAGACACTCTAATGTACTTGTCCTCTTGCTCTGTTGTGCACCGGGGCCTCCCACTCCTCTTTTTATTCTGGTTAGAGACAGTCTGCGCTGTTCTTTGAAGGGAGTGGTACACAGCGTTGTACGAGATCTTCAGTTTCTTGGCAATTTCTCGAATGGAATAGCCTTCATTTCTGAGAACAAGAATAGAGTTTAAGAAGAAAGTTCTTTGTTTTGAGCCTGTAATTGAACCCACAAATGCTGATGCTCCAGATACTCAACTAGTCTAAAGAAGATCAGTTTTATTGCTTCTTTAATCAGCACAACAGCTTTCAGCTGTGCTAACATAATTGCAAAAGGGTTTTCTAATGATCAATTAGCCTTTTAAAATGATAAACTTGGATTAGCTAACACAACGCGCCATTGGAACACAGGAGTGATGGATGCTGATAATGGGCTTCTGTACGCCTATGTAGATATTCCATACAAAATCAGCAGTTTCCAGCTACAATAGTCATTTACAACATTAATAATGTCTACACTGTACATCTGATCAATTGGATGTTATTTTAATGGACAAAAAATGTGCTTTTCTTTCAAAAACAAGGACATTTATAAGTGACCCCAAACTTTTGAACGGTACTTTATATATTTTTTGTACCTTTATTTAACTAGGAAGGTCCATTAAGAACAAATTCTTATTTACAATGATGGACTAGCAAAAGGCAGAGGGTCTCTTGTGGGGATGGGGGATTTAAAAAAAAGTAGGACAAAACTCAAATCATGACAAAGAGACACCATAGCACTACACAAATGAGAACAAATGAGTGGAAAAGTCACCATCAACCCTTAGGGGTTCAAGCAAGGGAGAGTCAGAGAGCCTCCTTTTGCTTATTAATAATAGTTTGTCTATTACCTGAAAGTTTGTGCTGAGTTCAAACTACATACAGGAAGAAACCACATGGGGAACCACTATGGGAAAATTGGCAGCCTCAGAAAGCAATTCTGTTATCAACACATTTAATAATAATTTGTCTTTACTGATATTGCAGTAATACTTGCTATCCTTAATGCCCTTTGCTGAACTGCATTGGGTTGGACAAAAACACTCCATTTAGTCAGAGATAGGTGCTTTTCACTAAATGGATTCTGCATGCTTTCCACAAAAAATTGAATTAACTGCAGCGATCCATATTAATCATACAAATACAGGTTAAAGATATCAATGCAACTTTGTCAGGCAGCCAAATATCTAATCTAATGAATATATATGATGCTTATTAATGCATTTATGTGCAAGGTTTTATGGGATAATTAAGTCAGCTAGGCAGTCGGGTACTACTGTCATGCAAAGCCCCTACTTCACATTTTACCACCAATGTTGGCCCACGTCCTTTCAGTGAAATCAAGTTGAACACAAATTGGATGTGTAAACAAGCATGTGTGCTAATACACAAATGTTGGAGTGGATGATAATTATAATTAACATTTTATTAGGTGCAACGGATACATGAGTAATTTTTTTGTTATTGCATCCTTCCAGTCTTTTCACTCCAAACACTTTACTTTAGCCAAGCTCGCATAATTCCAAAATATAAACGCAACATGTAAAGTGTTGGTCCCATGTTTCATGAGCTGAAATAAAGGATCCTTGAAATGTTCCATATGCACAAAAAGCTTATTTCTCTAAAATGTTGTGAACAAATTTGCCAAGATAATACATCCACCTGACAGGTGTGGCATATCAAGAAGCTGATTAAACACCATGATCATTACACAGGTTCACCTTGTGCTGGGGACAATAAAAAGCCACTCTAAAATGTGCAGTTTTGTCACATAACCCAAAGTGACAGATGTCTCAAGTTTTGAGGGAGCATGTAATGGGCATGCTGGCTGCAGGAATGTCCACCAGAGCTGTTGCCAGATAATCTCATGTTAATTTCTCTACTATAAACAGCCTCCAACGTTGTTTTAGAGAATTTGCCAGTATGTCCAACCGGCCTGACAATCACATACCACGTGTAACCACGCCAGCCACATTTGGCTTCTTTACCTGCGGGATTGTCTGAGACCAGCCACCTAGACAGCTGATGAGTATTTCTGTCTGTAATAAAAAGCTTTTGTGGGGAAAAACTCCCAAGTGTGTGGCCCTATACCCACCCATGGCTGCACCCCTGCCCAGTCATGTGAAATCCATAGATTAGGGCCTAATGAATTTATTTAATTTGACTGATTTCCTTATATGAACTGTAACTCCATTTCAAAATCATTTAAATTGTTGCATGTTGTGTTTATATTTTTGTTCAGTACATAAATAAATGTTCTTAACTTAGTACTGAAAGAAGTTACTTTCTGGTAGAGTCAGTGGACAAAAAAAATCAACTCTTAAGAGATGTGTAATAGCATAGTAATAAAACAAAACATCATGTTATATTATTGTAATTACATAATGACTTTGTATCATTGGTTTTTGTTTGAAAGGTGTAACAATCAACCAGGAAAAAAGTTCACAAAATGCTAACGCTATAAGTTCCTAACACCATCTCAATGAGCTCTGAGATTGAGCCATTCTGCAATGACAGACCCAACTTTTGGCAGAAAACACATGAATGGCTAATTTAATGCATGAGGAATTTGAAGGGAACAAGAAGACATCTTAAAAAGCAATTGCCTACCTTTATAGGATTATAAAGACCTTTTCAATTACTAAAAGCGCCATGGAGGCTGTTTCTGTACTCCTTTTTCAAAAACCTTAACGACCAACAAATATTAATCCTCGATCCCTCTTTATCGAACTGTGTTTGACTATTCAAAATAACTGCCCCAAAAAAGAGAATACTCATAATTTGTTAATTTAGTTTTTACTTTACCTCAACTATTTCTGTCAAGGGTATGCTTTGTGTATGTGCCAGTGGTTCCTACTTCCTACCTTACAAAAAAGGCTGCAAGTTATATCATCAAACCCCACCTGACCTTATATATGCCTATGCTTGGAATTCGAGTTGACTTGAGCTCGCCGTCTGATGATGCAAGGACACAGCCCATTTACCGGCTGCCGAGTTCTAAACCGCCTTTTCACCTTGTTTCATCGCGGTTCTCTTTCAACAAAATGAACTTTTAACAGGCCAATCCCAGAGTTCTGTCACCCCCTTCCTTGGCTGAAGATAAAGTGAAAATCACAGCAGGGGTGACTGTGGAGGGCTTCATAAAGCCAGAGAAATGAAGGGTGATAAAATGTAACCTTTCATATCCCTGCCTAAAAAGGGAACACCACAATCTTGTCTCATTTATTGCTGAATCCTCCGGAATTATACATTATTCTCCCCAAGTGAGAGAGTGTTGCTGTGTTTTGTCTGTTCTTCAAAGCACAGGAGATAAATGGATGGTGGCGGCAGCAGAGCAAGTGTCAACCGACTGATGATCTAAGAGATCATCTCTTGGGATGACGTTGATGGTGCTTAAAGGTTGGAGCACATTTATGTTTACAACGCCACTGTTCTCGTAGCTTCGTTGTTATAACTTACTAGCCATCCATCAATAAATGCAATCGTTGAGGGCAAACTAAAGCGTAGACGAGAGAATAATATACTCTGAGACGTCACTGTTTTGTGGAATAGTTTATGCCTTTGTAACAGTTCTCTTCTTGCGTTGTGTTGTGAAAAATCACTGACAAAACTTCAGCATGTAGCACCAGTCACAGATTTTTTTTATCTGATAGGAAATAAATACATGAACCCCCCCCAGACACAGTGAATAGCCAGCTAGCATTAGCTGAAATCGTTTTAGACAAAATGCACCACAAATATCCACAAAGGAAACACCACATCTCAAGTATAATAATGCGGAAATGTTTCCAAGCAAATTGATATAACTTGTACGTTCCTATTTGCACTTAGGAGTATAAAAATGTACAGTGCTTTGCAACCGTTAACTTATTGCTGGTTTGGTGCTTGTTAACTGGGACGATTCTAACTCAAACACCACCCCACATAAGCAAGCCACGCAAACTAACCAGTAAGTGTCCATGTTGAGTATGTGAAGGCAAGACTAAACAAAAACCAATAAACCCATTGGCATACAATAGAGTGGCAAGAGGAATCAGCAATAACAACTCTGTTACACATTTGCTATTCCAAGTACTTTCCCCCTTTGCGATACCATTAAGATGTTTCCAAAACTGTCCCAAGGCATAAGAAACTGAAAATGTCAACAGTACATACATTTTTAGAACATTTATCAAAAACAATGATTCAATGCTGCCAAAAGGTTTCACACCTACATAAAGGAGAATGTGTCTGACAACAAAGATAATCACGAGCCATATATAACATGGATCTGAACCTGAGCCTGAAAATGTTCTCCATTTATTTCCTATTATTTGTCAGGTCAAGCTGAGCACTGTTCATTGTTGAGACAGATGCTGTTTTCATTCTGGCTCTATTGAAAACAAAATAAACAGAATGGGAAACAAAGAATGGCTTGTAACACGTTCATTCAACAACATCATCCAATTTGCAGATTGGTTAGACATGGTTCCAACCACTCATATGAAAACCAATTAGCATATTAAAACCTAAACACACGTATTACATTTCTCGTCTCACTGAAATTGTATATACTATCTAAACTTACATCGCAGTGTCTTCCAATACAGAATAATATGCTAGGATTGCAATAAATAACGTGTTATAGTCTATAGGTTATCTCTTCTAAGCTAAGCTATAGCAAGCGAACCTGCCCCTCCATTTTCATTACATTCAGTCAAGGGTACATGGGTCTTCTCATCTAGACGGCTAGAGGGATCAATTGAGTGCTGTCGATTCTCTCTTTATGCTCCCTCCTCCATTGGAGCGCAGGTGGTGCACCAGCCCCCTCGCTGCCCACCCCTCTGTTTATTGATTCAGATCTAGTATGTCAACTCTGAGCGAGCAGATAAGGCTTGGTCCAGCTAATAAACACTACTTGGCTGGTTCACCAGGTGAACAGATAAGGCCAAGGGCAGCAGTAACTAACCCAGGGTTTTTGTTCAGCCCCGCATGACTGCCCCACTTCATCTGAACCGATAAGGCTGCTGCAACTACAGTACACCGGCACTGAGCAATCTGATTGTTGGAGAAACATTGTTATGAGGTTATGACGGAATTCTGATTTCTCATGCCATCTTGAAAATAACCTCTAATAATTTGGGGATGTTATATATACTGTGTGTGTATGTATATACACTGCTCAAAAAAATAAAGGGAACACTAAAATAACACATCCTAGATCTGAATGAATGAAATATTCTTATTAAATACTTTTTTCTTTACATAGTTGAATGTGCTGACAACAAAATCACACAAAAATTATCAATGGAAATCAAATTTATCAACCCATGGAGGTCTGGATTTGGAGTCACACTCAAAATTAAAGTGGAAAACCACACTACAGGCTGATCCAACTTTGATGTAATGTCCTTAAAACAAGTCAAAATGAGGCTCAGTAGTGTGTGTGGCCTCCACGTGCCTGTATGACCTCCCTACAACGCCTGGGCATGCTCCTGATGAGGTGGCGGATGGTCTCCTGAGGGATCTCCTCCCAGACCTGGACTAAAGCATCCGCCAACTCCTGGACAGTCTGTGGTGCAACGTGGCGTTGGTGGATGGAGCGAGACATTATGTCCCAGATGTGCTCAATTGGATCCAGGTCTGGGGAACGGGCGGGCCAGTCCATAGCATCAATGCCTTCCTCTTGCAGGAACTGCTAACACACTCCAGCCACATGAGGTCTAGCATTAGGAGGAACCCAAGGCCAACCGCACCAGCATATGGTCTCACAAGGGGTCTGAGGATCTCATCTCGGTACCTAATGGCAGTCAGGCTACCTCTGGCGAGTACATGGAGGGCTGTGCGGCCCCCCAAAGAAATGCCACCCCACACCATGACTGACCCACCGCCAAACCGGTCATGCTGGAGGATGTCGCAGGCAGCAGAACGTTCTCCACGGCGTCTCCAGACTCTGTCACGTCTGTCACATGTGCTCATGTGCTCAGTGTGAACCTGCTTTCATCTGTGAAGAGCACAGGGCACTAGTGGCGAATTTGCCAATCTTGGTGTTCTCTGGCAAATGCCAAACGTCCTGCACGGTGTTGGGCTGTAAGCACAACCCCCACCTGTGGACGTTGTGCCCTCATACCACCCTCAGGGAGTCTGTTTCTGACCGTTTGAGCAGACACATGCACATTTGTGGCCTGCTGGAGGTCATTTTGCAGGGCTCTGGCAGTGCTCCTCCTTGCACAACGGCGGAGGTAGAGGTCCTGCTGCTGGGTTGTTGCCCTCCTACGGCCTCCTCCACGTCTCCTGATGTACTGGCCTGTCTCCTGGTAGTGCCTCCATGCTCTGGACACTACGCTGACAGACACAGCAAACCTTCTTGCCACAGCTCGCATTGATGTGGCATCCTGGATGAGCTGCACTACCTGAGCCACTTGTGTGGGTTGTAGACTCCGTCTCATGCTACCACTAGAGTGAAAGCACCGCCAGCATTCAAAAGTGACCAAAACATCAGCCAGGAAGCATAGGAAGATGAAGTGGCGGATGGTCTCCTGAGGGATCTCCTCCCAGACCTGGACTAACTGAGAAGTGGTCTGTGGTCACCTGTTGTCTATTCCATTTGCACAACAGCATGTGAAATGTATTGTCAATCAGTGTTGCTTCCTAAGTGGACAGTTTGATTTCACAGAAGTGTGATTGACTTGGAGTTACATTGTGTTGTTTAAGTGTTCCCTTTATTTTTTTGAGCAGCGTATATATGTATATACACAGTTATACAGTTGAATCATATACCTTAGCCAAATACATTTAAACTCAGTTTTTCACAATTCCTGACATTTAATCCTAGTAAAAATTCCCTGTCTTAGGTCAGTTAGGATCACCACTTTATTTTAAGAATGTGAAATGTCAGAATAACAGTAGAGAGAATGATTTATTTCAGCTTTTATTTATTTCATCACATTCCCAGTGGGTCAGAAGTTTACATACACTGAATTAGTATTTGGTAGCATTGCCTTTAAATTGTTTAACTTGGGTCAAACGTTTCGGGTAGCCTTTCACAAGCTTCCCACAATAAGTTGGGTGAATTTTGGCCCATTCCTCCTGACAGAGCTGGTGTAACTGAATCAGGTTTGTAGGCCTCCTTAATCGCACACGCTTTTTCAGTTCTGCCCACAAATTTTCTGTAAGATTGAGGTCAGGGCTTTGTGATGGCCACTCCAATACCTTGACTTTGTTGTCCTTAAGCCATTTTGCCACAACTGTGGAAGTATGCTTGGGGTCATTGTCCAGTTGGAAGACCCATTTGCGACCAAGCTTTAACTTCCTGACTGATGTCTTGAGATGTTGCTTCAATATATCCACATAATTTTACTTTCTAATGATGCCATCTATTTTGTGAAGTGCACCAGTCCCTCCTGCAGCAAACGTGCTTCACCGTTGGGATGGTGTTCCTCGGCTTGCAAGCCGCCCCTTCGTCCTCCAAACATAACGATGGTCATTATGGTCAAACAGTTACATTTTTGTTTCATCAGACCAGAGGACATTTCTCCAAAAAGTACGATCTTTGTCCCTATGTGCAGTTGCAAACCGTAGTCTGGCTTTTCTATGGCGGTTTTGGAGCAGTGATTTCTTCCTTGCTGAGCAGCCTTTCAGGTTATGTCGATCTAGGACTCGTTTTACTGTGGATATAGATACTTTTGTACCTGTTTCCTCCAGCATCTTCACAAGGTCCTTTGCTGTTGTTCTGGGATTGATTTGCACTTTTCGCACCAAAGTACGTTCATCTCTAGGAGACAGAACGCGTCTCCTTCCTGAGCGGTATGACGGCTGCGTGGTCCCATGTTGTTTATATTTGCATACTATTGTTTGTACAGATGAACGTGGTACCTTCAGGCGTTTGGAAATTGCTCCCAAGGATGAACCAGACTTGTGAGGTCTACAGTATTTTTTCTGAGGTCTTGGCTGATTTCTTTAGATTTTTCCATGATGTCAAGCAAAGAGGCACTGAGTTTGAAGGTAGGGCTTGAAATATATCCACAGGTACAACTCCAATTGACTCAAATGATGTCAATTAGCCTATCAGAAGCTTTTAAAGTCATGACATCATTTTCTGGAATGTCCATACCTGTTTAAAGGCAGAGTCAAGTAAGTGTATGTAAACTTCTGACCCACTGGAATTGTGATACAGTGAATTATAAGTGAAATAATCTGTCTGTAAACAATTGTTGGAAAAATGACTTGTGTCATACACAAAGTAGATGTCCTGACCGACTTGCCAAAACTATAGTTTGTTAAGAAGAAGTGTGTGGAGTGGTTGAAAAATTAGGTTTAATGACTCCAACCTAAGTGTATGTAAACTTCCGACTTCAACTGTCTATATATATATACACACAGTTGAAATATATAAATATAAATATATATTAGGTGAATGGTATGAACATTGGATTGCACAGAGTGTATGTTGACAGCAATACCAACTTTCAGTCCGTTTCTGTCCAAATTCAGTTGAAGACAGTGACAGTATTTAGTAAACGGCAGCAATGTGTATTTCTTCTATATCACAAGCCTTTTCTACTGGAGCTCTTCTGATCTCTGATCATTGGAACACTAATTATTTCATAGATTAAAATCCAGAGCTCCATGGACATTTACTGAGCCAGGTTTATAGCAGCCATTCACAACAGGTTCTTCATTATAACCTCACAAGGTCATTTCACCTCAAGAGAATGGAGGACGAATGAGAGTGCACGCACGCACGCACACACACACACACACACACGCACGCGCACACATACACACGTTCACACCTTTGATTGCTTTCACCTCAAGAGAATTGAGGAAGAATGAGAGTGCAGGCACACACACACACACACACGGACACTTTCACACCTTTGATTGCTTTGAATTATGAATTTAGCCGTTGAGTTCTAATCTTTCTAGTTGGATGAATAATTTTCTTTCAGATTGCTTATGCATTCTGTTTTTCATAGAAATTATAGGTGAAGAGCGGTGTTATTTGTGCCTAACGATATAAAGTCAGAGCTACAGAGCGAGAGGTTGTTTTGTCTGGCTATAACTTTTCTTTGCTACACCTGTCACAATATATGACCTTCAACCCATTCTGTGAGGGAAATAGCATGCGAATGTCACTCTTCAGCAATGCCAAAAGTGGCAGACATTTGGATATTCTGTCGATTGATGCTCTCGGTCCAGCAAACTCATACGCCAGATTACTAGATCTGAGAGAACATGCACGTCTCAAGGGGGACATTTTGATCTTACAAATCACCCTCGAAGACATTGACATAGCTCCATGTTTTCGCACCCGTATTTGGATCACGTCGTGGTTTTGATTCAATGTCAATGATAATGAGATTTTTAAAGTCTCCTTTATAACGATCTTGATTTTAAGATAAATTGCAATTATCCGATCATTCCATTTGTCAAAGTAAAGTGCATGAGGCAAAGAGTCCATGTTTTTAAGTTAAATAACCCTGGAAAAATAGAGCTATTAACTGCAATGTTAGAACTGATTTCATTTAATGAGAGGCCTTGATGGCCTTTGTAATAGTTTGTGGCCAGTTTTCTTTCAGAACAGGCCTTTTCTTTCCTCTTACCTTCCCTGTCTCTTGTGGTTTTTCTTTGCCCAACACTGTGGATGTACAACTTGAATATTTCATGGGCAAAATTTGATAGTAAACTCAAGTAAAATGTATATATATAAAAAAAATCTTCCCCCGTTTCTGTCACTATACTGAGTATAAAAACGATGCTCGCTCAGGCCACGCTCAATCATGTGCCACTCATGACCAGTGTTGGGGAAGTAATGGATTATGTAATCAGATTACTTTTATGACTAACAGAGTAAAATAATGCATTACTTTTCAAATTGGGTAATATTATTACAGATACTTTGTCAAACAATGTGTGCGTTACTTTCAAATATTTTCTCTACCGGGCGTGTGTTTCCATGATCTGATCTTGACTTGTTTCCTCATTTAGCTCTATAGCGAGCAGAGAAAGGATGTTTGGAGAAATGTCATGACAGCTGCTGTCCATAGAAATGTATAGAGGGTGCACTTCTGATCTTTGCCATTGATTGCTTCTGTGATAGCAAAGCCTATTGAGTGCTTTCCCGTCTAGTGGCAAGTGTGCCCTCTATTCATCACTTTGGGCCCGTCTATAACTAGAACTGGCGACTCGAGAGAAAGATTTTGATTGAAAGGATAGGAAATCTGTACAGATGTTTGGTGTACAGTATTTTGGTCTAATTAAGCATCCCATATATAGCCCGGCACTTGTAGACTAGCACAGGAAAGCAGAGTCACAGATGAAAGGACAAACTAGAGATCAAACCTGAGTTAGTAAGTAGCCTGTCTTTGGTAGAGTCGCCTTGCTCCCTTCTATAGTCAATTTTTGTTTTAGATTTAGAGATTTTTTTTACATGAAAGTACTCATATGTAATATATTATTTTTCCAAGTAACTAATCCCAGCACTGCTTGTGACTCTTGATATGCATTTGCAGGCAATCCTTGTAGGAAGCCATGTACTTACCATGAACCCAATATTGCATCGATTGGATCGGACATACGTACATTAAACATACTGTATGTTGTCTTCTCTCCTGCTATATGGATCCAGGTACTAGTCAATCACAGTTCCTTCTCAGCCAGCATGAACATGAGGACATTACTGGACAATTTATGTGTTGAATATCAATATGAAGCACTCAAGCTTGGGCAGACTACAGTGGCTTGCGAAAGTATTCATCCCCCTTGGCATTTTTCCTATTTTGTTGCCTTACATCCTGGAATTAAAATACATTTTTGGGGGTTTTGTATCATTTGATTTACACAACATGCCTACCACTTTGAAGATGCAAAATAATTTTTCTTGTGAAACAAACAAGAAATAAGAAAAAAAACTGAACTTGAGCATCCATAACTATTCAGCCCCCCCAAAGTCAATACTTTGTAGAGCCACCTTTTGCAGCAATTACAGCTGCAAGTCTCTTGGGGTATGTCTCTACAAGCTTGGCACATCTAGCCACTGGAATTTTTGCCCATTCTTCAAGGCAAAACTGCTCCAGCTCCTTCAAGTTGGATGGGTTCTGCTGGTGTACAGGAATCTTTAAGTCATATTACAGATTCTCAATTGGATTGAGGTCTGGGCTTTGACTAGGCCATTCCAAGTCATTTTAACATGTCCCCTTAAACCACTCGAGTGTTGCTTTAGCAGTATGCTTAGGGTCATTGTCCTACTGGAAGGTGAACCTTCATCCCAGTCTCAAATCTCTGGAAGACTGAAACAGGTTTCCCTCAAGAATTTCCCTCTATTTAGCGCCAACCATCATTACTTCAATTCTGACCAGTTTCCCAGTCCCTGCCAATGAAAACATACCCACAGCATGATGCTGCCACCACCATGCTTCACTCTGGGGATGGTGTTATCGAGGTGATGAGAGGTGTTGGGTTTGCGCCAGACATAGCGTTTTCCTTAATGGCCAAAAAGCTCAATTTTAGTCTCATCTGACCACAGTACCTTCTTACATATGTTTGGGGAGTCTCCTACATGCCTTTTGGCGAACAGCAAACGTGTTTTCTTATTTTTTCGTTTTGCAATGGCTTTTTTCTGGTCACTCTTCGTAAAGCCCAGCTCTGTGGAGTGTACGACTTAAAGACATTCTATGGACAGATACTCCAATCTCTGCTGTGGAGCTTTGCAGCTCCTTCAGGGTTATCTTTTGTCTCTTTGTTGCCTCTCTGATTAATTCCCTCCTTGCCTGGTCCATAGTTTTGGTGGGCGGCCCTCTCTTGGCAGGTTTGTTGTGGTGACATATTCTTTCCATTTTTTAATAATGGATTTAATGGTACTCTATGGGATGTTCAAAGTTTCGGATATTTTTTTACAACCCAACCCTGATCTGTACTTATCCAAAACTTTATCCCTGCCCTGTTTGGAGAGCTCCTTGGTCTTCATGGTGCACCTTGCTTGGTGGTGTTGCAGACTCTGGGGCCTTTCAGAACAGGTCTATATATACTGAGATCATGTGATAGATCATGTGACAGTTAGTTAAATAAAGTCCACCTGTGTTCAATCTAATTACGTGACTTCTGAAAGTAATTGGTTTCACCAGATCTTATTTAGGGGATTCATAGCAAAGGGGCTGAATACATATGCACGCAACATTTTTCCGTTTTCTTTAGAAATTTCTTAAACAAGTAGATTTTTTCATTTCACTTCACCAATTTGGAGTGTTTTGTGTATGTCCATTACATGTAATCCAAATAAAAATCTATTCAAATTACAGGTTGTAATGCAATAAAATAGGAAAAAACACCAAGGGGGATGATTGCTTTGGCAAGGCACTGTATTTGGTACATTATAGATATGGTGAAGCTCCAAATTCCAAACTTGGACATTGCAAATGACTGAACTTGAAAGTTACCGGGCCTATTAAATGAAACCGTTTCATTTTGTCACAGTGTGTCTCTCTCAAGTAATAATGGCATACACATACTTTCATTCAGTATGTTCCACATGGGAAAATGTTGATGTCAAGACACTGATACTCAGTGAGTATTAAACGTGTCGGGAGTGGGTGGGAGGGAGATGTATGTTGACACTGTTTGAGATTAACTTGACTGAGCTTTGTAGAAAAACAAAAAACAAACTGTCAAAAAACGACAGGATGTGAACCAGGAAAAGCATAATTACCAGTCTGTATTCAGCCCCAGCTATTGAGGTGTGCTGGGCAGGTTAGCAGTGTGAGTGCTTCAACCAGACTTACAGCCCTATTGCCTGGAACAGCATTTGACATTCAGTACAGCACCTAAGGGCCTGATCGCAGTGATTGTTAGACGGGCATTTCCATGGGAAAGGAATTATGCTGATAGTCAGATGTATCACTTTAAAATGTATACCAAACACAAACAATTGATATCGAAGCTTAACAAACCGTGTAACTCTATGCACAAGGACTACGTTTAACATGTTCCACAGAACATTTCACAAAAACAAATTTACAGGAAGAGCGGTGCAAATGCAAAGTTTAGTAACAGAATAAATTGCCCAGATCCACTGATGTGAGCCAATCAGAGGAGCTGTGGACTCAATCAACATGAACCTGAGCTCAGTCTGAGATCTAACACAGCTGCCAGTCTGTCTATCTAATAACAAATTATAGTAATATACTTCAAATACTAAATGTATTTTAGTGTTATATCAGTATACTACAAATATAATATAATTACACTTCAATACACTTATGAAAAGCGTACTTTCAATTCATTTTCTTTGTATTTTGGTATATTATAAATATACTATCATCAACCTTCAATACATTTATTAAAACCTCTTTCAGCTAGGGGGCAGAATTTTTATGTTTGGAAAAATAACTTTCCCAAGGTAAATTGACTATTTCTCAGGTGCAGATGCTAGAATATGCATATAATTGACAGATTAGGATAGAAAACACTCTAAAGTTTCCAAAACTGTCAAAATATTGTATGTGAGTATAACAGAACTGATTTTGCAGGTAAAAACCTGAGGAAATCCAACCCGGGGTGCCTTTTGTTTGGAAAAATCCCTGTTCCGTTGCCTGCCCCTCCTCCATTTAAAGGGGTATCAACCAGATTCCTTTTCCAATGGCTTCCTCAGGCTGTGACCAGGCTTTAGACATAGTTCCAAGCTTTTATTTTGAAAAATTAGCGAGATTTTTCAAAACTCGTCAGGTGTCCTTTGATTAGTTCCTGCGCGCGACAGATGTAGCTCGACATTTTCTTTCTCTGTAGTATTGAATAGGTTACCGTCCGGTTGAAATATTATCGATTATGTATGTTAAAAACAACCTGAGGATTGATTATAAAAAACCTTTGACATGTTTCTACGAACATTACGGATACTTTTTGGAATTTTCGTCTGCCTTTCAGGAACGGAACGAGCATGTGGTTTTCTGAACATAACACTCAAACCAAATGGCGGTTTTTGGTTATAAAACTAATCTTTATCGAACAAAAATAAAATGTATTGTGTAACTGGGAGTCTCGTGAGTACAAACATCCGAAGATTATCAAAGGTAAGCGATTAATTTTATTGCTTTTCTGACTTTCGTGACCAAGCTAATTTAAGGCTAGCTGTTCTTAGTGTTTTGTCTAGTGATTGATAAACTCACAAACGCTTGGATTGCTTTCGCTGTAAAGCATATTTTCAAAATCTGACACGATAGGTGGATTAACAACAAGCTAAGCTGTGTTTTGGTATATTTCACTTGTGATTTCATGATTATAAATATTCGTAGTATTTATTTTTTATTTGGCGCTCTGCAGTTTAGCGGTTGTTGTTGATAAATGATCCCGGTAACGGGATCCGTGCGTCAAGAAGTTAAAAGTGTACTTTAAATTCATTGTCTTTAATTAAGTATACTATATGTTCACTATCATTTAGGGCTAGGCCACTTTTTTCTCAATTACCACCTGAATGACGTGCCCAAAGTAAACTGCCTATTGCTCAGGCCCTGAAGCCAGGATATGCATATAATTGGTACCATTGGAAAGAAAACATTTTGAAGTTTGTAGAAATGTTAAAATAATGTAGGAATATAACACAATAGATATGGCTGGAGAAAATCCAAAGAAAAACCAAACAATTATTTTTGTTTTGAGAGACCATGCTCTTACAATGGAAAGTATAGGGGCATACTGAGTTCTAGCTCCCAGGATGCAATTCCTATGGCTTCCACAGGGTGTCAACAGTGTATGTTCAAGGTTTCAGGCTTGTAACTTCCAAAACAAATAATAAATATCAGTTTTAGTACAGTGACACAGTCTTGGACATTTGTATTTGGGAGCGCCATGAAGACAAGACACACCTGGTACAATGGGTTTCCTATTGAACATACTTCTTTCCGTAACAAATATTATAGTTTGATTAGTAAATAGTAATGTATTTTGACTTGTTGAAACAAAGTTTAGGGGTAGATTTTTGGATTCCTTTCTCTGCACGTTGAACAAGTGGATTACTCAAATCGATGGCGCAAAATAAACAGACTTTTTTGAATATAAAGAAGGATTTTATCTAACAAAACAATACTACATGTTATAGCTGGGACCCTTTGGTTGACAAATCAGAGGAAGATTTTCAAAAAGTAAGTGAATATTATCTACTGTAAATCTGACAGTGCAGTTAGATTAACAAGAATTTAAGTTTTCAACCGATATAAGACACTTGTATGTACCTAAATGTTTAATATCCATAATTATAATGATTATTTATTTGAATTGCGCGCCCTCCAGAATTGCGCACCCTCCCTCTTAGGGCTAGCGGGACGCCTAGCCCTAAGTTAAACACACTCATTAAAACTGTATTTTAATTCCAAACGCTTTAATTGTAATTCAGTATATTCATTCAAAATACAAATGGAGTTGTTTATAAATTAATGCATAGATAAAAAAAAAACTCTGCTTGTGATTGAACAAGTACACTATAGGTATACAGTGCCTTGCAAAAGTATTAATACCCCTTGGATTTAAAAAGTTGGATTACAATTGATTTAACCCTTGTGTTGTCTTAACTTCTCTTGGATAGGGGGCAGCATTTTCACTTTTGGATAAATAGCGTGCCCAATTTCAACTTCCTTCTACTCATCCACAGAATATAAGATATGCATATTATTAGTAGATTTGGATAGAAAACACTCTGAAGTTTCTAAAACTGTTTGAATCATGTCTGTGAGTATAACAGAACTTATGTAGCAGGCAAAACCCCGAGGACTAACCATTTAGATTTTGTTTTTTTTAGGTCACTGTCTGTTCAATGATTTTTCATTGGGATACTAGATTTCTAATCAACCTGTTTGCAGTTCCTACCGCTTCCACTGGATGTCACCAGTCTTTGGAAATAGGTTGAGGTTATTCCTTTGTGCAATGAAGAAGTACGGCCATCTGGAATCAGTGTAACGTTATGTGTACTGTTTGAGAGTTGCGCAAGACTAGAAAAGTAGCGTTAGTTTGTTGTCCTCCTGTATTGAAAACTGATAGACCCGTCTTCAATTTGATCAATTATTAACGTTTAAAAATACCTAAAGTTGTATTACAAAAGTAGTTTGAAATGTTTTGGCAAAGTTTAGAGGTAATTTTTGAGATATTTTGTAGTGGCGTTGCGCAAATTGGTAGCTGTTTTTTTCTGGATCAAACACGCCAAATAACAACGGACAATTTGGATATATATGGACGGAATTAATCGAACAAAAGGACCATTTGTGATGTTTATGGGACATATTGGAGTGCCAACAAAAGAAGCTCGTCAAAGGTAAGGCATGATTTATATTTTATCTCTCCGTTTTGTGTTGCGCCTGCAGGGTTGAAATATGCTACACTCACTTTGTTTACTGTTGTATTATCATCAGATAATAGCATCTTATGCTTTCGCTGAAAAGCCTTTTTGAAATCTGACATGTTGGCTGGATTCACAACGAGTGTAGCTTTAATTTGGTATCTTACATGTGTGATTTAATGAAAGTTTGATTTTATAGCATTTTTATTTTTTATTTGGCGCTCTACAGTTTCCCTGGCTATTGGCCAAGTGGGACGCAAGCGTGCCACATATCCCAGAGAGGTCAAAAATTACCCGCCACTATGTTCAACAGCAGAGAAAACCCCCTAAATGATATTTTTTCAACTTGAAATTTGATTACTTTTCCTAGAGTGACCCCAACATTAGAAAAAGTGACACATCGCCTTAGTTCATATTTCCATGAAAGCTGTACACCACCAGGGTACAAAGATTGTCTTAGGGTCATTTTTGACCCAGCAGTTATAAAATCATTTACACACACACACACACACACACACACACACACACACACACACACACACACACACACACACACACACACACACACACACACTGAGAAATTGAGATTATGCGGGCTACTGATTGAACTCAAACAAAACTAAAACGTTATTGTGTTTATTGGGTTTACTTTATGTGCAGCATCTCCCCTCCACGACCCCACACTTGACTCAAGTTCACAGACAAAATAAAAACAATTTCAGACAAAATAAACAACATTTCAGACGAAATAACAATTTCTTGAAAGCATTCTTTACTAATGGGGAATGCAATCAGAGGCTATAAAGGTGCTGCAGATGGCTGTCTCTCTTTGCTGAACCCATGAGTGCACGTTTCAGTGCCCAACAGGTCGTAGATGAGATTTCTTTTCAGATGTCCAGGAGGAACAAGAGAACAATGATTTAGAAGAGGACATATCTGAAGAAGAAGATGGGGAAGAATACAACCCAGAGCAAAATGCATCATCTGCAGATGAAGAATAAATCCCCCAAGCTGAAAGAGAGACATTTTTGTCAAAGAACAACAAAATGTCATGGTCCTTGTCACCATATGACAACCAGGGCAGGAAGGCAGCACAAAATGTCATAAGGATGACCCCAGAGCCCACAAGACATGCAGTTACCCATGCCCAGGACATCGCCTTAACATTCTACATGTTCATCACACCAGCCAGCCTCCTGGCGATGACAAATTTAAAGGGTTTCTGTAAATATGGAGACAACTGGAAAAGAATGGATGAGATTGACCTGCGTGCCTACATAGGGCTGATAATCTTAGCGGGTGTGTATAGGTCCCGAGGCGAGGCTACATGTAGTCTCTGGGATGCAGGGAATGGAAGAGCGATTTTCCGTGTCACGATGCCACTGAAAGTCTTTCACACTTTCTCAAGAATGCTACGATTTGATAACAGTGAGTCAAGATCTGCAAGACGTGTGAGAGACAAACTGGAGGCCATAAGAGGTCTTGGAGAAGTGGGTGGAGCGCCTGCCATACATCTACAACCCTGGGCCTGAAGTAACAGTGGATGAGCAACTGGTTCCATTCAGAGGTAAAAAAGAAAATTCATATCTGTAATGTAAGTGATTTTCACTGTTAATTTGATTATGTATTGCTGTAATATCTCTGATTTATGTGATTTTTTTCTGTGACACTGATACTAATTACTGATAGAAATCTCTTTTGTCAAAAGGTCGCTGTCCTTTCCGGCAGTATATACCAAGCAAGCCAGCAAAGTATGTTATCAATATATGGGTGGCCTGTGACGCACAATCCAGCTATGCATGGAAGATGCAAGTCTACACAGGGAAGACGACCAGTGGAGGCCCGGAGAAGAACCAGGGGATACGGGTTGTGCTTGATGTGACAGTTGGACTGAGGGGGCACAATGTCACGTGTGACAATTACTTCACCTCTTATGAACTCAGCCAGCAGGTCCCGAAGAGGAAGATCACCATGGTTGGCAGAGTTAGAAAGAACAAGCACTCCTCACATCAAGGGGGAGAGAGGCCTTCTCATCAAAGTTTGCCTTCACCCCCACCACCACTCTAGTTTCTTACCTCCCAAAGAGGAACAAGAATATGGTCCTCCTGAGCACACTGCACAAAATGGCTGAGATCAGTGATCGTGAGGACAGGAAGCCAGCCATCATCCTGGAATACAACCACAACGAAGGAGGCGTGGACAACCTGGCCAAGGTGATTGGAACTTACAGCTGCAGGAGGATGACTGCCCGCTGGCCCCTGGTCATCTTCCATAACATCATTGATGTGTCCTCACAATGCCTTCGTGATATGGAACAAGATCAACCCTACCTGGATGGCTGATAAGTGGAACAAGAGGAGGGTGTTCCTGGAGCAGCTGGGAAAGGCACTTGTAACCCCACACATTCCAAGAAGGGAGCGTCCCACCGCACAGCAGCATCTGCAGCGCCAATGAAAGCTGTTCAGGGGGCTGAATCTTGTCCTGATCCACCTGAGGCTGCAGCTGGGGCAGGAAATAGGAGAAGATGCAAATTCTGCCCCCCCAAAGAAGGACTGTGAAACAAATACTATGTGCTGCACATGTGAGAAATACATCTGAAAAGTCTACCCTTCCATATTGTCCTACATGTGCTAATTAGAGGTTATTGATTTATGTTCTTCACCTTTTTGTTTTGTATCATCTTATTTTATTCTTATTTATTGTTATTGTTTATACACCTTGTGAGTGGGGGCTGTGGCTAAAAAAAATGGGAGAAGACAAGTATTTTGTAGTTGAATTCCTCATTGTACAGTATATAAGAATATATCACTATGTTGACAAAAAAGTTCAAGACTGTTATTGTTTCCTTTCAATAAAATGCATTCAAAACTACTTTCTGCACATTTCTGATAATTTTTAGGCTATACAAGTGATATATCTTGCTCAAAAATGTATGTTGACACCTACAGTGGGGAGAACAAGTATTTGATACACTGCCGATTTTGCAGGTTTTCCTACTTACAAAGCATGTAGAGGTCTGTAATTATTATCATAGGTACACTTCAACTATGAGAGACGGAATCTAAAACAAAAATCCAGAAAATCACATTGTATGATTTTTAAGTAATTAATTTGCATTTTATTGCATGACATAAGTATTTGATACATCAGAAAAGCAGAACTTAATATTTGGTACAGAAACCTTTGTTTGCAATTACAGAGATCATACGTTTCCTGTAGTTCTTGACTAGGTTTGCACACACTGCAGCAGGGATTTTGGCCCACTCCTCCCTACAGATCTTCTCCAGATCCTTCAGGTTTCGGGGCTGTCGCTGGGCAATACGGACTTTCAGCTCCCTCCAAAGATTTTCTATTGGGTTCAGGTCTGGAGACTGGCTAGGCCACTCCAGGACCTTGAGATGCTTCTTACGGAGCCACTCCTTAGTTGCCATGGCTGTGTGCTTCGTGTCGTTGTCATGCTGGAAGACCCAGCCACGACCCATCTTCAATGCTCTTACTGAGGGAAGGAGGTTGTTGGCCAAGATCTCGCGATACATGGCCCCATCCATCCTCCCCTCAATACGGTGCAGTCGTCCTGTCCCCTTAGCAGAAAAGCATCCCCAAAGAATGATGTTTCCACCTCCATGCTTCACGGTTGGGATGGTGTTCTTGGGGTTGTACTCATACTTCTTCTTCCTCCAAACACGGCGAGTGGAGTTAGACCAAAAAGCTATATTTTTGTCTCATCAGACCACATGACCTTCTCCCATTCCTCCTCTGGATCATCCAGATGGTCATTGGCAAACTTCAGACAGGCCTGGACATGCACTGGTTTAAGCAGGGGGACCTTGCGTGCGCTGCAGGATTTTAATCCATGACGGCGTAGTGTGTTACTAATGGTTTTCTTTGAGACTGTGGTCCCAGCTCTCTTCAGGTCATTGACCAGGTCCTGCCGTGTAGTTCTGGGCTGATCCCTCACCTTCCTCATGATCATTGATGCCCCACGAGGTGAAATCTTGCATGGAGCCCCAGACCGAGGGTGATTGACCGTCATCTTGAACTTCTTCCATTTTCTAATAATTGCGCCAACAGTTGTTTCCTTCTCACCAAGCTGCTTGCCTATTGTCCTGTAGCCCATCCCAGCCTTGTGCAGGTCTACAATTTTACCACTGATGTCCTTACACAGCTCTCTGGTCTTGGCCATTGTGGAGAGGTTGGAATCTGTTTGATTGTGTGTGGACAGGTGTCTTTTATACAGGTAACGAGTTCAAACAGGTGCAGTTAATGCAGGTAATGAGTGGAGAACAGGAGGGCTTCTTAAAGAAAAACTAACAGGTCTGTGAGAGACGGAATTCTTACTGGTTGGTAGGTGATCAAATACTTATGTCATGCAATAAAATGCAAATTAATTATTTAAAAATCATACAATGTGATTTTCTGGATTTTTGTTTTAGATTCCGTCTCTCACAGTTGAAGTGTACCTATGATAAAAATTACAGACCTCTACATGCTTTGTAAGTAGGAAAACCTGCAAAATCGGCAGTGTATCAAATACTTGTTCTCCCCACTGTATGCAGTACCTTTAGCAATACTAATAATACTAATAATAAACCTCTACTTCAGTAAAGAAAACAATTATCACAGGTGTGATGTAATAAAAACAAGTGGTGTCCACTGATTAAATGCAATCTTTCTGCATTGTGAAGAGGGAAAACCCAGATGTTCACAAAGTGTGTGATGAATGACATGTTGTTTCTTCATGCAAAATAGATTTGGGGATTGAAATTCAATTAAACTGTTTTATTTTAGGGGTTTAGTGAAGGCGGGTAATTTTTTACCCTTAGGACAAGGGGAGTGTACAGAATGTTAAGACTACACAAGGGTTAACTGTAATTTGTTTTCAACAATAAACTCAAAATACTATGTATTTTAAAGGGGAAGAAAAAGCGAATAATAGTATTAATACACATTTGATACTCATAGAATAGGTATTCAGGCTCTTTGTTTAGGCAAGCCTAAATTAGCTCGAGTCAAAATTGGCTTAACAAATCACAGAATACGTTACATGGACAGTGTGAAATAATAGTGGTTGACATCATTTTGTTTAACCCTTCCTCTGTCCCACACACAACATCTGTAAGGTCCCTCAGTCAAGTATTGAATTTCAAGCACAGACTCAACTACAAAGACCAGGGAGACTTTCAAAAGACTCATAAAAGGACAGTGATAGGTAGATCGGTAACAATATCAAACCAGACATCGAATATCTCTTTAAGCATGGTCAAGTTAATAATTACGCTGTGGAATATATACAGTGCATTTGGAAAGTATTCAGACCCATTAACTTTTTCCACATTTTGTTACTTTACAGCCTTATTCCAAAATGTATACAATTATATTTTTTCCTCATCAATCTACACACAATACCCCATAATGACAAAGCGAAAACAGGTTTTATACATTTTTGAAAATGTATCAAAAATAAACAACAGAAATACCTTATTTACATAGAGCCTTTTCTATGAGACTCGAAAATAAGCTCAGGTGCATCCTGTTTCCATTGATCATGCTTGAGATGTTTCTACAACTTGATTGGAGTCCACCTGTGGTAAATTCAATTCATTGGACATGATTTGGAAAGGCACACACATGTCAGAGAAAAAAACAAGCCATGAGGTCAAAGGAATTGTCCGCAGAGCTCCAAGATAGGATTGAGTCGAGGCAAAGATCTGGGGAAGTGTACCAAAAACATTCTGTAGCATTGAAGGTCCCCAAGAGCACAGTGGCCTCCATCATTCTAAAATGAAAGAAGTTTGGAACCACCAAGGTTCTTCCTATAGCTGGCCTCCTGGCCAAACTGAGCAATCGGGGGAGAAGGGCTGTGGTCAGGTAGGTGACCAAGAACCCGATGGTCACTTTGACAGAGCTCCAGAGGTTCTCTGTGGAGATAGGAGAACCTTCCAGAAGGACAACCATCTCTGCAGCACTCCACCAATCAGGCTTTTATGGTAGAGTTGCCAGATGGAAGCCACTCCTTAGTAAAAGGCACATGACAGCCCGCTTGGAGTTTGCCAAAAGGTACTTAAAGACTCTCAGACCATGAGAAACAAGATTCTCTGGTCTGATGAACCAAAGATTGAAATCTTTGGCCTGAATGCCAAGCGTCGCATCTGGAGGAAATCTGGCACCATCCCTACGGATGGTGGTGCCAGCATCATGCTGTGGGGATGTGTTTCAGCGGCAGGGACTGGGAGACTAGTCAGGATCTAGGGAAAGATTAATGGAGCAAAATACAGAGAGATCCTTGATGAAAATCTGCTCCAGAGTGCAGTTCACCTTCCAACAGGACAATGACCCTAAGCACACTGCCAAGTCAATGCAGGATTGGCTTTGGGACAAGTCTCTGAATGTCCTTGAATGGCCCAGCCAGAGCCTGGTCTGAATACTTTCAGAATACACTGTATTAAACCACCCAGACACATCACATATTGTGTCATCCTTCTGAACTGAGCTGCAGGATGTTACCATTTGGCCATTGGGGATCGTAAAACAGTTCCAGAGTTCCATGTCTGTGATGTTAGAAAACACTGTCGTGTCTGGAATAATGATTTAAATGACAGAGTGAAAATATTAATACATATATACAGAATATATTCCAAAACATACATCTTAGGCATCAAGGCACTAAATTAACACTGCAAAAGCCTTATATTTGGAGCAAAGGCACTAAAGTAATACTGCAAAAGCCTTACATTTGGAGCAAATCCAAAACAACAGTAACTGCGGCCTGATTTTCAAGCATGGTGTTGGATGCATCATGGTATGGATATGCCTGATATGCAAATACTAGATGAAAACCTGCTTCAATCAGTTTTTTCACCAGACACTGGGAGAGGAATTAACCTTGCAACAGGACAAATCAACACGAGTTGCTTACCAAGAAGACAATGAATGTTCTTGAGTGGCCCATTTTTGACTTAAATCTGCTTGAAAATCTGTGGAAAGATTAGAACCTTGCTGTGTAGCTATGAACACCAACATCTTGACAGAGCTTGAGGAATTATGGAAAGAATAAAGGGCTATTATTGCACAATCCAGGTGTGTAAAGCTCTTAGACACTTATCCAAGAAGACTCACCTCTGTAATCGCTGCCAACATTGTTTCTAGCATGTATTGACTCAGGGAGCAGAATTACTATATTTTAGTTATTTCACGTCTATCAATCTAATATATAATATAAATCTTCCACTTTGACATTCAAGTATTTTGTGTAGATTGTTGCCTAAAAATGACATTTAAATAAATGTTAATCACACTTTGTCACAACAAAATGTAAATAAATCGTAGGGGTATGGATACTTTTTACACTGTAGTTTCAGTGCCAATAATGAGTTTTGAAGTGTTTTCTGAATTCCTGTTCAGAACAGTGCAGAGAAAGTTGACAATGAAAAGTATTGTAAACTGCACAGCTGTGGAACATGTTTCCTGAGAGGATACTTTTCATATCTCAGGAAAAAATATTATTAAAAAAGTATATGTTCAACTTACATATCCACAAAATATAGTTAAAGTATACTTTCAAAAATACATTATTTCTGCAGCTGAAGTTTTTATTTATAATATAATATTTTCCCCCATGTTTAGCTTATTCAAATGTTTTGATGTTCATTTTCAAACTGAATAAGGTTGTAATTTTAATTACACATTCCAATTTTGGGGGGAAATGTTAATTTATTACCGTAATGTGAACAACTAAAGTGTGAATTGCTGTTCCAGCCACAACTGCTTTGTAAATAGTATAGCATGTTAACATTGGGTGAGAAAATGCCTTGGTCATCAAGGTAACATTTACATGACTAATTACAATAGCTAATGTGGTTAGAAGAATATTTGTAGAAGTATGCTTGAAACACATTATAAATACTATTTTTTGTAAAGAAAATACAGGAATTATAATAATTCCATTTCAGTATATTTCACATTTATGAGAAATATACATGTATTTAAAGTATATTTGTTTTGCTATTTATCTAATATGCTAAGAATATACTTAAGTATAAAATGTGTCCCAATTAAGATCATTTTAAATGTATTTAATATACTTAAATGCTAATTTACATTTACATTTACATTTAAGTCATTTAGCAGACGCTCTTATCCAGAGCGACTTACAAATTGGTGCATTCACCTTATGATATCCAGTGGAACAACCACTTTACAATAGTGCATCTAACTCTTTTAAGGGGGGGGGGGGGGGTTAGAAGGATTACTTTATCCTATCCTAGGTATTCCTTAAAGAGGTGGGGTTTCAGGTGTCTCCGGAAGGTGGTGATTGACTCCGCTGACCTGGCGTCGTGAGGGAGTTTGTTCCACCATTGGGGTGCCAGAGCAGCGAACAGTTTTGACTGGGCTGAGCGGGAACTGTACTTCCTCAGAGGTAGGGAGGCGAGCAGGCCAGAGGTGGATGAACGCAGTGCCCTTGTTTGGGTGTAGGGCCTGATCAGAGCCTGAAGGTACGGAGGTGCCGTTCCCCTCACAGCTCCGTAGGCAAGCACCATGGTCTTGTAGCGGATGCGAGCTTCAACTGGAAGCCAGTGGAGAGAGCGGAGGAGCGGGGTGACGTGAGAGAACTTGGGAAAGTTGAACACCAGACGGGCTGCGGCGTTCTGGATGAGTTGTAGGGGTTTAATGGCACAGGCAGGGAGCCCAGCCAACAGCGAGTTGCAGTAATCCAGACGGGAGATGACAAGTGCCTGGATTAGGACCTGCGCCGCTTCCTGCGTGAGGCAGGGTCGTACTCTGCGAATGTTGTAGAGCATGAACCTACAGGAACGGGTCACTAATAAAATACAAATAAAATTGACATTAGAAGCACTTCATGTAATTCATTTTTTCCCAATTAATATAATTTAAAATCATACTTCAAATATGTTAATGAAGTATGATTTAAGTATATTTAAATTAAATAATTCCACTTTGGTATAATTTTCTTAATGGTTTTCACCCATTGCCCATCCTTCTCCCGACAGTTGAAAGTGCAGTGCCCGATAATCACCCTGGTAATTGGCTCGAAACTGAACCTAAACTATACCAAAACTAATTTTACACACATAACAACATATTAAATAAATTAAGTAAAGTATGATGGGGATAAAGGGGGAGAATGGGTGAGTTGATGAGTGAGCAGAAGCAAACAATACATAATTATGTAATCACCAATTGTGAATGAAAAACAGTGCATTCCATTCTTTTATATTGATTCATTGTAATTATAATCACAAAATGGTATGGTACCCTAAATAAGTCCACCGAATCCAAGCAGTCATATCAGTCTACTCTGACAGGTGCGGTCTGGGACAATAATTAGACCCTGGCATTTTATCCACATTCAACCCCCCACCAACCCTTGCCAAATCATCATGATGATGCGTTTTGCATCATATGACAAATGTTAGACCATCATAATGATGTGGAAAGTTACATTATGCTTTTTGAAAGTCCTGTGATAGACAGAGAATGCAACTATATTACAGAAAAACTACAGACAAGACAGAACTGTCCAATCTGAACAGCCATTCAGGGGTCCTGGTAGTCTGGGTAGAATAAGCAGAAGAGAACATGAGCAAAATTGAAAAAACAGAGACAATAGTCAATGTGAAATACTGAACAACATAATAAAGAAATAAGATTCTGATGAGATTGGTAACTACATAATATACTTATACCAACCTAATCTGTATATTTCTCAGAATAATGTATTTTCTTCAGGATTGCTCTGTCTTTGGCTAGCTTCTCTATGAACTCCTGGCAGGGGAGGTTGAAGTTTGTCTTCACAATAAGCATGGCCTTGATGGTAGGAACAGTGAACCTATTTCCTGCTGCTGTCCATATATCATTCATTTGGGAGAACACTCTCTTGACTGGTGCATTACTTCCAGGTAAGCACATGACAACACACGCTAATCTAGCCAGGTTAGTGTGTGGGATGTCATTCTATTTGAAGTGGGAAACTACCGTGCTCCATCTCTGACTAAACGGTGTCTCAGATGCTTTCCATTCTTCAAGCTATCCCCCCTTTAGGAACTCTTGCAGGCCAATAACCTCGTCACACAATGCATCCTCATTGATGGTCACATTGGGGTATTTTTCCTGCAGTGTGGCTGCTGCCTTCTGGATCTCTTCACGCTGAGGTTGCCTTTTTAAAAGGAGACAATGCAAATCTTTTAGATTATCTGTGTGCTTTCCCCATGCTTGCAAGTAGTTCACAGCCATAGTGAAGAATGATTTGGATGTTTTGAGAAAGCACTTTTTAGACATTGCTCCATTTTCCTCTAGCTCTCTCAGAAGTCCTCTGACCAAAACTGGAATGAAGTTTTCATCACGTCTCGCAGTCAATTTTGCCTCAACGTATCTCAGAATTGTAGCTGACTCCACCGCACAGCGGTCCTGGCCTTCAAGCATCTTGATCGTGTCACTGAATACGGTCAGGTTTCCATGGACAAAGGCCAGCCAAAGTTCAGTCAGTGGATCTTCGAACATTGTTCGCAGGACAACAGGGCATTTGTCTTCAGAAAGAAAAAAGGATTTCAATGGCACATACATTTTCAGCACTCTTTCTAGAGCAGGGAGCATGGACTCCTGGCCAACAAACTCACAAAAGCTCATCAGTCTTTCTACTCTGAACAACCTATCCCTCAACGTAACCAAGACTAAGGAGATGATTGTGGACTACAGGAAAAGGAGGACCGAGCACACCCCCATTCTCATCGACGGGGCTGTAGCAGGTTGAGAGCTTCAAGTTCCTTGGTGTCCACATCACCAACAAACTAGAGTGGTCCAAACACACCAAGACAGTCGTGAAGAGGGCACGACAAAGCCTATTCCCCCTCAGGAAACTAAAAAGATTTGGCATGGGTCCTCAGATCCTCAAAAGGTTTTACAGCTGCAACATCGAGAGCATCCTGACTGGTTGCATCACTGCCTGGTACGGCAATTGCTCGGCCTCCGACCGCAACGCACTACAGAGGGTAGTGCGTACGGCCCAGTATATCACTGGGGCTAAGCTGTCTGCCATCCAGGACCTCTACACCAGGCGGTGTCAGAGGAAGGCCCTAAATATTGTAAAAATCACCAGACACCCCAGTCATAGACTGTTCTCTCTACTACCGCATGGCAAGTGGTACCGGAGTGCCAAGTCTAGAACAAAAAGGCTTCTCAAGAGTTTTTACCCCCAAGCCATAAGACTCCTGAACAGGTATTCAAATTGCTACCCAGACTATTTGCATTGTGTGCCCCCCCACCCCTCTTTTACGATGCTGCTACTCTCTGTTTATCATATATGTATAGTCACTTTAACTATACATTCATGTACATACTACCTCAATTGGCCCGACCAACCAGTGCCCACGCACATTGGCTAACCGGGCTATCTGTACTGTGTCCCGCCACCCACCACTCACCAACCCCTCTTTTACACTACTGCTACTCTCTGTTAATCATATATGCATAGTCACTTTAACCATATCTACATGTACATACTACCTCAATCAGCCCGACTAACCGGTGCCTTCTGTAATAGCCTCGCTACTGTATATAGCCTCACTAATGTTATTGTCTTTTTTTTTTTTTTACTGCTGTTTTTATTTCTTTACTTACCTATTGTTCACCTAATCCCTTTTTTGCACTGTTAGTTAGAGCCTGTAAATAAGCATTTCACCTGTTGTAATCGGCGCATGTGACAAATAAACTTCGATTTGATGGTGAAAATATGAAAATATCCAAAATCTCGTTGTGAGCAGGCACTCAACATCAAGGGAAATCATTTCCAAAGCTGTTCTGGCCGTGTTATGAATGATGTGGGCAGGACAACCCAAGCCAATCACATACCGCTGCAGAGCATTTATAACTTTGGTATGGACATTGACCCTCCCCAGCCTATTCAGTCGGCAGAGAATGCAACTTTGTTTTCCAGGTAAAATTATGGGATGACCAACAGGACCTCAGCTGCAATTTCCTCTGCTGTTTCTCCTTTCAATTCAACAAAATCAAGCAGTTTTGTTTCCACAGATGTGCTGCCATTATATACAGTTGAAGTCGGAAGTTTACATACACTTAGGTTGGAGTCATTAAAACGTGTTTTTCAACCACTCCACCAATGTCTTGTTAAACTTCTTATGGATGGGGGGGGCAGAATTGAGCAGCTTGGATGAATAAGGTGCCCAGATTAAACTGCCTGCTACTCAGGCCCAGAAGCTAAGATATGCTTATTATTAGTGGATTTGGATAGAAAACACTTTGAAGTTTCTAAAACTGTTTGCATGATGTCTGTGAGTATAACAGAACTCATATGGCAGGCAAAAATCTGAGAAAAATCCAACCAGGAAGTGGGAAATCTGAGGTTTGTAGGTTTTCAAGTCTTTGCCTATCCAAGATGCAGAGTAAATTTGGTTCGATTGCACTTCCTAAGGCTTCCACTAGATGTCAACAGTCTTTAGAACCTTGTTTCAGGCTACTACTGTGAAGGGGGAGCGAATAAGAGCTGTTTGACTAAGAGGTCTGGCAGAATGCCATGAGCTAAATCATGCGCGCGGCCGTGAGAGTGAGCTGCGTTCCTTTTCATTTTTCAGGAATTGTCCGGTTGAAACATTATTGAAGATTTATGTTAAAAACATCCTAAAGATTGATTCTATACATCGTTTGACATGTTTCTACGAACTGTAATATAACTTTTTTGACTTTTCGTCTGGACTAAGTGCCTGCGCCTCGTTAATTCGGATTTGTGAACTAAACGCGCGAACAAAAAGGAGTTATTTGGACATAAATTATGGACTTTATCGAACAAAACAAATATTTATTGTGGAACTGGGATTCCTGGGAGTGCATTCCGATGAAGATCATCAAAGGTAAGTGAATATTTATAATGCTATTTCTGACTTCTGTTCACTCCACATCATGGCGGGTATCTGTATGGCTTGTTTTGGTTCCTGAGCGCTGTACTCAGATTATTGCATGGTGTGCTTTTTCCGTAATTTTTTTTGAAATCTGACACAGCGGTTGCATTAAGGAGAAGTATATCTTTAATTCCATGTATAACACTTGTATTTTCATCAACATTTATGATGAGTATGTCTGTAAATTGATGTGGCTCTCTGCAAAATCACCGGATGTTTTGGAAGCAAAACATTACTGAACATAACGCGCCAATGTAAAATGAGATTTCTGGATATAAATATGAACTTTATCGAACAAAACATACATGTATTGTGTAACATGAAGTCCTAAGAGTCCTAAGTCCTTCATCTGATGAAGATCATCAAAGGTTAGTGATTAAATGTATCTCTATTTCTGCTTTTTGTTACTCCTCTCTTTGGCTGGAAAACTGTCTGTGTTTTTCTGTGACTATGTGCTGACCTAACATAATCGGATAGTATGCTTTCGTCGTAAAGCCTTTTTGAAATCGGACACTATGGTGGGATTAACAACAAGTTTATCTTTAAAATGGTGTATAATACTTGTATGTTTGAGGAATTTTGATTATGAGATTTCTGTTGTTTGAATTTGGCGCCCTGCACTTTCACTGGCTGTTGTCAAATTGATCCCTTTAACGGGATTTCAGCCCGTCTCATCCCTAAGAAGTTTTAACAAACTATAGTTTGGGCAAGTCGGTTAGGATATATACTTTGCGCATGACACAAGTCATTTTTCCAACAATTGTTTACAGACAGATTATTTTACTTAATCACAATTCCAGTGGGTCAGTAGTGTACATACACTAAGTTGACTGTGCCTTTAAACAGCTTGGAAAATTCCAGAAAATTATGTCATGGCTTTAAAAGCTTCTGTTATGCTAATTGACATATTTTGAGTCAATTGGAGGTGTACCTGTGGATGTATTTCAAGGCCTACCTTCAAACTCAGTGCCTTTTTGCTTGACATCATGGGAAAATCAAAATAAATCAGCCAAGACCTCAGAAAAAAAATTGTAGACCTCCACAAGTCTGGTTCATCATTTGGAGCAATTTCCAAATGCCATGTTCATCTGTACAAACAATAGTACGGAAGTATAAACCCCATGGTTGGAGTCGTCATACCGCTCAGTTGTCATACCGCTCAGGAAGTAGACACGTTCTGTCTCCTAGAGATGAACGTACTTTGGTGTTGAAAGTGCAAATCAATCCCAGAACAACAGCAAAGGACCTTGTGAAGATGCTGGAGGAAACAGGTACAAAGTATCTATATCCACAGTTAAACGAGTCCTATATTGACATAACCTGAAAGGTCGTTCAGCAGGGAAGAAGCCACTGCTTCAAAACCGCCATAAAAAAAGCCAGACTACAGTTTGCAACTGCACATGGGGACAAAGTTCGTACTTTTTGGAGAAATGTCCTCTGTTTTGATGAAACAAAAATAGAACTGTTTGGCCATAATGACCATCATTATGTTTGGAGGAAAAAGGGGGAGGATTGTAAGCTGAAGAACACCATCCCAACGGTGAAGCACGGGGATGGCAGCATCATGTGTTGGGAGTCCTGAGGGACTGGTGCACGTCACAAAATAGATGGCATCATGAGAAAATTATGTTGATATATTGAAGCAACATCTCAAGACATCAGTCAGGAAGTTAAAGCTTGGTCGCAAATGGGTCTTCCAAATGGACAATTACCCCAAGCATACTTCCAAAGTTGTGGCAAAATGGCTTGAGGACAACAAAGTCAAGGTATTGGAGTGGCCATCACAAAGCCCTGACCTCAATCCCATAGAAAATGTGTGGGCAGAACTGAAAAAGCATGTGTGAACAAGAGGCCTACCAACCTGACTCAGTTACATCATCTCTGTCATGAGGAATAGGCCAAAATCCACCCAACTTATTGTGGGAAGCTTGTGGAAGGCTACCCGAAACGTTTGACCCAAGTTAATCAATTTAGTCAAGTCAATTCTACCAAATACTAAATGTGTATGTAAACTTCTGACCCACTGGGGATGTGACGAAAAAATAAAAGCTGAAATAAATAATTCTCTCTACTATTATTCTGACATTTCACATTCTTAAAATCAAGTGGTGACCCTAACTGACCTAAAACAGGGACTTTTTACTAGGATTAAATGTCAGGAGTTGTGAAAAACTGAGTTTAAATGTATTTGGCTAAGGTGTATGTAAACTTCCGACTTCAACTATATCTTACAATATCAGACTACTATTGGCAGCAGCTTTACATGTCCATGATTGGACGCATCAATGGACAGGTACTCAAATTCAACCTGGTCTAGGTCCTGTGTGACCAAAGTAGTTGCGCATGGTGCTAACATGTTACTCACTATGGCGTCACATTTTGTCCCAGCACATGTAAACTTTGTCTCATAAAGATTCCGTGTCAGTTGTGCTGTGCAGTCCATAGCTGTTTTGTCTGTTGATGTTCTACAACTGCCGTTCTTCTCCGGCTGCCAATTGAAAAAGAGGAATTACAAAGGGTGCAGTGAACCATTCTATCGTCTTGACCTGAGCGTATAAATGGAAATTCTCTCATCATGTTGTCATTAAAATGGCATTTCCGTTTCTTGGAAAGAGCCATTTTACCTCCGCTGTCTGCTCTTCTTCACTCTCCTTGTGTCACTCTTCTTACTCTCTTAACTTTTCTTCTCCTCCAATCTTTCTCCTCCTCTTTTCTTCACTCGTCTTCCTGCTCTTTCTTCCTTTCCTTCTTTAACTCTTCTACACTCTCCTCGCTTCACTCTTTTTACTCCCTTCATTTTTCCTTCTCACTCTCTTCTCCTTCCTCTCCAATCTTTAATAATAAATAGAACACTATAAGATAAATTACTTTGGTTAACAGATTCCCATTACTTGCCTCATTTTTGAATTTTATCTCAAAAACATTGTTTGGAATAATAAATTGGCAGGCTCTGTAACCATATCTTTACCTTTCCTCCTCTGTCTCCTTCACTCTTCTTCCTATCCAGTCTTCCTCCTCTCCTTCCTTCCTACCATGACAGTAGCTAGCTAACTTAGTCTACATAGCTAACGTTAGCTAGCATAACCTATTTAAAATCTTATAAAGCAGATCATCTATCTATATAATAAATTGTGACATTATAACATCACTAGCTAGTATCTCAAACTATTGTAACTTACCTGGCTTGAAAATACGTTTGTGGTGATGTTGTAGATTTACCTGACACTTGCTAGCTTCTGGTAGAGTTTTCCACAGCAGTTTTCTCTATAACTAGATCGAGCAAGGAGTTAGTAGAAGAAGAATAGTGAATGAAGCTGCTATAGCGAGCATGAAGCTGCTATCTGCTGGCCTAAACAAGCACAATGTGATTGAGAAGTCAACCGGCAGGCTCTGCTGCCCGGTCTTTCTTGCCACGTAAAATATTATTTCACTTTGCGGTCTGTTTTTAACACACGGTTAAAAACGGGGACATTTCCAGGGACAGCTCCAGTCGGAAACAGGCCACCAAAAAACGGGGACTGTCCCCGGGAAAACAGGGACATCTGGTCACCCTATGTTAACCAGGCGGATGGCCTCGGGCACTTGTGACAGCACAGGCGGAGTCCAAGGGGAAGCAGTTGGAACGTCGGGTTGAGGACATGTGTGCTGTCCCCCATGATGTCATAGGCCTTCCTCCTGGCCTGCTGGTGGTCATTGAGCAGGTGTTCACAATTACTTTTTTATTATTTTTATTTTATTAATTTAACCTTTATTTAACTAGGCAAGTCAGTTAAAAACATTTTTTTATTTACAATGAATACCTTCCCCTGCCAAACCCGAACGATGCTGGGCCAATTGTGCGCCTCGCTATGGGACTCCCAATCACGGCCGGATGTGATGCAGCCTGGATTCGGAACAGGCACTGCAGTGACGCCTCTTGCACTGAGATGCAGTGCCTTTAGAGCCCTGCGCCACTCGGGAGACTTGGCGGCAGTTCTTGACAGAGAGGGATGTGAACCAGCATACGAACGAGAAACACAGAACACTCTCAATGAAATAACTGTAAAAGGTTTGCAATATTGACTTGTAGACTGAATCAGGGTTAGTTTGGCAGCTGGGGTGAAAGAGGAGTGATTGCAATAGAGGAAACCAAGTCTAGATTTAACTTTAGCCTGCAGCTTTGATATGTGCTGAGAGAAGGACAGTGTACCATCTAGCCATACTCCCAAGTACTTGCATGAGGTGACTACCTCAAGCTCTAACCCCTCAGAGGTAGTAATCACACCTGTGGGGAGAGTGTCATTCTTCTTACCAAACCACATGACCATTGTTTTGGAGGTGTTCAGAACAAGGTTAAGAGCAGAGAAAGCTTGTTGGACACTAAGAAAGCTTTGTTGTAGAACGTTTAACACAAAATCCGGGGAGGGGCCAGCTGAATATAAGACTGTATCATCTGCTTAAACAGTTGAAGTCGGAAGTTTACATACACTTAGGTTGGAGTAATTTAAACTCGTTTTTCAACCACTCCACAAATTTCTTGTTAACAAACTATAGTTTTGGCAAGTCAGTTAGGACATCTACTTTTTGCATGACACAAGTCATTTTTCCAACAATTGTTTACAGACAGATTATTTCACTTATAATTCACTGTATCACAATTCCAGTGGGTCAGAAGTTTACAGACACTTACTTGAATGTGCCTTTAGACAGCTTGGAAAATTCCAGAAAATGATGTCATGGCTTTAGAAGCTTCTGATAGGCTAATTGACATAATTTGAGTCAATTGGAGGTGTACCTGTGGATGTATTTCAAGGCCAACCTTCAAACTCAGAGCCTCTTTGCTTGATACTGCTAGTAGCCATATATTCATCCAACAGTAAATGTAATGTCCTAAAAAAAACATTTAAGTTGTAGGCCCTCGCAATTGCAGGTGCGCATTTTGCTCTCACGCCACTCCACACGTTGTAAAAAAAAACAGCTATTGAGGTGAATATTGACAGTTGAGAAATAACAATTATACATACAGAAAGCTGAGACCCCACTCTCTTTGAGGGACGAAGCTTCAAAATCTGTGTTTTCCCCACAATTTAGCATTTTGAAATGTTATACAATCAGAATAACTTTTTCTCTCAAGCTCGCTCATCACAGCAGCACACTCCAGTGAAGTAGGCATAGGGGCAAACACTCTCAGTACAGTAATTATGAGGATAATACACTTTACTGTTTGACTAAATCATGATTTTAATCACTTGCTGAATTGAGTGAGGTGACAATGTAGAATGTGCTCTTTTCTAAGTTTATCGGCACCAACGTTCCTTTTTTTAGGATCCATAACATTGGCTATCTAACTGATGACAGAGTCGAACCAGGTATCTTTTCTGATGCCTCATTTGACTTTTAATGTGAGTTTTAACTTTTAATGTCCAATCCGCCCCTGTACTCTGACCTACTTGGAGAAGGCTACATAGTGAGAGTGTGCGTAAACGTACATGCTGAATGGCTTTCAATATCTGTGAAAAGATCTACATCGGGCAGCAGGTGAGTGAATGTCGGAGAATGTGGTGATGAGGCTTGTGGAACCTTACCTTGGCAAGGGGAGAAATGGTGAAGTCTGTGTGAAGTTTGAAACCAGAATGCATAAAGTAGAAGATACTAATTGAGCTAACAACATATCATGTGGACCTTGATCACTGAAATGAAACTTTTCTTTTCATTTTGACCGATGAAATACAGTATATTTATATCAGCCACAAGTATTACCCTTTTAGACAGTTTACATTGGTGGTCTACAGAATGATGGATACCTTTGGAGTGTTACTAAAACAACGCTACCAACTAATCAACTCATTCCTAGTTAATCTCTCTTTCTCAACACCCACAAAATCATCATTTTCCATCCAGCAGACCTTTGTATTCTTTATAGAGTGGAGGTTAAATCCATTATAAATGACAGTGACATGGTTCACAGCCAAAACCATTGCTCATCAAACTGATTGGAGTCCTAGGCCTCTGGGTGTGTGTGTGTCTGTGTGTATGTGTGTGTGTGCTCGCGTGCATGTGCATTGCCTATGACCTTTACACTGGGAGAATCTCAAAAGCATACTCCTAGCTCCTCTCTTCTCCTTTGAGAAGGAGGCGAGGAGAGAGGAGGGGACGTGAGGACGATGCAATTGAGATTCTCCCAATATCGCTGAACTCCTCTCAACAGCCCAGAGACACACACTGCTGCACCACAGATGTACCACTGAGTTCTAAAGGCTTCATTTTGTAATTGTTCTAATGTGTAATTCAAGCATAATATTTGCAGAATGTTAATAATTTATCATGCAGGGTATTGATCAAGCCTGTTTTAACAACAAGCCTGGGCTATATAGCTAGCACAGTAACTCTATATAACTCTATAGCATACAGTTTCCCCAGTAGACATTAACGTGGGCATCAGATGACTTGACTTCAAGGAAATGCTTTCAGGTCATTTGAGAGTACTGGTACACTTTGTCTTTGAACATGACAGAACAGAGAGAAGGTATGAGACGCAGCGATGCAGCGAACTGAGTCACAGCACACTGCAAATTAATTAGCCTTCCAGAAGTATGTATTTATCTGCTTCCCTTGAATGGAGCACAATGGCTGCACACATAATTGATCTCCCAGCGCATTCATATTAAAACAATCCTGTTCTCTTCTCTTTCATTCAATGAAGCCGAACTACTGTCACAGGTGTTCCTTAGTCTGTCACGTTTTCCGTCTAGAGACATCGAATGTAAAGAAAAAAAAAGAAAAAATGGCTCAGGGATGAGTAACATGGCTAAATCTAGATGTTTTTTTATCCGATGTGAAATCAGAAGGGGGCCTGCGGGCCGGGGTAACAGAAGACGGATTGCGGGTAAATGGGGAGCCACTGGGAGAGCCAGGCAGCATCATCACCACCTAACCGCCGTGACTCATCGCGACAGCCAAGAGGCCAGTGAGCATTTATCCTCTTTAGCGCTTGTCAGGCCCCATCTCCCCCCGGCCCTGCAATGGACAACGTCAAGACAGGAGCTAGGGCCTCTCCGGCTCCACACTAGACGCCAGCAAGAGGTCAGAGCAGGACACTCCAGGCTAACACCACGCCGCACTGACCACCGCTGCCAGCCGTGTGGGCGGCCTTTTCCGAGCACGGTGCGAAACTCGCTTAATGGCTGCGGGTGACCTGTGGCCCGCGCTGACATCTCTCGCCAGATTTAAATTCACCCACCGTGGGTGGCTGGCAGTGTATCGACATGGAGAGGGAGAGCTCCCTGCCTGATAGCTTTTTCACATCAAGAATAAAGAGGGTATTGTCGCAGTGTCCGTGGAGGTAGGTCAGACTTATTTTCTGCATGACTGGAGCCAGATATGTAACTACATCTTACTGCATCTGTTAATGTGTCTGAATTAGTTAGGTCATGAAACATTGGCTTCCATTTCTGAACTGCAGGCAGCTCTAATGGAGCGGTAAAAAGTGGAATGCCAGATTGAGCACCCTGTAATATATTGTATACTGTAAGCTTATAGAGCGTGAAGAATAGACTGCATTCTGCAGTATTCTTCTATCTACCTCGAAATTCTTCTATCTACCTCGTAGTTCTATCTACCTCTGTCTCGAAAAGTACGCATTTATGGATATACAGTCAATGTATGTACATATTTATTTCCCAACCTGAGAAGAGGACATAACATGGACGGTGGAGGAGGGTTTAAAATATTCTGCTCCACGCCTCACCACTATTTGACTAACCCCAAGCATTGAATGCTGGGTAACTACGCTGCATGGCGCTGCATACATTCAATGCTAAACAAGCAGAGACACTTCATCCAGAGAGAGAGACATCACACTGACCTCTTATCAGAAGCCTCGTGGAAATTCAACATAAATAGACCCACTTTGGTGCCTCTTTATTCACTCGCCCAGTCAGAGGAGTGTTATTTTCGCCCTGAATCATACACCACTCACCATTACTCCCTGAAACAAACACGGCCTGAGACAACTCGCACGGAATACAGAATACAATTCACGTCCTGGTATTACAAGAGGTCCCTTTCCTGTTCATTGTTGTTGGTTGTTGTTGCTTTTCTGTTCATTGTTGTCGAAAGTGTGGTGGTGGTGCACTGGAAATGCGTAATGTTGCCCATCCTTGACCCTGAGAGAGCTTTCAGTGTGTAGTGAATAGACTGACCAAAGGTTAAATTAGAACATGGGATGTGTGAAACCACACCATTCACTTTCCATTCCATTCTTCCTTTTGTCCTCTCTATTGTTTGTAGTTCTATTTTATTTTCGTCTACTATTTTCGTGTATATCCACTATTCTCAGTACAGTACATCTCTTCCTTTCACTCTTGATGTAGCTCTTCTTCCTGCCAACATTAAATGTGTAAATCAAATTTTATTCATCACATGCTTTGTGAAAAACAGGTTTAGACAAACAGTGAAATTCTAACTTATTGTCCCTTCACAACAAGGCAGAGAGAAAGACAATAGAGAAATAATAGAAAAGTAAAACACGTCATAACAAAAGTGATAATAAATACACAATGACTAATGATAACTTGGCAGGTACAAGTACTGAATCGATGTGCAGGGCTATGAGGTAATTGAGGTAGATATGTACATATAACTAAGAATAAAGTGACAGATAATAAACAGTAGCAGCAGCGTATGTGATGAGACCAAAAGGTTAGTACAAAAAGGGTCAGTGCAGATAGTCAGGGTAGCTACTGTATTTGGTGAACTACACTGAACAAAAATATAAATGCAATATGTAAACTGTTGGTCCAATGTTTCATGAGCTGAAATAAAAGATCCCAGAAATGTTACATATGCACAAAAAGCTTATTTCTCTCAAAATAAAATGTACATCCCTGTTAGTGAGCATTTCTCCTTTGCCAAGATAATCCATCTACATGACAGGTGTGGCATATCAATAAGCTGATTATACGGCATGATCATTACACAGGTGCACTTTGTGCTGTGGACAATAAAAGCCCACTCTAAAATGTGCAGTTTTTTCACACAACACAATGCCACAGATCTCTCAAGTTTTGAGGGAGCGTGCAATTGGCATGCTGACTTCAAGAAGGTCCACCAGAGCTGTTGCCAGAGAATGTAATGTTAATTTCTCTACCATAACCGCCTCCAATGTTATTTTAGAGAATTTGGCAGTACGTCCATTGTGCGTCAAAACCACAGACCACGTGTATGGCATTGTGTGGGTGAGTGGTTTGCTGAACAGAGTGCCCAATGGTGGTGGTGGGGTTATGGTATGGGCAGGCATAAGGTACGGACAACGAACAGAATTTAATTTTAGCAATGGAAATTTGAATGAGATACCGTGACGAGATCCTGAGGCTTATTGTTGTGCCATTAATCCGCAGCCATCACCTCATGTTTCAGCATGATAATGCATGGCCCCATGTCGCAAGGATCTGTACACAATTCTTCAAAGCTGATGTCCCAGTTCTTCCATGGCCTGCATACTCACCAGACATGTCACTGTCACTAGCCGGCTACCACTCGGTTACTCAGCCCTGCACCTTAGAGGCTGCTGCCCTATGTACAGTGCCTTCGGAAAGTATTCAGACCCCTTGACTTTTTCCTCATTTTGTTACGTCCGTTCTAAATTGGGCTAAATGTTTAAAAAAATCCTCAGCAATCTACACACAATACCCCATAATATTACATTTTTGCAAATGTATTAAAAATGTAAAAACAGTAAGTATTCAGATGCTTTTCTATGAGACTCAAAATTGTTTCCATAGATCATCCTTGTACATTGAGATTCGGGAAGCAAGTACAGGGATTGAGTGTCTAATAAATAAACGGTACATAAAACAAGAAACACAAGCAACGCACTGACATGAAACAGAGTCAATAACACCTGAGAAAGAACCAAGGGGAGTGACAGATATAGGGAAGGTAATCAAGGTGGTGATGGAGTCCAGGTAAGTGTCATGAAGTGCTGGTGCGCGTGACGCTGGTGACAGGTGTGCGCAATAATCAAAAGCCTGGTGACCTAGAGGCCGGAGAGGGAGCACAATTTACATTTTGGACCTGGGGTAAATTCAATTGATTGGACATGATTTGGAAAGGCACAAACCTGTCTACATAAGGTCCCACAGTTGACAGTGCAAGTCAGAGCAAAAACCAAGCCATGAGGTAAAAGGAATTCTCCGTAGAGCTCCGAGACAGGATTGTGTCAATGCACAGAAGTTTGTAACCACCAAGACTCTTCCTAGAGCTGTCCTCCCGGCCAAATTGAACAATCAGGGGAGAAGGGCCTTGGTCAGGGAGTTGACCAAGAACCCGGTGGTCACTCTGACAGAGGTCTCTAGAGCTCCTCTGTGGAGATGGGAGAACCTTCCAGAAGGACAACCATCTCTGCAGCACTCCACCAATCAGGCCTTTATGGTAGAGTGGCCAGACGGAAGCCACTCCTCAGTAAAAGGCACATGACAGCAAGCTTGGAGTTTGCCAAAAGGCACCTAAAGACAAAATTGAACTCTTTGGCCGAATGCCAAGCGTCACGTCTGGAGGAAACCTGGCACCATCCCTACGGTGAAGCATTGTGGGGGCAGCATCATGCTCTGGGGATGTTTTTCAGTTGCAGGGACTGGGAGACTATTCAGGATCAAATCAAATCAAATTATATTTGTCACATACACATGGTTAGCAGATGTTAATGCGAGTGTTGCGAAATGCTTGTGCTTCTAGTTCCGACAATGCAGTAATAACCAACGAGTAATCTAACCTAACAATTCCACAACTACTACCTTATACACACAAGTGTAAAGGGATAAAGAATATGTACATAAAGATAAATGAATGAGTGATGGTACAGAACGGCATAGGCAAGATGCAGTAGATGGTATAGAGTACAGTATATACATATGAGATGAGTAATGTAGGGTATATAAACATAAAGTGGCATAGTTTAAAGTGGCTAGTGATACATGTATTACATAAAGATGGCAAAATGCAGTAGATGATATAGAGTACAGTATATACATATACATATGAGATGAGTAATGTAGGGTATGTAAACATTATATTAAGTGGCATTGTTTAAAGTGGCTAGTGATACATTTTTACATACATTTCCATCAATTCCCATTATTAAAGTGGCTGGAGTTGAGTCAGTATGTTGGTAGCGGCCACTAAATGTTAGTGGTGGCTGTTTAACAGTCTGATGGCCTTGAGATAGAAGCTGTTTTTCAGTCTCTCGGTCCCTGCTTTGATGCACCTGTACTGACCTCGCCTTCTGGATGATAGCGGGGTGAACAGGCAGTGGCTCGGGTGGTTGTTGTACTTGATGATCTTTATCATCAATATTTGTCAGCAGCATACCACCCTGCATACCACTGCTGGCTTGCTTCTGAAGCTAAGCAGGGTTGGTCCTGGTCAGTCACTGGATGGGAGACCAGGTGCTGCTGGAAGTGGTGTTGGAGGGCCAGTAGGAGGCACTCTTTCCTCTGGTCTAAACAAAGATCCCAATGCCCCAGGGCAGTGATTGGGGACACTGCTCTGTGTAGGGTGCCGTCTTTCGGATGGGACGTTAAACGGGTGTCCTGACTCTCTGAGGTCATTAAAGATCCCATGGCACTTATCGTAAGAGTAGGGGTGTTAACCCCGGTGTCCTGGCTAAATTCCCAATCTGGCCCTCAACCATCACGGTCACCTAATAATCCCCAGTTTACAATTGGCTCATTCATCCCCCTCCTCTCCCCTGTAACTATTCCCCAGGTCGTTGCTGCAAATGAGAACGTGTTCTCAGTCAACTTACCTGGTAAAATAACGGTAAAAAATAAAAATATGGCCTTCCTGTGACATCGGGGGGTGTAGGTGTCCTGGAAGGCAGGTAGTTTGCCCCCGGTGATGCGTTGTGCAGACCTCACTACCCTCTGGAGAGCCTTACGGTTGTGGGCGGAGCAGTTGTCGTACCAGGCGGTGATACAGCCCTGTAAAAGTTTGTGAGTGTTTTTGGTGACAAGCCAAATGTCTTCAGCCTCCTGAGGTTGAAGAGGCGCTGCAGCGCCTTCGTCACCATGCTGTCTGTGTGGGTGGACCATTTCAGTTTGTCCGTGATGTGTACGCCGAGGAACTTAAAACTTTCTACCCTCTCCACTACTGTCCCGTCGATGTGGATTGGAGTGTGCTCCCTCTGCTGTTTCCTGAAGTCCACGATCATCTCCTTTGTTTTGTTGACGTTGAGTGTGAGGTTATTTTCCTGACACCACACTCCGAGGCAAAGATGAATGGACCAAAGTACTGAGAGATCCTTAATGAAAACCTGGTCCAGAGCGCTCAGGACCTCAGATTGGGGAGAATGTTCACCTTCCAACAGAACAACGACCCTAAGCACACAGCCAAGACAACGCAGGAGTGGCTTCGGGGAAAGTCTCTGAATGTCCATGAGTGGCCCAGCCAGAGCCCAGACTTGAACCCATCAAACATCTCCGGAGAGACCTGAAAATAGCTGTGCAGCAATGCTCCCCATCCAACCTGACAGAGCTTGAGAAGATCTGCAGAGAAGAATGTGAGAAACTCCCCAAGTAGTGGGGAGTAGTGTAGTGTCGTACCCAGGAAAACTTGAGGCTGTAATGGCTGCCAAAGGTTCTTCAACAAAGCACTGAGGAAAGGGTCTGAATACTTATGCAAATATGATATTTCAGTTTTTTATTTTTAATACATTTGCAAAAATATCTAAAAACCTGTTTTTGCTTAATCATTATTGGGTATTGTGTGTAGATTGATGAGGGGATTAAAAAAAATAAAAAATTGAATAAGGGGTCAGTCTACTGTGCGTAGACTTGGAATCACTGGTCATTTTAACAATGGAACACTGGTCACTCTAATAATGTTTACAAACTGTTATACTGTATGTCCAAAAGCTGAAGAACGCACATCCAGGACCTTTCAGCAGGTGCTGGAGTTGTAGACAAACTCATGGGAAACAGAAAGGAAAACGCTGCACACTGTTGCTCATGCTCCCAGGTGAAACGTATTTATAACGTTTTGACCCTTAGGTCTTCATCAGGCATCCATATCCCAGGTGGGGGTGGAAGGTCCTATATACAGTATAAGAGCAGTATTCAGTGACATCACTTCCTGAAACAGGAGGTAAAAAAAATGTATGACGTAGGTTCACAATATTAACATTCAATGTATCAAAATATATGATCGTACGGAAGGAATGTGATCAATATTTACAGTAATATACATACAATATTCAATTAGGATTTTGAAACTATTAAAACGGTTTCAAGTCAAACTCCTCGTTAAAGCCAAGAGTAAACAATGGGTTGAGCCTGTGGCTCCAGAAAGATTCCCTTTGAAGAAGTATTATCTTCTCAATGTCCCCTCCCGAGTGACATCTTGACCATTTCTATTCCAATGTATCTCAGAGAACTATTAGGATGTCCAGCTTGTACAAAATCAACAGCAACCTGATTTGTTGTTTCACCTGTCCGTATATTGCTGCTGTGCTCACTGATCCGTGAATTCTACAGGGTTTCCATATGTAAGACACCCCACAAGGACATTTTAACATGTAAATAACATTGGTGGACATGCAGGTAATCAGGCCTTTGATCTTAAAGCTTTGTCCTGTGAGGGGCTGGGTAAATGAGTTGCATTTGTATGTGAAGCTGCATTGAGCACATTGGCCACCTTTGTAATTTCCATCCGGAACCTTGTCCAAGAAAGTTTCCCTGTTTTCTTTTGGGTATTCAGATTTAACCACAATGTCTCTCACGTTTGGGGGTCTTAGACCATATTTGATAGATATTTAAAAATGGGTTTCAATTGTGGGTCAGTATCAATAATGTACCAGTGCTTCCTGATAATGTCCTTAAATGCCTTCCTCGATGGTGAGTTTTGGGTGAAGCATCAGGGGACATATTCTGCCTTTTCTTTAACTTTTGGTTGAAGGCTTTCCAAACTATGTTAGTCCTTCAAAACGATCATTGGCATGTTTTACCCAATTGTCTTTGTACCATCTTTCATTAAACCTTTGTGTGAGGTCCGTGTTCTGTCTCTGATAAGAAGCATCAGAGCTGCATATTATTCTGATGCGACTGAATTGGCTTATAGGGAGACTTTTAATAAGTGGACGTGGATGAAAGCTTTCACCTCTAAGGAGGGTATTCCTGTCCTTAGGTTTCCTATAGAGATATGTAGAGATGGAGATTTTGTCCTTAGTAACCATCACATTAAGAAAACTGATTTGTGATAGGTCATAGTTAATGGTGATAGGGAGAGAATGAATATGTCCGTAAACACACCAGCCAGCTGGTCTGCGCATGCTCTGAGGACGCGGCTAGGGATGCCGTCTGGGCCGGCAGCCTTGCGAGGGTTAACTTATTTAGATGTCTTACTCACATCAGCCACGGAGAAGGAGAGCCCACAGTCCTTGGTAGCGGTGGCACTGTATTATCCTCAAAGCAGGCAAAGAAGGTGTTTACCATCCTGTTCTTTTTGTAGTCTATGATTGTCTGTAGACCCTGCCACATACATCTCGTGTCTAAGCCGTTGAATTGCGATTCCACTTTGTCTCTATACTCACATTTCACTTGTTTGATTGCCTTTGCAGGGTGAATAACTACTCTCTTTGTGTTCGGCCATATTCCCATTCACCTTTCCATGGTTAAATGCTGTGATTGGCACTTTTAGTTTTGTGCGAATGCCGCCATCTATCCACGGTTTCTGGTCCGGGTAGGTTTTAATAGTCACAGTGGATACAACATCTCCTATGCACTTCCTTATAAACTCACTCACCGGATCAGTGTATAAATCAATATTATTCTCTGAGGCTACCCGAAACTTGTCCCAGTCCACGTGATCAAAACAATCTTGAAGCGTGGATTCTGATTGGTCAGACCAGCATTGAATATTCCTTATCACGGGTACATCCTGGTTCAGTTTCTGCTTATAGGAAGGGAGAGGCAAAATTGAGTCTTGGTTAGATTTGCCAAGAGGATGGCGGTGGAGGGCTTTGTATGCATCGTGGAAGTGTTTTGCCAGTGCGAGTGCTACAATCAATATGCTCCTAGATTTTAGGTAACCTTGTTCTCAATTTTGCTTTGTTAAAATCCCCAGCTAGAATAAATGCAGCCTCAGGATATATGGTTTCCAGTTTGCATAAAGTCCAGTGAAGTTCCTTGAGGGCCGTCGTGGTATCAGCTTGAGGGGGATATACACGGCTTTGACAATAATCGACGAGAATTCTCTTGGGAGATAATACGGTCGGCATTTGATTGTGTGTGGAATTCTAGGTCAGGTGAACAAAAGGACTTGGCCATATGTTACAATTACACCATGATTCGTTAATCATGAAACATACACCCGCATATAATGTGTTAACTTAAATGTAAAACATTTCTACAGAGAAGATTAGGGGTTGGCCATATGTTGATGAGAAGAGGGAATAAAAGAAAACAGAACCAAGGCTTATTATAGCACGAGGGTCTGCACGGGGGAGCCGAGCAGATGTGCACTTTTTCAAACTTTGAGCCTGTGAGAGTTAATACGTGAGTCTAGGTGAGTAGCTGACTTCTTAAGGACAAATCCAAATGTACATCAACTAGTAAATCAGGAGTCACTCCCCTCAGAGGCTTATGAGTGTCTGGGAAGTTTGGACGAATGGGGCAACTGACACTTCGTATTATTACGGTGGGCCACTACCGCTCCACCGATCCTAAGCCTTGATTAAATTGTTAGATTACCAGTGTATTGGCTGCCTTTAGGAGCTCCTCAATGTCTGCATTTACTCTCTGAATGAACAAATAATGGTAGATTGATGCCCCTGGGGTGATAGACTTCATTTTACGATTATTGACAGAGGATTTAAAATGCCTGTGTAGGGTCCTACTCAGTGATGATCAATATGGTCCCACTTACTCTAAGCACTTGATTAAAAAAATGGCTGATCTCATATCCATATAGACCTGATTCTGGTCCAAATGTATGGATGTGAATAGCTTCTATCACTGACACATGTGCTGTACAATTTTAAGCTTATGGATAATACAACACTGTTAAAACATAAAAAAAATTATATACACTGAACAGAAATATAAACGCAACATGTAAAGTGTTGCTCCCATGTTTTATGAGCTGAAATAAAAGATGGCAGAAATGTTACATACGCACAAAAAGCTTATTTCTCTCAAGTTCTGTGCACAAATGTGTTTACATTCCTGTTCGTGAGCATTTCTCCTTTGCCAAGATAATTAATCCACCTGACAGGTGTGTCAAATCAAGAAACTGATTAAACAGCATGGTCATCACACAGGTGCACCTGGGACAATAAAAGTCCACACTAAATTGTGCAGTTTTGTCACACAACATAACTCTGCAGATATCTCACGTTTTGAGGGAGCTTGCAATTGGCATGCTGACTGCAGCAATGCCCACCAGAGCTGTTTCCAGAGAATTTGATGTTCATTTCTCTACCATAACCTCCAACATCGTTTTAGAGAATTTTTCAGTACTTCCAACCGACCTCACAACCGCAGATCACATGTATGGTGTTGTGTGGGCGAGTGTTTTACTGATGTCAACGTTGTGAACAGAGTGCACCATGGTGGCGGTGGGGTTATGGTGTGGACAGGCTTAAGCTACAGACAACGAACATAATTGCATTTTATTTGAATGCACAGAGATACCGTGGCGAGATCCTGATGCCCACTGTCGTACCATTCATCCGCTGCCGTCGTCTCATGTTTCGGCATGATATTGCACAGCCCCATGTCGCAAGGATCTGTATACAATTCCCGGTTCATCCATGGGCTACATACTCACCAGACATGTCACCCATTGAGCATGTATGGGATTCTGTGGATCGACGTGTATGACAGCATGTTCCAGTTCCTGACAACATACAGCAACTTTGCACAGCCGTAGAAGAGAACTGGGGAAACATTCCACAGGCCACAATCAACCGCCTGATCAACTTTATGCGAAAGAGATGTGTCACACTGCATGAGGCAAATGGTGGTCACAACAGATACTGACTGGTTTTCTGATCCATGCCCCTACCTTATTTTCAAGGTATCTATGACCAACAGATGCATATCTGTAGCACCAGTCATATTACATCCATCGATTACGGCCTAATGAATTCATTTCAATTGACTGATTTCTTTATATGAACTATAACTCAGAAAAATCTTTGAAATTGTTGCATGTTGCGTTTATATTTTTGTTCAGTATATTATGGAAAAATGATACAACCTTGTTATCTAGGTAAGGGAGATTCGGGAATGCTGTTATGCTTAAATACCTAGCGTCGCTGAATTGCTAATGATCTCTCTCAACAAGGAGATTAATGCCGTCGCTCGATTAAGCATTTATTTATTCGCTTCATTGATGTTCTCCAAAACTGAACTCACCCTGATGGGCTGCAGAACACAAGCTCCCCAACACTTCCATATCAGAGGAGAATTGCAATCAAGGGGTTTTCCTATCAAACCATAGTGCTGAATCTTCCCTAAAGAACATTGCAAATTGAATTTTAAAGGTCCAATGCTGACATTTTATCACTTCTGGGAAATAGTTAAGTACCTTACTGTGATTGTTTTCAATTAAAATGGTCAAAAATCAACAAAAAATATATTCTTAGCAAAGAGCAATTTCTCAAGCATGAATTTTGCTAGGACTGTCTGGGAATGGTCTGAGTGGGAAAACTGAAAATTAGCTGTTATTGGAAGAGAGGTTTGGAACTGTCTTTCTTAGTGATCTATTGACAAATGTACCTCCTGGTGATGACATCAGGCAGGCCAAAACTCCATCCCACCAAAACAGGCTTAAGTTTCAAGCTCTCACACTAAAATGGCATTATCATAATTTTCACAATTTCACAGTATCATTCCAGCCTCATATTTTCAGCAATCTTAAAATGTGTACATATTTGTATACAGTAATCCCTCGTTTATCGCGGGGGTTACGTTCCGAAAATGACCCGCGATAAGTGAAATCCGCGAAATAGAATTATTATTTTTTTTTTTACAATTAGCAACTATTACATGTATACAAATACAGTGACTCACGTGTAGGCCGTTTCACTGCTCTTCAGACTGGGCCGCTGCATCCTGACTGCGCTCTGCAGTGTTCTCTTCTTCTGAAGCCCGCGGTGCAGGTGTGTTTGTTCGGGAGAAGAACATAGTGATAGGCAGCTGTTGTCGCTCTTTTTTTCTTCTTTGCAAAAAGATCCTTGTACACCGACATGCCACCATCGATTACGTTGGAGAACTGTAATGAACGGCTCATCAAAGGGTCCCATTCCTCAGCTACTCGCTTAAGTTCAGTGGCCATTCGCACCATGGTTGCTAAGCGACCAAGCGTTAGTCCTTCCTTCCTTCCTGGCCAACTTAATGTAAATTTGCCAAGCTGTTTTATGTACGTACACATAACTGCACGAGACGACAAAATTATAGCACAATTCGTAGCATGTTTTGATACAAGAAGCGGGAGTGAGTTTTTAGCGAATCAGAATGCAGAGCACAATGCACCAAAAAAAAATAAAAAATGCATTATGAAAATCCGCGAAATAGCGAATCCGCGATAAGTGAACCGCGAAGTGGCGAGGGATCACTGTATTCAACAAGATTCAACAACTGAGACAAATACTGAACAAGTTCCACAGACATGTGACTAACAGTAATGGAATAATGTGTCCCTGAACCAAAGGGGGTTCAAAATCAAAAGTAACAGTCAGTATCTGGTGTGGCCACCAGCTGCATTAAGTACTGCAGTGCATGTCCTCCTCATGGACTGCACCAGATTTGCCAGTTCTTGCTGTGAGATGTTACCCACTCTTCCACCGAGGCACCTGCAAGTTCCTGGACATTTCTGGGGGGAATGGTCCTTAACCTCTAATCCAACAGGTCCCAGACGTTGAGATCCGGGCTCTTCGCTGGCCATAGCAGAACACTGACATTCCTGTCTTGCAGGAAGTCACGCACAGAATGAGCTGTATGGCTAATGGCATTGTCATGCTGGAGGGTCATGTCAGGATGAGCCTGCAGGAAGGGTACCACATGAGGGAGGAGGATTTCTTCCCTGTAACGCACAGCGTTGAAATTGCCTGCAATGACAACAAGCTCAGTCCGACGATGCTGTGACACACCGCCCCAGATCATGACGGACCCTCCACCTCCAAATCGATCCTAATCCAGAGTACAGGCCTCGGTGTAACGCTCATTCCTTTGACGATTAACGCGAATCCGACCATCACCTTTGGTGAGACAAAACCGCGACTCGTCAGTGAGAGCACTTTTTGCCAGTCCTGTCTGGTCAAGTGACGGTGGGTTTGTGCCCATCGGCGACGTTGTTGCCAGTGATGTGTGGTGAGGACCTGCCTTACAACAGGCCTTCAAGCCCTCAGTCCAGCCTCTCTCAGCCTATTGCGGATAGTCTGAGCACTGATGGAGGGATTGGTTGTTCCTGGTATAACTCGGGTCGTTGTTGTTCCCATCCTGTACCTGTCCCAGCTGTCCGTCCTGTCTCCCTGTAGCGCTGTCTTAGGCGTCTCACAGCATGGACATTGCAATTTATTGCCCTGGCCACATCTGCAGTCCTCATGCCTCCTTTCAGCATGCCTAAGGCACGTTCACGCAGATGAGCAGGGACCCTGGGCATTTTTCTTTTGGTGTTTTTCAGAGTCAGTAGAAAGGCCTCTTTAGTGTCCTAAGTTTTCATGACTGTGACCTTAATTGCCTACCTCTGTAAGCTGTTAGTGTTCATTTGTTTATGGTTCATTGAACAAGCATGGTAAACAGTGCTTTACAATGAAGATCTGTGGATTGGATTTTTACAAATTATCTTTGAAAGACAGGGGCCTGAAAAAGGGACTTTTTTGTTGTTGTCATGTTTATATGTGAAAGGGTGCGACTAAGATTTTCCTAACCAAAACACGCAAATATTATGTACAGATTTGATTAATTCTGCCTGTTTTGAGGATAAACTTGGGTTCAGTAGGTGATCATCTAGGTAATAGGTAATACACTACATGACCAAAATGTGTGTACAACTGCTCGTCAAACATCTCATTCCAAAATCATGGGCATTAATATGGAGTTGGTCCCCCCCTTGCTGCTATCACAGCCTCCACTCTTCTGGGAAGGCTTTCCACTAGATGTTGGGACATTGATGCAGGGACTTGCTTCCATTCAGCCACAAGAGCATTAATGAGGTCGGGCACTGATGTTGGGCGATTAGGCCTGGCTCGCAGTCGGCTTTCCAATTCATCCCAAAGGTGTTTGATGGTGTTGAAGTAAGGGCTCTGTGCAGGCCAGTCAAGTTCTTCCACACCGGTCACAACAAACCATTTCTGTATTGACCTTGCTTTGTGCAGGGGGGACATTGTCATGCTGAAACAGTAAAGGGTCTTCCCCAAACTGTTGCCACAAAGTTGGAAGCACCGAATCGTCTAGAATGTCATATGTTGTAGCGTTAAGATTTCCCTTCACTGGAACTAAGGGGCCTAGCCCGAACCATGAAAAACAGCCCAAGACCATTACTCCTCTTCCACCAAATTTTACAATTGAATCTCTACATTGGGGCAGGTAGCATTGTTCTGGCATCCTCCAAACCCAGATTTGTCTGTCAGACTGCCAGATGGTGAAGCGTGATTCCAGAGAACACGTTTCCACTGCTCCAGAGTCCAATGGCGGCGACCTTTACACCACTCCAGCCGACGTTTGGCATTGCACATGGTGGTCTTAGGCTTGTGTGCGGCTGCTCGGCCATGGAAACCCATTTCATGAAGCTCCCGACGAACAGTTGTTGTACTGACGTTGCTTCCAGAAGCAGTTTGGAACTCGGTGGTGAGTGTTGCAACCGAGGACAGATGATTTTTATATGCTACGCGCTTCAGCACTCGGCAGTCCTGTTCTGTGAGCTTGTGTGGCCTACCACTTTGCGGCTGAGCCGTTGATGTTCCTAGACGTTTCCACTTCACAATAACAGCACTTACAATAGACCGGGGCAGCTCTAGCATGGCAGAAATTTGACGAACTGACTTGTTGGAAAGGTGGCATCCTATGATGGTGCCATGGTAAAAGTCACCGAGCTCTTCAGTAAGGCCATTCTATTGCCAATGTTTGTCTATGGTGATTGCATGGCGGTGTGCTAGATTTTATACACCTGTCAGCATTGGGTGTGGCTGAAACAGCTGATTCTACTAATTTGAAGGGGTGTCCACATACTTTTGTATACATAGTGTATTTTAGAATGATAAACAGCAAATTGTAGCCTAACTACTTTTGAGCTATCCCATTACCCTTTGCGAGATTCGAGACTAATCAGCGCAGGTGGAATCGACACGCTATCTGACTTAAGACAATGGAGGAGGGGAGGCATTGGAGTATGAAGGCCTCTGACTCTAGTTAGTCGGTTAGCCATCGACACTCAGGACAGCAGCTCGCTAGCATGCACACCGACAGGCTGTATTCATCCAATGGCCTGTGACTACACAAAAAAAATGTCAAGGTTCCCAAACAGATCTCTTTAAATTGATAAAGTGTATTAGATAAGCTTGATAGTTTGTCTTGAAAGCATATTACATTTCCATTAACCAATTCTGTAGTGGTATTAGAAACAGACAGTGGCTTAGTAAAGAACACACACACACACAGACATCCTCCCCTGTCGCTGTACTGAAAGGCTGGAACACACACACCATAATGCACAAACTCAATGCTGTGTAAAGCAGCATGCATGCCTGTAAATGGAGGAGCTTGATCAATTTCATGGTTGTAAAAGAGGATCCTGGCACTCAATTCATCTCTTTACTTTCCAGTGGGCCTACTCTCAATTCTTCCCCCAGACAACCAAGAGTTTCTATCATTTAAAATGGCATTCAAAAACAACCTCTTTCAAAAACACAAACCTAACCTAAATGTAGAAATACTCCATTTCACTTCTCTGAGGAACAAGATGACTAAATGTAGAAATTCACTATATTTTTAATTGAAGCAGTTAAAGAACAGTAGACTTCATTACTATCAACATAGTTGATAAGTGTACTGTACATGGCTAGAGAAATCACTGTTCTTCTGCCAGTGATAGAGTGATATGTCTCCATGCAGGGGCCAACAGAGGGACAGTGGTGATCAAGCCATTGCGATTACCATAAAACAGTTTTAATATTACATTGGTGTAGCGTAGCTCCCTTATACCCTGGAGGAAGTGGAATAGATTAACCCTGCTCGCTTGTCAAACTGTTTTCTGGTTAAACAGCGTACTACTGAGTCAAGCTATTCTTCCACAGGGACCACCTGCTGGTTTTAGCTACCGCTTATGTAACTATCACTGGAACGTTCTCCTCAGCTGTTTAAAAAAAAACTCAGTTGACAAGGAAGACAGGATCGCCTGGTTTGTGTCCTCCCAAGAGGGAAAATCAAAGATATAGAAAATAAAGACTTTCTAATAACTAACAATAATTGTAATATTTTCAATCAGTTTATAGGAAGGGGAAGAAGCAGGTAAAATAAGGATTTCTTGTGACATGGATTGTGTATGTTTGCCATTTCGGAGGGTGAATGAGCAAGACAAAATATTTAAGTGCCTTTGAACTGGCTATGGTAATAGGTGTCAGGCGCACCGGTTTGATTGTGTCAAGAACTGCAACACTGCTGGGTTTATAGCGCTCAACAGTTTCTCGTGTGTATCAAGAATGGTCCACCACCCCAAAGACATCCAGCCAACTTGACAACTGTGGGAAGCATTGGAGTCAACATGGACCAGCATCCCTGTGGAACGCTTTCGACACCTTGTAGAATCCATACCCCAACGAATTTAGGCTGTTCTGACGGCAAAAGGGGGAGGAATTCTTTATGTTTTGTACACTCAGTGTATGATGATGATGAAGACAATTATATGGTTAGTGATAATACTACCACTACTGCTAAGTATTATAAATGTTGGTATCAACACTGTAATTATTAGTATTAGTAGAATAAGTAGAATTAGTAGTAGCCTATTATTCGTAGTAGTCGTAATAGTCATAGTAGTAGTAATTGTAGTGGTATCATGATCTTCATTGTCTTTCTTTTCTGGAGCTTCATTTTTTTTGTGTGAAAGACAATGCAAGTATGTCGAAGAGAGTCAACCCACTGGGCACACTCCATAATTTAATGTAACAGCAGAACCAAATGACCTGGATTGCAGTTTAGATTATATTAGAATTACCTGGTGCAGGTGCCATTTGACAAGTGTTGGGTAGGTTACTTTATCAATGTAATCCGTTACAGTTACTAGTTACCTGTCCAAAATTGTAATCAGAAACGTAATTTTTGGATTACCCAAACTCATAAACGGAATCTGATTACATTCCATTACTTTTAGATTACTTTCCCCGTAACCCTCCCGCTGTGTTCCGGTCGAATTGGACCGATTTACAAGTTTTCTCTCTGAAAAATGTAGTTCATTTACTCTGATTGTCATAAGGTTACATGACTTTGTCCACACAGGGCATCTGAACACACAAAATACATTTTGATGATTTTCATGACATTTTGGGTGTTTTATTTAACTTTTGTACACCTGTGGTGTTCCCGGTCAAAAATGACCAGTCATTAGAAATGAATGGGTGAGACTACAATTAGTGTATAAAATTGAGTTCAGACACATGCCCATTCATCAGATGGACACACTTCCTCTCCCAGACCCCCACATGCATGTGTGTTTGAGCACACACTCACACACACACACACACACACACACACACACACACACACACACACACACACACACACACACACACACACACACACACACACACACACACACACACACACACACACACACACACACACACACACACCTCTCACTCCCCTTCTTGGCTTCCATAGCAACCCCCACGGGAACCTTTCCCCAATAGAATCTTTCCCCCACGGGAACCACACCTGTTGGCATTCTCACAAACAATCGCAACATTGTTTCAATAATATATACTTTTCCATGCAGCTCTGGTATATGAAGCTTTTTTGAGGCCTTGCTCACAATTCATTCTGTGGCAGCACAATGACCAAACAATATACTGTATGTGAGGGTCTTGATCATATCTTTGATAAATAGCACAATATGTTTAATCTGAGTATTTCTTAGAGTCAAAATAATCCAAACAATGCTTTATTTACTCAAAAATGAGTTGTATGAGCTCAGAGCAATGAGTCCTACGTGCCATGAATAGTAAATAGAAGTTTAAAACTTGTAATGTTCACAAGAACTTAAGTTGATAAAAAGATCTAACACAACATTAGGTGATAATATATGTATTATTGTGGATTAATAATCAGCTATAATGGGGCGGTCATTTTGGACCGGCAACATAGAATTAATTAACATGAAATGAACACAACAGGAGGGTTAAGAGACATTAGAAGAAGTCAAACATGTATGTTACTGTAGCAATTGAACAACATCTATTGCAGGATAAATCAGTGTTAAAGTTAACATAGCTGGCCATACATGAATGTTACATTTTACTTTAGGGTTGGTTATGTAGGCTTCTTCTAACCCATCACTTTCTACTACATATAATAGGATACAATTATATATTGACATTAAAAACCAAAGTCTTTCCAGTCATTCTAATAAATGTTATGCCCCTTGATCTTCAAGAATAGGACATGGAAACATGGAATTATAGATTAGCCAAATTGTTTAACCTGAGCATAACTCCAAACGTAAGGATTTATTAGCCAGCCCTACTCTGTTATGATTTTGTTGTCATGGAGGACTGATTGGGCTCATTCTTTATTTTTTAATATATTTGTTTAACCTTTATTTAACTAGGAAATTCAGATAAGAATAAATTCTTATTTACAATGATGGTCTACCCTAGCCAAACCCGGACGACGCTGGGCCAATTCTGCGCCTCCCTATGGGACTCCCAATCACGGAATCATTGATTCCCAATTACAAATCATTGATTCGAGTTGAAAAATAAATGCTGCGCTCATGGAATGGCATGCCTTGAGCACTACTGAAAAGTACTATTTACATGTGAAAATGAATTCCATATGCTGCATTTGCTATAGGCCTATTGTTTACCTTATTGTTGGTGACACTTTGATATCTTGATAATATGCAGCTGTTTAAAGGGCAAATCCACAGATGAAACAATAACAAAACGGACTCCCCGCCTCTGTTTTGGTAAAAAGCTGAGGGATGGGCATGGAGAAATGTAACCATTCTCAGATTAACAGACAGAGCTATGGATTCAAGGACTGGCCATCCGTGATATCCAAAGTATTGTTTTAACCTTGTTCTGAGGCTATAAAGTGTTTACAAACATTGGAGAAAAAAGTTTATATTTTGGGTTCTCATGGAGTGTAACAGTTGAACTAAGCTCATGAGGCATTTATCCGAAGTGTGCGAGTTTGAGCATGTGTCCATTAGGCCTATGAATTATTTATATTTTTATCAGCATGAATTCAATTGAGCAATAAAAGCCTCACTTTTATTCCATAGGTTGGGATCCGCACTATGCAGCTGTTGCAAGAGCGCATTCTTCACTAGCTGTCCACTGGTTTCAAAAACAATGATTGATAGGCAGCTTAAACTTCTTGAATTCAACCATTATTGGGTTCAAATACACATTTAGATTTGTGAACAGCCATCCACAACAACCACAATCCGTAAGCCGCAAATAGCTAAATGAGAGAGCAGCAGTGTGATTCACATCAATACGCTAAGTAGATATCAATAATAAGTGATATCCGTATCGCTGTAGACTACACCACTGCTGTCATCTTCACCTCCAAGTGTTTATTCAAGTAGGATCATCTTTGGATGCCGACAGCAGTCGCACCATTGGAAGACATCGCTTGGACTGTAGCCTACAAAAACCTATTCCTGCTTTTTTCACACAATCCATAAATCACATTTGGTGTGTCATCATAGTGGTCTCTGAATGACGGTCAGACTCTCTCACGTTGAAAAAAATGTGAACTTACACCTTTTTTTAATGATGAAGTGTCAAAGTTTTTTTTTCTCGCAAACATCCTTTCTAAATTTAAAAGTCATCCTTGAAGTTTTCATCTAGTTTTTCTGTCATCTGATTACAATATTTAAGCTGGTAACGTAAAAGTTACAGTTTTTTTTTGTAATCCGTTACTCCCCAACTCTGCTTTTGACATTCTATGCAGATTATTACAGCAATTGTGAAGCTCTCCACAGACCTGCAGTGACCTACAGTGCGCATGCTATCTTGAACAGGCACGCTTTGTATGATTACATAAGAAGACATGTATAGTTACAGTAACCTCAAAATGTGGCCATGGATATTACTCATTTTGAGGTTGAATGATAAATGAGTTTGTGAGAGCCTTAACGTTAGGCTATTTACTGTATTAGCACTCAAATCCATGAAAATTAATAACCCAAGGAGACTGGGATGCAAAAATAATATACTTAATTTAATCCGTGCTCGAAAGCATACAAAGGGTGCAAGGTGCTATAAAAAAAGAAAACAAAAAAAAGGAGCATATGTTTCGGCCTTATGCCATCATCAGTGCTGTGCGAACAGGTTTTAAAGAGAAACATATGCTGTGTGTAACAGGCGCAAGTGCAAGCAGATACAGTAGTTGATTAGATACTGGCGAATAGGGAGTCAATGCATGTTAACAAGGAATATGTAGAATAATATAAAAAATTGACAATTCAAATGTCACGTACAGCCTATTGTTACTTTTTTTCCAGATAGTGGATATAATGTTGGTACAAATTCAACATATTGTTTTCCTCCACTCTATTCACTGCCACTTAAAACACCATTGTTTGTAATCCCAGAGCCTGAAAATTACACTGTTTTAAAACTACTCAATTACTAATAGCTATATTTTTTGTACAGGCTTTTCAGTTTCGTCGATCCCACTTTTTCACAGCTCCCTGACAAATTAACAGTTTACAAATTCTGACATTGTGCTAAAAGGACTCTCCATTTCTAATATGCTTTGTTGATTCATCGAGGGGGGATGGAGAAATAGGAGGAACTGAGGAATAGGAGGAAGAAAGGAAGGTCCTATTTTATCTTCATGGCAATGGGTGTCACGGAGCGGATCTGGTGCTTTACTTCGCTTATAGGGTTTAAACTTACCATCAAGTCCTATTAAATAATCATGATGCAATGTAGTAAAAACATGAAAGATGTTATAGGTTGGATAAGATATCTCTTGACTAATATAAACTCTCAAACAGTGTACCGTAATCTTTATGGCCAGTCGGTGTTGTGGGATGTGGTTGGTAGTCTGGCTGGGTTTTCCTTTAACCGTTTGTCACGCCTTATTCTGTACATTTTGAATGCTATCATTGGCAACTCCTGATATAGGAGTGATACTATTTTTACATAAGTAAATATTTTTCTTTGTGAGCGGGGAGAATTGTGGTTAAATGGTTGATAATTGTGTGTGGGAGAGGTAATAACAAGCTTCCTATCTGCAGCTTGTGATGCCAACTAGATGACAGGCCCAAAGCAGTTTTAATCATTGTTTTCCTTTTTGATTATACGCTGACTGAGGTCATATTATATTCATCATGCCGCGCTTTGATGGATTGCTGAATCCTCCTCCCATTCCCTCTACCCTTATTCATTTTTTGATACGTCATATTCCATTCCCAAAGGAAATGTGATAAGAATTAACACTGGCAAGCACCGAGTAGAGGCCGAAAAAAGGATGACCTCTAAAATTAAATTAAACACTGTCAAAATGTTTTGCGTAATTCATAATGAAAAAAAGCACATTTGCCCTTGGCTGATTAGCAGGATCGGATTGAATATCTGCTCCCCCTTCTGAGGTTTCATGAGGGTCAGTGTTAACAAAAGGTTGCGCTATTGAACGTCTGCGTGTCATCACCAGGATTACAGCCTATTACATGGGCTCATCAGCTGAGGTCAGGGAGGCTACCGTCAAACGTGCTTTAATTAAGAAGAAGTGATGATATCCCTAACTCCTGCTCGCTTACTTGCTCTCTCTCTCTCTCTATCTATCTGTCTCTCTTCCTTTCTTTCTCCCTCTCCCTCTTTCTTCCTCCCACCCGTTGCCTTCCTTTACTGCTAAAGGAACATTGAATTACAGTAGGTTCCATCTGTGGAATCTCAGGCAAGGTCAAGGTTTTTTTGTAGGGAATGTTTCAAATGGAGTGCGACATCTCTGCAGTGTTCAGGATACTGATGAAAGTCGGTATGTTGCGAAAGAGGTTCTTCTCAGAGTATAACTTAACATGCTTTTACAAAATGCTGAGCAGAGAATGGAGGTGAGTGTGACCTCATTAGAGCACTGGGTAGAGCAGGGCCTTGGGAGAGATTGGAACAGGTAAACAAACTTCCTGTAATTACACTGTCTGAGGCACTGAAATTTGCTGCTATGTAAATTGGCTGCAGTGTTTCAACACAGAAGGCCAATTGACTACCTAGTTATTCCCATTCATCCTTGTAATCTTGACAGTTCTTGACATTGACATTTGTGTATTACAAAATACTTATTGCAATCACGCAAATATGCGTTTTAATTTATGTGGCCTAATTTTTGAAGACCAAAGACAGTGGAGAAGACTAGAATAGAATAGAATCATCACTGGAAGTGAACAACCATATACAGAATTATAGATGGGCATTTCCACCTTATGACCCATGTGCATTAACATATGAAGGCTATAGGAGCATGTCAAATTAAAGCTAAGAGTTTTGTATTTTTTATTATTAAGGACTATATACATTTTTCAACAATTTTCCATCCTAAATATATGGAATAAGCGAAGGCATTGATTTTAGGTCAAACAGATGGAAAAGGGGTCTTAAGAAAAAGTCTTAAAAGCTATGACAAATACATCAAAACACATATTGAAGTAAAGACCAACTAGTATCAACACTTATATTTCGTTTTGAAAAAAGTATTTGCCTTATGTAAATTTTAGAAACATTGCCTTGTGATTTAGAATTCCGTTACTAAAAACCAACATATCTTTGAGATATTTAATAATTTCCCTCCTTCGCGAGGAGGGAGGATAATGTCAGTTCACAGAAGAAACAAATAAACGTAGACCTACCAATTAGTTAAAGTGTTTTTACTGATATCATTCATTATTACGCTTATGAATTATTTAGTGATTCGAACTTGTAACTCTGTTACCAAATCGGTAAACGGAATTACAGAAGAATCAGTAACAGAATTACTGCAGTTGAATTGGCTACAATAGGACATCATATTAGTCACAAACCACAGTTGGGTCACCTGCTACTGTCCTCCCTTCCACTGGCGTACTGTTATACTCAGCTCATAATTGTTTTTTTCTCTTTCTGTGGTCTGGTGGTCAAAGCAAGACTGTGAAAATAGTCTGGGTAATCTCTCTTTCTCCTCTCTCTTTGTTCTCTCTGCTGCACTCTCTCTGTTCTCTCTTGCTCTTTCCAGTTAATGTAAACTCTCCTGGCTCTCACTTACACCTACCCTCTTTCCTTTTACTGTAACAAGCATCCTCACCTACTGATCACCGACCGACATTGGACGTCGAAATTTGGTCAGTCTGCCCTGGCTGGATCAAAAGCTGAACCAATCATAGAGGTCAATGTTTCACAAGTTTGGACAGCACAGTACCGTGGAGTAGAGCACCCTAGTACAGTATTAAACAGAACGGTAAAGTAAAGTACAGTATTGTACAGTAGAGTTCAGTACAGTATCTAGATTAGAGTACAGTATAGTGTACTGTATTGCAGTGTACTCTATTGTACTGTACAGAACATATCTACCTTGCTGTATTCTACTGTACTGAACTCTACTCTACTGTGCTGTGCTCTGCTGTGCTGTATTGTGATGTCCAAACTTGTGAAATATAGACGTCTATGATTGGTTCAGATTTGGTCTGGTCCGTACCAAATGTGGTCTTGTTTGGGGGTGGAGCTCATTACAGTAATAGCCAGTGTGTAGAATAATACCCACATTTGCTAAAGAATGATGCTGCATATTTCTACCTTTGTGTGCCTATTCAGGATACATCATCATGCTGTTAATATCCATAATTATGCATTTCTGTATAGTACAGATCAGGGATATATGATGTAGTTCCATTACCGTAATCATGTTACCGAATGTAAATCCACTTCACATACTGTAGTTCAATAACCAAAATAAAAGTTTTCAACCTCAAGGTGTCATGTCATAGCTGACAGCCCATTCTTTTTGCAGACATCTTGGAATCTAAAGTCGGAGCTGATTATATGGAGAACGTGGTCGCATTAAAAACTGAGGGAGATTTTACGGTAATTCTGTTACCAAAATTTTCATCTGCACATTTATTTCAGTAAATGTGTTTTTGTCAAAGTAGTCCTTGTGGATGGAGTTTCATGGTTTGTTAAACTTTGAAATCAATGGTTTTTGTTTGAAATGCATTTTAACGTGTCAAATCTGAGTCAAAGCAAAATTCCATTATCGTGGAATTGCCCAGATCTGATTGTGACTCCCTCTGTCGTAGCGTACTCACACCCTATCCCTCACCATTATCACCTCTAAAAGTAGCAGCATAGGAGGCGAACAGAGAACATATAACAGAGTGAAGCTGCAGATGGTGTAGAAATGATGGGGGAAAGTATAGAAGGGGCCAGCTAGGTCAAGGCTGAACACCAATTCCTGTGCAAATTAAGCAGCCGTATGAACAATCATCCAGGCCTCTTGAAGACCGCATCCATCACATGAGTAATACCATTATCATTCACTGTTCAGTGTGGCTGAAAGCCGTATAACCGTCTCAATTCCCTTGCGTCAGTCACTGGATATTGAACCTCTAAACACATGCACCCATGGACACATACACACGCACATACGGTATATGTTCTAACAGTGTAATGTAATATAGGTTATTAGAATGGCCCATGATCACTTATTACCTGTACTTCTAGGACACAAGATAAAGTTATCGTTTATGTTTTATTTCTAAATTAGGCCAGGTACATTAATCTTCACGGTGACCTGATTATAAGTGTCTCACAGACAGACCCTCTGCTTCTATGTCTCAGTGTCCAGGCGACCTTGTTTTGCAGGGTATCTATCATAATCCCAAAAGTTACTAAACTCTCAAGGGTCAAATTGCCACGAGAGATGATCTCTCCCCTACTGTTCATCTCTTCTACAGTCACAGAGGGCTGTCAATCATGGACTATGAGCTGTGATAGAGTTCTCTCTGGTACAGAACTACCTAGCCAGTATACAACTATAGCTACTCTCGATATGTCCGTCAGCCTTAGACTTGGCTAAATTATATTTTACCTGTCCTCGTATTAAACGTCCTAACATATCTCTGACGCTGTCACTCATCTCATTGTGTAACGTATCGATAAGGGCCAGAAAATAGAGATCAGTACCCAAACCACCGACTGGGCTGGCCAAATCAATCCAATGTCTCAACAGAGCCAAGAACAAATGCCTCTGCTTAAAGTCTATTCAAATTCCTGCCTTAGTCCGTGAAGCAAATATAAACAATGCCAACGCATTATATTTCCATTTCTCTAGTTCCAAATCTCCGACAGAGCCAAGCCACTTAATTACCAGGTTCAATCATTACTGAGCCTTGTCTTATTTTCTGTCTAGGGACGTTTTTGCATCGGTCTGCTGCATTGATTCTAGTCAGACTTAATGAATAATTACAATTTCTGCCGGCGTGCGGGGGCATGCAGCATCAACATCAGTGGCTCCCCATACTGACCTCTTTTGGTTCTGGCATCATTGCATTACGAAAGTTGGTGATGGTGTGAATTGAAGATATTTTTCAGTGACTGCCTTGGTGAGAGCAGCCCTCTGACTGCAAGATCCGTCTCTTGTTCTCTATTCTTATGATGTTTGTTTCAAAACACACCATCGACCCCAACAGGGACTCTTACAGATAATTGCCCATTGTTTCTGTCCCTTTGGAGATCACACAAATCGCAAGTGTTTACGCTTTTACCATGGCAACTTGAGTACAGTCATCTGTGTGAGGTGCAATACAACATATTAGAACTGGCCAAATATGGGTTTTCAATGCGTTTCAGATGTTTTCGGGAAGATGGGCAGGGACTCCACTATCCTGACATTAGGGGGAAGCTTGTTCCATCATTGGGAAACTGCCCTCCCATAAGGGTGGGAGGACCAAGAGAGCAGAGGTGTCAGACCGGAGTGCTCAGGTTGGGGTGTAAGGTTTGAGCATAGCCTGAAGGTAGGCAGGGCAGTTCACCTTGCTGCTCCATAGGCAAGCGTCAGGGTCTTGAAGATGATGCGAACTTTGACTGAATGTCAGTGGAGTGTGAGGAGGAGCGGAGTTGCAAGGGAAGGTTGAACACCAGGCAGGCTGTGGCATTCTGGATAAATAGCAGGGGTTTGATGGCACAAGCGGGGAGCCCAGCCAACAGAGATTTGCAGTAGTCTAGACGGGAGATAACAAGTGACACAATTAGGACCTGTGCCACTTCCTGTGTGAGGAAAGGTCACACTCTACGGATGTTGCAGAGCATAATCCAGCAGGAGCGAGTCACTGCTTTGATGTTTGCAGAGAACGGCAGAGTGTTGTCCAGGGTCACACCAAGCTTCTTTGCACTCTCCGGGAGGAAGAGCATCTTCTGTTTTGTTGAGGTTGAGTTTGAGGTGGTGGGCCGACATCCAAGTTGAAATGTATGCCAGGCACACAAGATGCGTGTCAACACATGGGTGTAAGAAGGGGAAAATGAGAAGAGTACTTGAGTGTCATCAGCAAAGCAATGATAGGAAAGACCATGTGAGGATATGACAGAGCCGAGTGACTTGATGTAAAGAGAAAAGAAGAGAGGGCCTAGAACCGAGCCCTGGGGGACACCAGTAGTGGTGCAGACACAGATCTTCTCCATGCAACCTGGTAGGAGCGTCCAAGAGTGTGCAGAGGCTGAGACGCCCAACCATGAGAGGGTAGAGAGGAGGATCTGATGGTTCACGGTGTCGAAGGCAGCGTATAGATCTAGGAGGATGAGAGCAGAGGAGAGAGTCAGCTTTAGTAGAACGGAAAGCCTTCGGGACACAGAGGAGAGTGGTGTTAGTTGAGATAAGCCACCTTGAAGCCTGACTAATATTTCATGAGCTGAAATAAAAGAGCCCAGAAATGTTCCATATGCACTAAAAGCTTATTTCTCACAAATTTGGTGCGCAAATTTCAATACATCCCTGTCAGTGAGCATTTCTCCTTTGCCAAGATAATTAATCCACCTGACAGGCGTGGCATATCAAGAAGCTGATTAAACAGCATGATCGTTACACAGGTGCACCTTGCGCTTGGGACAATAAAAGGTCATTCTAAAATGTGCAGTTTTGTCACAGAACACAATGCCACAGATGTCTCAAGGTTTGAGGGAGAATGCAATTAGCATGTAACTGCAGGAATGTCCACCAGAGAATTAAATGTTAATTTCTCTACCATAATCCGCCTCAAACGTTGTTTTAGAGAATTTGTCAGTACTTCCAACCGGCCTCACAACCGCAGACCACGTGTAAAGCGGTGTGTGGGCGAGCGGTTTGCTGATGTCAACGTTATGAACAGAGTGCCCCATGGTGGCGGTGGGGTTATGGTATGGGCAGGCATAAGCTTCGGGCAACAAAAACAATTGCATTTTATCAATGGCAATTTGAATGTACAGAGATACCGTGACGCAATACTGAGGCCCATTGTCGTGCCATTCATCCGCCACCATCACCTAATGTTTCAGCATGTTAATGCACGGCCCCATGTCGCAAGGATCTGTACATAATTTCTGGAAGCTGAAAATGTCCCAGTTCTTCCATGGCCTGCATACCTACCAGATAATGTATGTCACCCATTGACCATTTTTGAGATGCTTTGGATCGACGTGTATGACAGCATGTTCCAGTTCCCACCAATATCCAGAAACTTCGCACAGCTATTGAAGAGGAGTGGGACAACATTCCACCGGCCAGAATCAACAGCCTGATCAACTTTATGCGAAGGAGATGTGTCACGCTGCATGAGGCAAATGGTGGTCACACCAGTTTCTGACTGTTTTTCTGATCCACACCCTTTTTTTAACTTCTTATGGCTGCAGGGGCAGTATTGAGTAGCTTGGATGAAAGGTGCACAGAGGTGCCCAGAGTAAACGGCCTGCTCCTCAGTCATAGTTGCTAATATATGCATATTATTATTAGCATTGGATAGAAAACACTCTGAAGTTTCTAAAACTCTTTGAATTATGTCTGTGAGTATAACAGAACTCATATGGCAGAACTGAGAACTCAGAAAAACCTGAGAAGTTCCACTTCCTGTTTGGATTTTTTCTGAGGCTGGTAGATTTTCAACCAAGCTCCCATTGAAATTACAGCGAGATATGGATGAGTTTTCACGTCCTACGGCTTCCACTAGATTTCAACAGTCAATAGAACTTTGTCTGATGACTCTACTGTGAAGGGGGGCCGAAGGAGACAGGTGTAATTCTCCGGTTGGAACGTTATTCAAGATGTATGTTAACAACATTCTAAGGATTGATTCAATACATCGTTTGACATGTTTCTACTGACTGTTACGGAACATTTGGACATTTAGTCACGTTTTAGTGAACGCGCTTTGTGACTTTGGAATTGTTTACCAAACGCGCTAACCAAAGTAGCTAATTGGACATAAATAACGGACATTATCGAACAAATCAAGCATTTATTGTGGACCTGGGAATCCTGGGAGTGCATTGTGATGAAGATCATCAAAGGTAAGGGAATATTTATCATGTAATTTCTGGTTTCTGTTGACTCCAACATGGCGGCTAATTTGACTCTTGTTCTGAGCTCCGTCTCAGATTATTGCATGGTTTGCTTTTTCCGTAAAGTTGTTTTTAAATCTGACACAGCGGTTGCATTAAGGAGAGGTATATCTATAATTCCATGTGTATAACTTGTATTATTATCTACATTTATGATGAGTATTTCTGTTGAAACGATGTGGCTATGCACTATCACTGGATGTTTTTGGAACTAGTGAATGTAACGCGCCAATGTAAACTCAGATTTTTTTATACAAATATGAACTTTATCAAACAAAACATGCATGTATTGTGTAACATGAAGTCCTATGAGTGTCATCTGATGAAGATCATCAAAGGTTAGTGATTCATTTTAGCTATATTTCTGCTTTTTGTGACTGCTATCTTTCGCTGGAAAAATGGCTGTGCTTGTTGTGGTTTGGTGGTGACCTAACATAATCGTTTGTAGTGCTTTCGCTGAAAAGCATATTTGAAATCGGACACTTTGGTAGGATTAACAACAAGATTATCTTTAAAATGATATAAAACACATGTATGTCTGAGGAATTTTAATTATGAGATTTCAGTTTTTTGAATTTGGCGCCCTGCACTTTCACTGGCTGTTGTCATATCGATCCCGTTACCATGATTGCATTCATATTTAAGGTATCTGTGACTAACAGATGCATATCTGTTTTCCCAGTCATGTGAAATCCATAGATTAGGGCCTAATTAATTTATTTAAATTGACTGATTTTCTCATGTGAACTGTCAGTAAATTCGTTGAAATTGTTCCCTTTATATTTTTGTTCAGTATATAAATATGCATATAAACCCCATGGTTTCTCTTTTCTGTTTTTATCTCTTTCTTCTCGATCATCCTCTTCTTTTCCTCCTACTCATCCATCTTGGTTTGTCTTACCTATTCGCAATTAACTTATAGTACCTTCAGAAAGTATTCATACCCCTTGACTTATTCCACATTTTTATAACCTGAATTCAAAATGGATCAACTCGACTTTTTTCTCACCCATCTACACACAATAATGAGAGACAAAATAAGTTTATTGAAAATGAAATACAGAAATATCTCATTTAGATAAGTATTCACACCCCTGAGTCAATACTTTGTAGAAGTAGCTTTGGAAGAGATTACAGCTGTGAGTCTTTCTGGTTAAGTGTCTGGTGGAAAGCAGACTGAACCAGGTTTTCCTCTAGGATTTTGCCTGTGCTAAGCTCCATTCCATTTCCGTTATATCCTGAAAACCTCCCCAGTCCTTAACGATGTCAAGCATATCCATAACATGATGGACCCACCACTATGCTTGAAAATATGGATATTGGTACTCAGTAATGTGTTGTATTGGATTTGCCCCCAAACATGATGATTTGTATTCAGGACAAAAAGTTAATTGCTTTGCCACATGTTTTTGTTTTTTGGGAGATAGATTGTGACTTCTATCAATGTAATTGTCTGCATCATTTCCAATCCCCCATATCTTTTTTGTAATTTTTTGTTGTTGCCTTGTTGCAAACAGGATGCATGTTTTGGAATATTGTTATTCTCTACAAGCTTCCTTCTTTTCTCTCTGTCAATTAGGTTAGTATTGTGGAGTAACTACAATGTTGATGCGCATCCTCAGTTTTCTCCTATCACAGCCATTAAACTCTGTAACTGCTTTAAAGTCACCAATGGCCTCATGGTGAAATCTCTGAGCGGTTTCCGTCCTCTCCGGCAATTGCGTTAGGAAGGACGCCAGTACCTTTGTATTGATATACCATCCAAATTATAATTAATAAAACCATGCTCAAAGGGATATTCAATGTCTTCTTTTCTCTTTGACCCATCTACCAATAGATGCCTTTCTTTCCGAGGCATTGGAAAACCTCCCTGGTCTTTGTGGTTAAATCTGTGTTTGAAATTCACTGCTCGACTGAGGGACCTTACAGATAATTGTATGTGTGGGGTACAAAGATAAGAAAAAATAATAATAATGAAAAATATAATTCCACTTTGACATTTTGGATGTTGTGTGTTGGCCAGCGACATTTTTTTTTAAATTTAATCAACTTTAATACCTGGCTGTAACACACTTTTTTTTGAAAAAGTCAAGGGGTGTGAATACTGTCTATATACTGTACAGTAAATATTTCTACTGTGGATTTCACAATCTCAGTTCCATGCTCTAAACCCATTTCCTCTGGTCAAACTAACTACGTCATGCTGACCTGATGCAACGTTCAATATGCAGCCAGATTTACGGCACAGTTGCTGAGTTGGAAACAACATTCATATTTTCCATCACCACATTATACAACATGTGGGGTGCACAAATTTGGCCCAATATAGAATTTGAATTTCAAGAACAACAATAAGCAATACCGTTACGACCTGCTGAGGTCATCCCTTGTGAGATAATAATAAGAATGATAATAATACATTTCATTTATATAGTGGTCGATGGTACAGCCATGGAGGGAGAAACATCAGTCAGACAGGCAGGCCCAGATTTTTTCATTAGACACCTCTGTCTCTGAAGTTCACAGCTAGTACTTCTCCTCTGTAGGAAGGCTGGAACATCCACCACCAAAAGTGTAGCACCCACTTAGGTGATGCTTCGGAAGCTATAAGCACCTGAGAGACCATCACACCTCAGAAGTAATCAGTAACAGTGTCCTACGAGGCGAGCCTCTGTAATCCCCTCACACAGTCCACATCCTTCCCGAAGCAGGGGCAGCTGGAATAAAAAGCTGGTGCTGTGTTGATCAGTTGTTGATACATCATTCACATTAGATTAGCCAGCTAGCTAGCTATAGCTAGCCATGTCAAGTAAACATACTTCCCATTTTCAGTCTTGCAACTCCATGGGTCACCACCAGATATTTTAGCTCAACCCTCAACAGGTTATCAAACCACCCCCTCAAAAAATACTTAGCAAAAAACTAACTAAAATAGGTACAACATTTACAGAGCTTTCTCACGGCGCCATGGCAACCACGGAACATGATACTTAGGAGATGGCAGTGTCAATGCAATATTATTTTCAAAGTGGTTAAAGAGGACTCCTAATGAGAGAGAAACAATTATACGTAACATTTTAGCCTAGAAGATTCAATCGAACTACATTTGCTTCCCGTGGATCCCATTAATGATAATGAGAGGAAAGAAACACAAAAACTGGCACCTGTTGTCATTCCTCACACATGCTGATGATCATCATTTTCTTACATTTGAACTGTTATTAAGAGATGGAGTCTGGACAGGCGAATTGAGGAAACTTACCAAATGGACTTCGAGTGAATTAGCGAACCACACACACACACACAGTAAAAGTCTAGAGTAAAAAAGGCTTCACTGTTCACTCCTGCTTAGCTGCCAAATGTATAGGTTTCCCCATAGTCCTAATATTTGAACTGAGGAAATGTGATCATACATATTATATAAGCGATCCACGTCAGACGTCCCTCCTAATGAAAAGCTCGGCCATCCTGTTGATGTAAGCTGCTGAACTGCGCACTTGCACTTGATATGCGTTTATGGATGAGAAAGTGAATTTTCATTTTCCAAAATAGAGCTCCGTGGGGAATTGGAGATTCCCTGTTTTGTGATCTGCTGCCTAAGTCAACAGCCAGGCTTTTATAAAATAGGCCTAGGTACAATATATTGTTTATTGCACTTTGGATTAAATGGACACATTTGGCAAAGTTCAACTTCAATTCATTGGCACAAAACGAGTCAGACAAAAAACGTAATTTGTCTCTGGCTTGCATAGCACAGGTGGTGGTTCCCTAATTTCACTATAATAGGCTAAGCTTAATATAGGTTAAAATACAAATGAATCCTCTCAATTCCTCTTATACAGTACCAGTCAAAAGTTTGGACACACCGACTGATTCCAGGGTTTTTCTTTATGTTACCTATTTTATACATTGTAGAATAATAGTGAAGACATCAAAACTATGAAATAACACATTGGGAATCATATAGTAACCAAAAACGTGTTAAACAAATCAAATATATTTCATATTTGAGATTATTCAAAGTATCCACCCTTTGCCTTGATGACAGCTTTGCACACTCTTTGCATTCTCTCAATCAGCTTCATGAGGTAGGCACCTTGAATGCATTTCAATTAACAGGTCTGCCTTGTTAAAAGTAAATTTGTGGAATTTATTTCCTTCTTAATGCATTTTTTATTTATTTTATTTTATTTAACCTTTATTTAACCAGGTAGGCAAATTGAGAACACGTTCTCATTTACAATTGCGACCTGGCCAAGATAAAGCAAAGCAGTTCGACACATACAACAACACATAGTTACACATGGAGTAAAACAAACATATAGTCAATAATACAGTGAAAAAAAAAATAAGTCTATATACAATGTGAGCAAGTGAGGTGAGATAAGGGAGGTGAAGGCAAACAAATATATGTATAAATAAATAAAAATATAAAAAGGCCATGGAGGCGAAGTGAGTACAACACAGCAAGTAAAATAAAAACTAAAAAAACACTGGAATGGTTGGTTTGCAGTGGAAGAAAGTGCAAAGTAGAGACAGAAATAATGGGGTGCAAAGGAGCAAAATAAATTAATAAATAAATACAGTAGGTAAAGAGGTAGTTGTTTGGGCTAAATTGTAGATGGGTTATGTACAGGTGCAGTAATCTATGAGCTGCTCTGACAGCTGGTGCTTAAAGCTAGTGAGGGAGATAGGTGTTTCCAGTTTCAGAGATTTTTGTAGTTCGTTCCAGTCATTGGCAGCAGAGAACTGGAAGGAGAGGCGTCCAAAGGAAGAATTGGTTTTGGGGGTGACTAGAGAGATATACCTGCTGGAGCGCGTGCTACAGGTAGGTGCTGCTATGGTGACCAGCGAGCTGAGATAAGGGGGGACTTTACCTAGCAGGGTCTTGTAGATGACCTGGAACCAGTGGGTTTGGCGACGAGTATGAAGCGAGGGCCAGCCAACGAGAGTGTACAGGTCGCAGTGGTGGGTAGTATATGGGGCTTTGGTGACAAAACGGATGGCACTGTGATAGACTGCATCCAATTTATTGAGTAGGGTTTTGGAGGCTATTTTGTAAATGACATCACCGAAGTCGAGGATTGGTAGGATGGTCAGTTTTACAAGGGTATGTTTGGCAGCATGAGTAAAGGATGCTTTGTTGCGGAATAGGAAGCCAATTCTAGATTTGACTTTGGATTGGAGATGTTTGATGTGGGTCTGGAAGGAGAGTTTACAGTCTAACCAGACACCTAGGTATTTGTAGTGGTCCACATATTCTAAGTCAGAGCCGTCCAAAGTAGTGATGTTGGACAGGCGGGCAGGAGCAGGCAGCGATCGGTTGAAGAGCATGCATTTGGTTTTACTTGTATTTAAGAGCAGTTGGAGGCCACGGAAGGAGAGTTGTATGGCATTGAAGCTCGCCTGGAGGGTTGTTAACACAGTGTCAAAAGAAGGGCCAGAAGTATACAGAATAGTGTCGTCTGCGTAGAGGTGGATCAGAGAATCACCAGCAGCAAGAGCGACATCATTGATGTAAACAGAGAAGAGAGTCGGTCCAAGAATTGAACCCTGTGGCACCCCCATAGAGACTGCCAGAGGCCCGGACAACAGACCCTCCGATTTGACACACTGAACTCGATCAGAGAAGTAGTTGGTGAACCAGGCGAGGCAATCATTAGAGAAGCCAAGGCTGTCGAGTCTGCCAATGAGGATGTGGTGATTGACAGAGTCAAAAGCCTTGGCCAGGTCAATGAATACGGCTGCACAGTATTGTTTCCTATCGATGGCGGTTACGATATCGTTTATGACCTTGAGCGTGGCTGAGGTGCACCCATGACCAGCTCTGAAACCAGATTGCATAGCGGAGAAGGTGTGGTGTGATTCGAAATGGTCGGTAATCTGTTTGTTGACTTGGCTTTCGAAGACCTTAGAAAGGCAGGGTAGGATAGATATAGGTCTGTAGCAGTTAGGGTCAAGGGTGTCCCCCCCTTTGAAGAGGGGGATAACCGCAGCTGCTTTCCAATCTTTGGGGATCTCAGACGACACGAAAGAGAGGTTGAAGAGGCTAGTAATAGGGGTGGCAACAATTTCAGCAGATAGTTTTAGAAAGAAAGGGTCCAGATTATCTAGCCCGGCTGATTTGTAAGGGTCCAGATTTTGCAGCTCATTAAGAACATCAGCTGACTGTATTTGGGAGAAAGAGAAATGGGGAAGGCTTGGGCGAGTAGCAGAGGGGAGGGCAGTGCTGTTGTCCGGGGTAGGGGTAGCCAGGTGGAAAGCATGGCCAGCCGTAGAAAAATGCTTATTGAAATTCTCAATTATAGTGGATTTGTCGGTGGTGACAGTGTTTCCTATCTTCAGAGCGGTTGGAAGCTGGGAGGAGGTGTTCTTATTCTCCATGGACTTTACGGTGTTCCAGAACTTTTTTGAATTTGTGTTGCAGGAAGCAAATTTCTGCTTGAAAAAGCTAGCCTTGGCTGTTCTAACTGCCTGTGTATATTGGTTTCTGGCTTCCCTGAAAAGTTGCATATCACGGGGGCTGTTCGATGCTAATGCAGAACGCCATAGGATGTTTTTCTGTTGGTTAAGGGCAGTCAGGTCAGGAGAGAACCAAGGGCTATATCTGTTCCTGGTTCTAAATTTCTTGAATGGGGCATGCTTATTCAAGATGGTGAGGAAGGCATTTTTAAAAAATGACCAGGCATCCTCTACTGACGGGATGAGATCAATATCCTTCCAGGATACCCCGGCCAGGTCGATTAGAAAGGCCTGCTCGCTGAAGTGTTTCAGGGAGCGTTTGACAGTGATGAGTGGAGGTCGTTTGACCGCTGACCCATTACGGATGCAGGCAATGAGGCAGTGATCGCTGAGATCTTGGTTGAAAACAGCAGAGGTGTATTTGGAGGGCAAGTTTGTTAGGATGATATCTATGAGGGTACCCGTGTTTACGGAATTGGGGTGGTACCTGGTAGGTTCATTGATAATTTGTGTGAGATTGAGGGCATCAAGCTTAGATTGTAGGGTGGCTGGGGTGTTGAGCATGTTCAAATTTAGGTCGCCTAGCAGCACGAGCTCTGAAGATAGATGGGGGGCAATCAGTTCACATATAGTGTCCAGAGCACAGCTGGGGGCAGAGGGTGGTCTATAGCAGGCGGCAACGGTGAGAGACTTGTTTTTAGAGAGGTGGATTTTTAAAAGTAGAAGTTCAAATTGTTTGGGAACAGACCTGGATAGTATAACAGAACTCTGCAGGCAGTCTTTGCAGTAGATTGCAACACCGCCCCCTTTGGCCGTTCTATCTTGTCTGAAAATCTTGTAATTGGGGATGAAAATGTCGGAATTTTTGGTGGTCTTTCTAAGCCAGGATTCAGACACGGCTAAGACATCCGGGTTGGCAGAGTGTGCTAAAGCAGTGAACAAAACAAACTTAGGGAGGAGGCTTCTAATGTTAACATGCATGAAGCCAAGGCTATTACGGTTACAGAAGTCATCAAAAGAGAGCGCCTGGGGAATAGGAGTGGAGCCAGGTACTGCAGGGCCTGGATTCACCTCTACATCACCAGAGGAACAGAGGAGGAGTAGGATAAGGGTACGGCTAAAAGCTATGAGAATTGGTCGCCTAGAGCTACTAGAGTAGAGAGTAAAAGGAAGTTTCTGGGGGCGATAAAATAGTTTAAAGGAATAATGTACAGACAAAGGTATGGTAGGATGTGAATACAGTGGAGGTAAACCTAGGTATTGAGTGATGATGAGAGAGATCTTGTCTCTAGAAACATCATTGAAACCAGGTGATGTCATCGCATATGTGGGTGGTGGAACTGAGAGGTTGGATATGGTATAGAGAGCAGGGCTAGAATCTCTACAGTGAAATAAGCCAATAAACACTAACCAGAACAGCAATGGACAAGGCATATTTACATTAAGGAGAGGCATGCTTAATCGAGTGATCAATAAGGGTCCAGTGAGTAGAGGTTGGTTGGGGTCGTGGCGATCCAGACAGCTGGCCAGGTATATGGCTATCGGTAGCAGCATAGGATGGAGGTCTGTTTGTAGATACCTCGTGCGTTTCCGTCGGTAGGTTCCGTGTAGTGGGGTTTTGTTCAGATAGCAGCCGATAAGACAGCTAACGATTAGCGGGCCTCAGATGAGCGTTCAGGTAACGTCGGGACGGAGGTGCCGGTTGGATAAATCCCTCGGGCAGATAACGTCGGCAGTCAGTCGCGGCAGTCAGTCGTGAAGGCCCGGTGGGGTTCCGTATCTGCAGCAGCAACAAAAGAAACGGGTCCGGATGGTGATGGAACTCCTTAGCTGGCTAGCTCCAGCATGATTTGAGTTTGCTCCGGGGTCGACGTAAGCCAATAGTCACACGGTATGCAGCTAGCTAGCTGCGAAATCAAGGTGCAGGTGTCCAGAGCCTGCGGCTGGAATCCGGGGAAACTGAGAGAAAAAGAAAAAAAGTCCCGGAATGCTCCGGTCCGAGTCGCGTTGCACAAAAGTGCCGGTAGATTATCGAGCTAAAGGAATAGCTGATAATCTACAAAACGTGGGCAGCTGAAACACCAACGCTAGCCAGCAAACCGGCTAATTTCGGGGCAGCTACAGATTAGCTTCTGGCTAGCTATCGGAGTAGCTTCTGGTTAGCTTTCAGGCTAGCTTCTGAATTAGCCCCTGGCTAGCTTCCACGATGGATTTTCAGATTGAGGTAAGTAATACTTTTTGTAATTGGTGAAGCGGGTTGCAGGAAAGCTTTTGCAGGAAAGCTTTTGTAGTTGAGTTCTTGGATAATAAAATAAATAAAAGATATGCGAAGAAAAGGTGTAAATATATATATATACAGGACACGACACGACAATACGGAAAAAGACGTCTGAACTGCTAAGCCACCTTGGACCGGATTTGAGCCTTATCAGTTGTGTTGTGACAAGGTAGGGGTAGTATACAGAAGATAGCCCTATCTGGTATAAGACCAAGTCCATATTATGTCAAGAACAGCTCAAATAGGCAAAGGGAAAGAACAGTCCATCATTACTTTAACATGAAGGTCAGTCAATGCAGAACATTTCAAGAACTTTGAAAGTTTCTTCAAGTGCAGTTACTAAAACCATCAACCGCTATGATGAAACTGGCTCTCACGAGGACCGCCAAAGGAAAGGAAGACCGCTCTGCTGCAGAGGATAAGTTCATTAGAGTTAACTGCACTTCAGATTGTATCCCAAATAAATGCTTCACAAAGTTCAAGTAACAGACTCATCTCAACATCAACTGTTCAGGAGACTGCGTGAATCAGGCCTTCATGGTCGAATTTCTGCAAAGAAACCACTAATAAAAGGACACCAATAATAAGAAGAGACTTACTTGGGCCAAGAAACACGAGCAATGGACATTAGACCAGGGGAAATCTCTCCTTTGGTCTGATCAGTCAGATTTTGGCTTCCAACCGCGGTGTCTTTGTGAAACGCAGAGTAGGTGATCGGATAATCTCTGCATGTGTGGTTCCCACCGTGAAGCATGGAAGAGGAGGTGTGATGGTCTGGGGGTGCTTTGCTGGGGACACTGTCTGTGATTTATTTAGAATTCAAGGCACACTTAACCAGCATGGCTACCACAGCATTCTGCAGCGATACGCATAGTGGAACTATAAAAAAAAATTCAACAGGACAATGACCCAACAAACCTCCAGGCTGTGTAAAGGCTATTTTACCCAGAAGGAGAGTGATGGAGTGCTGCATCAGATGACCTGGCCTCCACAATCACCCAACCTCAACCCAATTGAGATGGTTTGGGATGAGTTGGACTGCAGAGTGAAAGAAAAGCAGCCAACAACTGCTCATCATATGTAGGAACTCCCTCAAGACTGTTAGAACAGCATTCCAGGTGAAGCTGGTTGAGAGAATGCCAAGAGTGTGCAAAGTTGTCATCAAGGCAAAGGGTGGCTGCTTTCAGTGGTGTAAAGTACTCCTTAAGTAGTTTTTTTTGGTATCTGTACTTTACTTTACTATTTATTTTTTTGACAACTTTTATTTTACTACATTCCTTAAGAAAATACACCTAAAGGTACTTATTACATTTTTAATGGTTAGCAGGACAGGAAAATAGTCAAATTCACTCACTTACCAACCGAACAACCCTGGTCATCCCTAATGCCTCTGATCTGGCGGACTCACTAAACTCACATGCTTTGTTTGTAATTATGTCCGTGTGTTGGAGTGTGCCCCCGGCTTTCCGTAAATTATAACAAGAAAATGGTACCACCTGGTTTGCTTAATATAAAGAATTTGAAAATATTTTTTCTTTTACTTTTGATACTTAAGTATATTTTAGCAATTACATGTATTGTTGATACTAAAGTATATTTTACACCAAATAATTTTACTTTTACTCCAGTAGACTTTTATTGGGTGACTTACTTTTACTTGAGTAATTTTCTATTAAGGTATCTTTACTTTTACTTAAGTAGGACAGTTGGGTACTTTTTCCATCACTTGCTATTTTGAAGAATCTGAAATGTAAAATGTATTTTGAATTGTTTAACACGTTTTCGGTACTACATGATTCCGTATGTGTTATTTCATAGTTTTGATGTCTTCACTATTATTATACAATGTGGAAAATAGTCAAAAATAAAGAAAAACCCTTGAATGAGTGTCCAAACTTTTGACTGATATTGTATATATTCGGGAAAGAAGCACCTTGCTCTTGCTCGGTGGATATAAAAAAGGCTACAGCATTCACAATGAACTGGCGGGGAAGTTTAAATGGCGAGAGCGTCTCTGGTGTGATGTCATCACATTGGTTGGTGGTAAAAATGAAATAAACGGGAATCCTCTGATCTCCTAGAGCTCATTTATGACAGAATGTTCATATTTGAAGATTGCCGAAAGGCCAGTCTCTTTGGTAATGACGAGGAGTGGTAAGGAGTATAGTGTTAACTAATGAGACTGGTACTCAGGCTAGGCAATACAGCGTTCTCCAGAACAGTGTAATGATACTTGTTGTCAGGGACAATGAGATTGACCTATATTCATTATAACCCATTTACAATCATATTTCTGTCTTTATTTTCTTATGCATCATGATCTTTACTGCCTCATTGGGATTGTTTAGTATAATTATGGTGGTGGGAGAATCTATAGGGAAGATTGACAAGGAGAGGACATCAATTCACACCTACTACCTGAATAAAGAGTATTGATGTATGTATTGTATACATCCTGTTCATGTTTGTGTTGACTGTTGAGGTATGGTCTTGGGTTATCTTTACCTTGACGATGATGTTTGATTAATGATCCTGATTGAATTGTACAATGGCTATTACAGGATTTTTACAATGCCTATGGCTAACTGAGTCTCATTATGTTTTCACATTGTTTAGTGTTGACTCATCCACCTTCAATTGACAATAGACCTAAGGGTATTGTTGAAGTGTTTACCCATGTGCTGTTACACAGACACCGGTGGTAAGCTGCAGACCTAGATTAAAATATTTGCCTACTAGAAATCTTTTAAACACGTTCAACGTTTACTTTACCCTGTCTGGAGTGCCAGATGGCCGGGGTTTGGAGTTTTGTGACAATTCTATTGGTTCCTTTCCAGACAAGCTCAATGAAGCCCAGCTGAAGTATTTAAGCGGATTTCCAATAGTGTTTGAACCTGGGTCTGGTAAGCAGCAGTGTCCAGTGTCCATGATGAGATGTGCAGGCTAGGCTGAAATTGCTTCTCACCCACACACTATTATTTCTCCACCTAGGATGATGAAGTGTACAGCTGATAAAGTTACCAAGTGTGCCACACGGACATCAAAGGACTGCTAAATAACTATTTAATATTAATATAGAGCAGAAAATATACTCTGGCTAAATCACCATGTTTTAAAAATAGCATTGCGCCTCGAAATAGACTCAATGTTTGTGTGGCCTATATTTTATTTTGTGTGTGCTTACGGTCTCAGAAATAATAAAGCGACAGAACTAAAACCATCACGAGGCCAACTTCACTGAATTCTGAGAGGTATTTGGGGCATTAAAAGTGTGAATGGTGTGAAAACAGTGAAAGCCAATTCCTCATCATAAGTCAACATAACGGCTCGCTAACTGAGATGCCGCTTCCATCTAGTGGACTGGAGGAGAAAGTTTAGTCTTTGTGACATTTAATTCACAACACCCGCTATTTTATAGGCAATGAACATATCATAGGCTATACGCTGACCCATAAGCTAGTTTACACGCTTACCAAATGCAAAAGAATGGACGTCGAACAACAATAACCCACATTTTATCCCCTGAAAAGATTTGGCATGGGTCGCCAGATCCTCCAAAAAAGTTATAAGGCTGCACCATCGAGAGCATCCTGACCGGTTGCATCAGGGTCTGGTATGGCAACTACTCGACATCCGACCATAAGGCGCTACAGAGGGTAGTGCGTACGGCCCAGTACATCACTGGGGCCAAGCTTCCTGCCATCCAGGACCTACAGTGGGGAGAACAATTATTGGATACAATGCTGATTTTGCAGGTTTTCCTACTTACAAAGCATGTAGAGGTCTGTAATTTTTATCATAGGTACACTTCAACTGTGAGAGACGGAATCTAAATTGTATGATTTTGTATGTCACATTGTATGATTTTTAAGTAATTAATTTGCATTTTATTGCATGACATAAGTATTTGATACATCAGAAAAGCAGAACTTAATATTTGGTACAGAAACCTTTGTTTGCAATTACAGAGATCATACGTTTCCTATAGTTCTTGACCAGGTTTGCACACACTGCAGCAGGGATTTTGGCCCACTCCTCCATATAGACCTTCTCCAGATCCTTCAGGTTTCGGGGCTGTCGCTGTGCAATACGGACTTTCAGCTCCCTCCAAAGATGTTCTATTGGGTTCAGGTCTGGAGACTGGCTAGGCCACTCCAGGACCTTGAGATGCTTCTTACGGAGCCACTCCTTAGTTGCCCTGGCTGTGTGTTTCGGGTCGTTGTCATGCTGGAAGACCCAGCCACGACCCATCTTCAATGCTCTTACTGAGGGAAGGAGGTTGTTGGCCAAGATCTCGCGATACATGGCCCCATCCATCCTCCCCTCAATACAGTGCAGTCGTCCTGTCCCCTTTGCAGAAAAGCATCCCCAAAGAATGATGTTTCCACCTCCATGCTTCACGGTTGGGATGGTGTTCTTGGGGGTTGTACTCATCCTGCTTCGTCATCCAAATACGGCGAGTGGAGTTTAGACCAAAAAGCTCTATTTTTGTCTCATCAGACCACATGACCTTCTCCCATTCCTCCTCTGGATCATCCAGATGGTCATTGGCAAACTTCAGACAGGCCTGGACATGCGCTGGCTTGAGCAGGGGGACCTTGCGTGCGCTGCAGGATTTTGATCCATGACGGCGTAGTGTGTTACTAATGGTTTTCTTTGAGACTGTGGTCCCAGCTCTCTTCAGGTCATTGACCAGGTCCTGCCGTGTAGTTCTGGGCTGATCCCTCACCTTCCTCATAATCATTGATGCCCCACGAGGTAAGATCTTGCATGGAGCCCCAGACCGAGGGTGATTGACCGTCATCTTGAACTTCTTCCATTTTCTAATAATTGCGCCAACAGTTGTTGCCTTCTCACCAAGCTGCTTGACTATTGTCCTGTAGCCCATCCCAGCCTTGTGCAGGTCTACAATTGTAGCCCTGATGTCCTTACACAGCTCTCTGGTCTTGGCCATTGTGGAGAGGTTGGATTCTGTTTGATTGAGTGTGTGGACAGGTGTCTTTTATACAGGTAACGAGTTCAAACAGGTGCACTTAATACAGGTAATGAGTGGAGAACAGGAGGGCTTCTTAAAGAAAAACTAACAGGTCTGTGAGAGCCGGAATTCTTACTGGTTGGTAGGTGATCAAATACTTATGTCATGCAATAAAATGCAAATTAAAAATGCAAACTTAAAAATCATACAATGTGATTTTCTTGATTTTTGTTTTAGATTCCGTCTCTCACAGTTGAAGTGTACCTATGATAAAAATTACAGACCTCTACATGCTTTGTAAGTAGGAAAACTTGCAAAATCGGCAGTGTATCAAATACTTGTTCTCCCCACTGTATATAGGCGGTGTCAGAGGAAGGCCGAAATATTGTTTAAGAATCCAGTCACCCAAGTCATAGACTATTCTCTCTGCTACCCCCACCCACTCTTTGTTTTTACACTGCTGCTACTTGCTGTTTATTATCTTTGCATAGTCACTTTATCCTTGGCTACAATTGTCATGAGAATTGTGTTCATAACCCAATTCAATTAAACTACTCAGTCTGCAACCCAGAATCTGTAAGATACTGGTTGAATGAAACAGACAGAGGCCCAGCTACGAGAGTCAGAAAGTTTATTCACGAGAGCGCCCGTTCGTTGTACAAAACCATTCATTTTATACTAGCTCTTTACGCACATACTTTTGCACACAAACAGAATTCATACGCACATACATTTGCACACAAACAGTAGATATCCTACACACATACTGTATCAATACCCAGCCGACAAAGATTAGGGACCGTGAGAAGCACTCCCTGTCCTCCCTCAAATCTCTCAGTGGCCCCGAATCTTGCTCAGACAGTCTGTGTTTAAGATACTATAGAGACATATTGTACAGATATATTGTTTTACCCTAATTCTGACTAAAACTACACACATCATTAATTATAATTTTATGATTCTGATCAATTTCACTGTCCTTTATATGGTTTCAGGGTGGAATATTCTAATCATTCCTTTAAACATATAAATTCCATCAACACAGTACATGAACAATTTACCCCGAATAACCTGTACCCCCGAATGTTGATTCGGTACCGGTACCCCCTGTATATAGACTCTTTTTTGTTATTTTATTGTGTTACTTTTTATTTTAAAAATTACTTTAGTTTATTTAGTAAATATTTTCTTAACTCTATTTATTGAACTGTATTGTTGGTTAAGGGCTTGTAAGTAAGCATTTTACATTAACCTCTACACCTGTTGTGTTCGGCGCATGTGACAAATAAAATTTGATTTGAGTGGGATTTTATTGCATAAGGGACGCAGGAAGTCAGTTTTGTGGAGGAGTGGATTGGTAAAGGAAGTTGTGGTGGGCAACTGCAGACAGAGGTCCCGGGGCGTGATTGACACCCTTGCCCCCCTGTTCGGCTGAAGTGCTGAGTGGGCTGGCGTGGCCGTCATATCCCATCAGGCCCTGCCTAACTCAGGCCCATCAGTATTCACAGGTAATTTGTCTCTGTGCCGCCTGTCTACTTGCCAGCACTCCAGAATATGCCAACTCGCCGTCTCTTTCTGGTCCACCCGGGGTGGTTCTCGGGTCCCCTGGAAAGGACAGAGACAGAGCTCTGGAGCACTGCAGGTCATCGGCCACAAAGAGAAAAATCCTCATCCTAAAGTCACCTTCCAGCGAGAGAAAAGTAATCATCCAAAGAGAGACAAATCTGCATGCACTGGGAGAAAAAGGCCCATGGAATTGATTTTATTTCCCTCCTAGTGTCTTGTGAGAAGAAGCCTTTCAAAAAAGGTTTTCAGAGCGCCTCACCAGTTATCTCCTCCCCTGTCTTTAGAAGGTAATGGTAAAGTACATGTTATGAAGAACTCACTGGTGAATGAGCACTAATGCTAATGGCTACGTCGAATTGTTGCTCCTCAGAAAAAAATCTATTTAACAGGCGGCTGGGTGTGGGAAACAACTTCCTGTTAGCCTGAGGCTGCTGTGGTGCTATTTGCCCAGCACCAGAATAATGGCCTGTGGCCATGATTGCTTAGTCAATAATTCAATGCAAGTCTGCTAGTCAACAGCTAGCCACAGCTAGTCAATTGTTATACAGCTACAGTCTCACATGTTAACCTCAATGTATTTATTCTGAGGTGGCAACAGCAGAATGGGTAATATAGTGCAAGGTTTCTCTTAAGTGGTCAATTTCAAGTCTATTTCTCCCTACTTCTCTATATACAATTTCTCCCTACTTCTCTATATACAGTATGTCTCTCTTTTTATCTCTCCCTCTCTCTCTCTCTCGTCAATGGAATACAGCACCTGTGAAAGTGAGAGAGTTTAAATCTGATTTGTAGAAGATTGGAAAGGCCTGTGGAATAGTACCATGGTGGTAGGAGAAAACGTTGAAATGGAACTTCATTTCTACAACAAACCTAACCATCCTGACCTCCTGTCCAACTCCAAGTCAAAGGGTGTGCCATCATCAACAAAGAGAACATCACTCAATGCCAATCACTAAAGGAGCCTCGAGCAGCCAATTCCATTATTCTCCACATTAATCTGTAATGTAAAAATGTAAATGTAATCTTCCACCCCATCTGTCCTTATGATTCCAAGAGAGGATTATTAGAACAATATGATACTATTAACTAATTAATTAGAGTCCATGTCCTCGCCCCCACAAAAATACAATTTGCATAGTACAAAATCCCCATAAAAATATGTCAGTTAAAGCTAGAGATATCTGATTTTTTTTTGCATTGGATGCATCTCAATTCACCACATCTGCCTATGTGACGGAGCTATAATGGTGTTTGTCAGACCATGAGACATCCCAAAACATTGTTATTCTCACAAAATCGTCGGAAGCATCCGAACGGTTTGGCATAAAAAACTATTACGACCCCTCTATGGAAAGCGTATTAGGACTCGTTTGAAGTCAGTACAGCCGATCTGCAAACTACTGTCTGTAGCGTCCGAACGATTTGTGTTACACACTAATACTCTCATGAACACGTACATGTCGGTTGTTTCTCTCAGTTTGTCTGGGAGGCCAGCTCTAGGAAGAGTCTTGGTGGATCCAAACTTCTTCCCTTTAAGAATATTGAAGGCAACTGTGTTCTTGGGGACCTTCAATTTTTTGGTACCCTTCCCCAGATCTGTGCCTTGACACAATCCTGTCTCGGCGCTGTACAGAAAATTCCTTCAACGTCGTGGCGTAGGAATTTGCTCAGACATGCACTGTCAACTGCATCGGAGTTCAACTTCAAGTCTCATAGCAAAGGGTCTGAATAGTTATGCAAATCAGTTATTACTGTTTTTATTTTTAATAGATTTGTAAACATTCTGAAAAACTTTTTCGCTTTGTCATTATGGGATATTGTGTGTAGATTGACAAGGATTTGTATTTATTTCATCAATTTTAGAATAAGGCTCTAATGTCAGAAAATGTGGAAAAAGTCAAGGGGTCTGAATACTTTCCGAATGCACTGTATATGGAAACTTTTTAGTGCCAAAAAAAGGGGTTAAATACATGACAGAAAAAATAACTAATGTTTCCCGATCTTCAAATTAAATCAAATTTTATTGGTCACATGCACATGGTTAGCAGATGTTAATGTGAGTGTAGCGAAATGCTTGTGCTTTTAGTTCCAACCATGCAGTAATATCTAACAAGTAATCTAACAATTTCACAACAACTACTTAGTACACACAAGTGTAAAAGTATGAATAAGAATATGTACATATAAATGTATGGATGAGCGATGGCCGAACGGCATAGGCAAGGTGCTGTAGATGGTATAGAGTACAGTATATACATTTGAGATGAGTAATGTAGGGTATGTAAACATGATATAAAGTGGCATTGTTTAAAGTGACTAGTGATACATTTATTACATCCAATTTTTTATTATTAAAGTGGCTAGAGATTTGGGTCAATATGTTGGCAGCAACCACTCAATGTTAGTGATGGCTGTTTAACAGTCCGATGGCCTTGAGATAGAAGCTGTTTTTCAGTCTCTCGGTCCCAGCTTTGATGCACCTGTACTGACCTCGCCTCCCCTAGCGGGGTGAACAGGCTGTGGCTCGGGTGGTTGTTGTCCTTGATTATCTTTTTGGCCTTCCTGTGACATCGGGTGGTGTAGGTGTCCTGGAGGGCAGGTAGTTTGCCCCCGGTGATGCGTTATGCAGACTCACTACCCTCTGGAGAGCCTTACGGTTGTGGGCGGAGCAGTTGATGATACAGCCCGACAGGATGCTCTTGATTGTGCATCTGTAGAAGTTTGTGAGTGTTTTTGGTGACAAGCCAAATTTCTTCAGCCTCCTGAGGTTGAAGAGGCGATGTTGCGCCTTCTTCACTACGCTGTCTGTGTGGGTGGACCATTTCAGTTTGTCCGTGATGTGTACGCCGAGGAACTTAAAACTTTCCACCTTTTCCACTACAGTCCCGTTGATGTGGAAAGGGGGTTGCTCCCTCTGCTGTTTCCTGAATTCCACGATCATCTCCTTTATTTTGTTGACTTTGAGTGTGAGGTTATTTTCCTGACACCACAATCCGAGGGCCCTCACCTCCTCCCTGTAGGCCATCTCGTCGTTGTTGGTAATCAAGCCTACCACTGTAGTGTCGTCTGCAAACTTGATGATTGAGTTGGAGGCGTGCATGGCCACGCAGTCATGGGTGAACAGGGAGTACATGAGAGGACTGAGAACACACCCTTGTGGGTCCCCAGTGTTGAGGATCAGCGGTGTGGAGATGTTGTTTCATACCCTCACCACCTGGGGTGGCCATTTTAAGCCTGTAATCGAACCCACAAATGCTGATGCTCCAGATACTCAACTAGTGTAAAGAAGGCCAGTTTTATTGCTTCTTTAATAAGCACAACAGTTTTCAACTGTGCTAACATAATTGCAAAAGGGTTTTCTAAGGATCAATTATCCTTTTAAAATTATAAACTTTGATTAGCTAACACAACATGCCACTGGAACACAGGAGTGATGGTTGCTGATAACGGGCCTCTGTACACCTATGTAGATATTCAATTAAAAATCTTTAATTTCCAGCTACAATAGTCATTTACAACATGAACAATGTCTACACTGTATTTCTGATTAACTTGATGTTATTTTAATGGACAAAAAGAAGGATATTTCAAATTGACCCAACTTTTGAACGGTAATTTATATATATAAATGTATACCCCCCCTCCCACGGCTTAGTGAAAGTGGGTGAAAGTGCTGAAGCAAAGTCACGCTCTTCTCTTCCATTTGCTACTCCTTTCTTCGTTTTTTTCTCCTTCAAACAGAAGGTGCTTCATTGTCGAATGTCTATGAGTGCCTTGACCCTGCCACTTGCACTTGGTCCTTCAATTGGCGACGGTAACTTATCCTTCTTCAAAACAAACATGACCACTCGGTGAACTGTGGATATACAGCAATTAGCACAATAACTGTGTGGAATGCCACCGTGAGACAGTCTGAGAATATTAATAATTGTACATTTTATTTCACCGCTATTTGAAGATGGTACAGTGAGCATGAAGTACTGTATTTGTAGGTGTTGATGTCACAAACACAGGCAAGCACAGCGTGCACACACACACTAAGGTCTCAAAGTATGATTGTATACACACATGCAAAACAGAAAATAGTTGCCAGCATCTTAAGGTCAAGATTCACTGAGTGAGTGCACAGTGTGTTTTGTCTGAATCATCAGACGGTCTCACAGATGGTCTGTTCCGTATGAATATTTATGGATCATGGATTAAATGGTTTTAATTATTCATAGTTTATCCATAACTTCACGGTTACATCAAATGAGTGTGCAATGTTTTTGAAAATTTCTCATGAAATCAGAACCCTAACCTCGATTAACCTCATGAAATAATTCTGTACTTCTTTAGACTAGAATTTTATCAAAACATTTGTCACATACACCAGATAGGTGCAGTGAAATGTGTTGCTTTACAGTCAACCATAGTAGTACTATATATAGTAGTTTTCTGTTTTCGAAGTCTGAGCTTTTGTCTTTGACACATTGCAACGCTGTAAGTGGATTTTTAAATCAAATATGTAGGTATGTATTGTCACACGTCTTTCATTTATTTTGCATTAGTTTACACACATGTGAATCTCCCATAATTATTTATCGGACGATTCATTGCTGTAAGGGCGGTAGGTACCCTTGTGCCAGTAACCATTGTGCCAGTAACCGAAAGGTCACTGGTTCGGATCCCCGAGCCGACTAGGTGAAAAATCTGCCGATGTGCCCTTGAAGTAAGTAGCTCTGGGTAAGAGTTCTTGTGCTGACATTGCTTCCAGAGGCAGTTTGGAACTCGGTAGTAAGTGTTGCAACCGAGGACAGTTGATTTGTACACGCTATGCACTTAAGCACTCGGCGGTCCTATTCTGTGCTCTTGTTTGGCCTACCACTTTGCGGCTGAGCCATTGTTGCTCCTAGATGTTAGAAATTGGACGAACTGACTTGTTGGAAAGGTGGTGTCCTATGACGGTGCCATGTTGAAAGTCACTGAGCTTTTCGGGTAAGGCCATTCTACTGCCAATGTTTGTGTGTGGCGATTACATGCCTCTTTGCTTGATTTCATGCACCTGTCAGCAACACTTGTGGCTGAAAGAGGCGAATCCACTCATTTGAAGTGGTGTCCACACACTTTTGTACATATAGTGTATTTGATATACAAATATTCTAAAGCTGTAAGTGGAGTTATAAGCCAGCTCAGACTTTGAAAACACTACAACAGAGAATATATCAGCCTCTTAAAGGAAGATCTCATTGTTTTGATGTAATGTGTATAGTGAAAAATGCAGATTGCTCCGTGTTCGACCTGTTCAAAGGATTTTTAGCTATTCGAGCGATGACTGACAGTCATGGGCAGATAATGTGGATAGATGACTCAGCAGCAATTAGCTGAGGGATAGGGGCCAGAACCACATGAATTGTAATGGGGCTGTTGTCACTTCATTGCCAGTCTGACTGCATCTCAAGCGTGCGTCCCAAATGGCCATTTGAGACGCAGGCAATGTTCTGTTCAAACCCAAGTACGTATTGCATCCTCATCGCCATGCATATCTCACCTCTACCCATCGCACATACTCACTGAACCCTGTCACTGAACCCGGTTTGCTTGATGTCTGAATTCATTGACACTCATTCACCCCAGTCATCTTGCAAGTGGATGTTTATTGGGGGAGATTTGGTTGTATCATAGGTTGATACCACGCAAATAGCTTTGGATTCAACTATATGGCTGTAGGGAAATTCCACATTAAGAGTGACACTGAAACTCACTTTAAAATGTATACCAAGCAAAAGCCACTGATTGTGAAGTTTAACAAACCATTAACCTATATGCAGAAGTCTACTTTTAACTGAAAATGTTACTAAAACACATTTACTTGAGGAACAGTGCAGATGCAAAGTTTGATAACAGAATGACAGTAAAATCTCTTATGTGATCACATTTTCCAAAAACTGTTAAATATCTACTCCGAATTAAGATTCAAAGATGTCTGCAGAAAGAATGGGGTGTCAGCTACAGTGGAGGCTCCTCAGAGGAGCCTTTTTTTAAGATTTCAAAAGTTATAATCTTTAGATTAAACTGTACTAAATATAATCACATTTCACCAAATAACTGATTAAAACACACTATTTTGCATAGGTTTACAGTAGCCTTAACAGCACTCTGCTACAGACCTATATCTATCCTACCCTGTCTTTCTAAGGTTTTCGAAAGCCAAGTTAACAAACAGAATCCCACCGTACCTTCTCCGCTGTGCACTCTGGTTTCAGAGCTGGTCATGGGTGCACCTCAGCCACGCTCAAGGTCCTAAACGACATCATAACCGCCATCGATAAGAGACATTACTGCGCAGCCGTATTCATCGACTGCCACCTCTGGCAGTCTCTATGGGGGTATCACAGGGTTCAATCCTCGGGCTGACTCTCTTCTCTGTATACATCAATGATGTCGCTCTTGCTGCTGGTGATTCTCTGATACACCTCTACGGAGACGACACCATTCTGTATACTTCTGGCCCCTCTTTGGACACTGTGTTAACTAACCTCCAGACGAGCTTCAATGCCATACAACTCTCCTTCCGTGGCCTACAACTGCTCTTAAACGCAAGTAAAACTAAATGCATGCTATTCCACTGATCACTGCCCGCACCTGCCCGCCCGTCCAGCATCACTACTCTGGACGGCTCTGACATAGAATACGTGGACAACTACAAATACCTAGGTGTCTGGTTAGACTGTAAACTCTCCTTCCAGACTCACATTAAGCATCTCCAATCCAAAATTAAATCTAGAATCGGCTTCCTATATCGCAACAAAATATCCTTCACTCATGCTGCCAAACATACCCTCGTAAAACTGACCATCCTACCAATCCTCAACTTCGGTGATGTCATCTATAAAATAGCCTCCAACACTCTACTCAACAAACTGGATGCAGTCTATCACAGTGCCATCCGTTTTGTCACCAAAGCCCCATACACTACCCACCATTGCGACCTGTACGCTCTCGTTGGTTGGCCCTCGCTACATACTCGTCGCCAAACCCACTGGCTACAGGTTATCTACAAGTCTCTGCTAGGTAAAGCCCCGCTTTATCTCAGCTCACTGGTCACCATAGCAGCACCCACTCGTAGCACGCGCTCCAGCAGGTATATCTTTCCTTCCAGTTCTCTGCTGACAATGACTGGAACGAACTGCAAAAATCTCTGAAGCTGGAAACACTTATCTCCCTCACTAGCTTTAAGCACCAGCTGTCAGAGCAGCTCACATATTACTGCACCTGTACATAGCCCATCTATAATTTAGCCCAAACAACTACCTCTTCCCCTACTTTATTTATTTATTTATTTTTGCTCCTTTGAACCCCATTATTTCTATTTCTACTTTGCACATTCTTCCACTGCAAATCTACCATTTCAGTGTTTTACTTTCTATATTGTATTTACCTCGCCACCATGGCCTTTTTTGTGTTTACCTCCCTTATCTCACCTCATTTGCTCACATTGTATATAGACTTATTTTTCTACTGTATTATTGACTGTATGTTTTGTTTATTCCATGTGTAACTCTGTGTTGTTGTATGTATCGAATTGCTATGCTTTATCTTGGCCAGGTCGCAGTTGCAAATGAGAACTTGTTCTCAACTAGCCTACCTGGTTAAATAAATGTGAAATAAAATACAAATAAAAAACTCTGTAGAGTAGCACCATGGTGTAGTCGGAGGACAGCAAGCTTCCTTCCTCCTTTGAGTACATTGACTTCAATACCAATCCATAGACTTACACGGTAATTATGACAACTTCCAGAGGACGTCCTCCAGCCTATCAGAGCTCTTGCAGCATGAACTGACATGTTGTCCACCCAATCAAAGGATCATATAATTAATCTGAAAGCATAAGCTACAGCTAGCTAGCACTGCAGTATATAAAATGTGGTGAGTAGCTGACTCAAAGAGAGATAAAGACAATAGTTGAACAGTTTTGAACAAATTAATTTCTTCCAAAATTAAGGAGAAATAGAGCGAGAGAGATTGTCATTTTTTTCACTTTCAGTTTCACTTACTTAGCTAGCAAATGCAGCTAGCTAGTTTAGCCTAGTGAAACACCCTGTTCAAATGGAGGGATGCTGTGTTAACTAGTTGGCTATGACTTTCCAACACAACACTGGAACTCTTCCAAGTCAAGGTACACTTTTGGGATTAGTCATTTGTTGTCACCGTGGCCACCAGTGTAACTGTTTACTGACTGTACATTAACCTTACTGCATGATTGTAGCGGGTTTACTAACTCACTTTAAATGGAAGCAAACGGAACAAAATGGGGATAAACATAACAGAATTTGTCCAATAGAAACTCTTGTTTGCAACTGTTGGACTAATGATTTCACCCTATATCAGCTTGATGCAGGCAATAGTGTGCATGCCAGTATTGTTTGTCACTGTCTCAAATTTGTCTCTCGACCTGTGTGTTCTTACATTGTAAACTTTCATTCATAGGCTAGGTTGTAGCAACCTCATAACGGGTATAGGGAAAATTTGAGTATAATGTAGAAGCCTAAACCTATCGCTGTTACATTGAACTGGGTGAATGGAACACGAATAAGAGTCATCCAATATGCTGTAATAGAAATAAGGACAAGCACATGAAAAAATAAATATCCTCCCTCATCTTAAACGGCACTAACCACCGCTGGTAAACTATGATATGACACCTTAGGCTCTATTTTAATAAACCTAACGTGATGGTAAATCTAAGCATAGGCGGTAGAACTACAGGTTCAGCGGTTTGTCAGAAATAGTTTAGCTATTTTCCCTCTTACAATTATTGGCGCACTTGCTGGCATTGGCGCGAGAGGGCAGTGTTTTGATGAATGAACAAGTTGTGGGTGTGGCTTGACCCCTCACTGGCCAATCAGAATGTGCTCCATGGTGAAATATGTGGTTGCTTCAAGTTGTGTATTTACGGTCTTCTATGTGTGGCCTTGGATTCAACTCCAATTCCAATGTTAGTCCATTATAGTCTGTTATATGGCTTACAGAAACAAAATGACAAAATGCTAAATACGTTAACTTGAATACATTTGCAGTTCACATTGTTCTATGTAATTACATGACTTCAATAGCATTCACTGATATAGAGGCAAGACCTACTGTAAATTGCATTATGGCTGAGCTTGGACATGCCAAACATTGTCAATAAGCAAGTTTGAGTTTGAGTTTATTTATTCAGGGACAATGCACATCAATCAATGTTTCAGTAAAAGGGACGGTTTTAGCCGGCCGGCTAATTTTCAACCGCAGTCCCTTGGCAGGTTATTAAAAATAATTACAATAACAAAGCAGACAAGCAATTAGCAGTGAGCACATGCAGAGCAACATAGGACAAGCAACACGTAGCATGCAGACAGAGCAATAGTATAAAAAGCAACAAAACAAAATACATAAAGCAATAAAGTGTTTCTACACCTCACAAGCTACAGACAAGATGGAAAGTGGCAATACACCGCTAGGGATTATGTTCACAAGTCTGATTGGCCTTTAGCCATGTCTTTATGTTTTTTGTGAATGTGCGATAGGTGGTACAGTGGTTTGTGTCTGATGGCAGTGTGTTCCAGACATGGGAAGCTGTTTAACAAAAGTACTAAGTGGAGCCAGACCATTTAGGATCTTGACTCCAAGACATGCGCCGGTGTATTGCTCAAGATTTTCCCAACTCAGGAGCTCATGCTTTCTGAGGATGTAACAGTGATGATGACTATTGGGCTTTCTATCAAGCACTTTGAGAGCCTGTTTGTCGTGTGGTGGTTATTACTGTATTATCAAATGAGGAGAGACAAACTTATCACACAAGTCAGAGTTCATCTTAATCAAAAATCTTTATTCACTTATTAATAAGGGAGCAAGGTCACTACATGCACACAGAGTGAATAGAGTGAGAGCTCTGCTATAACAAGGCTGGTCAACACAACACTCTTGACTGTTGGGTTGAGAGACCCGACACAAAGAATACCAATATCTTTTATATGGAAAAAGATACACCCCCTTAGTCTACATGACAAACAACAGATGTGTGGAATGGGTCACAAGGTGAGACTTGATATACGAGAAAGGAGTATCCCCCAGCCAGATAGCATTTGCTATAAAGACTGTTGTTATTATACAAAGTTTGGCCCCTAAGACAAGGCTCTGATCTCGTCCCTGGTACTTCACAGTACAGAAACACCAACTCATTCTATGGCATAAATCAATTGTCAGCTCCAGATACCCCTATTTCAAATAAAACCCATGTCTTGACCACACGCCTAGACTAGCTGCAAGGAGCTGGAGTAGAACCCACCCCTTTGCAAAACACAGCCTTAGTAGAACAGAAATGTTTTACTATTTGTTAAGTATATATAATTGTTAACCGTTAATATTAAACAAATCAGGTAAATACATGATTCTTCTCTCACAGAGATCACTGAGGGGAGTGAGCCTCTGGGTCATACACTATCCCAGGATAGGTGCAACATCAGAGATGGCGTACAATGGTTCCTGACACTACCCCACACATCCTGTCTCAGACATTATCTCCCCCAAGGCCAAAGGAGGGAGGGACATGCGCACAGACATTATGGAGACAAGTAATTGCTTCCCCATTAATCACGCCATCCCTTCACATGGTTTGCAATAGGTAAAGACACATATTCACATATGATGACAATGATCCCTCCTGTCCTCTTCTCTTTCTGATATTCTGCATAGCAACAGGGACATGTGAATGACAAGCCTGACTTCTCCCCTCTCTGATATAAGGGAGGAAGTGCAACTGCCAACACCAGAGTCCGAAGGGATACATTCTAATAACAAGTATATCATATAAGCATATTATGCAGATAAGACATCTTAATTATCTATGTTACCGAGCTAATTCTGATTCTTCCACCAAAGTAGACAGACTGAATGGGTTTTAATGTTGTACAGCAAGCTTGGGCCCAACTAGTCAAGCAGTATGTTAAGTGGGGGAGTATCATAGCATTGAGGTACAGTTTTGCTACCTATGTAGCTAAACAATTTCATATGAATCAGAAATTAGCTAGGTGGAAATTGGTTATTTGATTACCTTTTTCACCTGCTTTTTAAAAGAGAGGTTGGAATCAAGTATGATGCCAAGTTACTTAGAATCGGATACCACCTGGTAGCTTCTCCCCTGACACATAGACATCTGGCTCAGTAGCATCAGTTGCCCTTTTTGTAAAGAACATGCAGACCATTGTTTTTCACATTGAGCTGTAAACAAGAGTCACTGAGCCACTTTGTAACATGGTCCATTACAGTAGTGAGTTCTTGTGCAGCTTGTTGTTTGCTCTTTGCATATGTCACTGTATCGTCTGCATACATGTAATCTTCAGACCCAGTACAGACAGAAGGCAGATCATGAATGTACATGCTGAACAGGAAGAGCCCCAGTATTGACCCTTGGGGCACGCCCACATCCTAACTGAGAGTGGGCGAACACTCATTGCTCACTCTTCCATCTCAAGGCATTGGAGGAAAAGTTGAACTTGGACAGTTTTGTGATGAGAACATCTTGGTTAACAGTATCAAAAGCTTTCATTAGGTCTAGAAATACAGTCCTAATTACACCCCCTTTGTCCATCTTGGACTTCACATTTTCCAGAAAAAGCTGTTAGTTATGGCCTAAAAAGAGATCAAATAATTCTAATCGAAACAACAACTTATTTTAAGTAGGCTATGTCACACTTACAGGCACCATAATTTCTCCCTGTGGGATTATATAATTATAACAATGTAGACTATGGAAGGTTTTACACACATCCAAACTTTTCACAGTAGCTGGACAAAGATCCTAAATAATTAGAAAGGGAGAATATAACTCATTGTTATACTGCTCCCAAATAGGCCTATGTTTGATGAACATAATCAGAGTCATTTTACAGATCAGATTGCATTCACACATCTCCAGAAGTTGCATTGCAAGTGCGCCACAGACGTTGTCACCATAATACCTGGAAGGTGAATCGTTCTAATACGTTTGGTTGTAATTAAAATTAAATGAAAAACAAGCAATCAGTTTGTTTATAAAACAACAATAAAGACATGTGAAATGTAATGATATCATAAATCGGCAGGATAAAAAAAACAGCCATTGCTGTTGAACCAGCCTTCGTTATAGGGAGGGCTTGGGATCTGAACATGTGAAACCAAAAAACAAGTAATTTTTAAAGGTTACAGATACCTTCTAATTACAAGGTGAATACCGTACCGAGGTACTCATCTCTCATTTCATGATGGGCAAAATGGTACTCGCATGGTTAAAACCACATGGACCTGCCTATAATGCATAGATAAAAAGGGAATGTCATTTCACTATTTTACTCTTCTCAAACTTGATATTTTCATTAAGCTTTGCTGATTAAGATTTATTTCCAAGCAGTCTCAGGAGCCAAACCCGTTATCGACAGTCTTGACTACTTCACGATTGCATTGGGCAGACAAAAAAATTACTTTATTGAGAGGAGGGGAGGCTATGCTTGGTTTTTAATCAAATTAACCTGTCTAGGACTGGGGTTCCGCTAGCGTAACCCCGTTCCGCTAGCGTAACCCCTCGCCAACAGCAAATTAAATTGCAGGGCGCCAAATACAAATCAAAGGAAATCTCATAAATCAAATTTCTCAAACATACAAGTATTAGGCACCATTTTAAAGAGAGAATTCTCGTTAATCCAGCCAGTGTCTGATTTCATAAATGCTTTACAGCGAAAGCTCCACAAACGATTATGTTAGGTCACCACCAAGTCACAGAAAAACCCAGCCATTTTTCCCGCCAAAGAGAGGAGTCACAAAAAGCACAAATAGAGATAAAATGAATCACTAACCTTTGATGATCTTCATCAGATGACACTCATAGGACTTTTTGTTACACAATACATGTATGTTTTGTTCGGTAAAGTTCATATTTATATCCAAAAATCTAATTTGTATGTTACGTTCAGTAGTTCAAAAACATGCTGTGATTTTGCCGAGAACCACATCTATTCACAGAAATACTCATTATAAATGTTGATGAAAATACATGTGTTATACATGGAAATATAGATACACTTCTCCTTAATGCAACCGCTGTGTCAGATTTCAAAAAAACTTTACGGAAAAAGCATAATCTGAGTACGGCGCTCAGAGCCCAAAACAGCCAAAAGAAATATCCGCCATGTTGCGCCGTCAACATTAGTCAAAAAATAGCATTATAAATATTCACTTACCTTTGATGATCTTCATCAGAATGCACTCCCAAAATCCCAGTTCGACAATTTTTTTTTTTATTTGTTCCATAAAGTCCATCAATTATGTCCAAAGAGCTTCTTTTGTTCGGGCGTTTGGTAAACCATTCCAAACGCCGTTCAGGTCCAGTCGGATGAAAAGTTCAAAAAGTTATATTACAGGTCGAAGAAACTTGTCAAACTAAGTATAGAATCAATCTTTAGGATGTTTTTATCATAAATGTTCAATATTGGTCCAACCGGAGAATTCCATTGTCTGTAGAAAAGCCATGGAATAAGAGCTACCTTTCATGTGAAAGCGTGTGACTGAGAACGAGGCTGCTGGCAGACCCCTTAGGCAAACAGCTCTCATCCGGCCCCCATTCACCGTAGAAGCCTGAAACAACTTTCTAAAAACGGTTGACATCTAGTGGAAGCCTTAGGAAGTGCAACCTGATCCATATCCCACTGTGTATTCGATAGGAGCTGAGTTCAAAAACTACAAACCTCAGATTTCTCATGTTTTTGCCTGCCATATGAGTTATTTTATACTCACAGACATCATTCAAACAGTTTTAGAAACTTCAGAGTGTTTTCTATCCGATACTAATAATAGTATTGCATATATTAGTATCTGGGACTGAGTAGGAGGCAGTTTACTATGGGCACGCTATTCATCCAAAAGTGAAAATGCTGCCCCTATCCTAAACAAAATGGTTTAGTTTCTTAAAACGAAGTATACAGGCACCGAAAGCACATTGGCTACTCTTTTTCCATGTGCATATGGGCAGTGTGCGTCACGGGTGGATAGGCTGTGTTTGCTGTCAAAATTCATGCCATAACCAACCGCTCAAACCAACTTTTGGTTGGTCTTAAATATCCTCATCAGCGCTGCCTGAAATTAACACTTTGCATTATGTTTCTAAGGACACATTTTCCACCCGCCTGAGCACGGGCGAGCTGATATAAGACAGGTATATTGCCGGACCTGGCAAATTATGAATCTCTCTTCATGGTGATGTATAGGTAAACAAAGATCGAAAAATGTAATATCCTCCTTTGCATGTTTGTGTCACACCCTGACCTTAGAGATCCTTTTTATGTCTCTATTTTGGTTTGGTCAGGGCGTGAGTTAGAGTGGGCATTCTATGTTCTGTGTTCTATGTTTTTTATTGGCCGGGTGTGGTTGGCCGGGTGTGGTTCTCAATCAGAGGCAGCTGTCTATCATGGTCTCTGATTGAGAACCATACTTAGGTAGCTCTTGCCCACATGGGTTTTGTGAGTAGTTGTTTTCTGTTTTGTGTCTACACCAGACAGGACTGTTTCGTTTCGTTCACTCTCTTTGTTGTTTTTGTTATTTCAGTGTTCAGTTTATTTATTAAATTAACATGAACACTTACCACGCTGCGTTTTGGTCTACTCCTTCTTCCTCAGACGAACAACGTTACAGGTCGAAGAAACTTGTCAAACTAAGTATAGAATCAATCTTTAGGATGTTTTTATCATAAATGTTCAATATTGGTCCAACCGGAGAATTCCATTGTCTGTAGAAAAGCCATGGAATAAGAGCTACCTTTCATGTGAAAGCGTGTGACTGAGAACGAGGCTGCTGGCAGACCCCTTAGGCAAACAGCTCTCATCCGGCCCCCATTCACCGTAGAAGCCTGAAACAACTTTCTAAAAACGGTTGACATCTAGTGGAAGCCTTAGGAAGTGCAACCTGATCCATATCCCACTGTGTATTCGATAGGAGCTGAGTTCAAAAACTACAAACCTCAGATTTCTCATGTTTTTGCCTGCCATATGAGTTATTTTATACTCACAGACATCATTCAAACAGTTTTAGAAACTTCAGAGTGTTTTCTATCCGATACTAATAATAGTATTGCATATATTAGTATCTGGGACTGAGTAGGAGGCAGTTTACTATGGGCACGCTATTCATCCAAAAGTGAAAATGCTGCCCCTATCCTAAACAAAATGGTTTAGTTTCTTAAAACGAAGTATACAGGCACCGAAAGCACATTGGCTACTCTTTTTCCATGTGCATATGGGCAGTGTGCGTCACGGGTGGATAGGCTGTGTTTGCTGTCAAAATTCATGCCATAACCAACCGCTCAAACCAACTTTTGGTTGGTCTTAAATATCCTCATCAGCGCTGCCTGAAATTAACACTTTGCATTATGTTTCTAAGGACACATTTTCCACCCGCCTGAGCACGGGCGAGCTGATATAAGACAGGTATATTGCCGGACCTGGCAAATTATGAATCTCTCTTCATGGTGATGTATAGGTAAACAAAGATCGAAAAATGTAATATCCTCCTTTGCATGTTTGTGTCACACCCTGACCTTAGAGATCCTTTTTATGTCTCTATTTTGGTTTGGTCAGGGCGTGAGTTAGAGTGGGCATTCTATGTTCTGTGTTCTATGTTTTTTATTGGCCGGGTGTGGTTGGCCAGGTGTGGTTCTCAATCAGAGGCAGCTGTCTATCATGGTCTCTGATTGAGAACCATACTTAGGTAGCTCTTGCCCACATGGGTTTTGTGAGTAGTTGTTTTCTGTTTTGTGTCTACACCAGACAGGACTGTTTCGTTTCGTTCACTCTCTTTGTTGTTTTTGTTATTTCAGTGTTCAGTTTATTTATTAAATTAACATGAACACTTACCACGCTGCGTTTTGGTCTACTCCTTCTTCCTCAGACGAACAACGTTACAGTTTGGGTATTATTGTAAACACTGGATATTATTCTAATGAGCTCCGCCCCCCAAACAAGACCACATTTGTTTTGTCTAGACCGGACCAAATCAGTACCAATCATAGACGTCTATGTTTCACAAGTTTGGACATCACAGTAGAGCACAGCACAGCACAGCACAGCACAGCACAGCACAGCACAGCACAAGTACAGTTGAGTAGGGTTCAGTACAGTACCGTAGAGCACAGCACGGTAGAGCACAGCACAGTAAAGCAAAGTAGATTACAGTACATTAAAGAAAAGAAGAGTAGTTCATTACAGTACGAGTACAATACAGTTGAGTAGAATAGAGTATAGTAAATCTTACTGTACTCTACTCATGTGTGGCCTACTGTACTGTATTCTACTCTACTGTGCTATACCGTACTGTACTGTGTCTTTCTACTAACTGTGGTTTGTGACTACTATGATTTCCAATTGTAGCCATTTCAATTGTAGTCATTCTGATACAGATTATTTGGTTGTTACCTAATTGCGTTTTAATCACATAATAATTAATAAACAAAATTCCTATCAGTAAAAACACTATAAGTAATTTGTAGGTCTACCTTTACTTGTCACTTCTGTGAAATTTCATAATCATTCCTCCTCATGAGTGAGAGACATTATAACATATATTAAAGAGACAGTATGTGGGGTTTTGGTAACAGAATGCCAAGACACTAGGCACATTTTCTTAAACTTACAGGGACATAATTTCTGCAAAACTTAATATAAATGTTGATATTAGTTGGCAGGGGGCTTTACTTTTAAATGATTGTGTTTTTATGTATGTCTAATACCTTTTTTAAGACTTTTTCTATCTATATTTGTGTGACCAGAAATCAGAGCATTTGCTTATTCCCAATATTTTGGATGGAAAATGGTTGAAAAACGTATATACACAGTATGCCTTCATTTCCCTAACATTAGCTTTCATTTGGTATTCTACGAAGGGTTTTCTACAACCAGCTTCAGTTAGCTTCACATTCAAGCTCAGGCTTCATCCGTACTATGACAGTGGATATTGCTCGTCCGCCTGCCGCTAACTCTAGCAGGCGTGTAACTGCGCATGTATGTACCATGTAAAAAAAAATGATATACACAAATGTTTTAGCACGTGGCTAGTTGAACGCCAAACTCTTTATTGAGACAATACTGAAACATCAGTCCATGGACAAGTAAGTGACACATTTTAATTTGTACTGAAATCAAAATAAAGGAAAAGTTATCTTGCAAATTCAGCAGGCTATGGTGTGAAATAGGCTTTTACAAGTGCCATCTTTATTTTATTACTTATAGTTAATGCTATCTTTGGTGTGCTTATCATTGCATGAGCAGCTTTTATCCCTCTCCTATCGATAAATTAATTGTATCATATGCAAGTTTTACTCTGTGTGAAGTTTAAAAGGCATTCTGTCATTACTAAATAATGTGATAGGTATTTTAACATTTTATGATTTTTTTTACACAAAAAACTACTTTTGATTAATATAAATATTCCATTAGTCTTGTTGCTCAAATGAAGGGGATGATGACGCAAACTTTGCAAGAGGGAGGGAATCTGATTTCATTGCTTTTCAACTCGCGGCTCAGACATTTCACTCAGGATGAATGGAGTCAGTCCTGAGTTAGCCTGCCCCGGAGCAGGTTAGTTCTGAAGGATTCGATGCCATAGAAATGTACCTGACTAAAACGTGAGCCACATTCGTATGACTGGTCATCCCGAGATAAACTCAGAGTTGACCAAAGTTATCATGCTGAATCCTCAAACCTGATTCATAGGATACCCCTGAGGCCTAATGATTTCAGAGTTTCTGAACACACTCTATAGCTCATATATGGTTTTCTAAGAATAAATCATCAAAATAAAACGGAATTCTCTCTTCAAGTTTATGTTACACAGTCATGTAATGACAGTATGGGATATAAAGTCATTCCACCGTCTCTAAGATCGCACCATACTGTCGAAACACTGTCTAGTGTTACGCGGTCCTTTACATATTAATGAAAACAACAATGTGTGTGTTTGCGTGTGCATGTGCGTGAGTGTGTATATCAGCCTTATATCTAAGAGGAGCACAACTCTCAATCAGAGGCGGTCACCCATCTGCTCCTGACGCGCTCCACTGTGTTTTAATTAAAAACGAGATCAGGAAGTCAGTCTTGCCAGCAGCAGGGAAGATCCCCGCTTTGTACCTAAACCTGAGAGTTTACCACGTGTATCTGGTCATGGGCCCCGTCTACAAACAAGTAATCTCAAAACCTAAAACCAAATCGGTTAAAGGGATAGTTCACCCAAATTACAAAATGACAAGACATGTCACAGGACCGTAATAAACAAGCAAAATGTGTAGCCTGGTGCTGTACAAAACTATGGTAAATAATCCGTATCAGCGTCCTCACAAAAAAAATCCTCTCCCCTCTGTCATTGCATTGATGGAGATTGGTACCCTATGGGTTGTCCTTCCTAACAAAAGGAGATAATTAATTCCAGCATCTTGCTAAACATAAGGATTTTCTCAAGCACCGATTAGATCAAGGGACTCAATGTTACGAATGTGCTTGACGACATGTGTTGGAGTTTTAGGCTTGTTTACCGTTTCCCTCCATGTCCCAATGGGTGCCTGTGTGTTGATCAACAACAGTGATTTGCCACCGCCGCCACGTTGATTTTCTGTTCATTTTCTAAAGTGCAAACACAGTAAATGGCAATGAATGCAAATTCCAATATGTCTTCTTCAAACACTGCTCTCCCTTTCACAGGCGTGTGTTGTATGAATAACCAACGACACAGAGTGAATTGGTTCTAGCACTCAAAGAAAACCCTGGAGTATGTGATGTTCTGCTTGGGCGAGGTCATTGCTAATAGGATAATAATGAGGCCTATAAAATGTCCTGCCTCTGAGCACATTGAGACAACGAAGCAGCAGCGTCTCGGTGACATAACGTTAAACGGTAGAGGGACCTGCACACCCTGAGAGGGCCCCAAAAGAACACTGCCCCCTCCAGATGCGTTCCCTCCTTGCCCTGCTCCCTGGCTCCTTGCCTTGCGTGACAGCCTGGGGGAAAACTGTCTACTGCTGGAGTTTGTCACTGATTGACCTCGACTTACTCTCGTCCCCATTCGCTGCCCTGAGACATTTTCCCAGGTCCTCCCACGCGACATCACCCACCACGACACACACACACATGACATGCGCACACACACACATACACAAAGCTACATCACCCCCCACTCACCACTCCGGGTCCAGGCTTGATTTAAATATGTGCGCAGTCGAAGTGGCTGAATGGCAAATCCATACTGACTGTTCACAGTGGTAGCACAGCCAAATGAGAAGGCATCGATTCGTACGATTGAAGCTGATTATTACACTTGTTAAATTCCCCACTCCTTCTTTGTTACCCCCTAGTATAATGTTCACCATCAGAACCTCTTTATGGCTGTCTGGGCTAGTCTGTGTTTTTATTAGGCCCGGCTTTAAAAGAGATGACATTGCCACTGAGAGGATAATGGCTACACACTTGCGCCATAGCACCTAAGTCAGGCTGCTCTGTCCCCGTCACTACTCCTACTCCTTCTATTCACTTTCTGGTCATGTTGTTATATTCCCTGTCAAACGTTGTCCATATCTGAAAAGCACATGTCCTTTTGCATTCCTTCACGTCAATCAAGCTAGTCAACCGTGTGTTCTTTGGATGATCAACAAAGCATGGGTCCACTATCTCCCAGCAAGCACGCAGGCTTGGCTTGTGTGCCCGCCAGTCGCCCTAGTTGATTGAGGTACTGCAGAGGAGGCTGGTGGGAGGTGTTATAGGAGGACGGGCTCATTGTAATGGCTGGAATGGAATAAATGAAATGGAGTCAAACATGTAGTTTCCATATGTTTAATACCGTTCTATTTATTCCATTCCAGGCACTACAATGAGCCTATAGCTCCTCCCACCAACCTCCTCTGATGCTCTGTACCATGTACAGTACCAGTCAAAAGTTTGGACACACCTACTCATTCCAGTTTTTCTTTATTGTTACTATTTGCTACATTGTAGAATAATAGTGAAGACATCAAAACTATGAAATAATACATATGAAATCATGTAGTAACCAAAAAAGTTTTGAACAAATATATTTTAGATTTTAGATTCTTCAAAGTAGCCACCCTTTGCCTTGATGACAGCTTTGCACATTCTTGGCAGTCTTGAAGGAGTTCCCACATATGCTGAGCACTTTTTGGCAGCTTTTCTTACAGTCTGCGGTCCAACTCATCCCAAACCATCTCAATTGGGTTGAGGCCAGGTCATCTGATGCAGCACCACATCATTCTCCTTCTTGGTCAAATAGTCCTTACACAGCCTGGAGGTGTGTTGGGTCGTTGTCCATTTGCAAAACAAATTATTGTCCCACTAAGCGCAAACCAGATGGGATGGCGTATCGCTGCAGAATGCTGTGGTAGACATGCTGGTTAAGTGTGCCTTGAAATCTAATTAAATCACTGACAGAGTCACCAGCAAAGCTCCCCCACACCATCAAATTAAAATCACATTTTATTGATCGCATACACATGGTTAGCAGATGTTATTGCGAGTGTAGCGAAATGCTTATGCTTCTAGATCTGACAGTGCAGCAGTATCTAACAGGTAATATCTAACAATTCCACAAAACCTAATACACACAATCTAGTAAATGAATGGGATAAGAATATATAAGTATAAAATATATGGTTGAGCAGTGACAGTGCGGCTAAGATGCAATAGATAGTAAAGAATAGATAGTAAAGGAAGCAGTATACATTATATACACATGAGATGAGTAATGCGAGATATGTAAACATTCTTAAAGTGGTATTATTAAAGTGACTAGTGTTCCATTTATTAAAGTGGCCAATGATATCAAGTCTGTAGGTAGGCAGCTGCCTCTCTGTGCTAGTTGTGGCTGTTTAACAATCTGATGGCCTTGAGATGTTTTTCAATCTCTCTGTACCAGCTTTGATGCACCTGTACTGACCTCACCTTCTGGATGATAGCGGGGTGAACAGGCATTGGCTCGGGTGGTTGTTGTACTTGATTATCTTTTTTGCCTTCCTGTGACATCGGGTGTTTTAGGTGTCCTGGAGGGCAGGTAGTTTGCCCCCGGTGATGCGTTGTGCAGACCGCACCACCCTCTGGAGAGCCTTGCGGTTGTGGGCGGTGCAGTTGCCGTACCAGGCGGTGATACAGCCCGACAGGATGCTCTCATCGGGTTTTTGGGTACAAGCCACATTTTTTTCCAGCCTCCTGAGGTTGAGGAGGCGCAGTTGCGCCTTCTTCACCACACTGTCTGTGTGCGCGGACCATTTCAGTTTGTTAGTGAAATGTACACAGAGGAACTAAAAACTTTCCACCTCCTCTACTGCTGTGCCTATAACTTTTCAGGTAAGACCCAAATACAGACTGTGTTGAAGTAACAATGTTTATTACAGCAACAGGGGCATGCAAACGACAGGTCAAGGCATGCAGGGGTCGACAATCCAGAGTGGTGGGGCAAAGGTACAGGACGGCAGGCAGGCTCAGGTTCAGGGGCAGGCAGTGTGGTCAGGTAGTCATGCTCAGAGTCCGAACAGGCAAGGGTCAAATCCAGGAGGACAAGAAAAAGAGAGACTGGGGAAAAGCAGGAGCTGATAAAATGCTGGTTGACATGGCAAACAAGACGAACTACCCAGGGGATAAGTGGGGAAGATGGACGACACCTGGAGGGGGGGGGGGGGGGGGGTAGAGACAAGCACAAAGACAGGTGAAACAGATCCCATGTGGCATTGATATTTGTCCGAAACATTTATTCTGTCAAAATTGACAACAAAGTGTAAATACAATCATTTTTGTGAGATTATTAGGAAAAAAGGATGTTACGAATGAAGGGTACGAATTACGTTATTCTGATGGTTGGGTATGGATAACTTACATGCCCACTTATGTCAATGATGCCCAATTGCCCAGAGACAACACAGTGTGGCCCGGCCCCAGCTGCAATGTGGAAATGGTGTCAAGTCTGCATATGATGTCAAGTCTGCATATGATGTCAAGTCTGCATATGATGTCAAGTCTGCATATGGTGTCAAGTCTGCATATGATGTCAAGTCTGCATATGATGTCAAGTCTGCATATGATGTCAAGTCTGCATATGATGTCAAGTCTGCATATGATGTCAAGTCTGCATATGATGTCAAGTCTGCATATGATGTCAAGTCTGCATATGATGTCAAGTCTGCATATGGTGTCAAGTCTGCATATGATGTCAAGTCTGCATATGATGTCAAGTCTGCATATGATGTCAAGTCTGCATATGATGTCAAGTCTGCATATGATGTCAAGTCTGCATATGATGTCAAGTCTGCATATGATGTCAAGTCTGCATATGATGTCAAGTCTGCATATGGGTCATTTTGCTTGAAAATATGAGTGAAAATGGACCTTCATAAAGACAGGTGTGTGCCTTTCCAAATCATGTTGTAGAAACATCTCAAGCATGATCAATCGAAAGAGGATGCACCTTAGCTCAATTTCGAGTCTCATAGCAAAGGGTCTGAATATTTATGTAAATAAGGTAAACATGTAAAAATCTGTTTTCGCTTTGACATTATGGGGTATCGTGTGTAGATTGATGAGGAAAAAATATAATTGAATCACTTTCAGAATGAGTCTGTAACGTAACAAAATGTGGAAAAAGTCAAGGGTTCTGAATACTTTCTGAATGCACTATAGATTGATCACACACTGGAAACTTGAAGACAGAACTTCACCCGAAGAGATGTGCATGTCAGAGTGTGGTTAGACAAATAGACCAGAAAAATATAATGCCATTCTAGTTGTGGTTAGACAGCTGAAGTTGTACTCTATACAATTTATTTTGATGTGCTAAGTAAAGTGTAGGCATACTTTCTTCATAAGCACATGTGATATTTACAACAGAAAATGTTTTGTCTGTGTAAAACGATCACTCCCATCGATTTTTTATCTTATACTTTATCTACACTCATGCTGGGTGATGTTTTTGCAATGTCCACATGTAGCCTACACCGGTAGGGATTTTAGCAGTTCTAGCATTTGTCCCCTTGGAAAGATCTAACAGTTGAAAAAAGGAGATATGAGACAAGAGAAAACTATCCAGTTATCTATAAAATATTGTGTTGTAAGACAGCTGACTGAAGACCTGGCATTCAACTTACAGTTGATATCATTTTCACGGTATGTCTTTACATGAAGTGATGAAACTTTGAAACTAAATTGCAATATATTTCTGCAGCAAGGTGTTGTAGAAAGAGTGTCTCATAAAACAAATTCCAGACACTGACTCTTGCAATCTTGGCATGAATGTGATTTGACAGAGGAAAATCAGCTAGATTTTATTTTTTCAATGTGTGTGTGTGTACAACTTCCGGCGCCGACAGTGATGGCCGCCTTGCTTCGCGTTCCTAGGAAACTATGCAGTATTTAGTTTTTTTAATGTTATTTCTTACATTGTTACCCCAGGTAATCTTAGGTTTTATTATATACAGTCGGGAGGAACTATTGGATATAAGAGCAACGTCAACTCACCAACATTACGACTAGGAATACAACTTTCCCGAAGCGGATCCTCTGTTTTGCCCACCACCCAGGACAATGGATCTGATCCCAGCCGGCGACCCAAAACAACAACGCCGTAGAAGTGGCAGATGGAGCGGTCTTCTGGTCAGGCTTCGTAGACGGGCACATCGCGCACCGCTCCCGAGCATACTACTCGCCAATGTCCAGTCTCTTGACAACAAGGTAGACGAAATCCGTGCAAGGGTAGCCTTCCAGAGGGACATCAGAGACTGTAGCGTTCTTTGTTTCACGGAAACATGGCTCACTCGAGACACGCTATCGGAGTCGGTACAGCCAGCTGGTTTCTTCACGCATCGCGCCAACAGAAACAAGCATCTTTCTGGTAAGAAGAAGGGCGGGGGTGTATGCCTTATGATTAACGAGACGTGGTGTGATCATAACAACATACAGGAACTCAAGTCCTTCTGTTCACCTGACTTAGAATTCCTCACAATCAAATGCCGACTGCATTATCTACCTAGACAATTCTCTTCGATTATAATCACAGCCGCATATATCCCCCCCCCCCCCCCTAAGCAGACACATCGATGGCCCTGAACGAACTTCATTGACTCTATGTAAACTGGAAACTACATATCCTGAGGCGGTATTTATTGTAGCTGGGGATTTTAACAAGGCTAATCTGAAAACAAGGCTCCCTAAATTCTATCAGCATATCGATTGTGCAACCAGGGCTGGCAAAACCCTAGATCATTGTTATTCTAACTTCCGTGACCCATATAAGGCCCAAAGCTGACCACGACTCCATTTTGTTGCTTCCAGCCTATTGACAGAAACTAAAACAGGAAGCTCCCGCGCTCAGGTCTGTTCAACGCTGGTCCAACCAATCGGATTCCATGCTTCAAGATTGCTTCGATCACGTGGACTGGGATATGTTCCGCATTGCGGCGAACAACAACATTGATGAATACGCTGATTTGGTGAGCGGATTTAATAGCAAGTGCATCGGCGATGTCGTACCCACAACGTATATTAAAACATTCCCAAACCAGAAACCGTCGATTGATGGCAGCATTCGCGCAAAACTGAAAGCGCGAACCACTGCTTATAATCAGGGCAAGGTGACCGGAAACATGACCGAATACAAACAGTGTAGCTATTCCCTCAGCAAGGCAATCAAACAAGCTAAGCGTCAGTATAGAGACAAAGTAGAGTTGTATTCAACGGCTCAGACACGAGAGGTATGTGGCAGGGTCTACAGTCAATCACGGACTATAAAAGGAAAACAAGCCCCGTCGCGGACCAGGATGTCTTACTCCTAGACAGACTAAACAACTTTTTTTGCTCGCTTTGAGGACAATACAGTGCCACTGACACGGCCCGCTACCAAAACCTGCGGGCTCTCCTTCACTGCAGCCGATGTGAGCAAAACATTTAAACGTGTCAACCCTCGCAAGGCTGCAGGCCCAGACGGCATCCCCAGCCGCGTCCCCAGAGCATGCGCAGACCAGCTGGCTGGTGTGTTTACGGACATATTCAATCAATCCTTATCCCAGTCTGCTGTCCCCACATGCTTCAAGAGGGCCACCATTGTTCCTGTTCCTAAGAAAGCTAAGGTAACTGAGCTAAATGACTATCGCCCCGTAGCACTCACTTCCGTCATCATGAAGTGCTTTGAGAGACTAGTCAAGGACCATATCACCTACCTGACACCCTAGACCCACTCCAATTTGCTTACCGCCCCAATAGGTCCACAGACGACGCAATCGCAATCACACTGCCCTAACCCATCTGGACAAGAGGAATACCTATGTGAGAATGCTGTTCATTGACTGCAGCTCAGCATTTAACTCCATAGTACCCTCAACTCCAAACTCGCCCTGTGCATCTGGGTCCTGGACTTCCTGACGGGTCACCCCCAGGTGGTGAGGGTAGGTAACAACATCTCCATCCCGCTGATCCTCAACACTGGGGCCCCACAAGGGTGCATTCTCAGCCCTTTCCTGTACTCCCTGTTCACCCACGACTGCGTGGCCATGCACGCCTCCAACTCAATCATCAAGTTTGCAGACGACACTACAGTGGTAGGCTTGATTACCAACAACGACGAGACGGCCTACAGGGAGGAGGTGAGGGCCCTCGGAGTGTAGTGTCAGGAAAATAACCTCACACTCAACGTCAACAAAACAAAGGAGATGATCGTGGACTTCAGGAAACAGCAGAGGGAGCACACTCCAATCCACATCGACGGGACAGTAGTGGAGAGGGTAGAAAGTTTTAAGTTCCTCGGCGTACACATCACGGACAAACTGAAATGGTCCACCCACACAAAAAGCATGGTGACGAAGGCGCTGCAGCGCCTCTTCAACCTCAGGAGGCTGAAGAAATTTGGCTTGTCACCAAAAACACTCACAAACTTTTACAGGGCTGTATCACCGCCTGGTACGGCAACTGCTCCGCCCATAACCGTAAGGCTCTCCAGAGGGTAGTGAGGTCTGCACAACGCATCACCGGGGGCAAACTACCTACCCTCCAGGACACCTACACCACCCGATGTCACAGGAAGGCCAAAAAGATCATCAAGGACAACAACCACCCGAGCCACTGCCTGTTCACCCCGCTATCATCCAGAAGGCAAGGTCAGTACAGGTGCATCAAAGCAGGGACCGAGAGACTGAAAAACAGCTTCTATCTCAAGGCATTCAGACTGTTAAACAGCCATCACTAACATTGAGTGGCTGCTGCCAACATACTGACTCAACTCCAGCCACTTTAATAATGGAAAAATGGATGTAATAAATGTGTCACTAGCCACTTTAAACAATGCCACTTCATATAATGTTTACATACCCTACATTACTCATCTCATATGTATATAATGTACTCTATACCATCTACTGCATCTTGCCATCTTGATGTAATGTATCACTAGCCACTTTAAACAATGCCACTTTTATATGTTTACATACCCTACATTACTCATCTCATATGTATATAAAGTACTCTATACCATCTACTGCATCTTGCCTATCTCGTTCTATACCATCATTCATTCATATTTTTTTATGTACATATTCTTATTCATTCCTTTACACTTGTGTGTATAAGGTAGTTGTTGTGAAATTGTTTGGTTAGATTACTAGACAATGACTGACTGACTGACTGACTGTGGCATTGTGGCTATGGCTGCCTCTATCAAATTGTATTTGTCACATGCACCGAATACACCGATGACATCATGTAACAACTTAACATTAAAATACCAGTAAGGTGATGACCTTCGTGGACAGGACAAGTGAATATCAACAGACACATTATGATGATCAGAGAAACTCACAGGCGTAATATCACACCTTCCAACCCTACTACAGTAGTGCTCAGATACATACAACCTGTCTAACCTTGCTACACTGACACAACCTTCATGAACTTTTAGCCATGTGTAATGCCTAACTTTTGCATTCCTTACATGCTGACCAGACCGAACACGTCGCGCGCCAACGAGCGTCTGCGATGCCAAGGGCTAAAATAGAAGTCATTCCTATTTCTGACGCAGATCGCACTGAAAGTCCTGCCTCTCCCATCTCCTCATTGGTTTATAGAAGCAGGTACCCACGTGCCATCTCCTCATTGGTTATACCCACGTGGGTGATTGAAATACGAAATGTTTTGCCGGTTGTCGTGGTAAAAGTATAGACGCCAATCACCATATAAATTCAAATATGAAAAAGCTTGGAAGGAGGAGAGATGACGAGAGATGATTCGGTTGGCCGTTTTATGTGTGGATTAATTGTCAGAGTAAGAGGTGAAAATCTTGGACCGGCGCAAGACGAACGAAGGCGAAAGCATTTGCCAATACTGTTTTCATTAATCTTGTGCATTTCAGGTAAAATAACAACTCAATGTTTATATCCCAGGACAAATTAGCTAGCAACAGGAAGCTAGCTAAATAGTACAAATTAGCTAGCAAGTGCAAGCTAACTAGCTAAATTGCCATACATGTTAAATGCTTTTCGACCTGTCCCCAAATTAATGTCATTGGTTCAGAGTTTGTTTTGATATTTTAACCTGCGTGTTGTGATCGCGTTTGGTGTAGGGGGACAAAATACATTTATGCAGGATAGCGCACGATGACACACGCGCGCAGCCGGTTTGGGTTCCGTGTTACTTTCCACTCATCAGAAAGCTCAAACTCAGTTAATAGACCAGACAGGCAAGTGGCTGACCGCAGATGAGGTTCTTCAGCAGTGCGGTCAACAGTAAAATCTACTGTACAATTCCAGTCCCCCCCTAAAACTATACACCCCTCTTGGTCACACTGTCTTAAGGTTTCCTTTGTTTTATCAAATACAGCAATACGCTCTGTACCCTCATTAGGAGCATAAACATTTAAAAAAAAACATAACATCCACCTTGACCAATAAAACCCGTCCCTTGACAATCTCTGTTGTAGATACCACAGTCACCCCTAAGCCTGAGGAAAACAAAATTGCCACCCCAGCACTGAAATTAGTACCATGACTGAGTATATGCTGCCCCTCCCACCACATACCCCAGACAACCTCATTAGCCTCATCATCATGTGTCTCCTGTAGAAAACTACATTAAGCCTTTTCTGTTTTATTACTTCTAATACCCAAGCCCTCTTATTCCTGTCCCTTCCCCCATTAATATTGAGAGAACCTACCCTTAGTACCTCCATATAGAAAAGAGAAAGGAAAAGCAGAAGAAACCACAGAGAAAAAAGACACCCTATGAGGCATGATCGTCATCATTGTTTTAATTTTCTCTTATTAACCTGACCACGTTTCCCACTACCTTTTGCTGCTGTGACAGCAGTAACAAATTTCCTCAAGCGAAAACGCTTCTTTTCACTCAACTGGTCTAACCCCACCGTCTTCTGTAACATCACAGCTGACCTCACAAACTTATCAACATCAAAAAAATCTGCCAATTTGACAGATTTCCCAAAAGTCTGATCCAGGAACCCATTTACCTCTTCTAGATTGTAAATTGAGTCGTTACCAGCTGATAGATAGAGATATCCATATCCTTCTCCTGATCCTTCTCAACTGAGGCCACAGACCCCTTACTCCCCTCTACCACATCACTCTCAACACTCCCCACTTGCACCCCATCACTCATTACAGGCATCTCCTCCCCTACCTGGGAGACTAGCCCCACCTGAACCCCCTCCTGTACCCCATTACTCAAAGTGGGCATCTCCTCCACTACCTGGGAGACTAGCCCCACCTGAACCCCATTACTCATAGTGGGCATCTCCTCCACTACCTGGGAGACTAGCCCCACCTGAACCCCATTACTCATAGTGGGCATCTCCTCCACTACCTGGGAGACTAGCCCCACCTGAACCCCATTACTCATAGTGGGCATCTCCTCCACTACCTGGGAGACTAGCCCCACCTGAACCCCATTACTCGTAGTGGGCATCTCCTCCACTACCTGAGAGATTAGCTCCACATGAACCCCATTACTCGTAGTGGGCATCTCCTCCACTACCTGAGAGATTAGCTCCACATGAACCCCCTCCTGTACCCCATCCCTCATACCAGGCATCTCCTCCACTACCTGAGAGATTAGCTCCACATGAACCCCCTCCTGTACCCGAGCACTCGTACTGTGCACCTCCTCACCAGTCTGAGGAAATGGCTCTTCAGATCCATCCTTACCTTCTACAACAATATTTTTCTGCTGCATAACATTTTCCTCTGGTACAAGTATCAACTCCGTGCCCTCAACACGGACAACTTGTTCCTCAGCAACAGGTGCTTGTGGCTGCTCTACCGCTGTCGGCCCACCTCTACCTACATCAGAAGGCCCAGGCGTTACGAGGACCACCTGCGCCCCTCCCTCTGCCTTCTCCCTTTTCGGGCAAGCATGTCGCTTATGGCAAACATCACCACACGCAAAACACTGTTGACTACCCGTACTAGCATAAGCCATATACAGTCTTTTGTCATACTTGACTTTAAACGATAACGCCAAAGTCTGCTCCGGTGAGTCCAAAAACATAAACACCTGTCGCCGAAACGACATAACCTGTTTCAATGCTGGGTGTTTGCAACCCAACGGGACAATCTTAATTGAACTTGTGAACTTCCCAAACCGCAATAACTCGCGCTCCAATAGCTCATTGGGAATAAACGGCGGTACATTCGAAATCGTTACCCTTGTTGACGGAGAAAAAAGTGGCGTAACTTGAATAAACATTCCTTTAAGAAGTACGCCATGCTCAACCATACAAGGCGCTCTTCTTTAAGAAAAACCACCACCTCTTTACACTGACACTCCAATACATATACACACACACACACACACAGAGAGAGAGACTCATATCCTCTGCAGCAACCTTTGGACAGACAATCATTTATTCAGTGGATGCACTTAAGGTGAATCACATGGCCCGAGGGCAGGACAGTGCTGTGTTCTGGCTGTATGTCAGTAAAGGTCAGCAGCCAAGCCGTACTTTGCCACTCTGCCAGACGTGTTCACGTGCTGTACCGGATCAAGTGCAGACATAATTCCCTGTGCCCCTCAGGTCTGTCGGGTGGTCAGTGTGCCAGGAACTGTGTGTGTGTGTGTGTGTGTGTGTGTGTGTGTGTGTGTGTGTGTGTGTGTGTGTGTGTGTGTGTGTGTGTGTGTGTGTGTGTGTGTGTGTGTGTGTGTGTGTGTGTGTGTGTGTGTGACTTAGAGGACATCTGTTGGGTTTCGCATGTAAAAATATGAGTGCAGACCATTACAACCCTGCTAGCGCCTGTGGTCCCTGACTACCTGTTTCTTTATTCTTTGACTAGTTACAACAACTTAATTGAATGATTAAAGGAATCCACACGCTTCTCAGCCAAAACCGTTCGGTAGAGTTATTGCATACAGTATGACAACATTTTGGAAGGGTTGTTATGTTCGGCTGTTCTGGCACACACAATTTTTCTGGAGGCAAGCCAAAGTTCGGAGCCGAAGTCTACGCCCCTTCGCCGGTGATTGGTCAACAGTAAAGATTCTTCAATAAAGTCTTTGTTGTCATTCAACGAGAGATTACTCGTTTTCCTGCAAATACTGCACCAAACAACTTAGTTAGATGTAAAATTGCGCGATTAAGAGTTCCCCGTCAAAAACAGCCAAACTGAAGCATGCTGACGCCTTTACTGCTAGCTAGCTCACAACATTAAGGGAAAATCAGTATATGCAGGGGTTGAATTGGGATTTTGTAGGTGGTGTAACCTTCAATTTTAGCCCCAAATTGTCTGCTTTGCCATGATCCTATTGAACATCAATACGTTCTAGTCCCATTGCATTCCCCTCTATTAGCCTGCCATATAACCCATGTGAGAGCATTACAACAGGTCTCGATGGAGGACGGGAGTCTTAAGCCAAAACAACTTGTCCCACAATGACTGCCTTGCAGAGCTGTGTGTTTGGATTAGCCAACCAGACAGGGGAATGGAGTGCTGGCAGATGTCATTAGCATCATCTACTGTTTCCACAGCGCTAATTGGTCTGGGGCCCATTGTTATGGTCCTGGAGTGAAACTGTGAGTGTCTTAACTAATAACACCCTTTCAAAAGTGACAGAGGTTCTATTTTATCACGGATGTGTGAGCAGAAACTGAATACATTTAAGAAGAACGCACCTAGGTGATAATGTAAAAATGTGAAGGGAGCATTCTATTTCATGCATAGTCTATATTTTGAGACAAGGCATACCGTATCCTATGGTATGGCAGTCAGTTCGTATTTGCAACAGTATTGGTATGCTAAAGTTTAGGGACACAGCTGCAAGAGGGCGTTCCGGGTCTATTACCAGAGTGCATTCCAGGCCTATGAACAAGAGTCAATTTCAGTCCTGTGTAGAAGAGTGCATTTCAGGACCCCGGGGAGCAACACAAAGGGCACATTTAGTTCACTGTCTAAATATAGAGTAGATACAAGATAAACAGCAAAAACCTTTCAGTGAGCAGCAAAGTCGTTATGGGCATTTCCATCTAAACGGACAATGAGTACCAATGTGACGTTCATAGGAGCATGTCAAATTTGAGAAATGAAGGCATATATATACTTTATCCAACAATGTAGGAATACGCAAGCGCTTTGATTTCTGGTCAAACATATGGAAAAGGGGTCATCGAAACATCTACCAGAAAAAGTCTTAGAAGGTATTATAAACACATCAAAATAATGTTGAAGTAAAGACCCCTGCCAAGTAATATGAACACATCGGCTCTTACTGACACCTATCATTACACCTTATACCTACCTGCTTTCCATTCACTGTCACAAGCATCCTCACCCACTGAGTACCGACCAACACCGGACATCCATGGACGTTGAAAAGTAGTTTCAATTTGGTCAGTCCGCCCTGGCAGGATCAAATCTGAACCAATCATAGACGTCTATGTTTCACAATTTTGGACAGTACAATACTGTACAGTTGAGTTCAGTAAAGTACAGTAGAGCACACTAGATGTACTGTATTGTACTGTTCTTTATTGTACTCTACATATTTGTCTCGTTTCAAGAAGTTAGGCGTATTTCGCATTTCACTACTTCAAAGGGGAGGCATTTTAACGTCACTTTTAAAAAATCTAAATGAGTTTTTGGGCATAAATGCCTTCTCGAACATGTTAACTTGCATGTGCCTTAATAACAAACGTGTAATACATCTGTAAATATTAATACAATTGTTAAATTACGAGACTAGTTGGTTTAGCCATGTAAAAAGGTTTAGCCATGGAAAAACTTTCCCACTAGCCATGATTGGTTGAGATAATGGATGGGCTGGACATGCCGAGAGAAGAGTTTGGATTGGTCTGCCATGTAGCATGTTTCTATCTATAACGTGAGCTGCTCAGTATGTGTTGATAATCCTTTCTACCGCTGCTTTTTTGAAAGATAAAACGTTAGCCTTCGAAATCAACAAACGTCTTGCTACTTTTCTCAACAACATTGATGCCCTGAATTGAGAAGGCGCTATCGACAGATCAGTTGGAAAAAGTTGTGATGGGCTACTTTCTGCACACGCCACGGTTAGTGTGAACCAGAACACTGGTCAAACAAGATGTAGCTACAAACAAAACAGATTTAAATGGTTCCAGTCTGCCATATAGCGTTCATCCATGTATACGCATAATAGTCTAGCTATATTTTCACATATTATATGTTTCTAATTATGTCAGAAAGTCGTTTTCATTGCAAATTAAAGCGTACTGTTTGCTAGCTAGCGAACGTTAGCTTGATGGCTCGATAGCTAATGTTGTGTATGATCTGTGTAGTAATATTATTCAAATCAGAAATACATTTGCATTGCTACTTATAGCCTAATGTTAGCTGGCTAGCTAGCTGGTTAGCTAGCTGGCATTGAATCTAGTTAGCTTTACCTACCTGCAGATTCATACTACAGCTATGACAATCAGTTTGTATTGGTACAGTATGAGTTGGGATTATGCCAGTTCATTGTTTAGCTAGCTAGCTATCTAACTACACGTCTAAAAAAAGACTCATCTTCGCCAGATGATTACATGACCCATCAAGTTAACCAGGTGTGTCTGCGGGTGATTATGGCCATCTATTGTATTTCATGAACATGTGTACATCCACTTAGCTAGATGTGGCTGAGGGGTGGTTATAGCATTTCTTTCACATGACCCATCGCTGTGGCACTCGACCAACGTTCCGTCAAAAAAATGAACGAACATAAATCATGTAGCAGAAATCGGATATGGCAGAAAGAGTATGTGTCCTTTTCTGTAGCCTACAGGCTGGAAATAAAATGTATGACAATGTAATAAGACGGACACATTTTACATCATACAGGTTTCTCCGATCAAATAGCCTAACCTAAATGGCCCCGATCAAATAAAAAATGTGCTGTTAACAAACAACATATCCTAAAAACAGTACAGGTCGAAGTAAAATGGACAACATGTAATGGACAATCACAAGTGTTGTGTTTCACCCCATTGTCATGATCAGTTGTTTCAAGTTTGTATCGATCAATTTTTGACAAGCTGATCAGAACAAAAGACAAAATGTATGGATAAGCATAATCTAATAATTATCAAATATATTTATCTGGACATTATTTTGCTACTATGCAAATATGCAAGTAGCCATTTCACTGTACCGTTTACACCTTCTGTATCCTGTGCATGTGACAAATACATTTCGATTTTATTTGATATAGTGTGTGTTTACTAGAGATGGTAATGTGAAGAACAACATGACCTGCACCAAAGTCAGATTAGGATATAGGCCAAGGACTGAAAAAAGTGTATTTTTACTGGAGTTTTTCCTTGTTGTATGCTACTACTTTTACTCCTTTTAGTCTTGAAATCTTTGGTTCTTTACTACTTTAATTACTCTGTGTTGCACATGACTTCACATGTGAATCCATAAAGAGATGGGTGGGGCTAAGTCTTAAGAGCGTGTGAACGATGCTGAATGGGTATAGACGAAAAAGAGCTCTCCAGTAGGTGTATGAAAACATTCAAGGGCAATTTTCTAAAAAGTGGGGTTACAAGTTTATCAACTTTCAAAGCAGAATAACTTTCCCATTGTTCCTCAACTGCAGTGTATGGTATACCATTGTCTAGCTCTTAGTCTCTACTTTTATCAAATGTAAAAAAAAATGTGCTACATAGGACCGAATCCAGGTGATGGGTCACATATATACTTTACTGTACTCTACTGTGATCTACTGTGATGTCCAAACTTGTGAAACATAAATGTCAATGATTGTTTCAGATTTGGTCTGGTCCAAGCCAACCAAATGTGGTCTTGTTTGTGGGCAGAGCTCATTACAATAATAGCCAGTTTGTAGAATAATACCCAAATAAATGCAAATGAAGGATATTGCAAATTTCTATTCAGGATACATCACCATGAAGAGAATGATATTCATATCCACGGCCAGCCAGCTCATTAGGCAGGATTAGGCGGCCGCCAATGGTGGCAGATTAACGAGGGCGGCATTTTCTGAGCTAAACTGACCAAGACGCACCTCCATCAACAAGACATAAAATCCCTGCTATTGGAGAGACGCATTGCTTCGGCACTCCACCAACGTTCCGTAATAAAAATAATCTAACACAAATCATGTAGCAGAAATAGGATATGGCAGAAACAGTACGTGTCCTTTTCTGTAGCCTACAGGCTGGAGATAAAATGTTTGACAATGTAATAAGATGGACACCTTTTACGTAATACAGGTTTCTTCGATCAAATAGCCTAACCAATCACAACTGTTGCCGAGGAGTTTCACCCCATTGTCATGATCAGTGGTTTTAAGTTTGTATCCATCAATTTTTTTACAAGCTGATCACAGCAAAAGAGAAAATAATTCTGCATTTCCCGCTGCGTATGCACATACTAACTCCTGATAATGTTGGGTAGCTGATATTCAAAGCTAGCCAAATTGATTAGTCACAGGAATCAGGACTAATACAGCCAATGCAGCGGCCTGTTTTACAAATGGTGGGCCTACCACATGGATGGGCATTCATAAAATTCCATTGTGGGCCGGCATGGTAGGCTACACCTCAGTAAGCACGAGCCAACGTCTTTTTTTGGTGTTTTACAAACGGTAGGCTTGCCAAATAGATGGGCATTAATACAATTTGATTTCAGGCAACACTGTATGCACCTGAGTAAACACGGACCGACGCTGATGCCTTTTGGACATATTTTTTTGGTGCGGTCCAGACCGGCCTTGATTTCAAAGTCCACGGACATAGATTTTTGGTACAGAAAATAGATGTTTATACGTGTTTTGAACATCTGGAAAATATGTATTTTCAACATCCGGAAAATACGTACAGTATTTTCAACTTTCATTCAGAAACAAAAATTTACCTGATTTCAGTCTGGAAAAGATTCATTTCAACGTCTGGAAAATATGTATTTTTGACGTCTTTTCAACATCCTTTTGCTTACTGGGACCATTGTAGTTCTGCGGGGAGGCAGCATTTTCTGGTCTCGCCTGTGGCGGAAGAAGTCTAGCTAGCGAAGTTAGCTAAACAACTACAGGTAGCCATCTATGACTAAAAATAGAAGAGGTTTTACAATCAGTGATCAATTGAATCTCAATTGTGAAACCTTCTCTCTTTTTAGTCTTAGATATGGTTACCAAACAGCAAGTTATAACATTACAACCAGCCACCTAAAGCTATGTTTACCAGCAAACGTTAGCACACAACTGTTATTCAAACTGTGCAATGCAGTATAATTTAGTTTTTTTTTTGTCTTAGACAATACCGTGTGGTGCCTGGGCGTTTTCCTGGAGTGTATTCTTGGAGAGAAACATAATTCCTTTGTCTGCGTGTGTCATTGTTTGACAGTGTGTATCCAAAGATAGCTAGCTATATGATGGCTTTCAAAGTTCAATACAGGACTGTCGTGTCAGATAGCTAATTTACCTAGCCCAGCTAACGTTACGTTACATCTAATCGAGAATCTTCCATTTTGTTTTAACTGGAGAAAACGATGGTATCACATCACTTCTCAGCTGTCGTCTAAATGGATTCCCTATCCGTTCAGCCTGAAAATCCCTCTGATAATCCTTGGTCGCCATAAGCATCATTCTTGATTGCCGCAAACCACTGGCAGCATCGGGGTACATTTCTGGTAGGTAGAGCGGTGAAAGATAAAAGAAATGTGTACATGTTTGTAATTACCACAGCCAGACAGAACACCAAACGGTCATGATGACAATAAAACAAAAAAAGACTAAACATTTCAATGTACAAAGGGGCGACACACTGCCAGAGAACGCAATAACCTGAAAAATCTGAGTCAAAGCGTAATTCCGTTATCGTGGAATTGCCCTTATACAAATCTTCCTGACCTAAAATATGAGGTCTCAACCTGACTCAAGACATTCAAGAATTAATCCCTTACTTATTCTGTCCATGCTGTGTGTGTTCTCTGTTGGCAGCAGACTTTATATCCTCCTGTCAGAACAGCCTGAACCCCAAACAGACTTCACCAAGCATCTTTTCTCTTATCCACTGACAAGACAACAACAAAAACTTTTTGATGTGAAAAAACAACAACAAATAAAATCCTGTGGTCTTCTGAAGTGGAAATGGGTGTTGGAAGACGCTCGTTGGTTGACAAACAATTCTGTGGATTAGGACGTTTTTCTTAGGCTCTAACTGCCAAGGAGACATAAACATCACAATGGAATAATTACCCAAACAGAATCTTTCCACTGTAAAAGGACAAAAAAATCTCTGAGTAGTTGAAAACAAATTGAGGAAAAAAGGGACAGTTTCCCTGAGGGGTCTCTGCAGAGGAGACTCTTTATATCAGCTCTCCATGGGTTGTATTATCTGTCGCATAGTGTTCCTGCTGGCTACAGAGCCAACATAAAACCTGATTTAAGATGGCTGCAGAAGCTACTTTGTTCCAGAGCTGTGTCTATGATAGCAAACCCTATAGCAAAAGCATCCTCATTCTTCAAAGCAAACTAGATCGTGCCATATCATGTGGCGCAAGTGCAGTAATACGAGACAAATAATTATTTTAAAGGAAGTCACTTCATCACATCCTACCGTCCCATTAGGCTGGGGAAACTGTTTGAGCTCCGGAATCGTGGCAACACAGCAATTGAGCTTTGCCCGCCCGCCTGCCACATGACAAACTTATAGTATGTTGATGGAACGATCAGCCCTGGTTGGCGTTTCCTATTGAAACAAGTGTCTTTCCCTTTAATCAAAATAATAGCACGTTGGCTAGGGGTAATATGCCTACAATAACAGTGTAGGGATATCATACACTCCACACCCCACCCGGTTCCCCAATCCTGTCCGGTGCATTGAGGTGGATGGATGGAGATGGGGACAAGTGGGATGGGAACAGGGGGATTAGGACTGCTAATTATCCTTCTCCCTGTCAGTCAGCCCAGGAAAGCCAGAGCCAGGCAGTGATATATACTGAGGCGCATTAGGATTCACAGTCACGGCCCGGCCCCCCTGAGTTTCCTGCCTGCCCACACTGCCTGATTATCTGCAGCATTCTGTGTACAGGGACAGACAGGGGCTCAGCCACAGAACACACTCTATTTAACAGCGAGACTGACTGAAATGTACTCTTGCACTGCTCAAAGACTGGTGTACTGCTGGTGGCCTGGCTGTCAGTGACATGCTGTTATACAGTGTACTGTTGTTGGCAAGCTTTTTGTGTGCTGTAGGTAAACATTTTGAATGTACAGTATATATATACTAGGGTTTGTAGTTAAAAGGTTGATGTAGCCACAGTTTATGTAGTCAGAGGTTGGCTAGGAGAAATCCTTTGGGATTGGACACTCAACTGCAGCTTCTACATTATCGGTCCAATTTCCGTGTTGTCACTACGCTACAAATCACTATACTCTACATCGGGTGTCAAACTCATTCCGTGGAGGGCGTAGTGTCTTCTGGTTTTTAGTTTTTCCTTTCAATTAAGACCTAGACAACCAGGTGAGGGGAGTTCCTTACTAATCAGTCACCTTAATTCATCAATCAAGTACAAGAGAGGAGCGAAAACTAGCAGGCACTCGGCCTTCCGTGGAATAAGTTTGGCACGTGCTCTACGCTAATATTAATTGTGTAGAGAATTACTCATTAATACATGGTGGAAATATTATAAGACAACAGATATGTACATGCAGCCCTGACTGAGGCAAGGCAGTTACTGTATGTGTATAAATGTGTTTAAAGTGCACTTTGTATGCGTACTACTGCCCAGCAAAAAACATATGGCAGCAGTTATTTTATCCTGGGAGACTCACTGGATGCCAGACTGAACGTTGCAAAAACGTTGTCCTGCACAAACAACCACGGTATAACACCTTATTTTTTTGGTGATTAGTCAAGTCTAAAGTTACCCACAGTGACAAAATAAAGGATGTTTTTCCAGCAATGGATCATTGATTTTAATCTTGACAAAATTGTTTTTTAATGACTAGACAACTGAAAAAGTACGAACAGCAAAGAACGATAACGGAACACGTCTTTTTTGCTAGCCAATGTTTCTGAGCTTTGTTTCATTCAACGCCTACCAGTGTCTGAATGTACGCCCACCACGTCCTCTAATCGATGCACGCTGCAGATGGATTCCTAACGGGGAAACTAATGATGATTACCTAATGAGTTGTACCTGGCACTTCCATTATGACTTTCCAGTTCAACACACTGAACCAATACAGTGGCTGCCAGCGAGGACGAAACATATGGGCATACATATGAAAGCAAACTTCGAAGGCAATGAGCGTGAAAGCAAAGCTGTGTGAAAGCAAAGTGAATATTGGAGAAACAACATGTGAATTCCCCACAAGTCCGCCCTTCATTTGACACAAACAACACATTTTCTGAGCTGTGGCTGAACGCAAAAGCTACAGGGAAAGGGGGAGGTGTCGGCCTTATCACAAGAACACACACTTGTCATGTTCCATAGAGGTGAAAGACGTATTTCCCCATCTTGTGGAAGTATGAATCTCACATGATAGTATGCTCTGGCTTGTTTTGATACAGGTTTTTTTTCCTCTGGCGTGCCCCTGTGAAAAAAGAGAGTGAAGAAATGGTACTATCGAGGCCTAACCGGTCCCCTTTATCAAAGCACCTGTGACTCAGACGGAACACAGAATATAAATCAGAAACTGTAGCCTAGGCTGTTTAAGAAATGACGGGGATACTAATGTGGCAGTTAGGGCAGCAGGTAGCCTAGCCGCTTAGAGTTTTGGTAACGGTAACCAAAAGGTCATTGGTTGGATTACCCAAGCTTAAATGGTGAAAAATGTAGCAAGGCACATAACCCTAATTTGTTCCAGGGGTGCCGTACTACTATGGGGTATGTGACAATACACTTTTGTATTGTTTTTTTCCTGTAGCATTCTGGGCTCACAAGTTATAATGCACCCCGTGAGTGTTGTGTTTGTACCAGTGAGTTTTGCCTACTTTCTCCATTACACATGCAGCAGTGGAGATGAATGGGGTGTCAAATGAGGGCTAGCTGACAGAGATAGCTGACAGAACAGTACCATCGAGGTAGGCTGGAGGAGCTAGTCTGTTCACTTCTGCATAGCCCCAGGAAATGAGAAGAGAACTGCTGCATTTGGCTGGAATGATGCATGAATCACTTTCTACCTCTGGTGTGGAATTAACAAGACAGGGATGTCGGAACGAAGAAACGAAAGAGCTAAGAGACAAAATCCCTATGGTAAAGAGCTGTCTGCAGAGTATCTCTGAAGTCCATCCCAAAAAATGCTATTGATCTTATGATATCATCTACACTGGGTAAAAATGTATGCTTTGACTTTTCCCCACTCACATCAATGTGAGTTATGGGTATTGACTCAAGGTACTCTACCATGACGAGAGCTGTGTGAAATCTTCAGGGAGGAGAGGGAGCGCTCGGAGAGTCCTCCCAATTAGTCCCCTAATTAAACTGATTTAGACATCAAGAGCTGAGTCAGACCTGAAACATATGACTGCGCAGTGTGGCCCAGAGCTGACGTTCTTAAAACCCCCCTCAAGATTAAACCTAATGAGCCAAAAAATAAATGTCACTCACTGTCCAGTCACTGAGTCCTCCAGCCTTATGTAAGAACTAGCACTCACAAGCCCAGCTAATGCTCGAGCTGTGAGACTGTTAGACATGTTCAAGCGGATAGTGCCGAGTCGTAGAGACGAATATACATGTCTATTGGAGGGAAAAGAGACAGGGCAGCCCAGGAAGCAGCACAAACCTGTATTCCCTTTGATCTTTTTTCCATTGCTTCAGCAGGCTGGTAAAACCTTTATCAAAGATGTATTTGATGTCTTTAATCTCTCTGCCTTACCCTTTATGAGCGGTAAAAGTTCTATGGCGTTCAGGGCGGCTGGCTTGGCACTGAGCCGCTGTATGTCATTGTTTAGGCCCCTCAATGGTGTCTGCTGATCTCTCATTAAAGAGCCTGCATTTTAAAAAACAGCCCATCTCCCTGGGAAGAAGGACTCATGAAGTCTGACTTTCTATCACCTTTGGGAACAAATCCATTAGCGAAGTCTTTATATGTAAAAAAGAACTTTCTCTAAGAAAAGCTTGCTACCACGATTAACTTAATTTGCAGTATCGGTCTTAAAGAGCGACTACACTTCCTGATTTGACCTCGTTTTTCATCAATGCTCATTAAATGCTAGCAGCCATGACTGTTGGCAAACAAGAGTTGTCTTGGGGGTTTGATGTGGGTGTTTCTTGAATCTGTCTTTGCCTTTCAAATCACAACATTCCAAGGGCAGTAGTGAGTATGCTTCCTGGCTGATGTTTTGGTCACTTTTGAATGCTGGCGGTGCTCTCACTCTAGTGGTAGCATGAGACGGAGTCTACAACCCACACAAGTGGCTCAGGTAGTGCAGTTCATCCAGGATGGCACATCAATGCGAGCTGTGGCAAAAAGGTTTGCTGTGTCTGTCAGCGTAGTGTCCAGAGCATGGAGGCGCTACCAGGAGACAGGCCAGTACATCAGGAGACGTGGAGGAGGCTGTAGGAGGGCAACAACCCAGCAGCAGGACCGCTACCTCCGCCTTTGTGCAAGGAGGTGCACTGCCAGAGCCCTGCAAAATGACCTCCAGCAGCTTATGAAGTGGAGGGGTGATGATCAGGACCAGGTGTGCAGATAGCTGATGGGATACAGGTGCGGGTAATCAGAGATCTCCCAACTAGCTACGTCGCCCGGCAACCAGACAGGGTACGTTCCAGGACACCGGAAAAACACTCCAGGACAGAACACAGGCAAAAACAGACTCAGGAAGCGGGATTCGTGACATCAGTTGTTGCCAGCAGCACAGTTACAGTCACCAATGCTCTGGATAACATGAAAAAAGCCTAACCAGCTCTGCTTGGGCGAGTAAAATGGTCAGAGTGGGGTGTTCTCTCATTATGTGTCTGGAATGTTAGCCAGTTAGCTTGGGTGCTTGACTGTAGTTGTGAGGTCAGAGCTTTCGGGAACAACCCTAATTATTGGCCAGAATGTCCAGTGTGCGCTCTGAACGTGAAACCACAGAGCGATAGGGTGAGTAATGTTCAGTGAGCTGTTTTCTCTCTCTCTTAGATGTCTGGAAGTAGCTGGCAAGTTAGTACAGAACGGTTGAATGAACCGTTAAAGAGATGGTTGGGGCTAAGGCTTAAGAGGGTGTGAACAATGCTGAATGGGTGTAGATAAAGAAGGGCTCTCCGAATAGTAGTACCAAAACATTGAAAAACGTTTTTCTCAAAAGTGAGTTTACAAATTGATCAACTTTCAAAGCAGAATTACTTTCCCGTTGTTTCCTCAAATGCAGTGTATTGTCTACCATTTTGTAGCTCTGAGGCTCTACTTTTATTCAATGTAAAAAACAGAAATTCAAATGTTGCTACATAAGACTGAATCCAGGTGGTGAGTCACATTAAGGTGCTTCAACAAAGTACTGAGTAAAGGGTCTGAATACTTATGTAAATGTGATATCAGTTTTTTAATTGTAATACATTTGCAAAAAAATCAAAAAACTGTTTTTGCTTTGTCATTGTGGAGTATCGTGTACAGATTGATGAGGGAAGAAAACAATTTGATACATTTTAGAATAAGGCTGTAACGTAACACAATGTGGAAAAGGTCAAGGGATCTGAATACTTTCAGAATGCACTGTATGTGTGTATTGCTAGGTATTACGGCACTGTTGGAGCTAGAGACACTAGCAGTTTGCTGCAGCTGCGGTCATGAGTCATCTTAGCTGTCCTACAACACAATATTCTATAACTGGCTAGTCTTGTCTTGTCTCTCCTTATGTCCGCTGTTAGATCTTTCCCGGGAGATAAATCCCATAACTAATATCCCTACGGGTGTTGGCTGCTTGTGGACATTGCACAAACATTGCCCAGCTTGACTGAAGATACATCAACAACAAATCGATGGATGTGTTCATGTTAGAAAGACAAAACATTTTCTGCTATAAAAATATCATATTGATGTGCTTATAAAAACAGTATGCCTACACTCTACCTAACAAATCAAAACAGTATGCCTACACTCTACCTAACAAATCAAAATCAGTTGTGTGTAGACTACAACTTCAGCTGTCTAACCAGAACTAGAATGGCTTTTCTATTTCTATGGTCTATTTGCCCAAATCTAATGATTTGTCTGTTTACACACTGACATGCACAGCTCTCTGGGTGACGTTCTGTCTTCAAGTCATGTATTACAGATTATGGACATGTGCAGTCAGATGGCAGGAGGGGTGGAGTGCATGACACTCCATCCTGGATATGACAGAGTTTACCTCATGGGTCCAGCAGACAGAGTTCAATAACTACATGCAGATGTGTGACGCAGAGGATGGCACTCTTCTCATACTGAGTAACATACTAAATGTATGTAGTTATTCTAAACAAATTGTTTTATTTACTCTCAAGTGTAACAGTTCCATGTAGAATAAACTATCCATCACATAATACTTTAGAAGCAGTGTTTTGCTAATATAAGAATGTGCAAATATTATACTTGTCTTTCATCTTTTATTGTCATTCACAGCCATACAGATATTTGTGTCTTATATAGCAAAATTTGAAATCGTGTTTTTTTTTTTACATTGGATAAAAGTAGACTCAAAGCTACAACATGTTATATTATACACTGCAGTCGAAGAACAATGGGGAAGTAATTTTGCTTTGAAAGTTGATAAACTTGTAACCCCACCTGAGAGAAAATGGCCATGGAATGTTTTGGTAAACCTACTGGAAAGCTCGTCTTTGTCTACACCTATTCAGCATCATTTACACCCTCTTAAGCCTTGGCCCCACTAATCTCTTTAAGGATTCACATGTGAGGCCATATGCTAAACAGTGAGTAAGGTAGTGTAGTAAACAGCAAAAGATTTCAAGACTAAAAGTGGTGAATGTAGCAGAGTGCAATAAGGGAAAACTCCAGGTAAAAATATACTTTATTTAGTCCTTGGCCTATATCTTAATCTTACTTTGGTGGTCATGTTGTTCTTCACATTGCAGTCTCTGGTAAACACACACTATATAAAATAAAATAAAAGTTTCTTTGTCACATGCCACAGGATACAGAAGGTGTACAGTTTACATACACTTAGGTTGGAGTCATTAAAACTAGTTTTTCAACCTCTCCATAAATTTCTTGCTAACAAACTATAGTTTTGGCAAGTCGGTTAGGACATCTATTACTTGTGTCATGCACAAAGGTGCATGACACAAGTAATATTTCCAACAATTGTTTACAGACAGATTATTTCACTTATAATTCACTGTATCACAATTCCAGTGGGTCAGAAGTTACCATAAATTAAGTTGACTGTGCCTTTAAACAGCTTGGAAAATTCCAGAATATGATGTCATGGATTTAGAAGCTTCTGATAGGCTAATTGACATAATTTGAGTCAATTGGAGGTGTACCTGTGGATGTATTTCAAGGCCTACCTTCAAACTCAGTGCATCTATGCTTGACATCATGGGAAAATCTAAATGAATCAGCCAAGACCTCATAAAAAAATTGTGGACCTCCACAAGTCTGGTTCATCCTTGGGAGCAATTTCCAAATGCCTGAAGGTACCACGTTCATCTGTACAAACAATAGTACGCAAGTATAAACACCATCGCACCACGCAGCCGTCATACCGCTCAGGAAGGAGACACGTTCTGTCTCCTAGAGATGAATGTACTTTGTTGCGAAAAGTTCAAATCAAACCCAGAACAACAGCAAAGGACCTTGTGAAGATGCTGGAGGAAACAGGTACAAAAGTATCTATATCCACAGTAAAACAAGTCCTATAGCGACATGACCTGAACGGCCGCTCAGCAAGGAAGAAGCCACTGCTCCAAAACCGCCATAAAAAAGCCAGACTACGTTTTGCAACTGCACATTGGAACAAAGATCGTACTTTTTGGAGAAATGTCCTCTGGTCTGATGAAACAAAAATAGAACTGTTTGGCCATAATGACCATCGTTATGTTTGGAGGAAAAAGGGGGAGGCTTGCAAGCCAAAGAACACAATCCCAACCTTGAAGCATGGGGTTGGCAGCATCATGTTGTGGAGGTGCTTTGGTGCAGAAGGGACTGGTGCACTTCACAAAATAGATGTCATCATGAGGTAGGAAAATTATGTGGATATATTGAAGCAACATCTCAAGACATCAGTCAGGAAGTTAGAGCTTGGTTGCAAATGGGTCTTCCAAATGGACAATTACCCCAAGCATACTTCCAAAGTTGTGGCAAAATGGCTTAAGGACAACAAAGTCAAGGTATTGGGGTGGCCATCACAAAGCCCTGACCTCAATCCCATAGAACATTTGTGGGCAGAACTGAAAAAGCATGTGCGAGCAAGGAGGCATACAAACCTGACTCAGTTACACCAGCTCTGTCACGAGGAATGGGCCAAAATGTATTGTGAGAAGCTTGTGGAAGGCTACCCGAAAAGTTTGACCCAAGTTAAACAATTTAAAGTCAATTCTACCAAATACTAATTGAGTGTATGTAAACTTCTGACCCACTGGGAATGTGATGAAAGAAATCAAATCTGAAATAAATCATTGTCTCTACTATTATTCTGACATTTCACATTCTTAAAATAAAGTAGGGGTCCGAACTGACCTAACGCAGGGAATTTTTACTTGGATTAAATGTCAGGAATTGTGAAAAACTGAGTTTAAATGTATTTGGCTAAGGTGTATGTAAACTTCCGACTTCAACTGTAAATGGTACAATGAAATGGTTACTTGCATAGTAGCAATATCAAAAATAGAAAGTGTTAGCCAGACACACCTGGCTACCTTGATGGGTCATGTAATCATCCGGCGAGGTGGAGTCTTTTTTGTTTTGACATGTAGCTAGCTAAATAATGAACCATAATCCCAACCCATACAGTACAAACAGATTGTCATAGCTAGCCACCATGCATGAAATGTTGTAGTATGAATCTGCAGGTAGCTAAAGCTAATTAAGTAGGTTCAATGTTAGCTTGCTAACATTAGGCTATAACTAGCAATGCAAATGGTTTTCTGAGATACAATACATATTACTACACAGATCACACACATAATGTTCGCTAGCGAACCAGAAAGCTAATGTTTGTTAGCTAGTTAACAGTACTGTACACATTAACTTGCAATGAAAATTACTTTCTGACAAAATTTGAAATGTATAATATCTGAAAATGTAGCTAGACTCTTACCCGTATACATAGATGAATGCTTCACAGCAGACTGGAACCTCTTTAACTAAGACAATCTTTTTGTTTCCATTTGTTTGTAGCTATTGGCCGTGTGCAGAAAGTAGTCCATCACAACGTTTTCCCACTGATCTTTGTCGATATAGCCTGCTAAATTCAGGGCAGCAATATTGTTGAGAGCAGTTGCAACACTTTTGTAGTTCTCCATGGCTAACGTTAAATCTTTCAAAAAAGGCACAGTAGCAAGTTTTATCTACACATACTGAGCAGCTCATGTTATAAACAGAAGCTTGCTACATGGCAGACAAATCCGAACTGATCTCTCGGCATGTCCAGCGAATCCATTATCTCAGCCAATGATGTCTAACGGGAAGATTCCTGACTTTTCCCGTGGCTAAACCAACTAGGCTCATAATTTAACAATTTTATTTGTATTTACAGATGGCATACACATTTTTTATGAAGTCACATGAAAGTTCACATGCTCCAGAAGGCATGTCTGCCAAAAAATGGTGGTGCTATCTTGTCCGTATATTCCGTTTATTGTCCTTCTGTACATTCTATTTATTGTGGGAGCACTATTTCACTGTCAAATACTTGTACTTGCAAATGTATTTGCAGTAGCGGTGTGTGGATAAAATTATTGGAGAAGCCAAGTTGGAAAAAAAAGCTATATTACAACCTATGTTTTGTGGTAATTGCTGAACCTGTTAGTTCATATGCCTTGCGACCGTGTTATATAGGCCTATGGCCAAGACAATAAGAAGACACAGTGGAATTATAAATTCAACCACACCTTTGTTTCATCACAAAACCGAAGAGCATCCTCTGTCTGGTGAAGTCTCCAAAGCATATTGCATGTAACAAACAGTAACATGACCTACAGCATGAACAAGTAAGTTCATGTTTCCAAAATTAACCCTATTTTGTAAAATACCAAGTCCAAATTATGGCAAGAACAGCTCAAATAAGCAAAGAGAAACAACAGTCCATCATTACTTTAAGACATGAAGGTCAGTCAATCCGGAAAATGTCAACAACTTTGAAAGTTTCTTCAAGCGCAGTTGCAAAACACATCAAGTGCTATGATGAAACTGGCTCGTATGTGGACCGCCACAGAAAAGGAACACCCAGAGAACTTTCAAAGTTCTTGACATTTTCCGGATTGACTGACCTTCATGTCTTAAAGTAATGATGGACTGTCGATCCCTTTGCTTTTTGAGCTGTTCTTGCCATAATATGGACTTGGTATTTTACAAAATAGGGTTATCTTCTGTATACAACCCCTACTGTACCTTGTCACAACACAACTGATTGGCTCCAACACGTTAAGAAGGAAAGAAATTCCACTAATTCCAAGAAAGTATGACTTTTTCAACATTTTGTTACATTACAGCCTTATTCTAAAATGGATCAAATAGTTTTTCCCTCAACAATCTATACAAAATACCCCATAATGACAAAAACAGGTATTTATAATTTTTGTATGACAAATAAAAATCTTAAATATCACATCTACATTAGTATTCAGACCCTTTACTCTGTACTTTGTTGAAGATCCTTTGGCAGCGATTACAGCCTCAAATCTTCTTGGGTATGACGCTACAAACTTGGCACACTTGTATTTGTGGAGTTCTCCAATTGTTTTCTGCAGATCCTCTCAAGCTCTGTCAGGTTGGATGGGGAGCGTCTTCGACAAAAACAGACTTTGCTTTGTCATTAGAGGGTATTATGTGTACAGTAGATTGAAGAGGGAAAAAGATCGACTTAATCCATTTTAGAATAAGGCTGTATAGTAACAAAATATTGAAAAGGTCAAGGGGTCTGAATTCTTTCCGAATGCACATATACATAATTTTGAAAAAAATATATTGGGGATTGGAAATGATGCAGACAATTACAATGATGGAAGCTACAATATATCTGCAATATTAACGCTGATCTACCCACAAAAAAGTAATAATTTAAACACCATCAAATCACCTACGCTTAGTCTAATACAGTGAGGGAAAAAAGTATTTGATCCCCTGCTGATTTTGTACGTTTGCCCACTGACAAAGAAATGATCAGTCTATAATTTTAATGGCAGGTTTATTTGAACAGTGAGAGACAGAATATCAACAAAAAAATCCAGAAAAACGCATGTCAAAAATGTTATGAATTGATTTGCATTTTAATGAGGGAAATAAGTATTTGACCCCTCTGCAAAACATGACTTAGTACTTGGTGGCAAAACCCTTGTTGGCAATCACAGAGGTCAGACGTTTCTTGTAGTTGGCCACCAGGTTTGCACACATCTCAGGAGGGATTTTGTCCCACTCCTCTTTGCAGATCTTCTTCAAGTCATTAAGGTTTTGAGGCTGACGTTTGGCAACTCGAACCTTCAGCTCCCTCCACAGATTTTCTATGGGATTAAGGTCTGGATACTGGCTAGGCCACTCCAGGACCTTAATGTGCTTCTTCTTGAGCCACTCCTTTGTTGCCTTGGCCGTGTGTTTTGGGTCATTGTCATGCTGGAATACCCATCCACGACCCATTTTCAATACCCTGGCTGAGGGAAGGAGGTTTTCACCCAAGATTTGACGGTACATGGCCCCGTCCATCGTCCCTTTGATGCGGTGAAGTTGTCCTGTCCCTTTAGCAGAAAAACACCCCCAAAGCATAATGTTTCCACCTCCATGTTTGACGGTGGGGATGGTTTCTTGGGGTCATAGGCAGCATTCCTCCTCCTCCAAACACGGCAAGTTGGGTTGATGCCAAAGAACTCCATTTTGGTCTCATCTGACCACAACACGTTCACCCAGTTGTCCTCTGAATCATTCAGATGTTCATTGGCAAACTTCAGACGGGCATGTATATGTGCTTTCTTGAGCAGGGGGACCTTGCGGGCGCTGCAGGATTTCAGTCCTTCACGGCATAGTGTGTTACCAATTGTTTTCTTGATGACTATGGTCCCAGCTGCCTTGAGATCATTGACAAGATCTTCCTGTGTAGTTCTGGGCTGATTCCTCACCGTTCTCATGATCATTGCAACTTCACGAGGTGAGATCTTGCATGGAGCCCCAGGCTGAGGGAGATTGACAGGTCTTTTGTGTTTCTTCCATTTGCGAATAATCACAGAAACTGTTGTCACCTTCTCACCAAGCTGCTTGGCGATGGTCTTGTAGCCCATTCCAGCCTTGTGTAGGTCTACAATCTTGTCCCTGACATCCTTGGAGAGCTCTTTGGTCTTGGCCATGGTGGAGAGTTTGGAATCTGATTGATTGATTGCTTCTGTGGACAGGTATCTTTTATACAGGTAAGAAACTGAGATTAGGAGCACTCCCTTTAAGAGTGTGCTCCTAATCTCCGTTCGTTACCTGTATGAAAGACACCTGGGAGCCAGAAATCTTTTTGATTGAGAAGGGGTCAAATACTTATTTCCCTCATTAAAATGCAAATCAATTTATAACATTTTTGACATGCATTTTTCTGGATATTTTTGTTGTTATTCTGTCTCTCACTGTTCAAATAAACCTACCATTAAAATTATAGACTGATCATATCTTTGTCAGTGGGCAAACGTACAAAATCAGCAGGGGATCAAATACTTTTTTCCCTCACTGTACAGTGACAACTGAAAGATACCAAAAATTATTTTGTCCAGTCAACGTAAGATAAATATGATTTGGCTGTTAAGGTTCTGATTTATGTTTGTGTGCGTGTGTTCTTGCAAGTTAATTAAAAAAACATGTTGACTCACCCTACTTGTAGAGAAACACCAATTCCATCCTTCTCTCTTTCATGTTGACGAAACGGTATATGACTCTGTCATACAGTCCACTTTTAGTTTTTGTTGTCCAAGGCTACTGGGCTAAAATGCTTGCTCGCTAGCCTAACTTCCTTTCATGGGAAACAAAGAGCCAGCTAGTTAACATTAGTCTACTACATCTAGCTACATATTCAACTTCCATCCTCTCAGGCCAGGGGCACAATGTATGAATATATGGTTGGATCAGAATCGCTGTTATAATCATTGGCCAGTATGGAGAATTAAGTAAAACCACAAGTCCAAATCCCTATCTCCATCCATCGCTAATTTATGAAAGGGACCATTTTAGCTAGCTAGCTAGCTAGCAACCAGAGAACAACAACACCACGAGATGCAACTATTCAAGTTGTTTCTATCAACGACTTTTTGCTCTCGATGTGATGTGATTGATGTGAAGCCAAATCCAAACTGGCTTCCCTTGACACTTTTCTTTTTGGTGCACCAGGACCATTGACAGATGAAATGTTCAAATGTTCAAATGTTGCTACATAAGACTGAATCCAGGTGGTGAGTCACATTAAGGTGCTTCAACAAAGTACTGAGTAAAGGGTCTGAATACTTATGTAAATGTGATATCAGTTTTTTAATTGTAATACATTTGCAAAAAAATCAAAAAACTGTTTTTGCTTTGTCATTGTGGAGTATCGTGTACAGATTGATGAGGGAAGAAAACAATTTGATACATTTTAGAATAAGGCTGTAACGTAACACAATGTGGAAAAGGTCAAGGGATCTGAATACTTTCAGAATGCACTGTATGTGTGTATTGCTAGGTATTACGGCACTGTTGGAGCTAGAGACACTAGCAGTTTGCTGCAGCTGCGGTCATGAGTCATCTTAGCTGTCCTACAACACAATATTCTATAACTGGCTAGTCTTGTCTTGTCTCTCCTTATGTCCGCTGTTAGATCTTTCCCGGGAGATAAATCCCATAACTAATATCCCTACGGGTGTTGGCTGCTTGTGGACATTGCACAAACATTGCCCAGCTTGACTGAAGATACATCAACAACAAATCGATGGATGTGTTCATGTTAGAAAGACAAAACATTTTCTGCTATAAAAATATCATATTGATGTGCTTATAAAAACAGTATGCCTACACTCTACCTAACAAATCAAAACAGTATGCCTACACTCTACCTAACAAATCAAAATCAGTTGTGTGTAGACTACAACTTCAGCTGTCTAACCAGAACTAGAATGGCTTTTCTATTTCTATGGTCTATTTGCCCAAATCTAATGATTTGTCTGTTTACACACTGACATGCACAGCTCTCTGGGTGACGTTCTGTCTTCAAGTCATGTATTACAGATTATGGACATGTGCAGTCAGATGGCAGGAGGGGTGGAGTGCATGACACTCCATCCTGGATATGACAGAGTTTACCTCATGGGTCCAGCAGACAGAGTTCAATAACTACATGCAGATGTGTGACGCAGAGGATGGCACTCTTCTCATACTGAGTAACATACTAAATGTATGTAGTTATTCTAAACAAATTGTTTTATTTACTCTCAAGTGTAACAGTTCCATGTAGAATAAACTATCCATCACATAATACTTTAGAAGCAGTGTTTTGCTAATATAAGAATGTGCAAATATTATACTTGTCTTTCATCTTTTATTGTCATTCACAGCCATACAGATATTTGTGTCTTATATAGCAAAATTTGAAATCGTGTTTTTTTTTTTACATTGGATAAAAGTAGACTCAAAGCTACAACATGTTATATTATACACTGCAGTCGAAGAACAATGGGGAAGTAATTTTGCTTTGAAAGTTGATAAACTTGTAACCCCACCTGAGAGAAAATGGCCATGGAATGTTTTGGTAAACCTACTGGAAAGCTCGTCTTTGTCTACACCTATTCAGCATCATTTACACCCTCTTAAGCCTTGGCCCAACTAATCTCTTTAAGGATTCACATGTGAGGCCATATGCTAAACAGTGAGTAAGGTAGTGTAGTAAACAGCAAAAGATTTCAAGACTAAAAGTGGTGAATGTAGCAGAGTGCAATAAGGGAAAACTCCAGGTAAAAATATACTTTATTTAGTCCTTGGCCTATATCTTAATCTTACTTTGGTGGTCATGTTGTTCTTCACATTGCAGTCTCTGGTAAACACACACTATATAAAATAAAATAAAAGTTTCTTTGTCACATGCCACAGGATACAGAAGGTGTACAGTTTACATACACTTAGGTTGGAGTCATTAAAACTAGTTTTTCAACCTCTCCATAAATTTCTTGCTAACAAACTATAGTTTTGGCAAGTCGGTTAGGACATCTATTACTTGTGTCATGCACAAAGGTGCATGACACAAGTAATATTTCCAACAATTGTTTACAGACAGATTATTTCACTTATAATTCACTGTATCACAATTCCAGTGGGTCAGAAGTTACCATAAATTAAGTTGACTGTGCCTTTAAACAGCTTGGAAAATTCCAGAATATGATGTCATGGATTTAGAAGCTTCTGATAGGCTAATTGACATAATTTGAGTCAATTGGAGGTGTACCTGTGGATGTATTTCAAGGCCTACCTTCAAACTCAGTGCATCTATGCTTGACATCATGGGAAAATCTAAATGAATCAGCCAAGACCTCATAAAAAAATTGTGGACCTCCACAAGTCTGGTTCATCCTTGGGAGCAATTTCCAAATGCCTGAAGGTACCACGTTCATCTGTACAAACAATAGTACGCAAGTATAAACACCATCGCACCACGCAGCCGTCATACCGCTCAGGAAGGAGACACGTTCTGTCTCCTAGAGATGAATGTACTTTGTTGCGAAAAGTTCAAATCAAACCCAGAACAACAGCAAAGGACCTTGTGAAGATGCTGGAGGAAACAGGTACAAAAGTATCTATATCCACAGTAAAACAAGTCCTATAGCGACATGACCTGAACGGCCGCTCAGCAAGGAAGAAGCCACTGCTCCAAAACCGCCATAAAAAAGCCAGACTACGTTTTGCAACTGCACATTGGAACAAAGATCGTACTTTTTGGAGAAATGTCCTCTGGTCTGATGAAACAAAAATAGAACTGTTTGGCCATAATGACCATCGTTATGTTTGGAGGAAAAAGGGGGAGGCTTGCAAGCCAAAGAACACAATCCCAACCTTGAAGCATGGGGTTGGCAGCATCATGTTGTGGAGGTGCTTTGGTGCAGAAGGGACTGGTGCACTTCACAAAATAGATGTCATCATGAGGTAGGAAAATTATGTGGATATATTGAAGCAACATCTCAAGACATCAGTCAGGAAGTTAGAGCTTGGTTGCAAATGGGTCTTCCAAATGGACAATTACCCCAAGCATACTTCCAAAGTTGTGGCAAAATGGCTTAAGGACAACAAAGTCAAGGTATTGGGGTGGCCATCACAAAGCCCTGACCTCAATCCCATAGAACATTTGTGGGCAGAACTGAAAAAGCATGTGCGAGCAAGGAGGCATACAAACCTGACTCAGTTACACCAGCTCTGTCACGAGGAATGGGCCAAAATGTATTGTGAGAAGCTTGTGGAAGGCTACCCGAAAAGTTTGACCCAAGTTAAACAATTTAAAGTCAATTCTACCAAATACTAATTGAGTGTATGTAAACTTCTGACCCACTGGGAATGTGATGAAAGAAATCAAATCTGAAATAAATCATTGTCTCTACTATTATTCTGACATTTCACATTCTTAAAATAAAGTAGGGGTCCGAACTGACCTAACGCAGGGAATTTTTACTTGGATTAAATGTCAGGAATTGTGAAAAACTGAGTTTAAATGTATTTGGCTAAGGTGTATGTAAACTTCCGACTTCAACTGTAAATGGTACAATGAAATGGTTACTTGCATAGTAGCAATATCAAAAATAGAAAGTGTTAGCCAGACACACCTGGCTACCTTGATGGGTCATGTAATCATCCGGCGAGGTGGAGTCTTTTTTGTTTTGACATGTAGCTAGCTAAATAATGAACCATAATCCCAACCCATACAGTACAAACAGATTGTCATAGCTAGCCACCATGCATGAAATGTTGTAGTATGAATCTGCAGGTAGCTAAAGCTAATTAAGTAGGTTCAATGTTAGCTTGCTAACATTAGGCTATAACTAGCAATGCAAATGGTTTTCTGAGATACAATACATATTACTACACAGATCACACACATAATGTTCGCTAGCGAACCAGAAAGCTAATGTTTGTTAGCTAGTTAACAGTACTGTACACATTAACTTGCAATGAAAATTACTTTCTGACAAAATTTGAAATGTATAATATCTGAAAATGTAGCTAGACTCTTACCCGTATACATAGATGAATGCTTCACAGCAGACTGGAACCTCTTTAACTAAGACAATCTTTTTGTTTCCATTTGTTTGTAGCTATTGGCCGTGTGCAGAAAGTAGTCCATCACAACGTTTTCCCACTGATCTTTGTCGATATAGCCTGCTAAATTCAGGGCAGCAATATTGTTGAGAGCAGTTGCAACACTTTTGTAGTTCTCCATGGCTAACGTTAAATCTTTCAAAAAAGGCACAGTAGCAAGTTTTATCTACACATACTGAGCAGCTCATGTTATAAACAGAAGCTTGCTACATGGCAGACAAATCCGAACTGATCTCTCGGCATGTCCAGCGAATCCATTATCTCAGCCAATGATGTCTAACGGGAAGATTCCTGACTTTTCCCGTGGCTAAACCAACTAGGCTCATAATTTAACAATTTTATTTGTATTTACAGATGGCATACACATTTTTTATGAAGTCACATGAAAGTTCACATGCTCCAGAAGGCATGTCTGCCAAAAAATGGTGGTGCTATCTTGTCCGTATATTCCGTTTATTGTCCTTCTGTACATTCTATTTATTGTGGGAGCACTATTTCACTGTCAAATACTTGTACTTGCAAATGTATTTGCAGTAGCGGTGTGTGGATAAAATTATTGGAGAAGCCAAGTTGGAAAAAAAAGCTATATTACAACCTATGTTTTGTGGTAATTGCTGAACCTGTTAGTTCATATGCCTTGCGACCGTGTTATATAGGCCTATGGCCAAGACAATAAGAAGACACAGTGGAATTATAAATTCAACCACACCTTTGTTTCATCACAAAACCGAAGAGCATCCTCTGTCTGGTGAAGTCTCCAAAGCATATTGCATGTAACAAACAGTAACATGACCTACAGCATGAACAAGTAAGTTCATGTTTCCAAAATTAACCCTATTTTGTAAAATACCAAGTCCAAATTATGGCAAGAACAGCTCAAATAAGCAAAGAGAAACAACAGTCCATCATTACTTTAAGACATGAAGGTCAGTCAATCCGGAAAATGTCAACAACTTTGAAAGTTTCTTCAAGCGCAGTTGCAAAACACATCAAGTGCTATGATGAAACTGGCTCGTATGTGGACCGCCACAGAAAAGGAACACCCAGAGAACTTTCAAAGTTCTTGACATTTTCCGGATTGACTGACCTTCATGTCTTAAAGTAATGATGGACTGTCGATCCCTTTGCTTTTTGAGCTGTTCTTGCCATAATATGGACTTGGTATTTTACAAAATAGGGTTATCTTCTGTATACAACCCCTACTGTACCTTGTCACAACACAACTGATTGGCTCCAACACGTTAAGAAGGAAAGAAATTCCACTAATTCCAAGAAAGTATGACTTTTTCAACATTTTGTTACATTACAGCCTTATTCTAAAATGGATCAAATAGTTTTTCCCTCAACAATCTATACAAAATACCCCATAATGACAAAAACAGGTATTTATAATTTTTGTATGACAAATAAAAATCTTAAATATCACATCTACATTAGTATTCAGACCCTTTACTCTGTACTTTGTTGAAGATCCTTTGGCAGCGATTACAGCCTCAAATCTTCTTGGGTATGACGCTACAAACTTGGCACACTTGTATTTGTGGAGTTCTCCAATTGTTTTCTGCAGATCCTCTCAAGCTCTGTCAGGTTGGATGGGGAGCGTCTTCGACAAAAACAGACTTTGCTTTGTCATTAGAGGGTATTATGTGTACAGTAGATTGAAGAGGGAAAAAGATCGACTTAATCCATTTTAGAATAAGGCTGTATAGTAACAAAATATTGAAAAGGTCAAGGGGTCTGAATTCTTTCCGAATGCACATATACATAATTTTGAAAAAAATATATTGGGGATTGGAAATGATGCAGACAATTACAATGATGGAAGCTACAATATATCTGCAATATTAACGCTGATCTACCCACAAAAAAGTAATAATTTAAACACCATCAAATCACCTACGCTTAGTCTAATACAGTGAGGGAAAAAAGTATTTGATCCCCTGCTGATTTTGTACGTTTGCCCACTGACAAAGAAATGATCAGTCTATAATTTTAATGGCAGGTTTATTTGAACAGTGAGAGACAGAATATCAACAAAAAAATCCAGAAAAACGCATGTCAAAAATGTTATGAATTGATTTGCATTTTAATGAGGGAAATAAGTATTTGACCCCTCTGCAAAACATGACTTAGTACTTGGTGGCAAAACCCTTGTTGGCAATCACAGAGGTCAGACGTTTCTTGTAGTTGGCCACCAGGTTTGCACACATCTCAGGAGGGATTTTGTCCCACTCCTCTTTGCAGATCTTCTTCAAGTCATTAAGGTTTTGAGGCTGACGTTTGGCAACTCGAACCTTCAGCTCCCTCCACAGATTTTCTATGGGATTAAGGTCTGGATACTGGCTAGGCCACTCCAGGACCTTAATGTGCTTCTTCTTGAGCCACTCCTTTGTTGCCTTGGCCGTGTGTTTTGGGTCATTGTCATGCTGGAATACCCATCCACGACCCATTTTCAATACCCTGGCTGAGGGAAGGAGGTTTTCACCCAAGATTTGACGGTACATGGCCCCGTCCATCGTCCCTTTGATGCGGTGAAGTTGTCCTGTCCCTTTAGCAGAAAAACACCCCCAAAGCATAATGTTTCCACCTCCATGTTTGACGGTGGGGATGGTTTCTTGGGGTCATAGGCAGCATTCCTCCTCCTCCAAACACGGCAAGTTGGGTTGATGCCAAAGAACTCCATTTTGGTCTCATCTGACCACAACACGTTCACCCAGTTGTCCTCTGAATCATTCAGATGTTCATTGGCAAACTTCAGACGGGCATGTATATGTGCTTTCTTGAGCAGGGGGACCTTGCGGGCGCTGCAGGATTTCAGTCCTTCACGGCATAGTGTGTTACCAATTGTTTTCTTGATGACTATGGTCCCAGCTGCCTTGAGATCATTGACAAGATCTTCCTGTGTAGTTCTGGGCTGATTCCTCACCGTTCTCATGATCATTGCAACTTCACGAGGTGAGATCTTGCATGGAGCCCCAGGCTGAGGGAGATTGACAGGTCTTTTGTGTTTCTTCCATTTGCGAATAATCACAGAAACTGTTGTCACCTTCTCACCAAGCTGCTTGGCGATGGTCTTGTAGCCCATTCCAGCCTTGTGTAGGTCTACAATCTTGTCCCTGACATCCTTGGAGAGCTCTTTGGTCTTGGCCATGGTGGAGAGTTTGGAATCTGATTGATTGATTGCTTCTGTGGACAGGTATCTTTTATACAGGTAAGAAACTGAGATTAGGAGCACTCCCTTTAAGAGTGTGCTCCTAATCTCCGTTCGTTACCTGTATGAAAGACACCTGGGAGCCAGAAATCTTTTTGATTGAGAAGGGGTCAAATACTTATTTCCCTCATTAAAATGCAAATCAATTTATAACATTTTTGACATGCATTTTTCTGGATATTTTTGTTGTTATTCTGTCTCTCACTGTTCAAATAAACCTACCATTAAAATTATAGACTGATCATATCTTTGTCAGTGGGCAAACGTACAAAATCAGCAGGGGATCAAATACTTTTTTCCCTCACTGTACAGTGACAACTGAAAGATACCAAAAATTATTTTGTCCAGTCAACGTAAGATAAATATGATTTGGCTGTTAAGGTTCTGATTTATGTTTGTGTGCGTGTGTTCTTGCAAGTTAATTAAAAAAACATGTTGACTCACCCTACTTGTAGAGAAACACCAATTCCATCCTTCTCTCTTTCATGTTGACGAAACGGTATATGACTCTGTCATACAGTCCACTTTTAGTTTTTGTTGTCCAAGGCTACTGGGCTAAAATGCTTGCTCGCTAGCCTAAATTCCTTTCATGGGAAACAAAGAGCCAGCTAGTTAACATTAGTCTACTACATCTAGCTACATATTCAACTTCCATCCTCTCAGGCCAGGGGCACAATGTATGAATATATGGTTGGATCAGAATCGCTGTTATAATCATTGGCCAGTATGGAGAATTAAGTAAAACCACAAGTCCAAATCCCTATCTCCATCCATCGCTAATTTATGAAAGGGACCATTTTAGCTAGCTAGCTAGCTAGCAACCAGAGAACAACAACACCACGAGATGCAACTATTCAAGTTGTTTCTATCAACGACTTTTTGCTCTCGATGTGATGTGATTGATGTGAAGCCAAATCCAAACTGGCTTCCCTTGACACTTTTCTTTTTGGTGCACCAGGACCATTGACAGATGAGCTCACTCAGTTTACCTCAACGCTATTATTGGCTATTATTTTATACTTTTTTATAAAGGGAGGCCAAATGCTCGCTGGCTTCTCTTGCATTCAATTCTACGGAAGGCAACAATGTCATACTCTTTATGACCAGACAACATCAGATAGATGGGCTACACATGCAGAGACAGAGGAGCGCTGTTCCGCTCGCATGGATGCTTTCTCCGATGAGACACGTTCAGCGCCTTGCGAATTTAAGGAAAATGATGAAACACAGAGAGAAGAAAGATACATTATTTATGGTAATTTTTTGGGGGGGAAGCCTGGCTTCCCTTGGCATCCATGAATACACAAATGAAGGTGATTCTGATTCTGATATTACTAAACACTTGTCATGTCCTTTCTTATTAGTAAATCACCTTTTGTCCTTTCTGAGGTGTTTGCCAGTGCCAGTAGATCAGCTCCAGGCCCCTCTCATCACAGATACTGGTCATGAAGGAGCCTGACATACAGATCCGACCCAGCTCCAATCACAGACAAAGAGAGGGATGGAGTGAGAGAGAGAAAGACCATACAGTCATGGAAGCCAACAGTAAATACATGGTTGAACATAGCCAATCAGAGAGTATGATTCACATCTAATTCACAAGGGACATATGCCAGCATGGCACTGTTTCGTTGCATTAGTCACCCTTGCCCAAGAGTAGTCCACTGCGGTAACATGGATGGGGGGCACCTCTTTCCAACACACAAGAGACAAAAACACACATCACTGGTTACATTATCAATGCTGGTTATGTCTTCCATTACTCTGAAACGGGAATAGTGTCTGGCCACTGCCTCCTTATCTGGTAATCTGTCATCATAATATTCTCCCTAAAAAATACACAATGTTGTTGTTGTTTGTTGCCATTTTGGCAGGGTTAGCTGAAGCCCTCAAATGCTAGCTAGCTAGTTGCTTGATTATTTAGCAGGGATCTTACAGTAGCTAGCCAGAGTTGAAACATTATTGAAAGCCAGTTGGCAACATGCATCAAACGTGATTGATCATTAGCTATCATGGATCAAACTTGTCTTCGGGTTCAACATTAGTTATGAAAATCTTCCTCTCACATTACACGTTAGGGAGTCGCAATGTATTGTATTTAGCTAGTTACATCACAGTATAATAGCCTAGTATTCTAGCGGCATAGCCTATCAAATAATGACATGTAGCTAGCTTCCTAACGTTGCGAGCTAGCGATAAACAAATGTTAGCTGCTTACCAACAAGACACAAGTCTCAGGTTTGACAGTTGACAGCCCAAATAGATGATAGTCAGATGTAATCCATATCCTGGTCATCTGCGCAAGATTGTTGAAAAACTTTATGGAAGCCCATTTTCACTAGAGTAGCTATTTCCCGAGCAAGGGCAAGTACTTACCACACTTGTCTTGCCTGGAGAAGAAATTACAGTGGGCAAGTTCATTTTTGGGTGACCTGGTTCCCCTCGGGTGGGCGGGGTTTGCCCATTGAGGAGAGGAGAGGTGTCCCCCGCCCGGGGCACCGGGCCATGCAAAGTGAACTTGCCCAGTCTTTTAACAGAAAGCACGTTGCCACCACACGTTCATAGGCAAAAGGAGGCATGAATTGTTGACATAATTGTAATCCAAACCCAACCTTTATTTACCCGCTGTGACGCACTTAGGTTCCAAACTCCATTTTGTATTAGACTGACTTTATAACCAAAATTATCCTATTTAGACTTTGTAGTCAATTTTAACATTAGTCAATTTTGACTCATATTGGTGCCACACAGGCCGTTTTCAAAGGAATTAGCTGGGTTTTAGGGTCAGTCGCTCTTTAATATCTGAATCCATCTAATGATCTTTTGTCCAAGGTGGCGTGCTGCAAATGAAGCAAGAGGCATCTTGTTTGGTACATTTGGAACATCAACTCACCTAGCTTAAGTACTGGTATATTGGTGCAAGTTAGTTGTGATCTATCCATCAAATGGAATTGCAGCTAGCCATATCAGCCCAGCAGCTTGAGAAGGACCCTGGTTAGTATGACCAGAGGGCTTGAGACTTGAGAGCCCCCAGATGGACCACACATCTGCTGTGTCAAAGCATCGCCATAAGCTATGGTGGCTGAAGTAGAACAGCAGCTGCCATTATGCATCTGCCTGTGTGCCTGAGAGATAGACAATGAGCAGATGCCCCTTTCTCCCACTGAACCATGAAGAATCATTGGGTCACTGACTGCGACGTACAGTATGCCTGGATGTACCAAACTTGCCTAGTCATGGCCTCTCCAGCCACAAGAGGGCGTAGTAGCAGATGGAGCTTGACCACCAAGGCCTGATGAGTTCTAGGATGTTTTTTACAAGGTGCATTTAGTCTATGTGTGCATGTGAATGTCTCTCCCGCAGATAACACATCTGCTATGTGTCAGAGTGCCTGCTATTTAGCTATGCGGTTTTCATCAACACAGGGCTGCTACCCCAGCTTCCCAGCTGTTGGCTTCAGCTTTGACCGTGTGACAGCAGGGTCTCATTGCCTCTCTGGTCTCAGACACTTACAGCTACATACAGTACAGCAGGGCTTTTATGTAATTGGCGGCCCTTGAGGGCCAAAGAACCACTGTGTTTGTTTTATACCTGGTAGTTAATTGATCAGATACTGTAATGTTATTGATTGGCCAGAGAGTCCCAGGTCTGAATCAGTTCCTGGTTATAAATAAATAATAACACAAGCAGCAATTACCGCCCTACATGGCTGTAATTGAATAGCCCTGGGGTATATAGCAGCTGATGTAGAGGTTTGGAAAATTTGATTTTACCTTAACTCCCCCTGTGCATTGTGTTGTCTCCATATTGGCTTGGTGTGAGAACAGGATCCAGCTGGATGCTGAGCAACAAGCTGTGTGTGTACACTGCCTCCTGCTGGTCAAACTGTAAGTTACATTGCAACACCACAGCTACTGGCTGGAAAATGTAGTTCATTTACTCTGATTGTCATAAGGTTCCATAACTTTGTCCACACAGGGCATCTGAATACACAAAATAAATGTAGATGATTTTCATAAAATGTTGTAAAGTGTTTTATTTAACTTTTGTACACCTGTGGTGTTCCCAGTCAAAAATGACGAACTTTAGAAATGAATGGGTGAGACTACAATTAGTGTATAAAATTGAGTTCAGACAAATGCCCATTCATCAGATGGACACACTTCCTCTCCCAGACCCCCACATGCATGTGTGTTTGAGCACACACACACACCTCACTCCCCTTCTTGGCTTCCATGGCAACCCCCACGAGAACCTTTCCCCAATAGAATCTTTCCCCCACGGGAACCACACGCATTCTCACAAACAATCGCAACATTGTTTCAATAATATATAGAACTTTTCTCACAGCTCTGGTATATGAAACTTTTTTGAGGCCTTGCTCACAAGTCATTCTGCGGCAGCACAATGACCAAACAATATACTGTATGTGAGGGTCTTGATCATATCTTTGGTCATGACATTGGTGAGGAGGAGTCCATGTTAAACTTTGACACAAAGTAGTCTGTGATAAATAGCACAATATATTTCATCTGAGTATTTGTTATAGTCAAAATAATCCATACATTATGTTTTTTTTTACTCAAAAACGAGTTGTATGAGCTCAGGTCAATGAGGCCTACAGGCCATAAATAGCAAATAGAAGTTCAAAACCTGTAATGTTCACAAGAACTTAAGTTGATGAAAATATCTAATACAACATTAGGTGATAATATATGTATTATTATGGATTTATAATCAGATATAACAGGGCGGTCATTTTGGACTGGGAACACAGACTTAATTAACATGAAATGAACACAATGGGAGGGTTAATAAATCAGGGTACGACTGTGATATCTATTCTTGGTATACAGTCTGAAACAACTTGGAAATGTTCTTTACAAGTGAGAATGTTGAATAAAATAACATTTAAACTAACTTGTACCAGTTGTCTGCGCGGTTGGTCCTTAAGTGGGTCGAAATTTGTGACAAAATATCTACAGGAAAGTATTATTTATTTATTTTTTAGAGCGCTGGTAGCCAGCCTACTGCCATTTACATTTCTATCACCTTACACATACTCAAAACCATGTAAACACCTGCAAGACTGTTAGTATACATGCATCGCGTGCATGTACTTCCGTCTTGTGCAAGTGCCTTAGGTCACAAGAAATCAAATTGATTGCCACACACCTGTGGATATTTTGTCTAAAATGTTCACCCACTGAAGGACAAACCACATGGACAAATGGCAGAGTAATATAATTTTGGTTATTTTTTATGTAAATGTGCGTGGCTATGCCTACACAATGGAAGGTATCGCCACAATCGGGACTACTGGCTGGTATGGCAGTGTCCCCTGACCCCCCTAGGTTAATCTATTTTAATACAATCACTTTTTGACAGCATCTTTTGATTTAAACAAAACTTTTCATCCATGTTTTCTCATGGAAGAAGTGGTCAGAAAGTTACATTTTGGACCTGAATGCCAAAACATTCAGGAGATAGAGGTGCTCAAAATTTACCCATTTTGCATCCCCCACCATAACATGAGGCATCCATATTTTCATCATGGGAAAAGATCAAATGTTGTGTTTCATAAAAGAATTGCATTATGTTTTTTTATAAAAACGATTACATTTTTTAACCTTTAATGTATATTATCAAAAAATGCGTAAACTCATTTTTTCATATATATATATATATATATATATATATATATATATATATATATATATATATATATACACACACTACCATTCAAAAGTTTGCGGTCACTTAGAAATATCCTTGTTTTTGAAAGAAAAGCACATTATTCGTTCATAAAATATCAAATTGATCAGAAATACAGTTTAGACATTGTTCATGTTGTAAATTACTATTGTAGCTGGAAATGGCGGACTTTTATGGAATATCTACATAGGCGTCCAGAGGCCCATTATCAGCAACCATCACTCCTGTGTTCAAATGGCACATTGTGTTAGCTAATCCAAGTTTAGGGCTAAATGATCATTAGAAAACCCTTTTGCAATTATGTTAGCACAGCTGAAAGCTGTTGTTCTGATTAAAGAAGCAATAAAACTGGCCTTCTTTAGACTAGTTGAGTATCTGGAGCATCAGTATTTGTGGGTTCTATTACAGGCTCAAAATGGTCAAAAACAAAGACCTTTCTTCTGAAACTCGTCAGGCTATTCCATGCAAGAAATTGCCAAGAAACTGAAGATCTCATACAACGCTGTGTACTACTCCCTTCACAGAACAGCGCAAACTGGCTCTAACCAGAATAGAAAGAGGAGTGGGAGGCCCCGGTGCATAACTGAGCAAGAGGACAAGTATATCAGAGTGTCTAGTTTGAGAAAGAGACGCCTCACAAGTCCTCAACCGGCAGCTTGACTAACACCTGCCTCTGATTGAGAACCATATCAGGCCAAACGAAAAACCCAACATAGAAACACAAAACATAGATATCCCACCCAACTCACACCCTGACCATACTAAAACAAAGAAAATACAAAAGAACTAAGGTCAGAACGTGACAGCTGCCTACATTGAGACTCAATCACTGGTCACTTTAATAAATGGATCACTAGTCACTTTATAGAATGCACTCTAAATAATTTCACTTTAATAATGTTTACATATCTTACATTACTCATATCACATGTATATACTGTATTTTATACCATCTATTGCACCTTGCCTACGCCGCTCGGCCATCGCTCATCCATATACTTACATGTACATATTCTCATTCACTCCTTTAGATGTATGTGTATTAGGTATGGAGCTAATTTCACGCCATATGTATTGAATTCAAAATAAAATAAATCGTGAACTTGAAAAATAATGTTGAGAATGTAAACATTATATTTTCGAGGATGGATGAAATAATAGATTGTTGAAGTCAAAAACCAAACAATTGAAAGCAAAATGTATAGGATTGTAAACAAACATAAAATATCAAAAGCAAAACCCCAAAACTTGTAAGCATATACAGTAATTTTAAAGCGAGAGCAAAACTCTGACAAATTATTATCTTTTTTTTTTGTTAAACGAATGCAACAAAAAAAAATCTGGGGTGCTGTTCCGCATTAGCATAATTGGGTCTCCAAATTAAACTGCCTCGTGCTAAATTCTTGATCGTACAATATGCATATTATTGTTATTATTGGATAGAAAACACTTTCTAGTTTCTATAGAAGTTGGAATTTTGTCTCTGAGTGGTACAGAACAATATCTACAGCACTTTTCATGACAGGGGTCAGATTTCAGAAATTTTTACCCCTGATCTGGAGTCTGTTTTTAAGGCGACAGTGAATGCTATGAAGAAACCGACACTGCCTACGTCTTCCTCTGGGTGTCTGTACGTCATCACGTTTTGAATGGAGTCGATTGCACAATCACAGCCACTATAACACACGAAAACGTAGAAGTACCGCTCTCTCCCTGCATGCGTCATGCGCCAAATGGACATCAGACCTGCCTCCTTCCAAATCGTTTTTTAGAGAGTGATATTTCTCCGGTCATGTTTTCAGTCGTTATAGTTGTTAAAAACATCATAATGTAGTTAATTTGAACCGTTTTATAGCAATTTATATCCGTTTAGTGCGATTCTGAGGAATTTATTTGTCGTGCACTTTCTAGCTTTGGGAACGTTTCGCGGTCTCGGTCGTTGTTAGTGGACATTTCGAAGGACAGAGGACATCTATCGACCAAAAGAAGATTACAACATAGAAAGGATACATTGCCCAAGAATCTGATGGAAGAACAGCTCAAAGTAAGCAATATTTAATATGATATATCGTTGTTCTGTCGAAATATTTTAAACGCATATTTCGCCATTTTGTTTGTTATCGCGTCACTTGGCGAACCCTGTATTGAAAAGTAAGGATAATTTAAAAAATGTAAGTCAGCGGTTGCATTAAGAACTAATTTGTCTTTCGATTCCTGTCAACCCTGTATTTTTTAGTCAAGTATATGATTAGCTTTCAATTAAACTAGATCACTCTGATAGATGACGTCAGACATTGAGGCTTGATTTCCTAGTATTTTTATTGTGTAACCACGGTTTTGTATGGCTAAATATGCACCTTTTCGAACAAACTGTATATGTATGTTGTAAAATGATGTTACAGGAGTGTCATCGGAAGAATTCTGAGAAGGTTAGTGAAAAAATTTATATATTTTGGCGGTGATTACGTTATAGCGCTCTTTGGCTGGAATCGATGCTCTGGTAACGTTTTCACATGTGGTATGCTAACTTATCGATTTATTGTGTTTTCGCTGTAAAACGCTTAGAAAATCTGAAATATTGTCTGGAATCACAAGATCTGGGTCTTTCCATTGCTATGCTTTGTCTATTCTTATGAAATGTTTTATTAAGAGTAAATTGGTCATACACGTTGCTCTCTATAGTAATTCTAGTCGTCTTGTGATGGTAGGTGCAATTGTAAACTGTGATTTCTACCTGAAATATGCACTTTTTTCTAACAAAACCTATCCTATACCATAAATATGTTATCAGACTGTCATCTGATGAGGTTTTTTATAGGTTATTGGCTATCAATATCTTAGTTTAGCCGAATTGGTGATAGCTACTGGTGGAGAGAAAAAATGGTGGACAAAGAAATTGTGTATTTTGCTAACGTGTTTAGCTAATAGATTTACATATTTTGTCTTCCCTGTAAAACATTTTAAAAATCTGAAATGGTGGCTTTATTCACAAGATCTGTATCTTTCATCTGGTGTCTTGGACTTGTGATTTAATGATATTTAGATGCTACTATCTACTTGTGAAGCTATGCTAGCTATGCTAATCAGTGTGTGGGGGGATGGGGGGGGATCCCGGACCCGGGGTAGAGGCTCGTTAGAGGTTAAACTTTCCCAGCAACCAATCCTATTGAATCAATTTTGCCTCCGCTCTTGCCTGAATGTACTACCTTTTGGTTACGCTACTCGTATCTTTTGGTTACGCTACTCGTATCTTTGCTTTCACTGCCAGTTTTTTCGATTGCGAGTTTTGGCATTATTTTTCTGTGAAGGGCGGGGTTTAGAGGGAGGCAATGAGTCTCCATTGGTCCGCTAGTTTTGGAGTGACGGTTCGTCTTATCCCAATCAATGAACATGATTGACAGTCTTTTTCTCTATTGCCTACTTAAGTAGACGGTCTGACATTACCTAGTTTTAGTGTTTTAGCTAACGTACTTCAAAATTGTCAGTCACGGGTCAATAATGCACGGATATTAGAAGCATGTCTATCTAATACATTTAATGACAAACCATCTAACTACTTAGGTAAACATATGAATTACCTGTTGCATAATGTTCGGTGCAGGTGTTGCTAACTGGTTCGTCATACACCTGCGCCGAAAGTTGTGCAACAGGTAAATCATATATAATACATTTTAGAATAAGGCTGTAACGTAACAAAATGTGCAAAAAGTCATTGGGTCAGAATACTTTCCGAATGCACTGTAAATGAATGTACAGATTAATGGTGCATCTACTACTGGTGACATATGTAATGGGGAATTTATCAAAATAAACAATCAAAGGGAAAACAATTCACACAATGAAACAATGAATCCGCAAGAATTGGCGGGAGACGGCTGAGTCCATGGATTCTGGAGAGAGATGTCTTCGCCACACACCCCTCTCTTTCTTCTTGTCTCAACATTTTAAATTATACTCATGAACACATTAGTTAAATAAAGGTTAAATAAAATAAAAAATAAATAAAAACTATCTTCACACATACAGTATTTTAGACGCTTTTCACTGACAGCCGCAACTCAATAATCTGCGAGGCCTATTGCCACGTGCATTCCCAAATTGCAGCTTTCCCAAATAGGCACAGGCCTACGCGCTTGTGATTTGAAACAATCCACAGCAAATGTTTTTTTAAATAAGCATATGATCCTCAGTGGCTGTCATGCTCTCTGGTGAAGTAGTTCTGGATGATTGTATTTGCACAGGAATAATTATATAACATTGACAAAACATACATTTACTTTAGGGGAAGCCAGCATCCTAACAGTGCACTGTCCTTTCCAATTCGCAACTGTCTGAAACAAGAGATATAATGAAGAGATGCTCATGTCTCCGCTCTAACAATGTGAATCGTTGTTCCCAAGGCGGGAAGGCAGGCGACAAGCTTGGGTCTGCATATTAAGTCATTGGGCTTGTTCTGGACAGATTTTGGCGAGAGTGATCCCTCTCGCTTCGCCTCTTCCTCTTTACTGAAACTAGCTAACTGGAGAAAGCATCCGAGCTAGCGAAACAGTACCCGTCTATCATACTATATGTAGCAAAGATATCTGATGCTGTCTGGCCTAAAATTGTATGACATGCCATACTCTTTTTGTCCGGACAGCATGAGATACATTTTACATGGTCAACAAATACTGAGACAAATTCAAATTCTGTCAGTGCGTGTCTTGGTCAAATAAATGATCAATATTTCTATATTCTACTTGGACGGTAAGGAGGTACAGTAGTGAGGGCCAGGTCCCCCAAGGCCCGCCCATAACGCCGGCCCAGCGCAGCCATAACACTTAATAATGCAAAAGCTAGTGTAACCTACTGTTTTTGAATCTTTTTTTGTTCACTTCCTCACCAGCATCTTATCAAAATGCAACTACCCAGAAGTCCCTTTATCCCCACCAATGCCATTACCTCCAGTCAGGAATTGCAATGGATGGTCCAGCCAGCTGTCCTAGCCTCCATGCCCGGTCACTGCCTTCACTATCACCCCTACAAGCCGATGGTAATCAGCAATAGCCTGGGAGCCACACACGGCTCGAGGTTGTACGGACAGTGGACAACACGCATGGAAGTAGCAGGTGGAGCTATCAGGTAACACAGTCAGCAAGCATACTGTACAGTAAGAATGAGAGGCATTAAAAGGGATATAGATATTTTTTTTAATCATTTCACAGGAGAACATAATATCAATAACTTCATACTGCAGTCATGTCCAGAATTATTGGCATCCTTGATAAAGATGAGAAAGTGTTTAAAATAAATAATACAAAAACTGAGCTACGTTGTAAGCAACAAAAAAAAAGTGAAATTATATTAGTTTATGCTAATACAATTGCTCAGAGAAAGAGATTTTGTTTAACAAGTCATTTAAAAAAATCGAATACAGATAGGGGTCAATGTTATTACCACCCCTGTTTCAATACTCCAGCACCCTCCCCTTGCGAGGATAACAACACTGAGCCTTTTACTAAAATAAATTGGAGAACATGCTGGGAGGGATCTTAGACCATTCATCCATACATCATCTTTCCAGATCGTTGATACCAGTCCATTAGAGTTAACGAAGGATAGCAACAATATGAAAATAATCTGTATGGAGGAGTTGTCTTTATTCCCACCCAATGTGTTTTCCAATCTCAACAAAAAAATGTAAAGGCTCAGTGTCATTATCCTCACAACAGTAGGGTGCTGGAGTACTGAAAACAGGAATGCCAATAATTTTGACCACTATCTTTTCGCTATTTTTTTTAATTACTTATTAAACAAAATATCATTCTCTGAGCAATTGTATTGTTCCCCTCTGCGACCCTACCTCACACAGGAAGCAGCGCAGGTTCTAATCCAGGCACTTGTCATCTCCCGTCTAGACTACTGTAACTATTTGTTGTCAGGGCTCCCTTTTTGTGCCATCAAACCCCAAACCCCGACTGGTGTTCAACCTTCCCAAGTTCTCCCATGTCACCCGCTCCTCCTCAAACTCCACTGGCTTCCAGTCGAAGCTCGCATCCACTGCAAGACCTTGGTACTTGACTACGGAGCAGCAAGAGGAACTGCCCCTCCCTACCTTCAGGCTATGCTCAAACCCTACACTCCACCCCGTGCACTCCATTCTGCCACCTCTCATGGCCCTCCCAACCCTATGGGAGTGCAGCTCCCTTATGGCCCAGTCCATGCTCAACTCTGTCCTGGCACCCCAATGGCTTCCCCCTGAAGCTAGGACAGCAGAGTCCCTGCCCATCTTCCGAAAACATCTGAAACCCTACCTCTTCAAAGAGTATCTAAAATAATCCCACATCACCCCCCTCCCCCTTCTACTAGCTTTGACTTTGCTGATACTGTAGCTACTTCATTGAGGAAAAATGTACTCGCTATGACTGTGATACATGTATGTGGTTGTTTCACCTCGCTATCTTAAGTTGAATGCACTCAACTGTAAGTTGCTCTCGATAAGAGCATCTGCTAAATGACTAGAATGTTTAAAAAATATATTAGTATAAAATATTATTATTATAATTTTTTTCTGAGCGTGGAATATAACTCAGTGTTTGTATTATATATTTTAGTCTTTTTTGCTAATCTTTATCAAGAGTGCCAATAATGATGGACCTGATTCTTAATCTTTTAAAGTATAACATGCTGACCAGACCGGAGACGTCGCGTGTGCGAGCGTCGCAAAATAAATTTAGAAATCCATGTTATTCAATTATTGCAACCACACTGCTTGCGCGCGCCAACGAGCGTCTGCGACACCAAGGGCTAAAATAGATGTCGTTCCTATTTCTGACGCAGATCGCGCTGCAAGTCCTGCCTCTCCCATCTCCTCATTGGTTTATAGAAGCAGGTACCCACGTGCCATCTCCTCATTGGTTTATAGGAGCAGGTACCCACGTGCCATCTCCTCATTGGTTATACCCACGTGGGTGATAGAAAGACGAACTGTTTTGCCGGTAGTCGTGGTAATACAATGAAAGTTTAGATGCGATCGCCATATAATTTAAACGATGAAAAAGCCTGGAAGGAGGAGAGATGACTAGAAACGATTCGGTTGGCCGTTTTATGTGTGGATTAATTGTCGGAGTAGAGATCCTTGTGCATTTCAGGGAAAATAACAACTCAATGTTTATATCCCATGACAAATTAGCTAGCAACAGCAAGCTAGCTAAATAGGACAAATTAACGTTAGCTAGCAAGTGCAAGCTAACTAGCTAAATTACCATACATGTTTAATGCTTTTCGACCTGACCCCAAATGAATGTCATTGGTTCAGAGTTTGTTTTGATATTTTAACCTGCGTGTCGTGATCGCGTTTGGTGTGGGGGGGCAAAATAAATTTATGCACGATAGCGAACGATGGCGCACGCACGCAGCCGGTTTGGGAAAGGTGTAAGGCTCTCTCTCATGTTAGAGTTGACCGTTTTTATCCAAATGAATAGCACACCCAGCCAAATGCTGTTTCTCACTGTTCGTCATCATACCATCATTAGCTGAACCAAGCCGAGGGGGAGAGGATGAGGTTGAGGAGAGAGAGGAACAAGCTGGCTGCTGCCAAGTGTCTCAACAGCAGGAGAAAACTGACTGACCAAGTACAAGGAGTAAGTATTCAGAGAATGACCACACCCAGTGGTCAGACCTTCAGTCAGACCTTTTATGTATAGGCCTATATACCTTAGGTCGCTGGCATGGTTATGAACTATTATGTGGTTGTCTGTCCTATAAGGAGACTGAGCTGGAGAGAGAATAGACCAACCTGCAGACCCAGGTCGAGAGGCTCCAGAAGGAGATAGAGAAGCTGGTGTCCCACACCCCTGTGTGTCTACTGGGCTGTGACGGCCAGCCTCAGGCCCAGCCACTGCCCCCTTTCGCAATGACCATCCACCCCATGGACACCTCAACCATGGCCCATCCCCTAGGCCCCCCTCACGCGGTCAAACAGGAGCCCCAGGAGGAGATGCTTTTCTCCCTTCATCACCATTAATAATTCCCTATCAAACCCACCTATCACCATGTTGAACAGTACTGTCCCAGTGTTGACTGCTTCACCACCCCATCCATGGTGAGCTGCAGCCCGGCCCATGTGATGGATCTCTCCTGTCTCATGTTGTCTCATCACCCCAGCCTGGGTGAGCAGGGTAGGTCTGACACCTCATCCAGTGAAGAGGCTCTTCCACGGACCTCTCCAAGCATCTCCATGGTAGTGACATTACACTTGAGGATGGACCATTGGGACCACTCTTCTCCCCCACCTTGTTGACTCTGTAAGGCCATTCTTTACCACAAAGTGGACACATTGAATGTACAGCACTATACTGTACCTTAATCACTATGGCAGACCAGATACTAATCTTTAAAATACTTGAACTGAAACTGGTTTGGTCTATCTGGTACAATTGAACTAATGAAATAGTCCCAAAAGTACAAACTCCAAGCAAAATTAAGCACAGACTGGGCTATATTTTCTTGTCAAGTATTTGGAAAGTATTTGACATACGTTTTTCACCCAGCTCAGTAGAGTATTCTTCCCTTGTATTAGGAAGATAAAGAAATAGATCAACTGGATTTGACCTATTCATCAAAAATGAACAACACAGTTCCTTTCCAAGTTTGTCTCTTTCAATACAACAATCTTATCAATTTCTTTACTGACAGTCGATGACCGGTAGTTTGGTTTGCTAGACAGTAGATGGGGCTACAAGACATTGATTGGGCACAACTCCTTTATAAAGCACTACCGTTATTCAACAGTCGCAAATACTTATTAGCTATCAGTTCTGTATTTCATTATTACATTCCTGTGCCATTTATCAAAGGCATTTGATGTATTTTAAGTAAGGGGTTATCACTTGATTCATGGCGAAGCTGACTATTTTTCTACATTCCAATGCAATATGAAAACATTGCAACATTACTGACTATCCACCTGAGACAAGTGTAAAAGCAATGCTGTCATCAACAATGATTTTCTATAATGTTGAGCAATATATTTATCTCATATTGTGTGTTATTAATTCTTGATTGTTTTCATTAGGTTTCAATTTATTATTCGAGGCAATACAATATATTCATAGGAAGAGTTTTTATTATTCGAGGCAATACAATATATTCATAGGAAGAGTATTTTTTGGTGTAGTTTGCTGTGAGAAACAGATTTTGAAATAGTAGTAGTCAGGTTCACTGACTCCATGTCTCCACCACTAACGGCAGATCACTACTATACTCTCATTAACTTTATCTGCACTGAACAAAAATAGAAACCTCAACATGTAAAGTGTTGGTTCAATGTTTCGGGAGCTGAAATAAAAGATCCCAGAATTATCATACACACAAAAAACGTATTTCCCTCAAATGTTGTGCACACATTTGTTTACATCCCTGTTAGTGAGCATTTCTCCTTTGCCAAGATAATCCATCCAACTGACAGGTGTGGCATGTCAAGAAGCTGATTAAACAGCATGATCATTACACAGGTGCACCTTGTGCTTGGGACAATAAAAGGACACTCTAAAATATGCAGTTTTGTCACACAACACAATGCCAAAGCTGTCTCAAGTTTCAGCACAAACTGTCAGAAACCATCTCAGGGAAGCTGATCAGCATGCTCTTCATCCTCACCAGGGTCTTGACCTGACTGAAGTTCAACGTCATAACCAACTTTAGCGGGATAATGCTCACCTTCGATGGCCACTGGCACGCTGAATCCCAGTTTCAACAGTACCGGGGAGATGGCAGATGTGTGTGTGAGCAGTGTGCTTATGTCAACGTTGTGAACAGAGTGCCTGCCCCATGGTGGCGGTAAGGTTATGGTATGGGAAAGCCCAAGCTACAGACAACAAACACAATTGCATTTTATTGATGGCAATGTGAATGCACAGAGATACCTTGACAAAATTCTTAGGTCCATTGTTGTGTTATTCATCCGCCGCCAGCACCTCGTGGTTCAGTTTGATAATACACGGCCCCATGTTGCAAGTACCTACAGTATACACAATTCCTGGAAGCTGACTCACCAGACATTTCACCCATTGAGCATGTTTGGGATGCTCTGTTCAATCTCAGTTTCATCAGACCAAATAATCTTGTTTCTCATGGTCCGAGAGTCCTTTAGGTGCCTTTTGGCAAACTCCAAGCAGGCTGTCATGTGCCATTTACTGACGAGTGGCTTCCTTCTGGCCACTCTACCATAAAGGCCTGATTGATGGAGTGCTGCAGAGATGGTTGTCCTTCTGGAAGGTACTCCCTTCTCCACAGAGGAACTCTGGAGCTCTGTCAGTGACCATTGGGTTCTTTGTCACCTCCCTGACCAAGGCCCTTCTCCCCCAATTGCTCAGTTCTAGGAAGAATCTTGGTGTTTCCAAACTTCTTCCATTTAACAATGATGGAGGCAACTGTGTTCTTGGGGACCTTCAATGTTGCAGACATTTTTTGGTACCCTTCCCCAGATCTGTACTTCGACACAATCCTGTCTCTGAGCTCTACGGACAATTCCTTCGACTTCATGGCTTGGTTTTTGCTCTGACATACACTGTCAACTGTGGGACCTTATATAGACAGGTGTGTGCCTTTCAAATAATGTCCAATCAATTACATTTTCCACAGGTGGACTCGAATCAAGTTGTAGAAACACCTCAAGGATGATCAATGATAACAGGATGCACCTGAGCTCAGTTGAGTCTCATAGCAAAGGGTCTGAATAATTATGTAAATAAGCTATTTCTGTTTTTTATTCAATCAGAAGTTGTCACTTCTAAGAATTCCGTTTTAACTTTAGCCTTTAGTGTTGGTCTCTAGTTCTGTGTACTGATGCAAATCAATATCACACATATCACTGTCTATAAATTATTGTGCGCCCTTCCCCTCTTCTTAGTGTCATGATATTTGTCACATACTTTCAGTTGATCTTGCATTTCCCAGACACATTATAACAATCTATTCTCAGCTTTGAGCTTTTTTCTCTCCGCCCTTGCAAAGGTACAGTGTACCACTATTGTTGCATAACATTTGATGAAAACTGACGAAATCAAGCATACTTCCTCAGCAATCTGTAGATCCCCTGAGCTGGTTACTAAGCAACCAAAGTCGTGTTTTTTTTGTCAAGCGCACCAAGACGAGTTGGGAATGCCTTGCTTCTCGATTTGTCTTCACCTTACCATTGGAAGAATCAGGTCAGTCAAGACAACAGTGAGTATGGTATAGGTGGCCTACATGCACTACCTAGAAGTGAAGCTACAGTGCCTGAAGATCTTGGAAACCCCCAACACAGAGGATTCCTTCTTCTGTCCCTAACTCCTCATTAAGCTAAAGGAAGGGAAGGGAGTTTGGGTTGCATGGTAAGTTCCTTCTCTATTCCTCACACATATCATACTAATCTCAGTGTGTTGTTGGTGTGTGTTGAAGGAGGAGAAGACCCCATGAAGACTAGCAGACCTCAGGAAGACCCCTGTAGACTCCTGTGGACCCCAAGGAAGACTAGCCGTCACTAAGTTGTCAGCTACGGAGATCCAAATAAAGAATAAACAGGATTATAATTTGCAGTGGTCTGAAAGTCCCATGCTGTTAGGCTAAGGAAGGACAAGCAAGAGGAAGAGCCCAATGGGAAGTATACATCTGACTTTTCACCTCTTTACCTCTTCTATCTCCCAATTTCTCCTCTTTTCAGTCATCTCTCCTCATTTCTACTTTTCTCCGCTCTAGTAACCCCTCCTTTCCTCACCTTTCCACCAATCTTCTCACCGGTCATTTTAATCTCATCAACTGTGCTCTCTTCACCTCCCCTCTCATCCTCTCTTTATCTCTCCCCTGTCATCCTCTTTTCCTCCCCTCTGCTCTTATCCTCGTTTCATCTACTCACGACAGGATGAGAGGGGCCTTTGTCTCTGAGGACCATTGGGTCTTTTGTGGCATCACTCAGAGGCAGACTTGGACACATCTTCCTGATGCTGCATGAGGTTAGTACTGTCCTGGCTCTTGTCACTGTTTAGTGTTAGCAGTACAGTCACAGAATCCACAAACCTGAACGGCAGGAAATATTGCAGATTGTACCCTAAATATCTGATGGACATTGTTGTCTCTGGTGACTCAGTAGTTTGAGCAGTGATGCTTTCAAAAAAAGAGTGCAAGTTAGAGAGGGAAGTTAAATGCCCTGCATGCACTCCGGGGTCTTATGTGTTTGACATGACCTTGTCATGTCACCACCGATATATCTGCGATACTTGAGAATTTCAATAAGCATTTTTCTACGGCTGGCCATGCTTTCCACCTGGCTACCCCTACCCCGGTCAACAGCCCTGCGCCCCCCACAGGAACTTGCCCAAGCCTCCCCCATTTCTACACCCAAATCCAGATAACTGATGTTCTTTAAGTACTCATGATGGCTGTGTTTACAAATATACAGAGGGGACAAAGGTTTGGTATGCTGAAGGTTTTTAGGCGCATACAGCCAATCTATTTGGAGTGAAGTGGCAGAGAAACATGAGGAAAATGATCCTATGGAAGTCTCTCTCAGTAGAAAAGTGATTTAATGCATTTTTTTTCAATGTTTTTTGTTTCATTTTTGATTGTCATGTTTTTGTGTCTATCCAGAGAAGGAAATGTTTGACAAAAAAATCTGTGGGTAAGATGGTGGATAGAACCATTCTGACTGATGACAACGGACCTCTCTTGGCGGAAAATAAAGAGGAGTCCATACTAGCCATGTTGGGAATCATCGGGATCAAACTAAATCTGCTCTTCATTATTGTTGTGTATATCTACACAAGGCTTTCAGAACCTCCCTGAGATTCTGTGACACACCACATTTCTGGGAGTTACTGAGACCAAAGGAATAACGCTGTAACTAGCCAGCTACTCCCAACCAACCAAATGAAACTATGCCACTGTCTGGGACCCTCTGGCTCACCTTAGTGACAATAATACCTGTAAGAGGTGGTGGAGATCAGACACATCACATTACAATCACTTGGGTTTTACTGTATACTGTATAGGCCCTAATGGACACAGGATGCAAAAAGATGGACTATAGCTTAAGGTGTTACCTGTAGCATTAACTTGAAGTAGCATTAACTGGAGATAGCATTAACTGGAGATAGCATGAACTGGAGATAGCATGAACTGGAGATAGCATGAACTGGAGATGGCATGAAGTGGAGATAGCATTAACATGGAGATAGCATTATCATGGAGATAGCATGAACTGGAGATCATATGAAAAAAAAAAACGAATGAAAAACTACTCTTTCATGTGGATTCAGTGGATGTTTTGTAATTTACATATTGCATGTGAAATATGCTGATGATCATTTTCTTCGCTAACCAGGTTTCCACTCAACCTTTTTAATGCGAGTAAAGTACATGTCAGATAAAAAATGTAATGACAGGCCTGATGGAAGCAGAACATTTGTAGGTAGACTTTCCAAATGTCGACAAAACAAAATATTCCAGACGAGGTGGGATCTTTTTGTGGCAGTAAATTTAATAATGCGAAAAATGTCGGTGGAACAGTAGCGGTGCGTGGGTACAATCACTGGGAGCCCCCAAAAAGCCATATTACAACCTATGTGTTGTGATAATTGTGTTGTTTGCTCTGTAACTTGGTAGTTAATCTTACCTCCGTGATACTGTATATAGGCCTAAGGCCGAGACAATAACAAGACAGAGTGGCAGAATAAATTCAACCACACCTTTGTTTCATCGCAAAACCAGAGAGCAACCTATGTCCCGTGAAGTCCACAAAGCATATTACACGTACCAAACAGTTACATGACCTACAGCAAGTTAATGTTTCTGACATTTTCAGACCACTAAACAACTATTGATTTAGAACCACAGAGAGTTACAATAAGTCACAAAGAAAACAGGAGCTGCCTCCCTTATTCCAGCCCCATTTCAACTTCAGCATTTCAACAATATAAATCACATATGCTTATTATAATACAGTGACAACTGAAAGATACCAAAAACAATGTAGTCCAATCAACGTAAGCTAAATATGATGTGGCTGTCCATGGTTCTGTGTGTGTGTGAGTGTGCGTGTGTGTTCGTGCAAGTAGAAAAAACATGTTGACTTATCATACTCGTAGAGAAACGCCAATGCCATCCTCCTCCCTTTCATGTTGACGAAATGGTCTACCACTCTGTCATATAGTATACGCTTTTTGTTGTCCTAGGCTACCTGGCTAACATGCTTGATCGCTAGCCTAACTTCCTTTCATGGGCAACGCTAGCTAGTTAACATTAGCCTTCTACATCTAGATCTATCCTCTCAGGCCAGGGGCACAATGTTTGAATTAATGGTTGGATCAGAATCATCATTATAATCACTGGCCAGTATGGAGAATGTCCAAATCTCTATTTCCATCCATGGCTAATTTAGGAAAGGGCCAATTTTAGCTAGCTAGCTAGCCACCGGAGGACAAAAACATTGATGCTTGGCTGCCATTTGACAAATAAAAATAATCTCACTCTTTTGTTCATAATAATCTCGTCATGTAGGCTGTACCCCCACTATATCTGTGACCTGTTGGCTAGAGTGCACGTGCCAATAACAGAGTGGGCACACTCCCTAAATAACGCACATTGTTTTGTGAGAAAACCATCAGTAGAGTTGAAACCTGATGGAAACCCATTTAACTTGTATTTTCTATTCGGTACATGGGAATTTACCCCCTTTTTTCTCCCAATTTGAATGATGATCTTGTCTCATCGTTGCAACTCCCCAACTGACTCAGCAGAGGCAAAGGTCAAGTCATGCATCCTCCAAAACATAACCCGCCAAACCATGCTCCTTAACACCTGCCAACTTAACCCAGAAGCCAGCTGCACCAATGTGTCAGAGGAAACACAGTTCAACTGCGGCAGGCACCTGGCCCGCCACAAGGAGTCGCTAGAGCACAATGAACCAAGTAAAGCCCCCCCAGCCAAACGCTCCCCTAACCCGGATGATCCTGGGCCAATTGTGCACTGCCCTATGGGACTCCCGGTCACGACACAGCCTGGGATTAAATCCAGGTCTGTAGTGACGTCTCAAGCACTGCGATGCAGTGCCTTAGACCGCTGTGCCACTCCGGAGGCCTTCGCAAAATGCATTTTATGTGCATTACGTCATCACGCACAGCCTTTTATCCGCAACAAGTCAATTTGATGGAAACGTATGTCTGGTGGGAAAATGCGCGTTTTGTTTTATGCAGATTTTAGAATACTCACGTGAAGATCTGTCTCCAATTGGATGGAAACCTAGCTACTGCCTGTAATTTGCAGATGCACAATTGTTACCACAGCAAATTATTTTACCGGTTTACAGGGGCTATACAGTATGTACCACAATCAAGTTATATTTATTCTTCTTGACTCTTACTTGTATAAAAGATTAGGAGAAAAACCTTGTCAGTTCCTTCAGGTTTCTCCCTCTTACCTACTTACAGTAGATACCTCTGTTAGTTGGAAGCAGCATGATAAGTGAGCTCCTCTTTATGGAAGTGAGTTTCTGAGTTAGTCTGTGTACTCTGCTCCAGGCCGGATGGATGCTCTTGCTGTTGATTATTGAGCTAATACCCTCTCTGTCTGGAGCTCCAATATGCCACACGGCCACTGACGATTAAAACACCTCTCACATGGCATTCATGGGGCTGAACACCACAAAGGGCTCTTGTCTCCCACTCTCCCATCCTAAATGCTCCACAGTGCCTCTGAGGCTAAAGGGTAAAACTCTACCCAATCTCGGTGTCTCTGTTATTAAGAGGAAGAGAGCGAAAACCCACTCTGCTGTCGGAAAAGTTGATCGCTCGCTCAGCTGTAACACTGTGACATGCTTTTCACACGACTAAGCTGAGGCGAACTAAGCTGAGCCGAACTAAGCTGAGCCGAACTAAGCTGAGCCAAGGTAAGGTGAAAATCAAATATCCAGACCAGCACAATGTGGTTCGGGTCAGCATGATAGTATGAAAATGATGAGGGGCCACAGAGTGACGTGGACCCCAAGATATTTAGAACTCCATCTGTGATGTGAGTCAGATAAGAGCGGTTTGGCTTCAGGTAGAGAACAATGTAGGGGATTTTCTGTATGGGAGCTCCAGGGTGTACTCAACAGTACTGTTATACTTGATGTTGATGTCGCTCACCTTCTCTGCTTTTCTCTCTCACTCACACTCACACACACACTCACACACACGGACTCACACACAATGAAACAGGGGTAAAACATTGATTAGACATCTCTCTCTGTGAGTACACAGCCTATCATTAAATACCGCCGCGTCAATATTCAACAAAGCCTTAGCTAGAGCAATCATATTTCAAGACAGCTTCTCCCTTGTTATGGATACATTGATGCCCCCTTTACTCAGTAGTTATTTTGGTGAGCTTCCATTCAGTAATATAAAGAGAATGCATTTCCTGCTGTGTGTCTTGTCAGAGGGTTCCATACTGATGGACTATCAGGGGACCATCCTGCCAACTGTGCCAAGTGACAACATGAGAGGAAGGGGAATCAACATGTCAACCAGAACTAGTATGAATTCCTTCCACAAATAAGTCAACGTATAGAATAAGTCTTTATGATAAAGATAAAGGGAGTATGGGCCTGTGTGTCACTAAAGTAAAAAATGCCTTTACAAATACATGGAACCTGTATTGAGTGTACGGAGTTGATAATGCTCCCTTTATATACTGTAGACACTTGGCAAACAATATGTGTCATTGTTTCCTGCTTTGTTTACCAATATGGGTGGCATAGGTACAGAGATACAGTCCACGGTGTTGTGATCATATTGATGGCGTGCAGTGATGGGAGGAAGTTAATCACACGCTCACAGCATGTTGCTTTTTAATGAGGAGGAGAGTGTGTACTCTGGCTGTGCATCGTGGTCAACACAGCAACTGTCATAGTCATCTCCATACTGGACTGCTCCTAATCCTGGAAGCACATTTCTACCCCTAAGCTAACATTTTTGTATGTTTGTTCAGGTTTGGTGAACCTAACAATGTATACACCTATACTTACATGTATATTAATCAGATACGCTAGTGTAGTGTGCAGCCTTTAAAAAAATTCTATAACCACCCTCTTGTGGTGGGCCCGGCAAGTATTTTAGACGATGTCACTGTAGAACATGCTGGACTAGACTGGGGTTTCTAATGTCGGGTTATGAGTATATTGTCATTATTTCTGTGAAATATGTTCTTGCTCATAGGAATGGATAAGATTGGGCTAAAGAGATATTGTAAGACACCTGAATGTCCCTGATCTAGAATTGTCTCAGACACAGCCTTGTGATGTTTATACCCTTGTCTACTTCTCATCTCAGTGATCAGCTCCCTGTTGCACAATATCAAGTCAAAGCTTCATACAAACGCTGGGCTAGTGTCTGTAAATCAATCGGTTAGGTTTATATCGACTGACAACAAGTCTCTATGATCCTCGTGTGGCTGTTTGGTATGCCGTAGGTGGGTTAAAGATGTGACACCACGCAGCGGTAGAGTTAATGAGACCGTGAAGTGAAGTGAGTGGGACGCACCCTGTCCACCTCCTTATCGAATGGCAATCTGATGAGCCCTGCGGCCGTCGCTCCTACAGTAACAGACTGAACTGGATTCATCTGACTGCAGTGACAGTCAATAGACTTTCTGCTGGGGAGAGACAGAGAGAGCGAGGGGGGGTTAGAGAAAGAGAAGGGTGAAGCGAGAGAGAAGATGAAGGGGGAGAGATGATACCGATGGCGGGAGGTAGGGAGGGAAAGTAAGAGATAAAGAGAGAACAGGAGGTCAAGGAGGCGACCAACATAATATAATCAAGAATGAACAATTATTTTTGTTTAATAACCTGAGAAGTCATTATTAACAACCTTTTGAAAATGTCAAGAGTGGTCAGATAACAGAAAGTGTTTACAACAGTCTACCTGGTTATCAGTCTAAACATGCAGTAATGAAGTAACGTACAGGATAAAGACATTATTCTGTCATCTTAGATTCAGTCTTCAGCTTGGGTGACTTTACCATATTGCGTGTAATGACACACATACAGATTCTTCATGGGCAATTACTTATAAATCACATATGATATACAGTATAGTGTACTGTACTAAACATTACAGTCATAATGACTGTGGGCAAAAACCTGCTTTCTTATACAGTGGCAAGAAAAAGTATGTGAACCACTTGGAAATAGCTGGATTTCTGCATACATTGGTATACGTTTTCATGTTTTTATTGAACACACCGTGTAAACATTCACAGTGTAGGGTGGGAAAAGTATGTGAACCCTTGGGTTTGATAACTGGTTGACCCTCCTTTAGCAGCAATAACCTTAACCAAACTTTTCCTGTAGTTGCGGATCAGACCTACACAACGGTCAGGGGGAATTTTGGACCATTCCTCTTTACAAAACTCAGTTCAGCAATATTCTTGGGATGTCTGGTGTGAACCGCTCTCGAGGTCATGCCACAGCATCTCAATTGGGTTGAGGTCAGGACTCTGACTGGGCCACTCCAGAAGGCGTATTTTCTTCTGTTGAAGCCATTCTGTTGTTGATTTATTACTGTGTTTCGGGTCTTGGTCCTGTTGCATCACCCAACTTCTGTTGAGGTTCAATTGGCGGAGAGACAGCCTAACATTCTCCTGCAAAATGTCTTGATAAACATGGAAATTCATTTTCCAGTCAATGATAGAAAGTTGTCCAGGCCCTGAGGCAGCAAAGCAGCCCCAAACCATGATGCTCCCTCCACCATACTTTACAGTTGGGATGGGGTTTTGATGTTGGTGTGCTGTGCCTTTTTTTCTCCACACATAGTGTTGTGTGTTCCTTCCTTCCAAACAACTCAACTTTAGTTTCATCTGTCCATAGAATATTTTTCCAGTAGCGCTGTGGAACATCCAGGTGCTCTTTTGCGAACTTCAGCCGTGCAGCAATGTTTTTTAGGACAGCAGTGGCTTCTTCCGTGGTGTCCTCCCATGAACACCATTCTTGTTAGGTGTTTTACGTATCGTAGACCCGTCAACAGAGATGTTAGCATGTTCCAGAGATTTCGGTATGTCTTTAGCTGACACTAGGAATCTTCTTAACCTCAGAGCATTCTGTGCTGTTCTCTTACAGTCATCTTTGCAGGACGGTCACTCCTAGAGAAAGTAGCAACAGCGCTGAACTTTCTCCATTTATAGACAATTTGTCTTACAGTGGACTGATGAACATCAAGGCTTTTAGAGATACTTTTGTAACCCTTTCCAGCTTTATGCAAGTCAGCAATTCTTAATCTTAGGTCTTCTGAGATCTTTTTTGTTTGAGGCATGGTTCACATCAGGCAATGCTTCATGTGATAGCAAACTCACATTTTGTGGGGTTTTTTATATTGCAGGGCAGCTTTATTAACCAACATCTCCAATCTCGTCTCATTGATTGGATGCCAGGTTAGCCAAAGGGTTCACATACTTTTTCCAACCTACACTGTGAATGTTCAAACTATGTATTCAATATAGACAAGAAAAATACAATAATTTGTGTGTTATTAGTTTAAGCACACTGTGTTTGTCCTGTTGTGAAAGATCAGATCACATCTTTTGACCAATTTATGCAGAAATCCAGGTAATTCCAAACGGTTCACATAGTTGCTCTCTATAAACAAACATGGTGCTTACTAAGAGAACACAAAATATCTGTCTACAAATACATATTTCCACCCATATAAAAACATTTCCACACATATGAAGACACAAATATTTATATTTTCCTCTCTAGATTAACAGTCAATCAGACAATTACATCTAAATGATGAAAGACACAGAAAACACACTGTACATAGCTTATGATATTAAGAAGTATGGTAGGGCCTGAGTGGAGCAGTGGTCTAAGGCACCGCATCGCAGTGTTAGCTGTGCTACTAGAGATCCTGGTTTGAGTCCAGGCTCTGTCGCAGTTGGCCATAATCGGGAGACCCATGGGGCTCCGCACAATTGTCCGGGTTAGGGGAGGGTTTGGCCGGCAGGAATGTTCTTGTCCCATCACGACTCTTGTGGCGGACCGGGCGCAATGCATGCTGTATGGTGTTTCCTCTGACACATTCGTGCGGTTCTGTGTTAAGCGGGTGCTTCGGAGGATGCACGGCTCTCGACCTCTCCCGAGTCCATACGGAAGTTGCAGCGATGAGACAGGACTGTAACTACTAATTGGATACCATGAAATTGGGGAGGAAAAAAAAGTTTAAAATAAAAATAAAAGTATGGTGAAACCCAAAGGGATACTATTTTTTTATTTTTAAAGGCCACAGAGTGCATATAGCCACCAGGTAGGAAATGTAGGTTAGCTCAGGCTTGCATAGCATATCCCCCTTGGTAGAGTATGTGACATGCTGTGTTCCTGATATGGACATGTTAGAGTACATACCTCTGCTGGGAAAGCCTCTCCACATACTTATTTAAGTACTTGATTCAAACACGCAAGCATGCAATACAGTAGCCTCAATCTGTAGCCAAGTCTTCTATCATTGACGTGCCATGTAATGAAAGAGTTGCCACATCTCCACATTTTGGAACGAGGCTAGCACACCCATCGTCTCTAAAACGCAGGACGGCCTTGAGTAGTACGTGGACTTTGAAGTAGCACTTTATAATAACTTCACATAATAAAGCATTTATAATGGATCACTAAATAGTTTATTCATCACGCATTAGTATAGGTCCTTCTAAACCATTTACTAATTGTTAAGTCTTTTTGTGTGGCCTCGTCTAAAGTGTGATCTATTTATGCTTTATAAATGCTTTGAGTGACCGGTGTAATTTCTCATCAAAAAGATGGACATGCCATTAGTACCTGATGCTTCTCATTAAGGTCTCAAAATAGCCTAGAATATATCAATGGTAAAATAATAATCACACAACACAGGACATTATAGGAAATATAATGAACTTTCTGCTTTCTCTCTGTTACCGCACTGCAAGTGGTATCGGAGCGCCAAGTCTAGGTCCAAGAGGCTTCTAAACAGCTTCTACCCCCAAGCCATAAGACTCCTGAACATCTAATCAAATGGCTATCCAGCATGATTTACTGCCCCTTTCCCCTTTACTGCCCCTTGTTCAAAACAACTGGAAACTCATAACTGGGAAATCTCAGACTTCAGTGAGTTCAACACAACTGGGAACGGGCCCCGAATGGGAAAATATTTTTTGAACGGTCATACATCTCGGAATTCCAAGTCGGGAACTCGGGCCTCGTACTAGAGCTCCGACCTGAAAATCACTGATGTCATGATTCAACCTTGTTTTTTCCCAAGTTCCCAGTCTTCTTGAAATCACCATAAATCCAGAGAATGCCAGACTTTGATGAAATAGTTTGATGACAAAATGTGCACATTAAGGACCGCCGCGCCACCTTCCTGTTCAAGTGATCACAGCACAATAAGGTGAATCCAAAAATATATTGTATGCTGTGGCATAAATGATGTAATATGCCAGGGAGATAGGTATACTGTAGCTAAAAAAAAGTACTACTACGTGTATGTTGTGTAGTAAGCTGTTAGCTGTTTTAGAGAAATGTCATCATTGAATATTGTAAGCGCTTTCATTGTATGCCCCCTTTATTTATCATATGGTTTTGACTTGGTGTACAGAGAGAATACTGTAAGAACGGCCATGTTCTGAATTCTGTCGCTATACAAATAGTTATATTGACTACGTCAGTCCTAGCTCATTAATGTATTCATCGAAATTACGGATTGCCTCTTATCCTCTCGGCGTCCCCTTATGCCATAGTTTGTACATCATATTTGTCAGTAGAAACTACATTTGTTTAAGCAAGTCAGCCATATCAGCTATGTTTTTTTTAAAGGCATTAAATGAGACTGAATGATCTGTTTCGCTGCCAGACAAGACTCCGCTGATGGCCAGGTGTAGCGGTGGTAAGGATTCACTCCATGGTGCTGAAAAGAAAACTCTGCTGTTGGAACAGCTTTATGTAGGCCCTAACAGTTTGTGGGCACCGTTTGTCACTGTTATAGTCCAATGAATGTATTGTTTAGTGTTGTGTTGTGTAGTGTAGTGTAGTGTCGTGTAGTGGCTTTACTGGCATGTATCTAAAAAAAAAAAAAAAGGGGAGTTTGACCCACCAAGATTTACATGCTTAAATCGCCTCTGTCTAGGGACCGTTTTGAGCATCAGGTACTGCTGGAATGTCTACCAATGGCCAGTCCATCTTTTTGTGAGAAATTACACTTTATGAAGTGTAAATAGCCAACACTTTAGATGAGGCCACGGAAAAATACTTATTATTAACGTTTAGCAAATGGTTTATAAGGACCTATATTAAGCATCTTAAGAATTATCTTACTTTTACTGTCCTCTGTAGGCTTACCACAATCTCATTTAGTGAGCTTTATCATCTCTATCAATGAAGAAAACACACTAAATGCCTATTTTCCCTTAAGAGCCTCTGTTTGATCTTTCCCCATTGTGTCCCATTGTTTTTGTGCAGACGATCCAATTGAGATGAGCTGTTTAATTGGATCCTTTGCATAAAACAGAATAAACAATAAATGGAAGCCCGAAACCAGAGAGGATCTATCCATTTGTATTCAAATGAGATCGGCTGATACAAAATACTAAACAATTGCTTGTTTCCATTTATTTTTCCTCTCATCTGTGTTGTTCATCAGACAGGCTCCCTGGAGTCTTTATTGGTGTGTGCAGTTCTCCATTAAAAGCGATGTGTGGCACCAGACTGGGACGAGTAATAAATCACAGCCCAGACTTAGAGACAGACAGTGAATAGAGAGAGAGAGAGAGAGACAGGGTAGAGAGAAATGGGTTATAGGGAGAGAGAGAGAGAACATTGAGGCAGATCTACATGCTTCAGACTGCTTCAGTCCGCTATGCACTGTCTGACATTAAATCAGCGTACGACTACTCTAAAACCGCCCTTCAAATCTCAGACGACAGCGTGATCCATTAGGTCAGAGCAACTTTTCTTCATGTTAGACGTCATAAATTAGCCTTCAATTTCATATTCACATTTAGCTGATTTTGTACAAGTTAGAGTGCGGCACATGAGAGTGCAAGTATGCTGAGTGAGAGTGCTGCATTGAGCTGTACAGCCCGGAACACCACTGTATTGGTACATTAGTAACTGTACACCGGGTCTGGGGTCAAAAGGTATTTATTTTCTCAAAAATACTGTGAGCGTTTGCTCAAGCCAGCCTGGCGTGCCAGAAAGGCTAGTTCTCCACCATTGTTTCCATGCCCCAGGCAATCTGAATCAAGCATATACTGCATTTGACCCACCACCTGGATTTAGTCCTATGTAGCAAAATTTGAAACTGTTATTTATATTGGATAAAAGTAGTGACTCAGAGCTAGGAAATTGTATATCATACACTGAAGATGACGGACAATGGGAAATCATTGCTAGCGGGAAGGTTCCTGACTTTTTCTGTGGCTAAACCAAATAGTTTAACAATTGTATTCGTATTTACAGATGGAATACAAGTTCGTTATTAAGGCAGACGAAGGTTCACATGTCCCAGAAGACATTTCTGGCAAAAAAAACACACATTTTGATCAACATAAAATAAAAACAATTTCAAATGCCTCTCCTGTGAAGTAGTGACGTGCCACATACACCTAGCTTCCTGAAACGGGTCACATATTAAAAGGATTTGAAAGATTTCAAATGCTATTTGAACCCGGGTTTGTATATGGTATTCGTGTATACTGTGTGGGCATGTACTGTAGATTAGACAACCATACACAATGTGTGTATGCACGGCTGTTGATTCTGATGTTCTTGTTCATCAGTTTAATAAGCTTGGCCGGCCTCAGAGACATGACTGTAAGCCAATGCACACTCAGGTCACCTTACATAAATAGTTATAATGAAGTACAGCGGACCTTTAATGTAGTCCTACTGTGTTATAGGAGACGGCGTGGGATAAGGCCATTGATTATCGGGTCTGACACTTGTGTGGAGATAGTAATGAAAAGGGGGTTTAATTGAGATAACCCTCGTGCCTTTGAGGGTTGTGTTCATGCAAAACCCTTCATGATCATCTTTACATTCACGTTGAGCACTCTATTGGACTCGAGGTGAACCAAGAGGATGTGCGTGGATCATCCTTTAATCTTTGGATGTATGTATGGTATAAGATAACGAATGAAAAGCGTATCTGCTTTGCCTCAAAACGAAGAACGTCAGACACATCAGAAACTTCAGAGACGAAGAAAAGCTACAGCACACTGCTGCTGATCCGAGAGGAGAGGAAGGATATTAGAAGTGAAAGGTGTGTTCACACCATCGGTTCCCATCGGTGTAGGGAGCATGATTGGTCTTGGCAGGGGATGCCATAGACCCATACGCCTCTCTATCAACACAGAGCCTTATCCACCACCAGCCAGTTCAGATTGTTATTCATCAGATGTCCTTATTTCAATGTTTTTTATAAGAAGTGAAAATGTACACCGATTTATTTGCAAATCCAATTTTTGCCAACCGGTCTTTGGTTGAGTGGTTTCATTCCCAGAGGAATTTGTTAAATCCTTAGTTCTTTTGGGAATCTGAGACTCCTTTTTTACGTTAATTTCCTAATGATAGTCAATAGGGCAATAAGTGCACTAATAATTGATGTAGGCCAAGGAGCCGTTTTGGCCTACTTATGTGTCATTTAATGTGTTGTGTGCAGTGTATCTATCTAGGGATGGTTTAACTTATTTTTGTACACTAGAGGGCACTATATGTTGGGTCAATGGTCACTGGTCACATAGGTAGCACTGGTGACCAGTATTGATAGGAATTCCGAGTCTTTTTGGTGAGCCGGCTCATTTGGCCCCATTGACATAAAAGAGCCAGCTCAGTTGGCTCTAAAACGGCTCTTCATTCAAAACGCTTAAAAATTGACCTAGAACCATGGAAAAATGTCAAATCTCCAATGTAAAGCGCAAAAGGTAGGCTACTGTTATGTCAGATCGTGAAATGTGCATTCAAATAAATGTTTACCTGGTCAAATTATTAGATGGGCAACAAACAAATTACCCTTTTTTTATGCACTGAAAAACTTTGCGTGGACTAGATTGAGTGCTCTCCCCACTATTTACTGTTTCTGCAGTGTGGATTCACCCTCTTCAGATAATTATTTTGTAACTTATCTGAAGAAAAACGTTGTTTTGAGCTCAAAAGCAAATCAGGGTGCAAACTAAATGGCTCTTTCACCAATGCGATAGCTGGAAAGCTTTTGGAAAGCTGATTATTGTGGACGAGTCATGAACCGCTCTCAACCTGTGCCAGTGGCATCTCATAGGGATTCACCACTACACTTAAGGTGACCAGATATCCAGAAGGACTTAGAACCCTGTCAACACATTTTCTCTTGACCTGGAGAAGGGCTTTAAAAAGCTAACAAGACTTCCTGTGAGGGTGCCTCTTGTGAGCTACAGTATATGTGTTTCACTTCTAAGCCGTCTGTGCCCAAGAGAGCAACTCTTCCCCTGGTGCCTGTGTCTGATCAGACACACACCAGGGTTGGGCTCAATTGATAATTTGGGAATTGACTCCCATTCAACGTATGAGTTGAAATTGGCCACACCCCACAGGATGAAGAATATACATTTGAGTTGGAGGTACAGAAAGTAGAATTTAATTGAGTGCAATTCAAATAAATGCCACTCAGTCTTAGAACATGACAGTTTCATTGAATCTGAAATGTAGTACTGAACAGAATTGGAGCTAGTCATTAAATATAATAACTTAGAATATTTTCATTCAGGTTTTGTTTTCCTTGATCATTCATATAAAGTTTATCCTGAAAATCTATTGTTTCAACAATATTTTAGATGCATGTATATAAAGACATGTTTGACGTTTTATGTACAGAATGTATATTTGTAAAGACTACATCTAATATAGAATAGAAGAAAAATTTGAATTTCAATTATATTTCCTTTAATTCAAAATGCATTTCTGTATCCTGTTTACTACTACTACACACACACACTCATTCATTACGAGAGGCAGCTCCTGTCCAAGATGTTCAGTTCAAGTTATTTGGTAGAGCAAAGGCTTTTTGCTTTGTTGACTCTAAAGAAAAGATTAGGGGTTAAATTGCAAAGGGATTTCTCAGTGCAATTCTGACTTAAAGAGCAAACAGGTGTAAGGGGAGTTAGACCCTACTCTTAAAATCATATAGCCTCGGTAAACAGTAGAAAAGAAATCTGAAAACAACATTTGTGTGAAGATGTTTTATATACAGTATTTCACTTGCCATACCAAAGGAAGGAGAAGTGAACACACTAAGAAATTATCAAACGGCAAAAAAAAACGATCTATTTATAGAGATGTTACGATGTATTTCACTTACTGCATCAAAAGGAGTAAAAATGAAGAGACCAAGAAAGTATCAGACTTATTGACTTTTCTTAATACACGGGAGAGTCCGGCTCCATCAGCGATTCTATTGACTGGTGGCCTTGGCGTATTTTCCTCTTGCTTACACACATCATTGCTCCATCTCTCTGTATTGGCTATAATTAGACCTAGCATGCAGCCGTACATCATCAATGGTTGGCTTGATCTACATAGAGGGAGGAGTTGTCTTTCCTCAAGGTGAACTGGGAAACGGTGGTAACACTGCATTGGTCAATAGACTGGGAGGAGGGTTTGTCTTTGGCGTGGGTATTTATTGCATATACGAAAGGTGTCCACTCCAAACAGTCATCCATAACAATGCATTGAATATCAATATTATTACGGGTTCTATTCTTCTCAACTCTTTTATTTTTTGGATTTATCATACTAACTACAATAAATCTACGCCACCCTGTCTCTTCTATGACTAATCAACATCTCTGAAACACATCTCATACCAAACAACCTCTCAACAACAGAGACATATACTGTACATCTCATTGTGTGATACTGTCTCCCTGCATGCTGTGATTGTATCTGGGTTGGAGTTATTGACTGTGGCGTTGTACAATGAGCTTTCTTCTCCCTTCCACTCAAGGCTATGTCTGTAAACCTATCCGATGAGCCTCTTCCTGACGTTCTGGGAAACTAGACACTTCCTGACACTAGAGAAAACTAGACCCACCATGCAGAAAGAACTTTGGTGGACATGCTGAAGGTTACTCTCACACTTCAGCTCCACTATATGTGTCGCTTTGCCATCAGTGTCGTGTCAATGTGACGTTCCAACTGCTACACAGAGCATGCCGTTTGAGAGTGGAGAGGGGAAGAGCATCTGTATTCTATTTTACCCTAATGTACCATACCATATTCATCCATTATGTGTAAGTACAATAGCCTTGGTCCAGTTGTTCGCAAGTACTCATTAAATTATTGCTAGTGGTTGTACAGTTCACTAAGTATAGGTCATCCTCACACATGGCAGTGGACCAACCGGAGCAGAACATCTGAACCTGCGGAGTCCCTCGAAACACATACATACGGCATGTCTACACATAACACTTAGATAAGACTTCTGCTTTCAGAATACGATGATCGCATTGAAAAGACAGCTCTAGACGCACAAAAGTTGTATTGAGGTCTGGTCAGATCAGGCTGACCACCTCACAAAGATGTAAGAGAGGCATTGTGTGATTATTTCTCCTCAGTCTGGAGGCAATCAGGCTACCAAACGCGCAAACAGTGGGCGAACTCATTATCATTCCCACTGCAAGTCTCCAGAAAACTTCTGTTTTGGGAGCAAGAGGCACCTTTTTATTTTAAATGTTGAGGAAGAAATTGATAAAACACACAATTACCCTCAGACTAAGGAACTCATTGACATATTTAAGGAAGCTGATCTACAACACATATTCAGAAGCAAGTTAAAATGCAATGTTTTTCTAGCACAGACTGGAATATGTTCCGGGATTCATCCAACGGCATTTAGGAGTCACCGGTTTCATCAATAAGTGCATCAATGACATCATCCCCAAACGTATATATGACCGTACGTACACATCTCAAACAGAACCCATGGATTACAGGCAACATCCGCACTGAGCTAAAGGCTAGACCTGCCACTTTCACGGAGAGGGACACTAATCCGGACACTTATAAGAAATCCCACTATGTCCTCCGACGAACCATCAAACAGGCAAAGTGTCAATACAGGACTAAGATTGAATCTTACTACACCGGCTCTAACGCTCGTCGGATGTAGCAGGGCTTGCAAACTATTACGGATTACAAAAAAAAACACAGCCGCGAGCAGCCCAGTGAAGCGAGCCTAGCAGATGGGCTAAATGCCTTCTATGCTCACTTCAAAGCAAGCAACACTGAATTATTCATGAGAACACCAGCTGTTCCGGACGACTGTGTGATCACACTCGCCGTAGCTGATGTGAGTAAGACCTTTAAAAAGGTCAACATTCAGACTGTGTGGGGGGGGGGGTCTCGGATAGTTGAGGGGCAGCTGTTGGGGAACTGTGGGGGGATCTAGGAGGGCTGGTAGCCTGGCGGTTAGGAGCTTGTGCCAGTGGCTGATGGATTGCTGGTTTGGGTCCCCGCTTTTGACCTTGTGAGAGATCTGTCGACGTGCTCTTGAGCGCGGCGTTGACTCCGGTTGCTTCTGTGTGTCACTCGGAATGGGAGTCTGTTAGATGACTAATGTGATGTAGTTGTTGATCGGCTTTACTGCAAGTATATTGTATGTTTTAAAGGTCAACATTTAGACAGATTTACCAGGACTTGTACTCAGAGCATGCGCTGACCAACTGGCAAATGTCTTCACTGACATTTTCAACCTCTCCCTGACCGAGTCTGTAATACATACATGTTTCAAGCAGACCACCATAGTCCCTGTGCCCAAGAAAGCCAAGGTAACCTCCCTAAATGACTACCGCCCCGTAGTACTCACATCTGTGGCCATGAAGTGCTTTGAAAGGCTGGTCATGGCTCACATCAACACCATCATTCCAGGTTCCCTAGACCCACTACAATTCGCATACCACCCCAACAGATGCACAGATGATGAGATCTCTATTGCACTACACAGTGCCCTTTCCCACCTGGACAAAAGGAACACCTACGTGAGAATTCTGTTCGTTGACTACAGCTCAGCGTTCAACACCATAGTGTTCTCAAAGCTCATCACTAAGCTAAGGACCCTGGGACTAAACACCTCCATCTGCAACTGGATCCTGGACTTCCTGACGGGCCGCCCCCAGATGTTAAGGGTAGGCAACAACACATCTGCCACGCTGGTCCTCAACGTGTGGGCCCCTCAGGGTTGGGTGCTTAGTCCCCTCTTGTACTCCCTGTACACCAACTCCAACACCTGATCACTGACAATGATGAGTGCCTATAGGGAAGAGGGCAGAAATACAAGATAATTACTTCAAGGATTACTTTGACATTCAGAAAGGAGGTTGCAAAAAAACTTTGACACTTCTCTGTTTTCTTAATGACATTCAGATCAGCATTGAAAAAAGGCGCAAGTTTAAGTTTGTTCCACCTGAGCGAGTCTGACCACAAGTCAGAAAGCACTATGATGACACTCCAAAATGGGTTTGATGGATTCCGGGAAAAGAGCAGGAATAGGCTTTTGTAGGTTGCAGACCAAGCTGTGTCTTCCAAAGGTACGACTGCTGTCGGCATCCAAAGATTATCCAACTTGAATAAACACTTGAAGGTAAGGATGACAGCAGTGGTATGGTCTAAGGCGATACGGATATCACATATTTTTTATATCTACTTGGCGCATTGATGTGAATCACACTGCTGCTCTCTCATTTAGCTATTTGTGCCTTACGGATTGTGGTTGTTCCTCCTGACTGTTGTGCAGGTCTGATCTGCAACTACAGAAAACGTTAGGTTGAAGTTATTGCTGCCAAAGGAGGGTCAAACAGTTATTAAATCCAAGGGTTCACATAATTTCCCCACCCTACACTGTAAATGTTTACACGGTGTGTTCAATAAAGACATGAAAACGTATAATGTTATTAGATTAAGCAGACTGTGTTTGTCTATTGTTGTGACTTAGATGAAGATAAGATCAAATTTTATGACCAATTTATGTAGAAATCCAGGTAATTCCAAAGGGTTCAAATAGTTTTTCTTGCGACTGTACATGGACAAGACATGAGGACACCTTTAATTTACCATGAGTAGCTCTGATCTCAAACCTCGCCACAAGTTATTGTGTCTGTCACAGGGGAGCGTCATGTCCTTGGGGACCACGCAAACAGGTATAAGGCCTACCATTTGTAGCTGTACATAATGGAGGCCTCACTTGAATCAGACTATATTCTCAAGGCTTGAGACAGCGGCATTAAAATGATATAGGTTTACCAAGGGCTTCCATTTGAACCTGAATGGAATAAACCAATGACTCACAACCCAAGCTGTAAGTCTAACGCCATTCTATGGTAATCTGGTTCCAAAGAAAGGAATCGAGTGGTGGTATATAAACCTGCCCTGGCAAGCATCCAAACATACAGTACTCTCTTTCTCTGTCTAAAAAGAGGACAAGTCAGTCGATCAACCCGTATTTGACAGCTGAGGTCCCCATAACACACCCTTATAATGTTCAAACAAGAGGTCTGAGAGGCTCCAGTCCAATAAAAAAACAGGGGATGCTGAAAGAAAATCACGTTTCAGCACAATTAGAGCCACAAGTGTGGAAGTGGACATGTGGGACCTCGAAATGGCAAGGCCTACTCATCCCATTTTCAACTGTTCAGCAAGACTCAGCAAACAGCTCCACTGACTCGACCTGTCGCTCCCCAGCGTGTGAGGCCAACTTAATCTGATGCATTCTGAATACCAAAACAACATTTTACTGCTAAAACAACTCTGAAACTGCAATGACTACACCAACTACACCCCGGTGATCCCGGGATTTAAATAGACAACTGGGATCTATTGTATTACAAAAAAAAACGTTAAGGGAAGTTGCTAGGGAGCATGGGTCTCTAGTATCGTAATTATAACTTTGCCGATTGCCCGCTTTGGATGCCCAGAGGCAGTATCTTGTTGCTGAGAGCTTAGTAGACCGTGTAATACAGTGGGTATGCATTACCGGGTTTACGGGGAAAGTTAGAGCTGGTATGGGGCGCTTCGAAGTGGCTGTATAGCGTTTCACCCAGAATCATGGACACAATGACTTGTAAAGGAGAAGAGTAAGTCATAACTGCTTGTGGCCATGTGAGAAGCAATAAGGTTGCATGTACTGCTGTCATAAAAAGCGGAATGCAGCTTTTCTGTATTGTACTGTAAGTTAATATCTTAAACATTCTGTATACAGTGGCCTTTCAGTTACTGAACGGGTGTTACTGGACAGAAGGTGTAGGGGGTCATCAATTTGAGCTACAAAAAGAAACACAGCAGACAAAGACTACAGTCGGGATGAAAAACGATCATAATTGCAGTCCTTCTTGGGCATTGCTGTCCTCTTCCCTCTTTCTGGAAACTTTAAGAATCTATCAACCAAAACAACCAACTCATTCCAATAGAAACCTTTACTACAGCAAGCATATATTCATTAACATCGCAACACTTCCTTTACATTTCCGCCCAATCTGATATTGTATTACTCTGTCGTGTTCCAGTTTCAACGACAAGCCGGATTCTACATGTAAAATCTAATAGATGCTAATCTATTGAGCTCCGTCTCCTACTCTTGGCTAATGATGGTATTCATAGACTCCCTCCCACACAGCTGCCACAGTCTAATGACCAGCAAATTCATGCCCCCAAAGATTAAATATGTTTACTGGGAACAGTTGCTGTTTCAAAAAGGTTCTTCGGCTGTCCCCATAGGAGAACCCTTTTTGGTTCCAGGTAGAACTCTTTCAGATTCCATAGAACCCTCTGTAAAGAGTTCTACATGGAACTCATGTCTGACTTCTCTCTCGCACACACACACACACACACACACACACACACACACACACACACACACACACACACACACACACACACACACACACACACACACACACACACACACACACACACACACACACACACACACACACACACACACACACACACACACACACACACGTTTTTCTGCCTGGAACCAAAAAGTATTCTTCAAAGAGTTCTGCTATGGGGACATTCGAAAAACACTTGTAGGCTCTAGATAGCAAAAAAAATTGTATGACAAAAAAAATGTGAAATGAATCTACTGTAATAACAGATCAGACAAAGTGTGAGTGGTACTTGCAGTCTTGGCAGTATCTAGTGTATAAGCTTGTACAATAGCTCAAGGGAGTGGCACTCGACGGAGGCAGCAATTTATCTACTGTATCTATAAAGCCTCCTGTCCAGACTTAAACTGCACAATACATTAGGTATCTGACTGCAGGACATAGTTGGAATGCTTTAAAAGGTTCTGTAGCAAGTTTTGATCCTCAAGAGTAAATCGCCTTGACCTCAGGTGTGCCAGATGCTTTGGAACTCTGATGAAATATTGATGAGTTTAAAAGATTGTGTGTCAGTGCAATTGTTCTGGTACGTTAACGCACCGGAATTAACAAATCCCATGGCCCAATTTCCCATGGGTCCGCGAGTGGAGGCATTGTTATAATTTATCAGTAGAATATCATTACACAATATGAATAGTTTGCATTGGAATAGGAAATCAGCTGGAAGAGCTGTACTGTTATTCATATTCCATAACATTTTAAGAAGAGGTGGAGTAGGCAAGTGGACATTTACGATGTAATGGCCAAGATGGAAGGTACAGTACTTTGTTCAAATGGCTAGACATAAAACTGTGAACACACTGTTACAGCTCTCATTTGGGTGATTTCCCTGACTGAGAGTTATTTGGCAGACACATAAAATGTAGGCTATTACACTACACTACGGAGTTCATTACCTGTTTTAGGCAAAACGTTTTATGAACTTTATGTTGGCGCCTCTCATCGCTTTGCTATCATAAACTTCCATCCCTTTAAGACATTGCATTTCCTTTTTCTATACTCACAATGAGCTTTGAGTTATTCACAGGCCACATGCTCTTACACGATAAAGTATGGTAACGACTTTAACCCAACACCTACGTTCGGACCTCTTGGCATAACGGTTATGGTGTTGGCTTGATAGTCGCAGAGTTCCGGTCGGGGCTACCCCCTGAATTCACTACATTGGTGTCAAAAGTGGGATGGCGTCTGTGAGGCCATCAAAGAGGCGTGTACACGTGAGAGTCTTGGTACAGAGAAGCGTGGGGACACGCTCTCCCAGGGGAAGGAGGCAATGTAGTGACCTTAACTAACACCTAGCAACCTCAGTAAGAGGTTCAGACCTGTTGCAGTAACAGTTAAGGTGTTGGCTTGACAGTCGCTGGACCCGGGTTTGAGTCCAGGTCAGGGGGCAAAGCATCATTTAGAATAAGATGAAGGATGTCATCCAAAGTGGCAAAAGAAAGAGTGGGGATCCTGAAAATAGACCACAGATACAGTACTTTAAACTCAGACAATAATTTATCATACAGCCTCCTGTGCATTTTACATAGGTACTCAGACAGTGCATGATTAATTGCTTCATGAAATTCGGCGCTCTTTAAATATTGCAAGCTGACATGGTTTCTGAAGCACAAGCTCTTGTTGTATTTCAAAATGCACAGATAAATCTGCTAAGAGTAGGCGAGACAACTCAATTAGACTGTCATAACTACTCTCGAAAACACTGCATGATTGGCAGTTTGTGTTAATATCACTGTAGGCTATTAAAAAGAGGACCAAAGGTGCGACATGATTCTGACTTCTCTCTCCCTCTCACACACACACACACAGAAACACACGGCTGTTGCGCTCTTTCCCTCTCTGTAAGGTTGTCGTATGTTCCAATACAATAGTCGCCTCCTCGGCTACGCCACTTGCATACGCTGTTAACGTTGGCTGGATCTGAGAATGTAGATGGGAAAAACGTTCTAATTACATTTTGGAGAATACTAGGGCGACTCGACACTATTTCAAGATAGTCAACGGTGTACTGTTCTCACACGCGTAACACAATGGATCTCTCATTTATGGCTGCGCAGGTAAGAGTCTGTGACATTATTGGTATTGGTAATCAAGAGAAGTTATGTGTGGTTTCCATGCAATTATCGGCTAATAATTATTAGAACGAATAGGCCAAATGCGTTGTCAAAAGCTTACTAATGTGCAGAAGGTAGTAAGGAGTAAACCCATTCTATATGGCGTCTGTATGGGTTATTTATTTCCTACCGACATACGCACGAAGTTTCTCTCTCTCCGGATGAACTTGATTTTGTCACCAACAAGCTAAAATAACCTTTCGCGGATAAACAGGTGTAAACACGCATCCCACCCAATATCGTTTTTTAAACCGACTGTAATACAACTAGTTGATTTTTTCCCAAATATAACATTTGGTCGATAAGCTTTCGGGAATGATACGATTTTAGCACGAATTAGATTAGGCGAAAGTTATTAAATGTAATGTAATTAAAATAGTAATCATGTAAAAAACATAACACATATGCATACATGTTTTCATCCATTTTATATTGTTTTGTCCACGCTGATGTTCCTCTGATCATCAATGCAGTTCTTATATCTGACTGAGATGCCAGACAACTTCGTAATCAACAGGATAACTAAAGTAATCAAATGTAATCAGCCCAGATGAGATATACGCAATTATAATAGACTTGGAGTTGATCAATATCTATTAAGATAGGCTATTCTAGGTATTATATGGCAGGTTACCATGCCATAGTGCAAATATGTGATTTGCAATGCGAAATGTAATTATCTTGAACTTGTAACTCCTCATAACGACTCTAATAAATGAAACATGACAATAACACACCGGACCATGGACAATGTTTATGATTCACCATGATGTTCATTGCTAGCCTATTTACATTTCTCTGATTTATGAGTGCCATGTCCTCAGGGCTGCACATGCATGAACATTTCTTTTTAGAAAACATGAGCGTCATTAGGGTGGGCAAGGGGAACCCCCCAAAAATAGTTGTCCCAAACTTAGCTTAATTTTAAGAAAACGTAGGCAAACATTTTGTCAATTCAAAATTATGTGCTTCCTCAAGTTGTCTCATATGATCATTAAACTACAATTTATTATTTGGGCATCTTAACTAAAAAAGGCTGTGCAACTGGTTACAGACACACAGAGTGCTTTTAACATACACTATGTTTAACTTACATACAGTACCAGTCAAAACTTTGGACACACCTACTCATTCAAGGGTTTTTCTATATGTTTACTATTTTCTACATTGTAGAATCATAATGAAGACATAAACACAATGAAATAACACTTATGGAATCATGTAGTAACCAAAAAAGTGTTAAACAAATCAAAATATATTTTTGCCAAGAGAGTGCAAAGCTGTCATCAAGGCAAAGGGTGGCTACTTCGAAGAATCTCAAATATAAAAAAAAAATGATTTCTTTAACACTTTTTTGCCTACTACATGATTCCATATGTGTTATTTAATAGTGTTGATGTCTTCACTATTATTCTACAATGTAGAAAATAATGAAAAACCCTTGAATGAGTAGGTGTGTTGAAATATTTGACTGGAAATGTATATTAGACATACATGTTTACATTTTGCATGTTCATTTATACAGTTGTTATTATTCAACATGTCCTCACCTGGGATTTGAACTCACAGCCTCTTGGTTCTTGGCATTCCAATCTTCCGGCTATGCCGCAATATCTGTGTCAAGTGTCAGTTTATATAACTATTCTCTCACCATTGATATTATTGACTTATTTCAGCAATTGTAGGTTTTTCTGTGTAGTTGTCTACTGTTGGTGCGGCATATTAATCTGTTTTAATGTTACTCCTTAATCACTATGATTAATACAATAGTTTTGCTTGAGTGTACCTTTAAAAGAGCTGAGATTTACTTTGAAGTGCAAAGTGTAGCAATGCAGGTGAAATAAGTAATTGACACAAACATGGTTGTGGTAGCAAGAAGATTGGAAGAGGTTGTGAGTTCAAATCCCAGGTGAGGACGTGTAATATTAATTACTGTCTACATGTCAAATATGAAAACATTGTATGTTAAAACAATAGTTCCTCCAAAGGCTTTTTTAGGTAAGTCACATTTTTGAGTCAATTTTAGCAAACACATCGTTTTAAGTTGACTGAATTTCTGCCTGTTTTTTAAAGTTGGAGCTAAGTTTGCGCCAACTATTTGTTTTTAGTTCAGGTAACACTTGGGCCAAAAAAAGAACCCAGTGGAACCAGTTAATAATAATTTGTTGAAACCAAACATCTTACAGTGTGTGGTGTTAGCCAGGTGCCTGATAACTTGGAATGTAGAGAGGTATCAGCTGAATTCTCTTGTATTTAGAGACTTTCTGACAGGGATGAACGTTTTTAAATCCTCAATAAAGCTGACTATAGTATCTCACAAAGCCCAGATTGAATGTGTTGGTCAACACATTATGCAATCAACATACAGATCTTTCAGGTTACTGTAGGGAAATACAAAATAAAGACTGATATTACCGAATCATAAGAGTATAACCATGAGCTAGGACGCCATCATATATCTTCATGTCACCACTCATTCCACTCAACATCCATCCATACAGTACTTATCAATGACACATCCTCAATCATCTGTCAACTACAAAACAGTATTAATCAAGGCTTTCTCTGTTGCTGTGGGTGTTCAGAGTCTAGGTCTGGGAGGTCATGTGTTAGGAAATATTTTGGTGGTTTTCCTCCACAGCTCTAGACAGCTGTGCGACGGTGCGAGGAAGTGATGGCTGTTGGGAGTACGGCATCGGTAAGATAGAGAGGGTGACACAGCTCTGCCTGCCACGTTGAGAGAGCTCTCCATTAGTCTCTGACCTGGGCGCCAAGTTTCTCTGCCTGACTTCTCCACGACGCTCTCTGCTCTGCTCAGTGTAATCTCGCCCTCGATGCCGTGGCTGAAAGGCAGGAGCTAGTCACTTTCATATTAATGCTGGAGAGCCCTCTGAGATGCTCCTTTGCCATATTGGTCCAACATGGGTCTGCTATGACAGAACTTGGTAACTATGCAGGCTTAAGAATAAGCACTAACTGCCTCAGTTTCTCACGTCCTACTCTTATTACATTACTCCTATTCTTATTACATTACTCACATTCTTATTACATTCTTATTATTACATTTCTCTCTTCTGTCTCATTATGCCTTCATACACAAAAATATGCTGGGTTAAAAACAACACATCGCTGGTTAAATAGCGGACAGAACACACGTTGGGTTATTTTTGACCCAGCCAGTTGTGTCATTTAGTTGGGTTATTGAGCTATGATCCACCGTGTCAGATCAGAACACTGGAAGCGTGGCTTAGTAGTCGCGTGGCTTTCGGGTCGTTATTTTTGGTCCCCGGTGAGAGTAAATGTCATTACGGTTGATCTGTTTTGTAGTATTGTCAAACGCATTAAGGGTGAGCACCGACACTTTTGTAGCTTAATGAGGCTTACACAAGTTGAGTTCCTCAAGTGCCTATGCATATCACAGTGTTGGGATAGTTACCAATTTGTTATGATATTTAAATAATGTTATTAATTGTATATTTAAAATATGTAATGTGCAAAATTATTGAAGGGACTTTTAAATGTGCAGTGTACAAACATTACATGATGAACAGGAACGACATTTACTCCCACAGGTGGCCAAAAATACTTATCTTAAAGCCATGTCCCCAATAGGCCATTCCTCCTGAAAATAACCTCTATAGTTTAAGTCTGTGGGGGGGGGTCTACTAAGCTAACATGTGGAATTGTTTTAAGATGGTCATATGAAGGATCATTTAGATATTTGATTTGGAATTTCAGGATCCCTTTAGGTATAAAAACAAATATTTGATGAAACATTGAATTTGGCCTTACTGCTATTAGCCCATATTAGCTATTAGCCCATAAACATATTGAATAACAGCATCATACATGGAAAAACAAAACTAAAGGAATTTTGTTTTTAAAGTGTCTGTCCTATATCTGAGAGATATAAGAAAGATTAGGAAACTTTTTTTACTGGTAGTGAGGCTTAGGGGCATCCTAGAACAAAACAGGGGTCACAATCGAGGAGTCATAATAGTTTGTAGGCCACCGTTCAGATGCTACAGACGTGCTTATACACCTGCTTGCTGTTAGGGGTTTTAGGCTGGGTTTCTGTACAGCACTTTGAGATATCAGCTGATGTACGAAGGGCTATATAAATACATTTGATTTGATTTTGATTTGATTTGATTCATGAGAAGACCGATTTTCGGGATGACTCATGGTCTGACAAACACCGCTGTAGCTCTGCCACCTTTAACTGCAGATGCAGAAGGCTGATATTGACGGATGCAGTGGATTGATTTGCAGCCAATGCAAAAAATATATTTCTTAATATATACAGTATATATATATATATATGATGTCTTTAGCTTAAACAGACACATTTTTATGGGGATGTTTATATTATGCTAGTTCGATGTTCATGTGGCTGCTGAAATTGACTAAAGAGTGTTAAAAAATACCCATCTGCTGGATCAACCCAGCATGAAAGTGAATAATAACCCAATTGACTAACCGTCAAATAAAGCCATGTTTGGGTAATCCAAAGGCGTGGCCTATTTGGGGCATGGCTTTCAGATAGTTATTTTTGGCCACCTGTGAGAATAAATGTATTTCATATTCGTCATCAAGTTTGTACACTGCAAATGTTTATTTTCCTTCAATATTTGATCACATTACACATTTTAATGTGACATTTTTTTTTTTTTTAACAGATTTAAATATTATAACAAAGTGGTAACTATACCAACATTGTGATATGCATAGGAACTCATAATCTTGTGTAAGCCTTATTAAAGATACAAACCTGTCTGTGCTCAACATGTACTGACAATACAACAGAACAGATTAACTGGAATGACATTTACTCTCAAAGGTAGCCAAAATAACTATCTGAAAGTCACGCCCCTACTAAGCCACGCCTCCAGTATTCTGCTCTGACTGGGTGGATCATAGCTCAGTAACCCAGCATCAACAACCCAACTTATAGAAAAAATTAGTTGTTTGGGACCCAACTGGCTGGGTCAAAATAACCCAACATGTGTTCTGTCCAATATTTAGCCAAATTGGGTTGTTTTTAAACCAGCATTTTTTAGAGTCTTACCTGTCCATTGGAAACCAGAGAGAGAGGGAGCAATCATCTGGGTCGCACCTAAACTCATTACGCTGTCGGTGGTATAAACAGTCTTAACATTTACTGTGCTTTCTTTACACATTTTTCTCTCTCTCTCTGCTAGCCTTAATCTCAAATAGGAGCCACCATGTAATGAGTCCTAATGTTTTGCCAAGTGACTTTACTCTTAATCATATCCTTCATTTTGTGCCCTTGATGCAAATTAACCGTGGGCTATATTCCTTTTACGTTTTGACAAATGATGAAGGATGCTTGAAGTTTGCAAAAAAAATAATCATATAATGTTCATGATTGCAATCAAGATTTCCCATTATTCCTACTTAAGCCATTCCGTTTATCTCTTGCCACTGATACCGATGCTTCTTTCAACTCTTATTGAATTTCTCCTTTCTGTTTGGCCACTGCTTATGACATTTTTATTTTATACTCTCAACTAAAGAGGAATAGTTATACTGCTTGTGCAAGACTCATGCTGTGTGTGTTATATGTCACATACACTGATTTTAGCATCAATCTACTACATTCCTTTTTTCTATTTCATTCTCTCATACTATTCTATACATCCTTGGTTTTGATCATTAATGTTGTCTGTTACTAAGTTAATTTACAGCACACATCAGCTGTCAGTAAGTGAGATGCTTGTGAGTGGCTTCCATAGATTTGTAGAGGGTGGTTAGGCTACAACGGGTACTGAAACAAAACCCTATCTGAAAGGAACTGATAGTTAAGATGGCTGTGGCTGCAGAACCCATGGATACATAGCTGATCAGCCAGCCAGCCAACCAGCTAGTGATGGTTATAGTAGACATACTGTAAGTGCTGCCTCTGCTGGATCTACACATGCTATATGCAGTGGTGGAAAAAGTGCCCAATTTTCATACTTGAGTAAAAGTATAGATACCTTAATAGAAAGTTACTCAAGTAAAAGTGAAAGTCAGCCAGTAAAATACTACTTGAGTAAAAGTCTAAAAGTATTTGGTTTTAAAATATACTTAAGTATGAAAGTAAAAGTATAAATCATTTAAAATTCCTTATATTAAGCAAAGCAGACGGCACTATTTTCTTGTTTTTAAAATGTATGTATAGCCAGGGGCACACTCTTATGTTTAGTGAGTCCGCCAGGCCAGAGGCTAAATTTCACACAAGTACTTTTTGTTGTCAGGGAAAATGTATGGAGTAAAACGTTTTAAAAAATGTAGGAATGTAGTGAAGTAAAAGTAAAAGTTGTCATAAATATATATAGTAAAGTACAGATACTCCAAAAAACTACTTAAGTAGTACTTGAAAGTATTTTTACATAAGTACTTTACACCACTAGCTATATGGGTGTGTGTACAGTAGGATCAGGAAGTGGTCTGTCACTTCTTGGCCCACTCGACTGGTCACCAGATAAAATTGCTTTTAGACCTTGACACCATCCTCCTTATCACACCAACCAAGTGCTTGTCTTTGGGTCTAAGCTACAGGCGGCAATACAATTTTCCTCAGCTTAGCCCAGGGGTGTGTCAGAGTGCATGTACTGTAATTAGCGGGGCGAGAATGATGGCTTCTGGCTCCCAGCTCTCCACTAGTAATGTGCCATGCTCGAGCTAGCTGGCTCTCTCTGAATGGGTGAATTTACAGACAAGGGGTGAAATATTGCGGGACGGCAACAGCTATTCCGGGTGGGGCACAAGCGCCCTGTGTGTGTACAAGAAGCACAGAAAAGATGAAGCATTTGTGAGATCTTTCTTGGATTATGACTGTTTCTTCTCAATAGACTGCTGAAACAGTGCATGAAAGAATATCTGATCAAGCCATAATGATCTGAATCAGAGTGACTGGAGCTATGGCAAAAAGAGATCAGCATACACTGTTAAACCAAGTGTTTAAGACACATAACTAAACACTTTTCTGTAGCACTTTTTAAATGCGTCAAGGCATTTAGAATATCAATGAAAACTCGTCACAGTGTTTTGATTGTAAACACAAGAACATGTTTATTTGCTGTTATACTTTTTAAACATATGAACATGTTTATTCAACATAAGGCTTTTAGGTTTCAAACACTAAACGCTGGGGGTGTTATTTCAACACTGTAGGATGTAAAGCCATATTTCCATAAATGCCTTTTGAGTGAATGTGAGAGATACCCACCCATTACTGTGTTTGTTAGTAGTGATGTGGAAATGAAGCTTCCTAAAGCATTGAACTCTTTCCAGCCAATTGTGTCGAAAATAGGTTTATTACTTAAGGCTTTGATCAACACAGTGTACACTAGTAGCACCTGCTGGTCAAAAGAATGTAGAGCATCCAAATGATTATAGATGACGTCCCACACGGTGTATTGTGTGCAGAGTAGCCTTTTTGTCTTCTACCGGAACCAATACCAAACCAATCAGGTGGTTGTTTGATAAATGAAGCTTCGGACGTCATTGATCATGTGCTTCTGATAAAGTGGTACAGGCATCGTTACACTGCTTTGAAGTAAACTGCTTAGCAATTTTGATGCATGCCTCAGAGCTCCGGTATCAAACCTAACATCCCTATTTGTTAGTGACAGAGACATGGTTGTTGAGTTCAATAACTTCTATTCCTGAAGCCTTCACCAAGTGACTGTCCAAGTGAATGTGTTTCAATTAAAAGTAAACCCGTTACAAAGACATACTTTTCATAAGGCCTTTAGTTATGGCCTAGCTATCCTCGATATTGTGGTCTGAAAATCTTATTGCAATCCAGCCAGAGGAAGGATATCCAAGAATTTGAATATGTTTTATCACACCTGCAATCAGAATGAGTGGAATGGAATAAGAATATATACATTTAAATATATGGATGAGCAATGACAGAGCAGCATAGCCAAGATGTAATAGATGGTATAAAATACAGTACATACATACGAGATGAGTAATGCAAGATATGTAAACATTGTTAAAGTGGCATTATTAAAGTGACTAGTGATCCATGTATTAAAGTGGACAATGATTTCATGTCTGTATGTACTGTAGGCAGCAACCTCTCTGTGTTAGTGATGGCTGTTTAACAGTCTGATGGCAGTCCTAACACTGATCTGAGTAAAAGGCATGGCAAGTCATACATTTCGAATGACTAAATATACTCTAAACAGGACGATGGGAAAGTAAACACTAGTGTTTAAAATCTGAACACTTAGGAGATATAGTTGTTCTGGTTAGAAACTTACTGGAAAAGCGGACTATCATGTTTAATCTTGCATTCTAAACGCCTGTGTTTAAGATTAGAACACTTATAGATGTTATATTTAGTCTCAAATGCTAATTGAAAACATGAATAAAATTGCACAATGAGCACTTGTTGTCTCTCAAATACATCGTTACAGTTGTTGGCTAGCTAGCTTGCAAATTATTCCCATATTAGCATTGACTTGGAATCAATAACACCTCAAAACAAGACATGGTATCAAGAACAAGATGAAACAAGCTGAAACGAGCCACTTACCATTGCCCACATGGCAGTTTCTTGTCATTTTTGCTAGCAATCTGGCCATCCAGAATCACAACAACACAATGACGTCTGCCCCATGGAAGCGCGCACATCATTTTTGTGACGTTGTTAGCTAGCCCGTCTATTGGCAAACCTAAATGCCTGACGTTTACGTTTTTAACACTGATGTTTATGTTATAAACGCGTCACATGTTTCAATGGTTTTCCAGTGTATTCTGTAGAGAGGGTGATTATGCTGATATCCAGGTCTCACGATGCCTCCGCGTGTAAATAAATGAGGATGTACACCCATAACGCTTGTAGGTTGTTTACCCTGTAGAGAAAGGAAATTGGAGTGCTAATGAAAATGGAAGTGTGGGATGCCATAGAGTTAGTGAGCCATTACCTGTAACCAGAGGGGGCCTTTCTCTCCAAGCTGCCTTCACAAGGAAGCATCCAAAGCAGGGTGCCCTATTTCCAAACTTAATCGACTTAAACATTTCTTAAAATATATTTTGGCCCCTATTCCAGGCATGGTCAAGTTAATCAATAGGACTGTGGTCATACATTAGAACATCTTGTTTAGTCATCCGTCAATCTTCTATTCCCTGTTAATAGCAATGCGCTGTGAATGAACAAGCATGTCCATGACTTACAATATTTAGCCTTACAAAGCAGAAGGAAATGGCTCTCTACCTTAATTGCACAGAAGTGCATCAGGCAGTAGTTCTATTTTACCCCCATTAACATTACCAAATGTACATAAAATAAATGAACTGATAATACAAAAAATTCAACAACCATTGCAAAACCATCCTAACAACCATATTTTGAGTTATTAATGGGCACTGATAAATTTTCACGAGTCATGAATTCTCCAGGGAGCGCACAAAGGGAACTTAATGATATGGATGTTGGGTCGGGGATGTACATTTTCTTCAAAGGATCTGCGATATTTGATGAGTGCAGTGATTTACTGCGTTTATAATCCATATACAGTATTCTGTTATCTTTTTTCGACCTGATGAGTTAGTATGTACATCTAAATGAAATGTTGCTGGTCCAATGTTCCCCAGAGGTGACGATTTGTCAACGTGTTTTTTTTGTAGTCTGTAGTTATTATTGAATGGGAAAAATCATTATTGATTGACTAAATTGATTCACATTATAATTCATCATATTTAATGTATTCACTGAGACATTGCGTTTTTTACATTCGGACCTAATGAAGTGGAAGAAAAGTTCATCTTTGTTTAAAGACGATATTCTTCATTTTTTTTATTGTGTTGTAACTACTGAACCATTCAATTGTGCCCTTCTAAGGTTATATATTGCATCGTAAAGGCTGTGTCTGACCTGGTGTCTTGCCGGAGTCAGAGGTCCCCATTCTACCCTGGTATACTACAGTAGAATCCATGCTGTGATGCAACTGGTCTGGGGACAGTGATTCCACATCCTGTGTAACTCATCATCACCACAGCAGGGGTTACTTCCAGTGCCTCAAACAAACATAGTTCAGGGTGTAGAGAACAAACCCATTGCCCCATACAGTAGTCCTGCTCCTGGTCTATACACTGGTCATAGAGTTCAACTCAGACTTACTGGAGGGCATCTATCTGCCCAGTGACTCATCATGAACAGTATGATAAAAGGGGGCCAAGGAGTACTGTAAGGAGAGTCCTCTGTATCACCCCTATAGCCCTCTGCACTGTGGAACGCTGTGAATTGCTATTGTAGCAGCAGTACCAACCCAGAGAAGGGGCCCATCCCAAATGGCACCCTATATAGTGCACTACTTTTGACCATGGCCCATAGGGCTCTGGTCAAAAGTAGTTCACTGTATAGGAGATGGGTTGTGTCCCAAATCGCACCCTAAGAGGATTCAAAAAGGTGGCCACATTCAGTTCTCGTTCACTCCTGTGTGTAATGTGTTGACTATAGTTGTTCTAGTTGAACTTGAGGTCTGTGGTGTCATGATTCAATGACATTTCAAATGCAAAGCAGAAAACTACTCAAACGTGAACTGTGCTGGGTATGCGCCACATCTGAGGAATAACAATCAGTTAAATCTTTTCTCCCTACGTATCTCTCTATTAATACATACACAGTTTGTTACAGAAAGTCCTGGCATATATGCTTTTTCCCACAGGGGCTATGGCTGCTATCAAATTCCTTCAGTGCCACTTTACTGAAAACACTCCCTTCTCAGGGAAATTGGAAGCTATCGCTCGTTGGAAAAGTGTGTAATCTAATGTCAGTCCAAAAGAGTCTCTCTCTCTCTCTCTCTCTCTCTCTCTCTCTCTCTCTCTCTCTCTCTCTCTCTCGGTGTTGCTCCCCTCGGGACCCAATTTTAGGTGTTGCTCCCCACAGAACCCAATTAGTTTAGCTATTGAGACTAGTGAATAGGTAACTTATTGTGACTATTGTTGTCTAGAGGCTGTCTACACTCCATGACTACTCCGTATGACTAGGGCTGTTACGGTGACCATATTACCGCCACACCGGCGTTCACAAGTCATGACCGCAGTCAAATTCCAGTGGCCGTTTAGTCACAGTAACTAGGCTCCTCCAAGCTCTGATGCTGCTGATGGTCATTAGTGGCCTACCAAACTTGCTAACTGACTGGTACTCAGCACTCTATTGTCCCTCTAATCACTCTGACATGAATGCAAATGGAATCAAACATCTAATCAAACACTTCATGAGAGCCCACAAGCTCCTGTTGTGCAACATTTCTATAGGTTGTGCAATTGAGTGAGAAAACAGCGTGGTATGTTTCCATCCTTTATTTTGGAATAGAAAAACTTCAAAGAACAAAACAACAAAACGAACAAACAAAACGTGAAGCTAGAATAATGCTAACAGGCAACTATACATAGACAAGATCCCACAAAGCACAATGGGGAAATGGCTACCTAAATATGATCCCCAATCAGAGACAACGATAAACAGCTGCCTCTGATTGGGAACCATACTAGGCCAACATAGAAATAGAATTCACCAAGATAACCCACCCTTAATCACACCCCGACCTAACCAACATAGAGAATAAAAGCTCTCTATGGTCAGGGCGTGACACCTGTAGCCTAGCCCATAGGCCTATATGTTTTGAGGTTTGTATCACAACTAAAGTGGCCAAATAACTTCTTAAAATGAAGCACATTAATCCACTTTACAACAAGTGTTGAGCCTAACTGGCATACATAGGAGGCGTGTGAGTTTCAAGTTTGGGGAAGAGAAATTTCAACATAAAAATGCGCCTTTATAATGAGCATGACATGCATAATCGCATTTGCGGTCACTTTTGAGAATTGTGTTTTCCCGCTAATTGATTGCATTTTGGAACATCAACTATTCCAGACTATGTTTGGAATATTTTTTTTTCAGACAGAAGGACAAGTTGACCAATAAAATGGGTGAACTTTTGTACTCTGGGGTATAGTAGATTGACATAGGCTAGTGATTGTGCTGTTTGTTAGGCCTACTCAAATGTGGATAGTTATTCCAACATCTTCAATATGCGCCTCGGAATTCGATAAGGACGCAGGCAGTTGCGTCCCTGTTGTGTCTGTCTTCACTTGTAGCCTGTGAGAAAGCCTGAGATGCCGTGAGAAGGACCAGATCCCTTTACAGGCATTGTCTAATAAGAATTGAGAACATCTGAGAGAGCCTGGAGAATGAGAGGTGCTTTGGAGCATGCAGCCGGGAGAAGGGAAATATAATTATTATATTCAGCCCAAGGGCACAACAGCCACTTGCCGCAAAAGGCATATAGTTTTTTAGGGGGCATTATGGCCACACAAAAGGGATGCCACCGCGAAATTCGAGTCATTGTTAAGTGCTTGTCCAATTGTGAATGAGAGACTGAAACAATGCATATCATTACATTAGAGTCACATCATGCAGCCTTAGAATGTATAAAAAATTAAAACATATAGCCCACCATTTGTATCACAACTAAAGTTACATAAATAACTCTAAATTAAGCATATAGGAGGACCTGTTTCTTTGTTAACCACTCAACACAGAATAGACACATGTGCACACTCCCTCAAATCTTTTGGAGAAAATATCCTTTCTATTTTATTGAACTATGTTCAATTGTATTCTTCGTACTATAAAATAATGTAAAATATTGTCACAGAATTTTAAGCAAATATTGTCAGCAAAATGAACTAGTGTAGCCCACAGCCATATGGCATAGCCTGATCAGGGCCTAACATAAGGACAACTCAGAGTATGCCATTCTGTTCTTCTGAAATAGACTACATTTTCTTCATATCATGTTTCTTTAGACCTGTCTAATATAAATAATGGATATCTTTTGATGGTGTAGGCTATATTACATGGATTTATTAGACTTTTAAAAAGTTGACGTTCCAAAGGTCTGCATCAGTGTCTTGTGGACTATGGGTGGAAGCCAGAAGATGTTAATTAACGGTCAATTACAGTGAAACCAGCAGTTATTTACTTGACAATCACCTGCTGACAAAATGTCATGACCGCCACAGCCGCCGATATGACATTGTTTATTTCTTCCCAAACACAACTCATATGTTGTAGTTTCTAGCAAGAGATTTCTTTGGAAGACATTTTCTCAGTAAGGTACATAATGAAGCAAACACATTTTCATTAGCTTGTCGAGACTGTTGATGTACAGTCTTTATGTGATTATTATTCAAAGAAAAACGTGCATGTGCCGTTGTGTGTGGGCGTTTTGTTGCTCCCTTGTTTCATTGTGTGGCCTGGGGATGAATGGATAAATGGCCTGTTTGTGTGTGTGTGTGTGTCTGTTTGCGTGTGTGCGTGTATGCATGTGGGTGTGTGTAAGGGCATTTTGTTATTCCCTCCTGGCATTGTGTGGCCTGGGGAGAAATGGATAAATGACCTGTGAATGTCCTCACACTAAGCAGCCTGTTTCCTGTAATGTAGCCCAGTGGATAGCGTTACATCACATGAAGCCCAGCCCCAGAGGGGCGCTAACGCTATCTCTGAGATCCCATGCCCCTCTATATGATTAACGCATCACCTGGCTGCATACTACAGTGAAGACTCACCCAGGCAGTGAGCCAGCAGGAGTGGACTAATCACAGCATGAAGTCCCATGTCCTTCATGTCGTGGTTGAATGATGGGCGTCTTGTTTAGTTTGCTGGTTGGCCACCACTGTTACAGGGATGTGGTTAGCCCCACTCTGAGCCCAGACACACACTTTTAGGGGAAATTAGTAGTGGTGGGCACCAAAATAATATTGATAATTCAAAATAATTCAAAATAATTCAATATGAAAATGGTACCGGGCAATTTTTGTATTTTATTTAACCTTTACCGGCGATATCGTGATAGCATGTCATATCGTGATAATATTGTGGCATATAATGATATGTTTTTATTCTTCCTCCTTGTCTACACTTTTCAAAAAAACTGTTCACGTTTTCTATTTTCCTTCATGCCCATAAGACATTCTCATCCAGGGACAGATAGAAAGACGGCGAGGAGGTCTAAAGAGAGACCAGAGGGAATCATGGTAAACAAAAATATTAAAAGGGGCATGCAGCAATGATAGGCCAGTGATTAGTACAGCCTTGTGTAATTCTTATAGAGCCAAGATAGAATAAAAGAAGAGCTGGGCCCAGGCAGGCACATAGTACTGTTACAGATCTGAGCTGGGCCCAGGCAGGCACATAGTACTGTTACACATCTGAGCTGGGCCCAGGCAGGCACATAGTACTGTTACAGATCTGAGCTGGGCCCAGGCAGGCACATAGTACTGTTACACATCTGAGCTGGGCCCAGGCAGGCACATAGTATTGTTACAGATCTGAGCTGGGCCCAGGCAGGCACATAGTACTGTTACAGATCTGAGCTGGGCCCAGGCAGGCACATAGTACTGTTACAGATCTGAGTGATTTGGAACAAGAGAAAAAAATCTAAAATAGCTGGCTGATTCTGTTTTGCCAAAGATTCTCCATCGTCAGGAGTGTGATGGCACTCAACCAGACAGGCTTGAGAAATGGTAACTCGCCAGATATTACTTTGTAATGTCAAATTGGTTGCATGTTCCAGCATTGCTTTCCATGCTATACTCATTACGTTGAGGTAGGCTGGATATGACCTGAGGAAAATACCTTGTCTGTGGATTGTGGAGGCAGAAATCCAATAATTGCAACACATATTCCAAATGAAATGGTAGGTCGTGAACTATGCGAAATAGTGTAGTCCTTGTCACTGTACCTGAAGATGACAAAGTGTCCTTTGCTTGATTTGCATAGAACATGTTACCGTAGTAACAGAGTTCACTGAGAGACATGGAATGAGTTCGTATCCATAAATGTACATAGGTCAGGATACAGCAGGTTTAAATGTCTAGTCTGTAATAGCATACAGGATATCAATGTCTATATGGGAAAATAGTGGTAAAGCTCAGAGTTGTATTGTGATGTGAAGCAGGGGTTTATAGGTATTGGACTCCATATTCAAGTCCGTAAAAAAGTAAATGAGTATACGTGGGCCAAACTTGCTATACGTGTGCATCCATGAACCATCCAATGACCCTGTTTTTTACTAGATTGAAGTGTTTCACTTTATGTTTTGTTAGAGAGGTATATCATATTGGTTTCTCAAGTTGTAGACATTTGTATGCCTTTTCATTGATGGGTCCTTTTTGTTTCGTGAGAGAATAAGAGGCAGCTATGAGAGAGGTAGTCGTGACTGATGCTGTGTGGACGTTTCAGAAGCATGTAGTATTCTCAACCTGTTGAAAATAGCATTATTTTACAGTAATTATAGCCTTACTTATTTTTTCTGTAAACACATGGGACATTTTCTGTAAATACATGGGACATTTTCTGTAAACACATGTGTCACGTTCCTGACCTATTTTTATGTTATTTTGATTATGTTTAGTTGGTCAGGGCGTGAGTTGGGGTGGGCATTGTATGTTGTGTGTGTTTGGTTAGTCTATGGGTGTTGTATGTGTATGGGATAGTGTTTGTTAGGTTGTCTAGTTATGTCTATGGCTGCCTAGATTGGGTCTCAATCAGAGACAGCTGTCATTCATTTGTCTCTGATTGGGAGCCATATTTAAGGTAGCCATAGGCAGTAGGCTTTTGTGGGTGTTTGTTTCCTGTGTCAGTGTTTGGACCACACAGGACTGTTTTGAGGTATGTCACGTTTGTTGTTTTGTAGTGTTTTCTTGTTATTTACATTAAACATGTACAATTACCAATCCGCATCTTGGTCCGATCCATGCTCCTCCTCGTCTGAGGAGGAGAACGACTTTGACAGCCATTACAACATGGGACATTTTCTGTAAACACATGGGACATTTTCTGTAAACACATGGGACATTTTCTGCAAACACATGGGACATTTTCTGTAAACACATGGGACATTTTCTGTAAACACATGGTTTCCCTGCTTGGTTTGTATGAATAAAAGCTTGATAATGGCCTGGAACATTACCATAGGAGTGCACAGTAGCCTGTAGTTAATGTATGATATTGGCAGTGTGTTTAGGAGAAGAGAGGATAATGTCACTGTTGCTACCCATTGTCTCAGTAGTCCATTTGTACGAGAGATGGATTATTTTGGGATACCAGGGGAAATAAGAGAAAGTGCACTTCACAGGTGAATAATTTACAGTTGATGGAAGTGCTCAGTGTCATTACTATGCTCTATGTCCAAAGTGGGCATGTGAGTGCTCATTCAGTGGTTCTGCTAAGCAAGCTTTGGGATATTTAGTCTGTACTTGCAATAGAATACAAAATGTTACATCCCTTTTCTTCATGCTGAAACCTCTGGCTATAGGACCGAAGATCATTTGATGAACAGAGAGTGCCATGACTGACAACCGACTGGAGGCTTATTTGAGGAACTGACTGTAGAAACATAAAGACGTTGACTGCTTCTGACAGTTGCGTTGTAAAGGGGAATCCTAAAGTGCTCTCTAACACATATGCTCCTGTCCAGGCTGTAGGGTTGGAGACAGCAACTCATTTACAGGAACTATCCTGAGACTCATATGAGGATATGGTTTGTACTCTGTTGATGTTCACTCCTATGGAAGCTCTTTTGAAATGCTTTGTTTTGTTTTTAAAAAACCGACAGATGTACAGTGTTCTTTGTGCTATCATACTGTACTTCATAAACTGGGTGGTTCGAGCCCTGAATGCTGATTGACTGACAGCCGTGGTATATCAGACCCTTTACCACGGGTATGACAAAAATGTATTTTTACTGTTCTAATTACGTTGGTAACCAGTTTATAATAGCAATAAGGCACCTCAGGGGTTTGTGGTATATGACCAATATACCATGGGTAAGGGCTGTATCCAGGCACTCCACTTTGCGTCGTGATTAATAACAACCCTTATCCGTGGTATATTGGCCATATACCACACCCCTCGGGCCTTATTGCTTAAGTATACTACAACAAGTGGTCGTATATGAACATAAAATGTGATGTCTTTCACTTTTCACTTTCATTATGTGAGGATCAGCGGGTATCCTAACAAAATATGACGAGCATCAGAGCAACACAATATATTGTGATGGGGAAGAAAGAACTGACTAAAAAGACCAACTGTACTCTTGGATATTTACATAGAAAGGGATTGTGACAGTGACAAAGAGCAAATGAGTGCAGAAATCAACTGAATTTAGTTAATAAATCCAGGTCATCTAGTCAGGGCAGTACCGAGGCTCCAGACCTTGCTATCTTGTTGATCTCTTAATTATTGTCTCAGCTGTGATTTAGCACAGTCTACACTGGGAAACCAATATGCAAGATCCATTTGTTCTAGCCAGAAAGCGATTTCAAAAAGCCGTTATGGCGGTGACAGGCACCTCTATTACCCTGAACATAGCACTTTAATGGCTAGTTGGAGAAAAAAACGTGTGTAATCCGATGCATGAACAAATGAGCATGTGGGAATGCCATCGCTCATTTGGACAGAGCGGTTTGTCTGCATAGGCACACTGACTTGTTCCTTTGAGGAAAGGTGTTTGGGGCAGTGCGTTGTTGTGCGCCTTAGTGTTTGTCAGTGTGCACGTGTATGACAGTGATTTTTAGCAGATGCAATAAGGAGCAGTGATTAAAAACAACACTTATGTCTTAGTTACCTTGTAAAGTATTTATTAAATGAAAGTTTTGACAGCATTGAATAGCAATCAAGCAGTCGAACTCTGAGTGACACATTGGAATTGATGTCCAGTCCACAAATGGACAGTGTGTATTCCATTACCAGACAAAGTCAGCGACAGTCAGCTTTGCATTGGTAAACAGCTTTAAATGAACATGTTTGAGGAACAATTTGATCATTTGTTCACATTCCCCACTCCTGTTTTAAATGGTTTAAATCTTCTCTGAACAACAGAATGTGCTGGGCTGATTCTATATACAGGTCAAAGATAAAAGGGAAGCTGCTTGAAAGCATAATTTCTTCAATGAGATGAGTTCTTTATTTGAGGGAAAGTGTCTTTGACAAGCTTTTTTACATTTCAATGTATAGAAGGAATTGTTTACCCTACAAGTCTATAAGTTTGACATGTAAGTGAATTGTCTCTTAATTCCTCTCATTTCATGATCTGTGAGGTGTGAAAAGATGGCGCAGTCAGGTGGAAACCTGAAACAGACACATCTACGGGACACTCATCACAGCCCTGTCCTTGATCAGGTCTCTATGTGACATTGTCTGTCCCTTTATTGTACCCCTACTACACAATACCCAAACTCTGTTTTTCATTAGTTTGCTATGAACAAACAACACATCGCTATAGGAATCAAAGGAAATAAGGTACTCATATTTATACCTTTATTTAACTAGGCAAGTCAGTTAAGAACAAATTCTTATTTTCAATGACGGCCTAGGAACAGTGGGTTAACTGCCTTGTTCAGGGGTAGACGACAGATTTTTACCTCGGGGATTCGATTTTGCAACCTTTCGGTTAATAGTCCAACGCTCTAACCACTAGGCTACCCTGCCCTGGCGTACTCATAAAGGATCTCAGACTCCATCCCTTCTTTGAGACAATGTTCACAAAATCTATTTTGTATACTCTATCTCTTAACCTCCATTGAATATTTACTTTATATGTGACAGACTAATCTCCACAGAAGGGTTTCAAAAATACAGGTAGCAGCCTCATCACGTTAGAACACGTCTTTCACCATTGTACTCTAATGAGAACAGACCTTGTGTCAGATTGGTCATTTGCTGCTATGGTTGATGCTCTACTACGGACTGTGTTGTATAGGATACAACTGTGTGAAGGAGAACACTTTTCTTGTCCCACTGTCATATTTGTGGGGTTTGGCTACCTGAACACAGCTCATATATTCTGTGTTATTTTCTGAGCATAGTTGCTATCCTCTTCCCTGCTGTAGATAGGTATTGAGATACTGCATGTATGTTCTGAATGTGTATGCGTAAGTATAGGAATATGTAGGTTCTATACTATCGCTGGAAGGCATTCCATTGGCAATCCAATAGCTTTATTGTAGATACATTTCAGTGAAAAAGTTTTAAATGATTGCTATAATCTAAATATGTGCTCCAATGGCCTATTGGAATAGCTTCACCTTCCAGATAAGGGTTCCTCATTCACAATGAATCAGAGCCATTGCAGAAATGTTTTCAGACTATTTACTTAATATTGGAAAGGAGATAAATGAACTGAATATTCAATGAATATCCCAAGGGAGAAGAAGATAAGCCACTGGACTATATTGATAGGGAAGGACTGTTTCGGTTTATACATAAAATGACGCTGTGCAAAGTTCAGATATTTTGCCCAATTTGAGTTTAATGGACTTCCTTTTCTCTTTCAGTCTGTCATGGCGGGGGCCTTCATGGACTCGTCACCCAACGATGACTACAGCACGGACCACTCCCTCTTCAACTCCTCAGCCAGCGTCCACGCGGCCTCCATGGCAGCCCATGACCAGCCGGAGAGGGAGCCCATGTCCCGCGACGCCATCTGGCTTTGGATTGCCATCACCGCCACCATTGGGAACATTGTGGTCGTGGGAGTGGTGTACGCCTTCACTTTCTGAGTGGTGGGAGCCATGATAAAGTGTTGCCAGCAGGAGGAAGTTGCTGCACAAGATATTTGAACATAAGCTCAGAAACTTGGGAGCGACATAAGCTCAGAACTCCACAGCAGCCAATAACCACTCTGAAAGGCTACACTGATACAGAGGAGTGAATGATTATTGCATTGACATCTTGTCCATGCTTTTGAAAGACAAGGGACAAATACAAATACAGAATTGAGTATGTGTAATATGTTGGTCATTTTCCTGCAGCCAGAGGTAAAATTATGAAATATTGTGTACATATGTTCTGTTGATTTTACGTAAAAATGTTAACATTTCTGATGAAGCTTTAAATATTGAATGGACTCTAGAAAATAGTATACAGTGATGTATAGTCTACTCTGAATAACCTCTGAGCTAATTGGTCAATTCTGAAATCACCGAAAGGACGTACAATATTCCTACACTGAAAATCAAAACCTTTGTAACGAAGCGTTTGGAGATCATTGTATGGAAAGTAACACTGATATGTTTTTATCTTCAAAGCATTACTCCACAGAGGTTACTGTGGAGTTACTGGAGTACTGTATTACTCCACAGAGGTTACTGTATTCTAAAGACATCTGCCCAAAGCTAGGAGTTTATGACAAACATTCTAGAAACAGAATGCCTAATGACTGACCTAATGAAAATATAGTTCACCTGACACTATCGGTTTTGGATCAAGTAAATCTAGTTCTCCCCTTTTCTTCCTAAGTGAGCCTTGAGTGCTGAATAGACAATCCTTTCCGAGCAAATTCATATATCAAAGAAAGTATGGGTACACTAACTCTATTTCCCTTAAACACCCCTATCAGACCTCAAATCCATATAAATGGGATATACGATTTATAGAAATTGATGTTCACCGTGACCGCTTGTTATTTTTGTTTCCATTCTGTTTAGCAATCCACATTTCACAGATATTTACATGTGGAAACCAGATTCATCACGCTTAGAACTCACTTGGATCCAAGCCTCTTGATGTGACTGCTGTAACCATAACCATTTTTATGTCGGTCTGAATGTATATTTGGATCTAAGATTATCTTTCTTCCTCTTTACAGTCGCTCAATACATTGTAACCCAAACTGCATTCCAAGCCAAATACTCAAAGTATAAACGCAACATGTAAAGTGGTCCCATGTGTCATTTGCTGAAATAAAAGATTCCAGAAATGTTCCATATACACAAAAAGCTTCTTACTCTCCAATTTTGTGCACAATTTTTTTTTACATCTCTGCTAGTGAGCGTTTCTCCTTTGCCAAGATAATCCATCCACCTGACAGGTGTTGCATATCAAGAAGCTAATTAAACATGATCATTACACAGGTGCACCTTGTGCTGGGGACAATAAAAGGCCACTCTAAAATGTGCAGTTTTGTCACACAACATAATGCCTCAAATGTCTCAAGTTTGGAAGGAGTGTGCAATTGGCATGCTGACTGCAGGAATGTCCACCAGAGCTGTTGCCAAATAATTGAAGGTTCCTTTCTCTAACATAAGCCGCCTCCAACGTCGTTTTAGAAAATTCGGTAGTACGTCCAACCGGCCGCACAACAACAGACCGCGTGTAACCACACCAGCTCAGGACCTCCACATCTGGCTTCTTCACTTGTCGGATCATCTGACACCAGCCACCCGGACAGCTGATGACAATTAGGAGTATTTCTGTCTGTAATAAAGCCCTTTTGTGGGGGAAACTAATTCTGATTGGCTTGGCCTGGCCTGGCTCCCCAGCTGTGCCCATTCATGTGAAATCCATAGATTAGGCCCTAATGAATTGATTTCAATTGACTGATTTCCTTATATCAACTGTAACTCAGTAAAATCTTTGAAATTGTTGCATGTTGCATTTATGTTTTTGTGCAGTATCGTTTTAATGAGCCCCGGATGAGACAAGAGCCAGTTGCCATAGCGATGAATCTCTATGTCCCTCTCAAGAATGCAGTGTTTCTCGTTCCCAGTGCAGCACACCTTTTTATCTCTCCCTAAACTCCCTAGCAAAACTGGCTAACACACACATACAGCTGTCTCACAAAACGCTGGGTACATTTCCATGCACAGGCATGCACAATGTCCAAATGGATTATGCCCTTTATGTAGCCTCTTTACAAGTGAACATCACATCACACATTAGCCGATACTCGTACATAAATGATGAACAGAGATTTTATAAGTTGAATGATCCTCTTCATCTGTTAGCATTAGCCTGCTTTACTCCAGAGAGCCAGCATAGTCGTCTTCTGCTTTTGCTGTCTGCAAAAGGGCACAGGGTGAGACCCAGATGCAGACACGGGAGGCAGATGGTTTGAGTCTCTGATATTTATTAGTATCCAAGGGGCAGGCAAGAGAAGGGTCGTGGACAGGCAAAAGATCATAACAAGGTCAGAGTCCAGGAGGTACAGGGTGGCAGACAGGCTCGAGGTCAGGGCAGGCAGTATGGTCAGGCAGGCGGGTTCAGAGTCAAGGCAGTCAAGGGTCAAAACCGGGAGGACTAGCAACAACAAAGAAATGGAAAAGGCAGGAGCACAGAAATAACACACTGGTTGACTTGACAAAACAAGACGAACTGGCAACAGACAAACAGGGAACACAGGAATAAGTACCTAGGGACTAATTAGGAAAACAGGTGACACCTGAAGGTGGGTGGAGACAATCACAAAACAGGTGAAACAGATCAGGGCGTGACAGTCTGCCCTTTGTGCACATTGATGTTAGCGGTGAGATTCGTACCCCGTTACTCACCAAACAGGGGGCGTGCAAATCTCCAAACCGCAAAGTCACTCTCTAAATTAAAGCAGCCAGACAGTGAGCTGCCCATTAGGTGTAACATGGAGGCTGGGAGGCTAATAAAATGTCAATAAATCTCTGATGTGTCCCTGCCTGCCACACCGTAGAGCAGGCCCGAGGATGTCAAACACACTGCATTAATAGAGTCACTGTTTGGGAACAGTCATTGTCTGCGTCCCAAATTGCACCCTATTCTCCATACAGATGCCGGATCTTAATTTGACCCCTTTCAACTCAGGAGGATTTGAATGAATATTGAATATTTAGAATCGCTGCCAGAGGGCAGCTGGAATTGGTGTTTGTAGGCTATACAATAACTTAGGTTTCATGTACACAAGGCGTCAGTTCAAGTAGCCTTTTTACGTGCAGGCTACAGAATTCCTATGTGGATTATAACAAATGAACATATGTGTAGGGGTAGATGTATTTTTCATTAGGGGAAATCTTAATACATTATTTTATTGTATGTTTAAGACAAGCAATAGGTTGAAAAAAATTGTTCATACCTCAGTGCCTGTGTGGTCCAGTGGTTACAGCTGCTGACCCCAGCACACATATGCCAGTGTCAGCATGTGTTTGAATCTGGCTCCCTGCCTTTTGGAGGAACTAGCACTTTTCTAGTTACTTTCTGTACTTTCTGAAGGAATTCCATTGGCTTTCAAAGTTGTCCATCAAACCCAAGGATTTCTATTTACACTAGATGACTGATAGGGGGCGCTGTGTTGAAGCCACCGCACCTCCATCTTTGCACACCCCCGCCGTTAGAAAAAAATATTTTAGAAAGAATAGAAATGCATTTATTATCGTCTACATTCATTTTTTCACATTTATTCTGTTATAGACACCTTAATGCATACTTTTGAATTATATTATGTGAGCTCAACATAAACAATAGAAATAAAAACAAATATAACAATTTTCCTTTAATTTTTTTTATTTTTAGGTTTCCAATGTTACTGTCCCCACTACAAAAAAAAATCGTAAATAAATGTCATTTTGTCTTTGAAACATTTATTTTAAATACTGCAGATTTCCATTAATTCCTAAGGAGTACCGACCGGTGACTTCAAAGCCTCTCAATGGCCAATACATCAGCAATAAAGGGTTTATATACCTCATTGGTCAAACCCTGTGTCTCCATCTTGCTGTGAAGCGCACGTCTTCACTCCTTTCCTTTCTGTTCCTTTTTTAACCTGTGAAATCCCGTTTTTTACATTTAGCTCATTAAATTACTTCACTAATCAGTGGAGATTGAGCAGGCAAGCTAGTTGGTTACATGTGTGATGGACAGACAAGTGTATCCTATGGCGCAAGATGTGACTGAAGTTTAGCAGGTGGAGAGAGAGTGAGAGAGGGTTGAGAAGGAGGCTTGAATCACTGGGCATCTTGTTATGACATGCATTATTTGAATAAGTTCCACCGAATTATACCTAGGAGGAGCGGCATCTACGGAGGAACTTTGAATGTCCTTTGAGCTAGCTAGCTAACAGGCTTGTGTGTGCATAGTGGCAGCAGAATTAAAAACACGTCTTACATTTTTGTAGTTTGTAGTGAAACGTGATAACTAGGCCTATAGTATCCTTAACTAGCACTGAAAACGTTCATCCACTCTTCTCTAGCTAGTAAAAAATCTCTCTCCCTATCTTCTGAATCACGCTGTAACTTCAGTACAGTAGCCTATGCTTTGGAGGAGGGAGTGGCAGGTAGCCTAAATGTGCACACATACTTGCAAAGATTTTCACCTTGCAGACAGACACTGGAATAAGTTTCTGAGTGACAGAGGGCTTTGCATAGAGGCTTTGTTGCGTAGTTTTATAGGACTAGACAAAAATGCCTGGGACGTAAAATAACGTTATTAACCGGTTCCCATGCTTTTAAAATAATTGTTCTGTTCCGGAACTGTATGGATCACTTTCGTTCCAGGTTCCGTTTCTGTTCCTTGAAAAATGCCGTTCTTTTACGGCTTTCGGTTCTGAACCAGTTCCTGCTCCTGAGGATATTTTTGTTCTGAGTCCAACGCGATCAGAGGTAAGTTGCACATTAATTACCGTATGCCTTTGCAATAATACATATTTCTGGAGTAAGATAGGTATTTCTCAGATAATATTCTGCTGTTGAAATTGTGTTTTGAGGGCAGGTACATGTAGCTGGCAGCTAACTAACAGAATTTGACAGATAAAGTTTAATTTCCTGTTTTTAGCTCCCCATATGATCTCTGCTTGTTGGCTAACTAGCCACGTTGTCATGATTGGCATAAAGAGTGAACAGATTTATCAGATATGTGTGTCAATAACTAACTAGCTATAACATTAGGTTGCCACTAGATATGCTGGCGAAGCTAGCTAGCTAGCTAAAGTGTCAACCATGTAGCTCGCTAACATTAGCTAGATCAACAGGTGAGTCCAGCACAGCATCCTCCCACTCCTCTGCTCTCACTCTCACTGTGTTTGGGTGTGTGTGGTGGGTGTGTCTAAATGCCTTTCTGTTTTTATGACAAGACCTGAGGCCTATAAGCACATCAGTCATACAGTCAATGTATTTCACTAAGCTTTTTGTGCCATATACTGGAAATAAAAAAGGTTGTGTGTCATATTTACAGCTTGTAGCGGCACAACTGAGTGGAAGGAGAATGTGCCAACCAAGAAAATAAAAAGTGGAAAGGAGAGGTTCTGAACAGAAATTGAGGGTAAATCCTACCTTGGCAGGAAAAGGATGATTGAGTTGACTATGCCAATTAATATCTGCACTTTGCTTCTTTATTACTTACATGATTCTTACCTGAATACTTTGATGTTTAATTCCATGCTGAAATGTGTTTGATTTACACACTACTAACATTATTGATAGTGATATTTTTGATGTCTGGGAGGGCACTCGCCTGGGCTACGGCGGTGTGGGAGCAACAATCCACCATTTGCCTTAGTCTGGGGGAGTTTGTGGTGTAGGTAACGAAGGTGTTCGATTCTCCATTGTCTGGGAGAGAGACTGCTCGGAAGCTACTTCAGCTGTGTCATGACTCCCGTAGTGTGGCAAACTACGTGGTATATTTTCGCACTTTGGCCGCCGAGAGTGCCCGGAAACCGGAAGTCCTGTTCGACATGTTCCTTCATGCATTATCGGAGGAGGTTAAAGACAAGTGTGGTGGTTAAACTTCTTTGGGACAGGGGGGCAGTATTGAGTAGCTTGGATAAAAAGGTGCCCAGAGTAAACTGCCTGCTACTCTGTCCTAAAAGCTAGAATATGCATATAATTAATAGATTTGGATAGAAAACACTCTGAAGTTTCTAAAACTGTTTGAATGATGTCTGTGAATATAACATAACTCATATGGCAGCAAAAACCTGAGAAACAATCCAACCAGAAATCTGAGGTTTGTATTGTTTCAACTCTTTGCCTATCCAAGATACAGTGGAAATTGGGTCATATTGCACTTCCTAAGGCTTCCACTAGATGTCAATAGTCTTTAGAACCTTGTTTGATGCTTCTACTATAAAGGAGGGGGGAATGAGAGGGGAATGAGTCAACGGTTTGGCAGAGTGCCACGAGCTGGTCTGGCGCATTCACATGAGAGGTAGCTTGCGTTCCATTGCATTTCTGAAGACAAAGGAATTCTCCGGTTGGAACATTATTGAAGATTTATGATAAAAACATCCTAAAGATTGATTCTATACTTAGTTTGACATGTTTCTACGAACTGTAATATGACTTTTTGTCTGAACTTTCACCTGGACCTGCCAGCGCGTCGTCAGTTTGGATTGTCTAATAAACGCGCGAACAAAAGGAGGTGTTTGGACATAAATGATGGACTTTATCAAAAAAATCAAACATTTATTCTGGAACTGGGATTCCTGGGAGTGCATTCTGATGAAGATCATCAAAGGTAAGTGAATATTTATATTGCTATTTCTGACTTTGTTGACTCCACAACATGGCGGATATCTCTTTGGCTTGTTTGGGCTCTGAGCGCTGTACTCAGATTATTGCATGGTGTGCTTTTTTGGTAAAGCTTTTTTGAAATCTGACACAGCGGTTTCATTAAGGAGAAGTTTATCTAAAGTTCCATGCATAACACATGTATTTTCATCAACATTTATAATGAGTATTTCTGTAAATTGATGTGGCTCTGCAAAATCACAGGATGTTTTGTAAGCAAAACATTACTGAACGTAACGCGCCAATGTAAACTGAGATTTTGGGATATAAATATGAATTTCACCGAACAAAACATACATGTATTGTGTAACATGAAGTCCTATGAGTGTCATCTGATGAAGATCATCAAAGGTTAGTGATTAATTTTATCTCTATTTCTTCTTTTTGTTACTCCTCTCTTTGGCTGGAAAAATGTCTGTGTTTTTCTGTGGCTATGTACTGACCTAACATAATCGTTTGGTGTGCTTTCGCCGTAAATCCTTTTTGAAATCAGACATGTTGGCTGGATTCACAAGTGTAGCTTTAATTTGGTGTCTTTCATGTGTGATTTCATGAAAGTTGGATTTTTATAGTAATTTATTTGAATTTGGCGCTCTGCATTTTTACTGGCTTTTGGCCAAGTGGGACATTAGCGTCCAACATATCCCAGAGAAGTCAATGTGGACCAAGTGGGTAGACCACCTTCCCCTGTTTTATAACCCTGGGCCCAACATTACTGTTGATGATCAGCTTATGCCATTTTGGGGCCGCTGCCCCTTCAGGCAGTACATACCGTCTAAACCTGCAAAATATGACATCAAAATTTGGGCTGCCTGTGATGCTGCTTCATCATATGCGTGGAACTTGCAAGTGTATAAGGGGAAGCCAGATGGAGGAGCCCCTGAGAAGAACCAAAGGATGTGGGTTGTCCTGGACGTGACACAGGGACTCCGTGGCCAAAACTTCACATGCAATAACTTTTTTACTTTGTATAAGCTGAGACAGGAGCTCCTCAAGAAGAAGCTGATGATGGTAGGAAAAGTACGAAGAAACCAAGCCAGAGCTCCCACCTTAGCTGTTGAATAAACAGTGGCCAGGAACATCAATAAACATAAATCATAGCCACAAAAGGAGGGGTGGACAATTTAGACAAGCTGGTGACTGGCTACAGCTGCAAAAGAAGAACTCTATGCTGGCCACTTGTGATATTTTTCAACATCTTGGGCATCGCGGCTACAACGTGTTTGTCATCTGGATGGCATGGAACCGAGATTGGAAATGAGGGAGGCTCCAGAGGAGACGGCTCTTTCTTGAGGAGCTGGGCAAGGCATTGGTAAGACCTCAAATCCAGAGGATGCAACATATCCCAAGGACCCCAGCTCCTGCAGCCATCGTGAGGAGAATTGAGGAGGACGATGCTGATGCCCCATCCGCCCGACCCACAGAACCAACAACTCCAATACCGGAAGTAAGTGTGAGTGATGTTGTTGCATGTGTGTGTGTCTGACTCTCCTACCTTGGCCTGCTGTAACTATATATGTGAGTAAGTGAGTGAGATGTTAGTAAAATTCCTGAACTAAGTGTTTTCATCATTCTAGATTGCAGCCAGTAGCAACAAGAAGAAGCGCTGCGTTGTGTGGACCCAAGAAGGACAGGAAGACACAGTACACATGCATCAAGTGCAATAAATACCTTTTCAACACACACACACACACACAGTAAACCTATGTCCCTCATGTGGTGTGTAAACAGGCCTTAATTTGTTTTCAAGGAGGCTCATTTATCATTTCTATAAAATTCTGTATGCAAAATCTGTCCTTACAATTTGTTCAGTTCAAAGCAATAAACATCAATAGTGATGCAAACCTTGTTTCTATTATATTTGCTCAAGATAAACATGAATTATTCCAGCCATGTCTTGATTATAATTGATTGTTGTTTACAAAAATCACATTTTATCAAAAAAATTAAATAGCGCTTTTATTGATAAATGTGATCTAGCAGAGGTAAATGGCAAATATTAACCGTGTATGCTGTCTATATTGCTGGTAATTGATATAAGTCAACATCTAAGTATGAAGTATTTTTATGTAAATTGTTATGGCTGTATAGTTTTATAAACCCAATAATGTTGTGGGTCCATCAGACCTGCGAACATTGGATGAAAACAAAATAACAAAATAACAAAAACATGACCACACAAGGGTTAAGTATAGATTACAGTACTCTAGCCACCTTCGCGAATTATGCATAGCCTAACTATAAAACGTGGGCGAGCATACACACTGGAGGAAAGTTTAGCATTCTTCAGTAGGCCTACATTAGTCAATCAACTGATATCCCAAATCAACTCATCAACTCCGCCAGGGAAACACAAACAGTAAGCTATTATCAGTTTTCACACCTTTCATTATGTGACAATGGATAGGGTAACAGGTAGCCTACAAAATGTAACCTATTAGAATTTAATCAAATAACACGCAGCCTATTGTAACCATCAATAGCACTAGATTATTGGCAGCTGATGTAGCGCTAAACCATCAATATGCACTAAATTCACCCACAAAGCTGATCTCAATTGCAACCATTATTGGTCACTTCATTACAGCTCCCTAAACATTGACGTCGGTGTTACTTTGGTCAGAGATCAGGGCTGCGTTCAGGACTTTTCTACGTTCTGGAATGTTCAATTGAACGGAAACGATGCTGTACTGAACGACCAGTTGAAAAATCTGGCCACTGCCCATGAAATATGTCACTCATTGCTTCAAGCTACATTTCGCCACACCCAACAAACGGGAACGTACCTCAAAGTCTGTTCAAGAACGTGTTGTTCAGTACAAGCCGTTCCGCAACGTAGCAAACATTCAAGCAAGGTGAACGCACCTCTGTTTAAAATGATGAGATGACCATGTCTCCGCCCTAACAATGGGTGTCGTGCTGTGCACACACACTTAGTACTGTGTATTAAGCCCATAGAGACCCATTGAGCTTGTTCTGGACAGATTTAAGAGTGAGCCCTCTCGCCTCACCTCTTTCTCTCTACCTTAGTCCTGCTTGTTTCATATTGTCATTGGAACAACGTATACGTTTTTGAACAGACTAAGGACAATTTATCTATTTGAAAAGCTTTCCGTCCAAGTATTTTCTCATTTACCACGGAAAATCTACTGTGGCAATTTACCCAACACTGTATGAATGGAAGCTAATGTTGGTGTAGCTTACTGTTACTATTTTGTTTCCTATTTCTGTTATTTAAAAGTGTCTGGAATGGGCATTTTTTTATCAAGATCGGGGGTAAAATATCCCAGGATTGTTCATACTGTATTTGAAATGTGTAACTAAATTAAGTCAATCTGGGGGATTGAGTTGAGTTATTTGAGCAAGAAGGGCATGGGCCGGAATTGAACCCACGCCAACACAGCAGGCCTATATGTGCGCCCTGAAAGCAGCAGCCCTAAATGCTAGACCACCCCAGGCAACAATTTAACTACATTTTGACAGTTCATTCGTAACTTTAGGATACTTCACACTTGTATGTCATAATCTAGTGGAGACCAATATCTATCTTGTGTTCTTGAGCTATATTATATAAAACAACAGTTGTATATAGCTGCATTTCAGATACATTTTTGTACATTTGAACGTAGCAGTAATAAGACCTAGGCATAGCGTTTGATTCAGCGAGAGATAATATTATTTTGATAGCAGCCCTGATCCCAATGGCTCCACTGACCCCGCATAGAGAGAAAGAGAACCGCACATTTTCAAGGAATCACGAGCATAATTTGGATTTCGTGATGCAGCAGGAAAATTCTCCCTGACAAAAGAGTGATCAAGTTAAGATCCAACATCTGTATGGTGAACTGTGAGCCCTGATCAAAAGTAATGCACTATGTATGGAATATGTGTCATTTGGGACACAGCCATTGATTTGGATGTGAAGACAGGGATGGTCACGGCATTATGTAGTCTTTGGATAGGGGATACAATGTCCTTTTGAGTATAATGGATGAAGCTGTCAATCCAAAAGGTTCGGTGTGATAAGTTGGTCCGTTATTAACCTTGATTAACCGATCGTTAACAGAGAGATGGATGACTTGTTGAAATGGTACAAATGAAATGCTGATTAAGGAATCTGTCTTTCTTTGAAAGAATGCTGATTTATAAAATGGGATTGAGCTCACGTTTCATCTTTTTGATAATTTAATATGGGCGTAGAGGGATTTGAAATGAGAGTGTCACGTTTCTGACCTTATTTCCTTTGTTTAGTCTTTATTTAGTTGGTCAGGACGTGAGTTGGGTGGGTATTATCTATGTTGTCTGTTTCTATGTGGGGTTTTCTCATTTGGCCTGATATGGTTCTCAATCAGAGGCAGCTGTCATTCATTGTCTCTGATTGGGAACCATATTTAGGTAGCTTGTTTTCTGTTGGGGTTTGTGGGTGATTGTCTATGTGTAGTGTTTGTGTCAGCACTATTGTTATTTAGCTTCACGGTTGTCACTTTGTTGTTTTTGTAGTGTTCAGTTTCTTTCATTAAATAATGACGAACACTTACCTCGCTGCGTATTGGTCCTCCGATCCTTCTCGCCTCTCCTCGTCAGATGAGGAGGACAAAGACAGCCGTGACAGAGAGTCAGGAAGCAGATTGTCACATCTACCCCCGCTCCCCGTCTTCCATGGTTACTGATGTCTCGTCGCCTGCACTGTGTGTGCACAAAATAAGACTCCGCGGCAAGCTCCGGCTGGCCTTCTTCAACCACTTCCTGTTCCTCACCACCCCTGGTCCCATATTACGCTGGAATGTGTTACAAGTATTTCTCCATCAGATGGCATCACCACGATCCTGACGGTGGTGGATAGGTTTTCTAAAGCCGCCCATTTTATTCCCCTTCCCAAGTTCCCCTCAGCCAAGGAGACGGCTCAGCTCATGGTGCAGCACGTCTTCCGGATCCATGGACTTCCAGTCGACATGGTCTCCGATCGTGGTTCTCAGTTCTCGTCCCATTTCTGGAAGGCATTCTGCACCCTCATTGGGTCGTCGGCCAGCCTATCCTCTGGTTTTCACCCCCAATCTAACAGCCAGTCAGAGCGAGCCAAGCAGGACCTGGAGACGGCTCTTCATTGCCTCGTCTCCGCCAACCCCACCATCTGGAGCCAGAATCTCGTGTGGGTGGAATACGCCCGTAACACCCTTCCCTGCTCGGCCACTGGTCTCTCGCCCTTCGAGTGTTCTTTGGGATATCAGCCCTTCACTGAGGAAGAATTCAGCATACCCTTTGCCCAGATGTTCATCCGCCGCTGTCGCCATACCTGGAAGAAAGCTTGGGCCGCTCTTCTGAAGACCACATCCAGTTTTCAGTGACAGGCGGAACTCCAACAGACCCCTGCTCCCCACTATCAGCTCGGGCAGAAGGTATGGCTTTCCACTCGGGACCTGTCCCTCCGGGTGGAGTCCTGTAAACTTTCCCCCCATTTCCTCGAACCTTTTCCCATTTCTAAAATCTTTAGCCTGTCTGCTGTTCGTCTTCTGTTGCCTCGCACCCTCCGTATACATCCCACTTTTCATGTGTCTAGGATTAAACCTCTGTCTGACAGCCTTTTGTATCTATTTCACCTGTCTGTGTGTTTGTCTCCACCCCCCACCAGGTGTCTCCCATCTCCCCCCATTATCCCCTGTGTATTTATACCTGCGTTTTCTGTTTGTCTCTTGCCAGTTAATCTCCTCCCGTCAAGTCCTACCAGCATGTTCCTGTGTTTCCTGTGCTCTAGTTGTAGTTTTTCCTAGTCTTTTCAGTTTTGACATTTCTGCTTGTTCTGACCCTGATCCTGCCTATCGTCCTGTACCTGCCTGACTCTGATTTGGATTACGACTCTTTGCCTGCCTTGACTTATCTTTTGCCTGCTCCTTGTACCCTATACTCAGGGCATTGTTAAAGTGTACCCAGGAGGCTGTACATTTCAGCTTCCTGCGATTACAGGAAGTGACTTAATTGGGGGTCAAAGGGGGAGTTTATCAAATGGTTAAAAATGTTGAACCTTCCCAAATTTGACCGTCATTAGCCTGGCTGACGCACCAACCACATGACCACAAAGCGAGTTGTCACTCACTGGTCTGGTAACTCAAGCTTGTAAAAGGTGAGGTTAGCAAAAATGTTGAGCAACTTTGAGCAACTTTTTGATTGGTTCTCATTTGCACACTATTTGCATGGGCAACACCCTCCACCCTTCCTCGTCAATTTGCTAAGCCCCCACTAGCCAAGCCAAGCCAAAGTTAGGCTAAGTAAAACTGGGTATTGCAGTAGTAGCTAGTTTACTCTGTAAACAGAGGACATCCACGAAGGAAAATGAATAACTGGGGTAAGGAAATGCTCAGCCAATAAGTAGCGAACTAGCTAATGTATAACTAAAACATACATTTGATTAGCCTGCCGATTTCGAGTTGATAGCAAGCTAACTAAAGTTATTAGCTGGCTAGCTTTCTGTGGGCTGAGAAATGCTAGCTTATGCTAGCTAACATTAGTTTCTACTTGCTAGCCACAAGATCGTAACGTTTAACAGTTTGCAGCTGTCTAATATGTCACTTGTTTTAGTGTAGAAGGGTTATTATAACATTATAACAAATGTATGTGATGTTTGGGAGGGTGCATGCATGTTAGCGGCAAACAATGTCCGAACTCTGAAGGTTTGTGCTAGCTAGCTACTGTGTGTGTTTGTTCATCCCAGAAGTGCTGATCATGATTCGTTCAATATGAAACGGGGATATACATCCAGTGTAGGTAACGCTTTGAAGTCTGAGGGCACAGCCCCTTCATTATTGATGTTGCGTGCCGTCACATCAAGGCAGCCGTGCCAGACTCTCAAGTCAGGAAAACTTCGAGAGCTCATGTCAGCCAGACTGTCATGACCCGGCATATGAAATTTGAAGTCAATCAACCCAAAAGCGTTTTTGACCTCCATTAGACAGTTCTTGAAGCGTTGTTAGAAAGAATTCTGAAGGGCATATTGGTCCAAAAAAAATCATTGACTTGACACTTCTGTCTGCCTGAGTTTATTAATTAAATGTAAATATTAGTAATTTAGCAAATGCTCTTATCCAGAGTGACTTACAGGAGCAATTAGGGTTACAAGCCTTGCTCAAGGGCACATCGACAGATTTTTCACCTTGTCAGCTCTGGGATTTGAACCAGCGGCCTTTGGTTACTGGCCCAACGCATTTAACTGCTAGCTTACCTGCCGTCCAATATCCAATAATGTCCTGCATAACTTCATGAGGATGGACAGGAGGACCAGGAGGGGATCTGCAGCTCGCCGCCGTGTGCCAGAGGAGAGGTCTGCTGCTCTGCAGGATGCTGCAAGGATTGGCGCCAATAACGCAACATGGGAGGCAATCCGTGTGCGGGAGATCTTCACCTCCTACTTCTTCGAAGAGGGTGCTGTTCCCTTGCAACACCATAGACTACACTATGCACAATCAAAGGCTCTTTTAAGAGCCATTCACATTGCAATAAGCTTATTTTTCCTTGTACTTAGCTATGTCAACTGCAGTTATTCAATCCTCAGTTTCTCTCCCTTTGGTGCTGTTCAGGTAAGGGTGATGTCTGTACAAAAACAAATCAGGCTCTTTTAAGAATCACCCATTTTGAAAAAATTTAGAACAATTAGACACCCCATAACCCATATCTACACACTTGTGAATCAATCTGATTAATGGATTGTGTTGTGCAGCAAGCAGGTTCAGGTGTGTAACTGTGGCTCCTTCCACCTTCAAATAATAGGCAAGAGGACCAACCATGAAGAATAGTAAGACACTTAATTCTTTCTATTTATATAACTACGCTATATTGTTCGTCCTCGTTTGTCTGTGCATGTCACGCCTGCTCCCGCTCTTCCCCACTGGCGCTCGAAGGCGCCAGGCTCCCCAGCATTACGCACTCCTGCCAACATCATTACGCACACCACCTTCAAATAATAGGCAAGAGGACCAACCATGAAGAATAGTAAGACACTTAATTCTTTCTATTTATATAACTACGCTATATTGTTAGTCCTCGTTTGTCTGTGCATGTCACGCCTGCTCCCGCTCTTCCCCACTGGCGCTCGAAGGCGCCAGGCTCCCCAGCATTACGCACTCCTGCCAACATCATTACGCACACCTGCCTTCTCTCGTCACGTGCATCAGCGAACTATTGGACTCAATCATCTGTTTATTGCCTTCCCTATATTTGTCAGTTTCCTAGCTCTGTTCCCCGCTGCTGCATTGATTGTCGTTTGTCATTGTGTACCCGTGTGCTGACGCTGTTCCTGTCTTGTTCTTTGTCTGTTCCTCATTAAATGTTCTACTCCACAAACCTGCTTCTCGACTCCAGCGTCGGTCCTTACAGTCCATGTTTAACATTATAAAGTACTCTGCAGCAACTTAGTGTGGACACCAGGTGAGGTCACACACAGATTCCTGTTGAACACTCTCTTCAACTACCTTATTTTCTCAATAACAGTCTCTTCCTCCCTCTCCCCCTTCTCCCAAAATCCTCTAGGTTACAGTATATCAGCTGTGTTGGTGAACCCCTCCCGCATCTGAACTGGCTGACACATAGAGGGCACAGCATGATCAGAGGTGAGAGCTCACTTAGTCGAGATGCTTTAAAGAGATGCTTTACGCTGAAATACAGATAGAAGATGTATTAGTCCCAGAGTTAATGAGCCAGGGTCAGTTTTGCATTTCACCTCCTGATGAATATGATAACTGACAATGTTAGAATTAAAAAACACAAGGCTCAATCATGCAATCTCTCTCCATCTGTCTCTCGTCTGCAGGTATGTTTTGATGTGAGAGAGGATGCCAACTGTAACGATCGTCGTATAGAGGAGAAGGAGAAGACCAAGGTGCAGCGTGGTAAGTACTCATAATTACTTTTAATGAATACGAATACTATAACAAAACAACAAAAACGATAAACGAACAGTTCTGCAAGGTGACATACACTAAACAGAAAACAACCACCCACAAACACAGGTGGGAACAGGCTACCTAAGTATGATTATCAATCAGAGACAACGATAGACAGCTGCCTCTGATTGAGAACCATACCAGGCCAAACACACAGAAATACAAAACAAGGACAACATAGAACACCAGGAATAGAATGCCCACCCAAACTCACGCCCTGACCATCCAAAATAGAAACATATAAAGGATCTCTACGGTCAGGGCGTGACACCAACCCCCAGTCCTGTCTTCGCCACCTCACCTGCTCTTAAAATAATCTTCGGGCCAACTGGGTGCCCAAGGCTGGTTAGGAGACACCACTAGAGACACTATTATGTAATTGTGATGACCTGAGAGAATATGAAGTTTAGCAGCACTGTTTAGTAATCCCTGCTCCTCTGTTCTTACCTCTTTCCCTTTCTGTCTTTTATGCTCTTTCTCACCTCTCTCCCCACCTCCTCTTTCTTCTTGTTTTTATAATGCACACCAGATGTGCATTGAAGTACAGATTTAACTTGTATTTAAAATATAATATAAAAATTACAACATTTATAAGGCATGTATTATATACTTATAACACACCTAATTTAACTTCTTTCAATAAAGCGTTTCACATTCTCTACTGGTTGAAATTAAGTCTCTCATTTGATGAAATACTACATCTATAATGTGTCTTCAGATCAGTGCAGATGAAGGAAATTAGATATTAACCTGTTTTGGAGTATTTACATGATGCATAGGAAGTATAGTGTACTGTTTTTTATAATTCTGTTTCTGTATATCCAAATTACAAATCAGCCTTTAACTAGTTCAATCATGTGTTCTTGTCTATTGCATAGTAACAATGTGTAACCATTGATGTCCCAGGACCAGGATTGGTAAACACTGTTGAAGTGTATAATTGTAATACATACTGTACCTGCAGAAACAGCATCATTCAAAGACGAGTTTGATATTCCTGGTATTAGATATGATTGAAAAAGAATGTCTCACACGGAACCCAAACTGGCTGCGCTGGTGCGCTATCGTGCATAAATTTATTTTGTCCCCCTACACCAAATGCGATGACGACAAGCAGGTTAAAATAGCAAAACAAACTCTGAACCAATGACATTAATTTGGGGACAGGTCGAAAAGCATTAAACATGTATGGCAATTTAGCTAGTTAGCTTGCACTTGCTAGCTAATTTGTCCTGGGATATAAACATTGAGTTGTTATTTTACCTGAAATGCACAAGCTCCTCTACTCCGCCAATTAATCCACACATAAAACGGCCAACCGAATCGTTTCTAGACATCTCACCTCCTTCCAGGCTTTTTCATCCTTGAACTTATATGGTGATTGGCATCTAAACTTTCATAGTATTACCACGACTACCGGCAAAACAGTTCGTCTTTCAATCACCCACGTGGGTATAACCAATATGGAGATGGCACGTGGGTACCTGCTTCTATAAACCAATGAGGAGATGGGAGAGGCAGGACTCTCAGCGCGATCTGCGTCAGAAATAGAAAGGAGTTCTATTTTAGCCCTTGGCATCGCAGACACTCGTTGGTGCGCGCGAGCAGTGTGGGTGCAATAATTGAATAACATGGATTTCTAAATTTATTTTGCGACGCTCACGCACGCGACGTGTCCGGTCTGGTCAGCATGTCACATACAGACATTCATACCTAAACCACACCTTTATTTGCCAAAGTAGAGTACATGATCAGTGAATATATTCAATGTGCAGGCAACAATGTGGGGAACTCATGCTTGGTTTTATCTACATGTATATACGTCACATGCATCCCTGGCACAATAAAGTTATATTACATTCTACTCAATCAATAAACTTCTTTGATGCCATTCAGACTGTTTTGAAGTCGATACAACCGGCTATGATAGCTGAGGTTCATAGCTAACTAATATTGACATTATAATATTGACATGTAACAGTCATGTGTGTAACAGTGATTTTCTGGAATTTCTTGGGGTTTAAATATTAACTGGTGGAAGCAATTAAAACCACTGTTCTAAAGTAATATTTATACCAAACATTTTAGGGTCCATACACAGATCAGCTACATAGCTAGCTACACATCCATAGGCATACAGGTATTTTTATCCTCCACTACACAATAAGCAAGAAAATAGTTAGCTAGCTAAATTACTTCAGCTGCAATGCATGTCAAATCACCAAGGCAAGCTTACAAAATTGTACATTCAATTTGCTCGCTAGATTCTTTACATCCACTGTTCACAAGACGACAGCCTGGTTTGCTGGTTTTCTCAGGAGTCCCTAAAACATTAAACAAAACAAATTACAATTTCATACCCATGTCACAACGCCCATAAAGCTAGCTAGCCGGCTGGCTAATGTTAGCTAGTCAGCTAGCTTGCTAAATAGCGATTTTTGTAAATTAACTTCATGAGCAAAGAATAAGCATAATCGTTTTTCTCTACATTAACTAACATATTTTCAACTGTAAATGTTTTGCATTATTCATTATGACGTTATAATTACTTAACCTTGCTACCATCCTAGTATTTTTGTTAGCCATCTTTGCTGAAGAAAGTCTGCAGTATTAGGTTGCATAGCGTCAAATTCTTCAATGGAACCACTTGATATGATTGGTCATCGCCCAGCGTTCTCCACTGGTGAATGGAAGCAGTAGTGTAGACCGGCAGTGAAGCAAGGAATAGAGCGCAAGCTATTTATATACATTTTGATTTCTAAGACATTCTAAGGTGTGTATCATTAACAACTAAAGTTGCCAAATAACTCTAAATCTAGCATAGCCAATAGAACCTGTTTTAAATTATCACTTTTATGCTCAACATAGCCTTCATATGTGCACTTGCTCCGGAATGGGAAAAATATATTTTCCATTTTATTAAGCTGTTTAATTCTATTATTCTTATTATAAAATCATATCACAGTGTTGCGGCGTCACTACAGCGTTGGGGTTCGATCCCACGCTGTGTCATTACCGGCCATGGCCTGGAGTCTTATATGGGGTGCCGCAAAATTGTGCCAGCGTCGTCAGGGTTAGGGAAGGGTTTGCCCGGGGGAGGCTATACTTGGCTCATCGCGTTCTAGCGACTCCTTGTGGTGGGCCGGGCGCCTGCAGGCTGACTTCGGTCACCAGTTGAATAGTGTTTCCCAACACATTGGTGCAGCTGGCTTCCGGTTTAAGCGAGAGGGTGTTAAGAAGCGCGGTTTGGCGGGTCATGTTTCGGAGGACGCATTACTCAACCTTCGCCTCTCCCGAACACATTGTGGAGTTGGAGCCATGAGACAAGATCGTAATCATGAAAATTGTGGAGAAAAAGGGGGAGAAAAATTACCCCAAAAATAAAATCATATAATATAAAATAATGACACAGGACTTAAAAGCAAATCTTGTCTGCCAAATGAACAAGCCTACAGTACAGCCTATGGCATGCCGCATAACCAGATAACATACAGTAATAGGCCAACTCATATTCTGTTCATCTGAAATACATTTTCTTCATAACATAATGTTTCTTTAGACCTACCTAAAATAAATAAGGGATTTATTCTTATGGTGTATATTAAATAGATTTATTCAACTTGTTAAAATTTAGATGTTCCAAATTCATGCATCAGCAGCTTGTGACAAAATTTCATGACCGTCACAATCCTAACTGACAACTTTTTTTTCTCCAGTTGAATGCAATGTATTGACAATAGCGTTAGTTGTTTGACACTGATCTTTTCCCATTGACTGCAAATGTATTGACATACGCGTCAACCCTGTGACACACGTCTTTTCCCATTGAATGCAATGTATTAGCATAGTCTCAAGCGCTTGATGTTGATATTGGCCCTGCAAAGCCTGCTGGGAGCATAGCCAATTGACATTTGCAAAAAACATGACAAGATTACATTTTCCTCTGATATCATGTTGGTTCCCATTCTTTTTTACTGTCCTCATAGGCATAGCACTTTTTGTGTGTGAGAGCAACCCTAGAAACCCCAGTGGACATATTCACACACAAGGCAACATGACAGAATCCATTCCTAGATACAGTACATGCTGCTTTCCTCACCTTATTGCATCAATGAAAGTGAATTCAATTGTGAAATGCCATTAAGCCCTTTACTGGGAAACACAAATTACCAAAAATACATATTCCTGAATATACAGTAGAAAGTAATCTAGACTTCACAATATTTGCACTTTATTTAAGGTCATCCTATGTCCGTAATGTTCCCAAATACTCAATGTGATTTTGATGAATTACCTGATGTGCCACTATGTACTATGGTAGAAATTCCATGTCTAATCATGTAACTCAACTCACCCCTAGTCTATTAAATAATGTCTTACACTGAGTGTACAAAACATTATGAACACCTACTCTTTCCATGACATAGACTGACCAGATGAATCCAGGTGGAAGCTTTGATCCCTTATTGATGTTACTTGTTAAATCCACTTCAATCAGTTTAGATGAAATGGCTGAAACAGGTTAAAGAAGGATTTTTAAGCCAATATTAGGAAGGTGTTCTTAATGTTTTTTACATTCAGTGTATACTCTATCACAATTGAATTCAGCTAGGGTGACAAATCCAAATGTAAAACCAAAAATGACATCCTTGTTTTTAATAAATCAGCCCACGTCTTGTCATACAGTGCAAATGTGATTTGGAGGTAAAACTGCTAGATGGATGAAAGGCAGATCCACTTAAGCGTGATAGATGTGGTTGTGTCCCTTGCTAAGAGATGCTTGAGAGCGGATTGGCCATTGAACTGGAAGTCAACAGAAGGTATCTGTCAAATGAACCCAAAACAACAACACCAAAGCAATGCATATTGATCATTTACATAAGTGTGTCATGCCCAATCTGTCACTTTTTCTCATTCATGCAATAGCAAGATATTTCACAATATCAACGCTTTCTCAGAGTAATGTGATAGAGTAATATGGTTTCCATAGTGTTACAAATATCCCGTCCAAACATAACATAATCCGATTGACCTTGATGGATTTTTCCATAGCCTAACACTGAAAAATGATTTCAATTATATTGTTGAGTTTTCCTTCTTTTGGGTAAGCCACCCAAGCACCTGTGGCAACCCCATCATTCAGGACAGTTTCCCTGTACTCATGCCATTGTCACCATGGTAACTGGTATTGAGCTGTCCCATTGGCAGTGCCAAGAACTGAGTGGTACATGTGGACCTTAGTAGGCGATAATAAATAGATTCCAAGACAGGTTCAAGAGGTTTAATTACAGAATGTAGCTTCCAATGAAAACAGCATGCTATGAAGCTGCTCAAGTGCCTGGAAGAATTCAGAAAGAAGATGTACGAATATACCCATAAAGAAAAGGAGCACATTTGTTGTCTCGTTAAAATAGAAGCTAAATTCGCACTGGTCTATGACTGGGACAACAACAGTATTTTATCAATGAGAAACAGAGTCTTCTCATTTAGAACATTATAACAGGTGAGGAAGAGAGATGTTCTCTGTAGCAGCCGCTTGCCTTTGGCTCTTCCTCTGATTAATCTGGGCTCCAATCCCCTGTTAAATCTGCAAAGGAGATTGATGGCCCAGGCCTCTGCTCATTACTGGTTCCTGACATGGTGGATGAGACTCGGCTAACTCCAATTATCACATGTGCCCTCCATGATGGCTCTATAACAGATGGTTTCTACTGGTCTCATTCAGTTTTACATCAGTATCAGGTAAAATAATTTCCCACGCATATGAATGACCCTTTGACGTCTAGGAGCAGATTGGGTTCATCCTGCTGTAATCTGGTTGCTGCTGTGAGCTTCATATGGATGAGATTTTGATTCCACATCAGACTAAAGGGTCTCTGTCAGGTGTAAACAGATTTGTCTGAGATGAATCAGCTAATATAGTTCAGATGCCGGCAAAACTATTTCTCACATCTGGACTTTACTGTCTTTGATCCAGTTTCCTGGCTATGCTAGCTATCCTTCCAGAAGGTGGCAGTGCTTTGTTATTCAGAATATGACAAATAAAAGTCACATGAATCGTGCTCTAAGGATATCAGAATTTATTTTTCTACACTTCTTTGGGAAAAGAAGTTGGAGAACGATAATATTTTATTCAACTGTAGGCGGTAGAAAGAACTGACAGCTTTCGTGAATTAGCCCAGCGTTATTTTCTCTATTCACCATGTTAGGCAGTGCCTCATGTGAAAGAATACCACTCCCACACATTTTTATCAAATGGATTTATCAATAACATCAAGAATTGTATATACTGTAGGTATCCAAAGAGTCTGCTCATACAGTGTTTATGAAGTGTCTTGCATCTTTACCTTTGTTAGCAAAATACAAGCCAAGTGACACACACTTGACTTCTCCAGGCACCAGGCTCCAGGCTCCGGTTGTGTTTACCCTTTACTGAAGCACTCTGGTCACCGTTTGATTAAGTTTGATGCTCACCCATCCTGACATTAGTGATTACAGATCTTAAACTGAGCCAGTTTGCTACAACAGGAAAATAATCCTGCAGCCACAGGAAATGTGAATTATTATGTGGATTAAAATTTGACATTTTTGTAGGGTTGATACATTTCTCGTAAGGGAAAATCAAGTATGAAAGTTTTCCTGCAACAGAGTGATCAAATTAAAATCCTACAGATGTTCCCTTCTCAGAAACAGAAACTGGGGTAAGTTGTCCATGTGATGCTAGTTCCTGTAGACTTGTTCCCATGGTGATTTTGGGCAGGAAATCCATCACTGTCTAGTCTTTTCCTTGACTGGATCTTCTGGACCCCCAGGGTGGTGGAACTTTTCACAGACCTGACTAGGTCAGTGTGGTCCAACTCTTGTCACCTCATGCACGTCTTGTGGACTGGTCCCAGATCTGGTCCCAGATATGTTTCACCGAGTCGTGGCTGAACGACGACGCAGATAATATAGAGCTGGAGGAATTTTCTGCACCGGCAGAACAGAGAAGCTACGTCTGGTAAGATGAGGGTTGGGGGTGTGTCTTTTTGTCAATAACAGCAGGTGTGCGATGTCTAATATTAAAGAAGTCTCGAGGTATTGCTCGCCTGAGGTAGAGTACCTTATGATAAGCTGTAGACCACACCATCTACCAAGAGAGTTCTCATCTATATTATTCGTAGCCGTCTATTTACCACCACAGACCGATGCTGGCACTAAGACCGCTCTCAACCAACTCTATAAGGCCATAAGCAAACAAGAAAATGCTCATCCAGAAGCAGTGCTCCTATTGGCAGGGGACTTTAACGCAGGCAAATTTAAATCAGTTTTACCAAATTTTTACGAGCATGTCACATGTGCAACCAGAGGAAAAACAACTAGACCACCTTTACTCTACACACAGAGATATATACAAAGCTCTCCTCCGCCCTCCATTTGGCAAATCTGACCATAATTCTGTCCTGCTGATTCCTGCTTACAAGCAAAAACGAAAGCAGGAAGTACCAGTGACTAAATCAATACGGAAGTGGTCAGATGATGCAGATGCTACGCTACAGGACTGTTTTGCTAGCACAGACTGGAATATGGTCCGTGATTCATCCAGTCATCGGCTTCATCAATAAGTGCATTGACATCGTCCCCACAGTGACCGTACGTACATATCCAAACCAGAAGCCATGGATAACAGGCAACATCCGCATCGAGCTAAAGGCTAGAGCTACCGCTTTCAAGGAGCGGGACACTAATCCGGATGCCTATAAAAAATCCCACTATGCCCTCAGACGAACCATCAAACAAGCAAAGCGTCAATACAGGATTAAGATTGAATCCTGCTATACCGGCTCTGACGCTCATCGGATGTGGCAGGGCTTGAAAACTATGACGGACTACAAAGGGAAACCCAGATATGAGCTGCCCAGTGATGCGAGCCTACCAAACGATCTAAAGGCCTTTTATTCTCACTTCGAGGCAAGCAACACTGAAGCATGCATGAGTGCTGTTCTGGATGACTGTGTGATAATCCTCTCGGTAGCCGATGTGAGCAAGACCTTTAAACAGGTCAACATTCACAAAACCACAGGGCCAGATGGATTACCAGGACGTGCACTCAAAGCATGCGCTGACCAACTGACAAGTGTCTTCACTGACATTTTCAACCTCTCCCTGACTGAGTCTGTAATACCTAAATGTTCCAAGCAGACCACCATAGTCCCTGTGCCTAAGGGAGCGAAGTTAACCTGCCTAAATGATTACTGCCCTGTACCACTCACGTCAGTAGCCATGAAGTGCTTTGAAAGGCTGGTCATGGGTCACATCAACAGCATCCTCCTGGAAACCCTAGACCCACTCCAATTCGCATAACGCCCCAAAAGATCCACAGACGACGCAATCTCAATCGCACTCCACACTGCTCTTTCACACCTGGACAAAAGGAACACCTATGTGAGAATGATGTTCATTGACTACAACTCAGCAATCAACACCATAGTGCCCACGATGCTCATCAGTAAGCTAAGGACCCTGGGACTAAACACCAGGGTAGTGCATACGGCCCAGTACATCACTGGGGCCAAGGTTCCTGCAATCCAGGACCTATAAAATAGGTGGTGTCTGAGGAAAGCCCATAAAATTGTCAGAGACTCCGGTCACCCAAGTCATAGACTGTTTTCTCTCCTACCGCATGGCAAGCAGTACCGGAGCGCCAAGTCTAGGACCAAAAGGCTCCATAACAGCTTCTACCCCCAAGCCATAAGACTGCTGAACAATTAATCAAACAGCCACCGGACTATTACATTGACCACACACCCCTCCATTTGTTTTGTACACTCCTGCTACTCACTGTTTATTATTTATGCATAGTCACTTCACCCCTACCTACTTGTACAAATTACTTCTAACCTGTACCCACGCACACTGACTCGGTACCCCCTGTATATAGCCTCGTTATTGTTATGTTATTGGGTTACTTTTTATAATTTTTTACTTTAGTTTATTTGGTAAATATTTTCTTAACTCTTTTTGAACTGCACTGTTGGTTAAGGGCTTGTAAGTAAGCATTTCACGGTAAGGTCTACACTTGTTGTATTCGGCGCATGTGACAAATAAAATTTGATTTGATTGAGCTGTATAGTCAACTCCTATGTATGGTTAACTATACAGAACAAACAGATCCGGGGCAAGCCATCATTCTCTTTAACAAGATGCTCTTTGATATTGAATGAGATTGTCTGCCTCTCCACCAACACCTCCTGTGTAGCCAACTCAAAGAACGACACTGTATGCTTTCATTCGCCTCAAGCTCCAGGTCCAGGTCACCATGTGACTGTGTAATTGCTACGACACATATATAGAACAAACTTCCTCCTGTTACTGGAAATTAACACCGACGCCCACAGAGCACTAAGAATAAAGCCGGAAGAGCTAACAAGTGGGTCATAAAATTCCTTTGGTTACTGGTGAGATTGAGTGTCGATGAATGTGTGTAAAAACGCCTTTGTTTTGATGCTTTTACTGGTTGTCTGTGTTCTGCGTAGGCCAGACTAAAATGATAAGGAGGAGGTGCAGCGTCTCCTCTGAGACATCCCAGACTTAGTCCTGACAGGAGGAAGGACTTTTATGGTCAGGGAGAATGTGTCTGTGTAAACAGCTGCCTGGGGGTTGTGACGCAATGGCCCCAAACACAGAAGGAGAAAGCGGTGGTAGGAACTGAAATATTGAAATTGCCAAAGACTCTGCTGCCGCTTGCTCTGCTTTCACTTTAACTGTTCGCTCATAGTTGAAATCGCAGGCTGTCAACAAAACAATCTGTTGCAGGAAAACAATAAGTGAAAGGCCAAATGGAGAAGAGGCCATTCTCTGCCAGACACTGATGATAGCACAGCGTACACTGGCAGGCTTTTGGAAAAAGCTACTCCTCAAAATGCCAAACAAAAAGTCAGTAACAGTATTCAACAACGGAAGAAAATATGAATAATAGTAATGGTGATAGATGTATTTTATATGGTGCTTTCCATTACAAACTGAATAACAAAGTTGCTTTACAAAAACACAAAAAACGAATTTAAGGATCTGGCTTCTTGGGCGATTGGCTTCCACAGCTTCAGATGATAGAGCATTGAGGCAGTTTGGATAGGCAGTAGCTTGAGAAGGCGGAGCATAGATGGCACAGCCGGGGAGAAATGTCAGTCAGGCCAGAAGTTCTTCATCAGGCACTTCGATGTCTACGATGGTCGGCTCCTTTCTGTAGGTAGGCTGGATCGTTAACTCCCAATAATTAATGACTAACCTTTCTACATATCAAGCTTTAGATTGTTGACCAGACTTGACAAAACTATCACAATGCATCTGATCTAATGAGAACTTGTATGCATCGTTCTTTCCAGCCAATTATCTTCTGGTTAATTTACTGGCATTCATGTGTGGTCAGCATCAGAGCCGTAACCAGGGTTAAGTTTTAGTGAGGTCCGTGTGGATTTTTTTAAAGATGAAGCTCATTTCTAAACAATTTTTACCTTGGCTGCTGTAGGTTCATTCCCTACAAACACATAGCCTATTAGCTATACAATTGTAATGTTATACCCTTGAAAGAGGGGAAATATGAGTAACGATTCACACTGACACGTAGCATCAGCAGCTGTTCCATCAGTTGTAATGATGAATTACATAAAATCATCAACTCTTTATGTAGATATCGCTTTTCTCAAATTACATAGCATTCATATTTGCAGGGGTGCAACTATCCCTGGGGATGGGGGGACATGTCCCCCCACATTCTACATTTGCATTTTTTGTCGCCCCCATTTTTTAAATTGGAATGACATACAAAACAAGGCAACGGTGTGATTTAGGACCATGCGGATGCCTCCGAGCAGTCGGGTTATCCGACAGGATAAAAAAAAAGATATGATAATTATGTCCCCCCCACTATTAAAAAACCAAAGTAGCACCGCTGCATATTTGTTTTCCTAGGCATTACTAATCAAGCTCTGCACAAACAGACATCAATGGAGCACACGGATGATCCTATTCACATGAATTATTAGAATCTGTCACACCCTGGCCTTAGTTATCTTTGTGTTCATTATTATTTTAGTCAGGTCAGGGTGTGACATCATGAAGTATGTGTTTTTGTATTGTCTAGGGGGTTGTATGGTTTAGAGGGTTAAGGAGTATAGATGGTTTAGTGTTGTGTGTAGTTGTCTAGGAAAGTCTATGGTTGCCTGAATGGGTTCCCAATTAGAGACAGCTGGTTACTGTTGTCTCTGATTGGGAGCCATATTTAAGACAGCCATAGGCTTTAGCTGTTGTGGGTCATTGTATATGTCTAGTCTATGTTGAGCGTAAGTAGTTTGTGTGTGCACTTGCGTTTGTAGTTTCACGGTCGTTTGTTGTTTTGTTAGTTTGAATAAGTGTTTCGTGTTCCGTCTTCTATATAATAAAAAGAAGATGTATTCATATCATGCTGCGCCTTGGTCCTCTCACTCATATCAAGACGATCGTGACAGAATCTAACTTAGTATTCTTTATTCACATCAGTGATGTAGTGGTGAAAAAAAGGTGGGTAATAGGTCAACTATAAACTCCAATGGGCAATCAAGATAAGACGAAAAACCAGAGATAAGATTAACAATTCTCAAAGAGATGGTTTTTGCTTGTTTGGGGGTCTTTGTAGACACCAGATATCCACACAGGCATCCCCCAAGCAAACAAAAACTGACTCTGAGAATGAGTGCACAACTGGTAAATAGTCGCTTATACAGTATATACATCAGTCAGTCAGGTGACTAGCTGCCGGCAGAGACTTCTATTGCAGTAATGTTTAAGGGCTCTGGCTAGGGCTCTGGCTAGCTTAGCCTATTGTCCTCCATCTTAAAATTGCCTTTTATTATACCTGTATTTCAACAAGGAACACAGACTGAGACCAAGGTCTCTTTTACAGCTGGGCCCTGCATATACATGTTTACACATACAGTTTAGGTACAATGATTAAAAAACTAAACAAGACAAACAAAACGATCACAGATAATACAATAAATAAATACAGCAACAGATTTAATTTACACATAGGTTATTCTACTACTTTTGTCCAGCATCTCGCAAGCACACTGTCAGCAGCATCTCTAGTTGCCTATTTGAGCCTACTCCGAGCTGGGGTAGTTTCGTTTCACGTCTCAGGCCTTCGGCCCGTGCCGTGAGAGGGTGCAGTTAGCCGTTTGTGAGAGTGGTGAATGCGCTGCTAAAAAGGCAAATCCAGGGGACGAAGGTGAACATAACAAACAAACCACTGTTCATGATTCCACTCATTCGCAAAGAGGCAGGTGCGATTAGAAGTTAGTTAGTTAGTTATGACACGTGTCACTGGAGGTCTGGTCAACGTCTACTATGCCAAGAGTGTGCAAAGCTGTCATCAAGGCAGAGGGTGGCTACTTTGAAGAATCTCAAATATAAAATATATTTTGATTAATTTAACATTTTTTGGGTTACTTCATGATTCCATATGTGTTATTTCATAGTTTTGAAGTCTTCACTATTATTCTACAATGTAAAAAATAGTAAAAATAAAGAAAAACCCTGGATTGAGGAGGTGTGGCCAAACTTTTGACTGGTACTGTATATTTTTATAATTATTTATTTGTCAAATTAGAAAAATTTTCTGCGGTCCGGACCGTCTTGGCCTCATATCTAGTTATGGCCCTGGTCAGCTTTTTTCTAGCCAATGTGTTTCTACATCTGCATTGCTTGCTGTTTGGAGTTTTAGGCTGGGTTTCTGTATAGCACTTTGTGACATCTGCTGATTTAAAAAGGGCTCTATAAATTAAATTGATTGATTCAGAGAAACATTCCTCCCATGATTAGAGCCATTAGGCAGAGACACGCACCACTGGAGGTCTGATCAGCGTCTACTACTCCCACTGCCTTGAGTCTTTACCATCAGTTAAAAGGAAAGCAAAGGAGCCAGCACAATTTATCTTTCCATTGTAGCCAAACTCTATTAATCAGGTTTTGAGAAAAAATGGCCTGGTTTTGTTCTCCTACTTGAGCATGGACAGTTGTTGATGTCCCCCTGGCGTCACAGATTCTCCAGATGGGTCTGGAATTCTGGATCCCATCCTTCAACAGAACCTCGGCTCAGTCTTCTCTGCTTCAGTTTGATTTGGGGACTGACTAGTACCGGAAGCAACAGCTCAGCAGAGTCTCTGGGAGCCTCTGGGCAGGATCTAAGGGACATCATATGGCTGTGACTCACCTGCCTGGCGGAAGGGGCTCCTTTCACAATGTTAAATAACTAATGAAACAAGTTTTTTGATTGCCAATGATTTTACCTTTAAGCTGGAGAGTTAGAGTCAAAGGAAAGGAATGCCCAAACTCATGGACTGCTCTGCTCAGAATGGCAGCAATGGTAGCTACATTATGGATCCTCTGGGACCGGAAGAGTTGTGTAACACACCACTGTCACCGCAGGAAATGATTATGGCGTTAGAGTCTGACTATTACTCTCTGCAGTCTCTGAACAGGATGATACTGGATTATATTATGAAAGGGTCACACCCACCAACACTGGCCTTCATTAACTTCACGGCTGATTGATTTAGCTATTCCAGCTATTTTTAGCTTCCGACCATGTGGCCAATCGATAGCTCACACACACAAAAATGTGTGCAGGTAAGTAACAGAGGGTTAAGCCTGTCTTTGTAAAATGTACTGTACATTTTGTACCGTTGAGCTTCCAGAGCTGGCTGCAGAGCCAAATGAGAAAAACTCCCAAACAGGAGGACTGCTCTGCTCATCAGGGCACCAAAGGTAAAGTATGGATCCTCTGAGACAAGGAAGGATGTGTAACACCACTGTCGAGGCATGAAATGACTATAGCGTTCAAATCTAACAAGACCCTTACTGCACATTCAGTTGAAAGGTACATGAACTCGTGTTGATCACCTCTTCACTGCTCAGTCATTTAGCGAGGTACACCAATAGACACGTGTACTTTCAGATGTAAATGAGACGCTCACAGGAGTTACATTACCCAGAATGAAGCAGCTACACAGTCCAAGTTGCTATGGAGACCTCACCAATTCAGCCAAAAGGAATGTGCCAAACTTCTCTCAGTTTCTCAAGAGGTTGAACAGACAAATGCCCCAACTGAACACTGTATTTGTATTAAAATCCCACTGTGAACATTCTTCGATCTAATGTTTAATAATAAAGTAATTAATGGCACTGTTGACAGATTGTCACAGGCACAGCCTAATGGACACCTTCTATGGCCAGGTTATCTGGAATAATAATAATAATAATTACTTAATGCAGTCACGATCAGGTGGTGAGCAATGATGAACCCTTCTGTCCACTACTGTGTCATGTTATCTGTGATGATTTTAGATAACATTTGAACTATTTCTCAATTTTAGGGGAATCACAGGAGTTCACTTTTTAAAATGTAAAAACATTCTAACGTAAGTTCTCATGATGATGATGATGGCGATTCTGCTTGAAATGGCGCAGGAAGGAATTTCCTGCTGTACACAAGACAATATAATTTGTTAAATAATTATTATTCTACAATGGAGTTTTCAACTACTGTGTTCCAGGGGTTGGAACCAAAATTATTTTCCAATCGTTTCGTTGTGAACAGTACCACTATGTTTTTTTTGTTCCTTTCCACTGTTCCGACCAGAATATTACAGTTCTGAAAACGGTTCTAACCAAAAAAAGTACCCGTTTTATATTGTTGATTTCTGTTCCTTATTTAACCTGTGAAATCAATATAGTTTTTACATTTAGCTCATTAAATTACTCCTCCAATCAGTGCGGGTAGAGCAGCTTGCTATGGACCGGGAAAGCTAGTTGTTTACATGCTTGATGGACAGACAAGTGTAGGGCTTGAAATGCTACTGAATTTTGCGGGTGGGGAGGGAGCGAGAGAGACGGCATGGAGGTGGCTTAGCTTGAAGCGCTGGGCATCATGATATGACGTGCATTATAATATATTTAGGGTATTAGGACCTAGATTCAATCAGATCAAGCATTAAACGGCGATAGCCGACATCAACATAGCTGATGTTTTGGTGGTGTGGGGGGTTGAACTGTGTTGGAGCTGTCGAATCGGTAAGCAGCTGCTCTTGTGATCATTGTCACCGAAGCCACACCTGTCCTACTCGCATTAGACGTTCAGAAGGAGAGTGTAGGCTAAATAAAAATAATGGAGCTCAAAATGAAAATCATTCAACTAAATAATGAGGATTTCTATCAGCATAATTGAGGTGTAGATTACATCTCACATTCCAGTGTTCGAACTTGTAAACAAGGCTGCATGGGATTCTCCAATGGCAATGTCCTCTTTAGGTATAATGCGGGTGAGCTTCTTGTGGATTTGACAGCTCTAATGCAGCTCAGACACCATCAAAACATCAGCTATGCACAGTGAATCGGCTCCTAGTAGTAAGCCTGTCATTACTTCACTGATTTACATAATTATTGACAAGCTAGATAGATACCTATGGAGCAGCGGATAATATAGAGGGACATTTGAACGTCCGGAATTTTGGCACCACACCCTGGACCAGAGCTAGCTAACAGCTCATGTGTGCAGTGGCACCAGAATTCAAAATATTTTACCTTTTTTAATGAATCCAATGTGAAACCTGATAACTATAGTATCCTTAAAGGCAGGGGCGTAACTTTCACTGGGGACGCGGGGACATGTCCCCCCCACATTCTGCACTTCGAAAACCAAAGTTGCGCCCCTGCTTAAAGGAGTAGTTCACAATTTTTGTCCTGGCCCTGAAAGTAGTGTATGGGCTGTAATCCATGGTTCAGTTTTCTTTAAACAGACATTACAAGCTTCATCAAACTTTAGCCACTGCTAGCTAGCTAGCTACAAATCAGTGGAAGCGATGGCGGCATGTGAGCATGTTTTTTTAAAGTAAGATCAAACCAAATATGGAGTTGATTTCAGGTGACTTGGACATCATGTTGTTTAAAAACGTCTTATGGCTGAAATCCCGTTAACGGGATCGATATGACAACAGCCAGTGAAAGTGCAGGGCGCCAAATTCAAACAACAGAAATCTCATAATTAAAATTCCTCAAGCATACAAGTATTTCACAGCATTTTAAAGATACACTTCTTGTTAACCTCTTGACGCTAGGGGTCAGATTATTATTATTTTTTTTTTAAATAACTTTCCCAAGGTAAACGGACTATTTCTCAGGTCCAGATCGTAGAATATGCATATAATTTATAGATTAGGATAGAAAACACTCCACAGTTTCCAAAATGGTTAAACTATTGTCTGTGAGTATAACAAAACTGATTCTGCAGGCGAAAACCTGAGAAAATCTAACCCGGAAGTTATTATTATTTTTTTAAATCTGTGTTTCCTTAAAGGGGTATCAACCAGATTCCTTTTCCAATGGCTTCCTCGGGCTGTGACCAGGCTTTAGACATAGTTTCAGGCTTTTATTTTGAAAAATGAGCAAGATTTTTCAAAACTAGTCAGGTGTCCTCTAATTAGTTCCTGCGCGCAAGAGGGGTAGCTCTCCATTTTCTTTCTCTCTTTTATTGAATAGGTTACGGTCCGGTTGAAATATTATCGATTATGTTTGTTAAAAACAACCTGAGGATTGATTATAAAAAACATTTGACATGTTTCTACGAACATTACAGATACTTTTTGGAATTTTCGTCGAACGGAACGATGCTTTGGTTTTCTGAACATAACGCGCAACCCAAATGGCAATTTTTTTGTTATAAAAGTAATATTTATCGAACAAAAAGAACATTTGTTGTGTAACTGGGAGTCTCGTGAGCGCAAACATCCGAAGATTATCAAAGGTAAGCGATTAATTTTATTGCTTTTCTGACTTTCGTGACCATGCTAATTTGGGGCTAGCTGTTGTAGCATTGATTGATACACTCACAAAAGCTTGGATTGCTTTCGCTGCAAAGCATATTTTCAAAATCTGACACGAAAGGTGGATTAACAACAAGCTAAGCTGTGTTTTGGTATATTTCACTTGTGATTGCATGATTATAAATATTGTTAGTAATATTTTGCGCCCTGCAATTCAGCGGTTGTTTAGGAAAAGGATCCTGCTAAAGGGATCCGTAGCGCAGAGAAGTTAACACTCTGTTGCTTATCTGCACTTTCTTTGTATACTTGTGAGCTATTTGTTGGCCTTATGGTTGAAAGCTGGCTAGAATAGCTAAATCAATCAAGAAATGAATGAAAGGCCGGTGGGGGCGGCGAGTGTGCCCCATTCACATGTTAATCGGGTATCATCCTGTCCAGAGGCTACAGAGGACAGCAGCAGACGCTGGCTGCAGTTGGTTCCCCAGGGGGTCATCTAAGCCAGGGACAAAGCATGCTGGGTCGATTCCCGTTTCCCTGGAAAAGACAACACACTGACACCAGGTTAGTCTTCGCCATCCATCATGTTGATCAGCATGTATTTATCGGAAGGAGATCCTCTCGATGCCTGGGGGCCACAGCTGTGCCAAGAACAACCAAGCGCTGCTGCTGTGACAGGCTGTCACCGCTGCCTCTCTCTTTTTCACTTACTCTCTCTCTCTCTCTCTCTCTCTCTCTCTCTCTCTCTCTCTCTCACACTCTCTCTCTCTCACACTCTCTCTCTCTCTCTATCACTCTATCTCCTCTCTCTCTCTCTCTCTCTCTCTCTCTCTCTCTCTCTCTCTCTCTCTCTCTCTCTCTCTCTCTCTCTCTCTTTCCCTCTCTCTTGAATCAGGTCAGGCAGGAGCATGCAGGAAGGCAAACTGCACCACAATCTGCAGATCAGCCTGTCAACCGAGATGAACGACTTAATTAAGGTTTGTAGCAGTATAGCACTATTTTAGTGGGAGACTAAGGGGTGTGTTGGGGGCATGAAGAAGAAGGTCCTCTGGTTTGGTGTTATCCATGTTGCAGTCCAATCCATGTCCAATCACTTGTGTACAATGTAAATCTACGTGCTAATATGTGTGGCACACAGCAGGGGTTGGAACCGGTTCTGGGAACAGAACAGAAAACCGGAAAATAACAACAGAAACGGGAACGAAAGTGATCTTTTGTGTCCCGGAACAGAACCACTATTTGAAAAGCATGGTAACCAGTTAATAACATTCCTTTACATTCCAAGTATTTTGTTTTCGGTCCCACAAAGCACTCAATCTGTCACTCAGACACTTCCACTTCCAGTGTCTGCCTGCCAAATAGTTTTCTAGGCTAGTTAAAAGAGAAAGTCACTATTTTATAACTTGATGTTAGATGGTTCCTCAACCTGAAAGTAGTCTATGTGTCAGGAGAAACTGTAATCCATTATTCAGTGTTCTTTAAAAACTTCTTACGTGATAAGTCCCCTATTTAGGGGACTTGGAGAGGTTGTTACCCAGTTTCAATTGTCATTTGTGTGTACAGAGCACTCTGTGAATGGTGCAACATCAATTGCTGTGCTCTCCCCGAAAGTACTGGTTGTCCCACTTCACATGCCGCTCTCAGCTGAGATGCAGTATATGACATCTGACACCTCATTTGCACAGGGAGCGACACGTCACATTTTCTGGCCTATCCAGACAAAGGTTTGATTTCCTCTGGCCGTGAACCTCGCAGCTCTACAAGCAATACTGCACAGTTGTAGAAAAGTACTCAATTGTCGTAACCAAGTGAAAGTGAAAGTCATCCAGTGAAATACTACTTGAGAAAAACTCTTAAAGGACCCCCCAGAGGAAGTTGCCATCACTATTTGAATGTAATATCCTGTCCTGGAGAGGAAATGCACATTTAGGTTCCACCTCCGAAGAATGACGAAGGCTACGTATACATATTCACGAATTGGGTGTGGGATTTTCCACATGGAGTTGATAAACATCAACAAATGGGGCACTGATATTGTTGTGTTTTTTTTTTTTACCACACCTTATTCAAAAGATTAGCCAGCTGGCTCTATGTCTCGTTCTGGAGCTGGATTGGTCATAAGCATTGATTTAGGGAAGAATTCACCACAGATGGAAACCACTGGCCTATCTTTCACTTTTTCAGCTATTGTTATTTCCAAAGTTTGGACAAAAGTCCATAAATTGCAGCTGTGAATTCTTAAATAGTTAAAAAGAATAAGATGAAGCCCTTGTAATATCGATAACTATTGAAAGACAGAAGATAGCGTTTTTTCTACATTGTAATGGACACGGTGCAGCCTTTGGTACATGTAGGTAGGCTGCTGGCAGGCAGCGGGTTTGCAAAATGCTATCATATCACACATTTATCACACATATGCATTTATGAAATGGTCACACACATACAGTACCAGTCAAAAGTTTCGACACACCTACTCATTCAAGGCTTTTTTTTTTTCTCACTATTTTCTACATTGTAGAATATTAGTGAAGACATCAAACTATGAAATAACACATCAGTAAGAGGCTGGCACTAAGCAGCATTGAATGAGTTGTATTCCACCATAAGCAAACAGGAAAACCCTCACCCAGAGGCGGCGCTACTAGTAGCCGGGGACTTTAATGCAGGGAAACTTAAATCCGTTTGACCAAATTTCTATCAGCATGTTAAATGTGCAACCAGAGGGAAAAAAACTCTGGACCACCTTTACTCCACACACAGAGATGCATACAAAGCTCTCCCTTGCCCTCCATTTGGAAAATCTGACCATAATTTTATCCTCCTGATTCCTGCTTACAAGGAAAAATGTAAGCAGGAAGCACCAGTGACTCGGTCTATATAAAAGTGGTCAAATGAAGCGGATGCTATGCTACAGGACTGTTTTGCTAGCACAGACTGGAATATGTTCTGGGATTCCTCTGATGGCATTGAGGAGAACACCACATCAGTCATTGGCTTCATCAATAAGTGCATCGATGATGTCATCCTCACGGTGACCGTACGTACAAACCCCAACCAGAAGCCATGGATTACAGGCAACATCCACACTGAGCTAAAGGCTAGAGATGCCGCTTTCAAGGAGCAGGACTCTAACCCGGAAGCTTATAAGAAATCCCGCTATGCCCTCTGATGAACCATCAAACAGGCAAAGCGTAAATACAGTACTGAGATCGAATCGTACTACACCGGCTCTGACGCTCGTCGGATGTGGCAGGGCTTGCAAACCATTACAGACTACAAAGGGAAGCACAGCCGAGAGCTGCCCAGTGACACAAGCCTACCAGAAGAGCTAAACTACTTCTATGCTTGCTTCGAGGCAAACTGCACTGAAACATGCATGAGAGCACCAGCTGTTCCAGAAGACTCTGTGATCACGCTCTCTGCAGCTGATGTGAGCAAGACCTTTAAACATGTCAACATTCACAAGGCCGCAGGGCCATACAGATTACCAGGACGCGCTGACCAACTGGCAAGTGTCTTCACTGACATTTTCAACCAATCCAAATCAAATCAAATCAAATCAAATTTTATTAGTCACATACACATGGTTAGCAGATGTTAATGCGAGTGTAGCGAAATGCTTGTGCTTCTAGTTCCGACAATGCAGTAATAACCAACAGTAATCTAACCTAACAATTCCACACTACTACCTTACACACACACACAAGTGTAAGGGATAAAGAATATGTACATAAAGATATATGGATGAGTGGTGGTACAGAACGGCATGGCAGATGCAGTAGATGGTATAGAGTACGGTATATACATATGAGATGAGTACTGTAGGGTATGTAAACATAAAGTGGCATAGTTTAAAGTGGCTAGTGGTACATGTATTGCATAAAGATGGCAAGATGCAGTAGATGATATAGAGTACAGTATATATACATATGAGATGGGTAATGTAGGGTATGTAAACATTGTATTAAGCGGCATTGCTTAAAGTGGCTAGTGGTACATTTTTACATAATTTCCATCAATTCCCATTTTTAAAGTGGCTGGAGTTGAGTCAGTATGTTGGCAGCGGCCGCTAAATGTTAGTGGTGGCTGTTTAACAGTCTGATGGCCTTGAGATAGAAGCTGTTTTTCAGTCTCTCGGTCCCTGCTTTGATGCACCTGTACTGACCTCGCCTTCTGGATGATAGCGGGGTGAACAGGCAGTGGCTTGGGTGGTTGTTGTCCTTGATGATCTTTATGGCCTTCCTGTGACATCGGGTGGTGTAGGTGTCCTGGAGGGCAGGTAGTTTGCCCCTGGTGATGCGTTCTGCAGACCTCACTACCCTCTGGAGAGCCTTACGGTTGTGGGCGGAGCAGTTGCCGTACCAGGCGGTGATACAGCCCGACAGGATGCTCTCGATTGTGCATCTGTAGAAGTTTGTGAGTGCTTTTGGTGACAAGCCGAATTTCTTCAGCCTCCTGAGGTTGAAGAGGCGCTGCTGCGCCTTCTTCACAACGCTGTCTGTGTGGGTGGACCAGTTCAGTTTGTCCGTGATGTGTACACCGAGGAACTTAAAACTTTCCACCTTCTCCTCCAATCCCTGTCTGAGTCTGTAATACCAACATATTTTAAGCAGACCACCATAGTGCCTGTGCCCAAGAACACTAAAGTAACCTGCCTAAATGACTATTGACCTGTAGCACTCTCGTCTGTAGCCATGAAGTGCTTTGAAAGGCTGGTCATGGCTCACATCAACACCATTATCCCAGAAACCCTAGACCCACTCCAATTTGCATACCGCCCCAACATATCCACGGATGATGCTTTCTCTATTGCACTCCACACTGCCCTTTCCCACCTGGACAAAAGGAATACCTATGTGAGAATGCTATTCATTGACTACAGCTCAGCATTCAATACCATAGTGCCCTCAAAGTTCATCAATAGGCTAAGGACCCTGGGACTAAACACCTCCCTCTGCAACTGGATCCTGGACTTTCTGACGGGCCGCCCCCAGATGTTAAGGGTAAGCAACAACACATCTGCCACGCTGATCCTCAACACAGGGGCCACTCAGGGGTGCGTGCTCAGTCCCCTCCTGTACTCCCTGTTCACTCATGACTGCACGGCCAGGCACGACTCCAACACCATCATTAAGTGTGCCGATGACACAACAGGGTGTGCCTGATCACAGACAACGATGAGATAGCCTATAGGGAGGAGGTCAGAGACCTGTGCCAGGACAACAACCTCTCCCTCAACATGATCAAGACAAAAGTGATGATTGTGGACTACAGGAAAAAGAGGACCGAGCACGCCCCCATTCTCATCGACGGGGCTGCAGTGGAGCAGCTTGAGAGTTTCAAGTTCCTTGGTGTCCACACCACCAACAAACTAACATGGTCTAAGCACATCAAGACAGTCGTGAAGATAGCACGACAAAAGCTATTCCCCCTCAGGAGACTGAAAAGATTTGGCATGGGTCCTCAAATCCTCAAAAAAGGACCTCTAGCCTGGATGGCAGGGGAAGGCCCTAAAAATTGTCAAAGGCTCCAGCCACCCTAGTCATAGACTGCGCTCTCTGCTACCGCACTGCAAATGGTACCGGAGTGCCAAGTCTAGGTCCAAGAGGCTTCTAAACAGCTTCTACCCCCAAGTCATAAGACTCCTAAACACATTGACATTGACTCTGTACCGGTACCCCCCTGTATAGAGTCTCGCTATTGTTATTTTACTGTTGTTCTTTAATTACTTGTTACTTTTTTTTCTTATTTTTATATGTATTTTTTTATTTTTAAACTGCATTGTTGGTTAAGGGCTCGTAAGTAAGCATTGCACCGTAGGGTCTACCTACACCTGTTGTATTCGGCTCATGTGTCTAAGAAAATTAGATTTTGATTTTGATTTGATCATGCTGTGGGGATTTGTTTGGTGGTGGCAGCATCATGCTATGGGGATGTTTTTCAGCGGCAGGGACAGCGAGACTAGTCAGGATTGAGGCAAAGGTGAACGGACCTCAGACTGCGACGAAGGTTCACCTTCCAACAGGACAACGACCCTAAGCACACAGCCAAGACATTGCAGGAGTGACTCTGAATGTCCTTGAGTGGCCCAACAAAGTAAATAAAGGGTCTCAATACTTATGTAAATGTGATATTTCAGTTTTTTATGAATCAGCAAAAATGTCTAAAAACCTGTTTTTGCTTTGTCATTATGGGGTATTGTATTTAGATTGATGGGGGGGGGGGCAATTTAATACATTTTAGAATGAGGCTGTAACGTAGCAAAATGTGGAAAAGGAAAGGGGTCTGAATACTTTCCGAAGGCACTGTATTTGTATGCATTGTAGAAACAACAGGGGACAAGCAAATTGGCTTGTCCCACTGGTGATGTTTGGAGGTGTAGTGACATGCTTCGGGTATTTAGAGAGAGCTATCTATTATTTTGAATGCTAGACCGTGAGCAAAAGTATTTCATATATTTATAGATCAATTAAAGCAAAGATGTCTATTAAAATACAATTTTGTTTTACTAGCGTGTCCCTCACTTGTGTGTAATTGGTGTGACCACCTTGAAAAACACTGATTACAAGGATATGCAAGGACCTTAAGCATTCTCTCCAGTGGCAAACTGTTATTGGGGGAGGGGTCTATCTGAAGAAAAGAAAACAATTAGCTCATTAAACTCTTTTAGTATGTCATACATTTGAGGATTCCGTCAATAATTTGGTGTATAAATCCAAAGTGTAATTTGAATTTAAATGAAGGGAAATAAAATAGACTGTAACTTTATTGTCCATCCAGGATGGAAAGGTTTCTTTGGCATTACCTTACATTAAAAGGATCACATACATTCTCACACATTTATACCAGTCAGTCCATCATACTGCATACACTAAAATCATGGAGGGCATTGATGCATTCACTCACAACTAACTGCTGCCCCAACTGCACTGGATAGATAAGTACATATACCGATACAATTGCATTTAGTAGCCCAACAGCACAAGGAACAAATGAATGTTTGAGCACGTTCTTTTTGGCCATGGGCATTCTGAAGCGCCGGCCAGAGGGAAGCCTCTCGAACTGAGGGTGTAGAGGTTGGCAGGGGTCACTAACGACAGCCAGTGCCTTCTTTATGGTTGCCTTGTAGAACAAACTGCTCCTCTGCCTGTGGTCGATCAATTACTTTTTCTCCTCACGCTCAGATTACCATACCAGACTGTCATATTGAACGTGACGATGCTTTCCAGAACATCCTGGCTGAGCCCATACCCCATCAATTTCCTGATTAAAAGCTTGCGCTGGCTTGCTTTAAAAAAAAAAATACAGTCTGCATTCTCTGTAAAACTCAGCTTGTTATCAATTTGTGTCCCTAGGTATTTTAAACACTTAACGACATCCACTGGTTGTGTAATGGTCCTATGTGTAGCTGGTGTAGAGAGTCAGGCGCAGGACAGCAGAAATGAGTAATCAACGTACTTTACTCAAAAATTACACAATACAAAGCAAATAATCGCTAGCCCACAAAAACGGACCGAAGTACAAAGAACAATCACTCACAAACAAAACATGGGGAACGGAGGGTTAAATAATAAACAAGTAATTGGGTAAGTGAAGCCAGGTGTGTAAGACACAGACAGAACAAATGGAAAATGAAAAGTGGATCGGCGGTGGCTAGAAGGCCGGTGACGTCGACCGCCGAACGCCGCCCGAACAAGGAGAGGGACCGACATCGGCGGAAGTCGTGACAGGTTGAGCAAAATTATTAATCATATCACTTTAGTAAATGTTTTTTAAAGGATGATTTAGAACGTGAAGATGATGTACCCAAATACATTTAAATAAAGAGAAAATAAAACTAAAAATTGGGTACTTTTCTTCTCCAAAATGCCAGGACCAAATGCCATCGTTATGAAAGAACAACCCACTCCATAATGTCAAATTGAAAAGCAAATGCTGTAAATGTATACAAATACATTTTTAAAAAAGAACTAAAATGTCTTGGTTGCATATATATTTAAGTGTTCACCCCCTTTGTTATGGCAAGCCTAAATAAGTTCAGGAAATAGCCTTATTAACAATTAACATAATAATTCCATGTTCCTCAGTGTGCAAGGACTGGGAGTTTTTCGGATGAAAATAAACGGAATTGAGCTAAGCACAGCTAAAATCCTGGAGGAAAACCTGGTTCAGTTTGCTTTCCTCCAGACACTGGGACATGAATTCACCTTTCAGCAAGACAATAATCTACACTAAATCTGCTTGAAAATCTATGGAAAGATTTGAAAATGGCTGTCTAGCAATAATCAACAACTAACTTGATAGAGCTTGAAAATTTTGAATAGAATAATGGGAAAATACTGCACAATCCAAGTGTGCAAAGCTATTACAGACGTACCCAAAAATACTTTCAGCTGTAATCGCTGCCAAAATAATAATCATTTGGGGAGTGCATATATTTGTCCTGTTACACACAACTCAATTCAACGTTGTTTCAATGACATTACGTTGAAACAATGTTGATTCAACCAGTGTGTGCCCAGTGGGAAGTGTGTTTCTTGCATATCCCGACTCCCCCACAGGGAGTGGAGTCAGAGCCGGGGTCACCATTGTCTAGCACCCCTGGAGTTAAGTGCCTTGCTCAAGGGCACAGAAACAGATGTTTTCACCTTGTCGCCTGCGGGATTCAAATACTTATGTATTTTACTCTACTTTCTAAAATATTATAGAACAATGCCCGAGAAGCAAACAAACAGCAAGGAACGCAAGTAAATTTGATCCCTGTAGTGACCATTTACCTTGATTCAGGTCCAGGCCAAGGTCATAAAATATATACCCTAAAGACAATGGCAGGCTTTATAAGGAGAGAGAACCTTATGTTCCGCAAATCTAATAGCTTTTCTGTGCGAACATGATAAACAAATTATATCGGGGGTTGCTGGCCGTACTTTACAAGATTAGGCTGTAGAAGCCCAGAGGCTCAGGGGATTCAAAGGCCAGTGTTCCCACTGGTCCAGAAAAATTTAGGAGGCTGGTTGCTTTAGTGCAATACAGTCCTATAGCCTAGCCATGGCTGGTTTCTGTAGAAACTGTTTCATTATTAATGCTGGAAAGACCGTCCAAACTTCCAACCAAATTTACATTGAACGCGACAGAAAAAGTTCCAAAATGTACAGTGTGTTTCATCAGTCACATAGACTTTTTAGTGTACCCTGTGAAATTAATCTGGCAAGTTTGTTGGAAAGAGAACTGAGACAAGCTCCACAGCCAATTTATAATATCCTCAGATTGAATCAAACAAAAATAGGACAAGGTTTAACTCTGGATACATGTATTCAAAATATTTGTACTTCTCTAATGGACTTTCCCACACTTATATTGATCTAGCACAATGCCGTTTACTTGCAAAGCATTCCTACTGTAAATGTGCTTCCTTTTATATCTCTCCAATGAAACAACAGTGGGTCATGGTTTTGATAAATAGTTGAGCCAGAAAGAAGCAGGCCTACTTAGGGGAAAAACTGGTTTGTGTTGGAGGCCAAGTGACGACATTGTGATGATCTGTGTTCGGCTCATATAAGAGTGGCCATCCTCCCAGAACGCTCTTCAGAGGAGGCCAGATGGTGATGAGGATAATATATGGGGAATGAACACGGAGAAAGAGCACATCTTGACTGAGACCACAAAGCACTGGAGATAAGGTGAGTTAGCCTCAAGGGCAACTGGGATCTTCGTGGAATGAGAAAGATAAAGGGGGGAGAAATGTTTCGTTGTGATTAACGGCAGTGTTTTATGTTTTTTACGTTTATTGTATGAGGTGCATGCTACATTTGGGCAGGATGGATCAAGTTATTCTAAGGACGTAAAGAGATATAATTCAAAGTGGCTGAATTGGGACGGATCCAAGTAAAAAATAGCAAAAGGTTGGATACACATCTCAACATATAATGTAAGGGCCATTTTTATGGTCAGGAAAAGGAATACTGCATAAAACATTGTGCACAGATAGACAACACACGCAGAAGCTAAACAGAGGACAGACGGAGCTTTTATTTCTTTACATAGTTTTGAAAATGTGCTTTTGCTTCAGTTATGGAATGTACCAACACAAGTCAGGGAACTACTTTTTTTTGTTATCAGAATGAATCAAGGTCTAGTAATGTTAGCAGACTGCTCAGGAAGAGCAGTAGTCTACTCCCATCAGTGAAACACCACACTGGTATCTGTTTCTTGTTAGTCATGTGCAGTATTTCACATTTTCCACTGTTAAAAGTACAGGTATGACTCAGTACGGGCAGGAAAAACCCATGTATCTGTATGTCACCCCTTATGTGGATTCTCAAATTGTGTCTCCTTTTCCTTAGGATGTTGCAGTTCAATGATTTGACACTGTGTGAACAAACGTGGAAAAAAGACTAATAGATAAATCATTATTTTCTTCCAGTTTCCCAATGTTCCGGAACACAACCGAGAGGCTCCTCCCCACTGAGGACCCTCACTCAGCGCTGGATTGGACCGAGTTGGACCCCTACAACTGTACACTACTGTACAACTACACTGCAGCCTGGGACTGGCTCTCCACCTACCAGCCAGCCTACCTGGTTCTGCTCAGTGTGGTGGGCGTGTTGGCCAACGGCCTGGTTCTCTATGTCTTTTGCCTGCAGAGAAAGCTATGCACCGTGGCCGATGTCTACCTGGGCAACCTGGCCGCTGCCGACCTGGTCATAGTGTCCTGTCTACCCTTCTGGGCCGCTACCATTGCTAACGGCTACCACTGGGAGTTCGGCGAGCCAATGTGCAAGCTGGTCAACGTGGCCATCTCCATGAACTACTACTGTAGTGTTTTCTTCCTGGTGCTGGTTAGTGTCGATCGCTACCTAGCTCTGGTCCGGCCCATGTGCCAAAGCCGACTGCGGAGGGCGTCCTGGGCCAAGCGCATCTGCCTGGGGATATGGATCATGGGGTTCCTGCTGAGTTTGCCCATCCTGTTCTTCCGCAAGGTGAAATACGTGGCCAAGGCGGGGGTGACAGCCTGCTACTTGGCTTACCCCCATCCAGACTGGGAGATCCAGCGCAATATCACCAATAACGTGGTTGGGTTCCTGCTTCCTGTGATAGTGGTGGCGTACTGCAGTCGCCACATTGTGATCGCTCTGAAAAATGGTCAGATCAGAAAAACTCCTGGTGTGAGGTCAGAGAGGAAGGCCACACAACTGGTCCTGACTGTCCTCACAGTCTTCATCATCTGCTGGACACCCTACCAGGTGGTGCGCTTCCTGGACACACTGGATTACTTCCAGGTCACTCCAGGTTGCCTCTGGGGTCACATTCTGGACATTAGTATACAGCTGTCCACATACCTGGCATACGCCAACAGCGCCATTAACCCTTTCCTGTATGTCATTGTGGGGAGACACTTCAGGAAGAGAGCAAAAGAAGTGTTCAGGACAATGTTAAACCGCAGATTGACAGAGAAATCATTCCTGACGGTCAATTTCACCTCCAGTGGAAAACTGGACACTCAAAGGATACAATGTAAACAACTAGTGAAACAAACTGTGATGATACAATGTGAACAACTTGTGAAACAAACTGTGACATGACAAGAGTGTCTGTCTTGAAGTCTGTCCGTCCGTCCATCTGAACTGATCCAGACTGAACATTTAATCTTCAGCTGTTTTTACTTTTAATTGTAAATATGTTCTTTCTTCTAATCGGATCGATTTCCGTCAGTCGTTTGTGTGAGACCAAATGAGGTGAACAAGTGATCAGGGACTTCCAGATGATTTCTGTCTTTGTTAAACTTGTAATTACCGGAGGACATCTGTTCCGAATCATTAAGACCTTTATTAATACAAATAGTCAATTTATCTGTCTACAATATTCTACCTCGTAAGCAATCTAACTCCTGTTTTAATTCCTTTGTTGATTTATGGAGAAATACAGACTACAGACTCCATTCGGGTGCACGACACTGAAGATTTATGCTGTAATATAGGCACTAAATTACGACTGTCCGGTGTAGAAAATGAATCTAAATGTGATCTATGAAGTCTTTTATTGTCATTGAGACCCTTTTCACTTTGATGGAGTGTGCCACTATGAGAAATTATTCTCCTAGAGCAGGACTACGAATTGGACGTATTGCACTGTGGACTAATTTAAATGTAAAAGGTCATATTGTCCTTTAAAAAGCTCATATAATTTTTGCTTCTTGGCTACTAAATCAAAAGAGGTTCTGGTTGAAAGGTCAGTAATTCTTATCAATCCAGTGAAAAAAAATATTTCGTTATTGCATAAAAATAACTTTTGTATGTATCAAAATGCTGTCCAATAAATCAATGTGGGGTTTGAGTACTAAACAGAGCTCTATTACCCAGTAATCTGTGTGCTCTGTTGACCCAGACTAATACTTGTGTTATGACAACTCCTAACACTGATATACTGTGTGGATCACTTTGCATGTACCAACAATCAGCTTGTCTCAGACCACACTGTTCTCACAATTCTTCTGGCTACTTACAGTAAGTACACCCTCCATGACATCCCTCTAATGATACATTCATCAAGTGTTAGACTAAATATTTTATATTTTTTCCCCCTTCATAGTGGATGTTGAGCCAAAAATGAGAGTTTGTATGAGCATAAACTGAAAACCTGTGGGACTCAATTTCAGATGCAATCCATGATGCATTCTACATTTACATTACATTTAAGTCATTTAGCAGACGCTCTTATCCAGAGCGACTTACAAATTGGAAAGTTCATACATATTCATCCTGGTCCCCCCGTGGGGAATGAACCCACAACCCTGGCGTTGCAAGCGCCATGCTCTACCAACTGAGCCACACGGGACCACATTCTCTAAACATAAATGTACCTTATTTAGAAACATCCCAATGTACCTGTAGTTGGCTGTAAGCTGTTTAAAGGAGGTCACAGAGTAATTACCAGAAAGGTCTTTCTCCTCTGTTGTCCTGCATGCAGGTTTACTACTGTTTGCCCTTGTTGGTTCCGAGACAGATTGAAATGTTCTGCACAGGCTCAGTAGGGCCACTGTAAAATGGGCACACTGGCGCTGCCAATGGCAGCCATCAAATAGCTTTCAAGAGGTCTAATAGAGATTGGCATAGATTACGATGCATGTGTTTAACTCACTTCTAATCAGGGTGAAATACTGTTTAACTCAAACAAGTATATTTACATTAAAGAAACACACCACCCCATAGACATAGCATGGCACTGCTCCATTGCTCATTGTATTGCATGATAATATATGAGCTATAATAATAGCCCATCAATCTGCCTATGATCAGGTTCTTACGATCTTCACATGCTAACCAGGAATAGACTAACCTCCTTCTATGCCCCCTTGGGGTGACACACTGGCCATTATGACATTTTAATGGACAGATAATGATGTTGGAAGAGTCTGCCATGATGCTGCCATTAGAGATAATGCGCATCTGGAAAAAACAACAACCGTAACATTGGGGCTCACTGTGCTTCACGGCTATTGGATTGATCATTTAGGCAGTTATGGATCGAATACATGAATAAAATGAGTTCCCTCAGGGCATGTAGTTGGACTGGGTTATAAACTGGGTTGTGTTCAGTCGGGACAAAACGTTTTGAAATGGAGTGAAATGGGGTGGTACTACCTGAACATGTCCAATAAGAATACAGATCTTTGTCTTTCGTGGCTAAATGTTATGCTACGGTGTGCCCCACTGAGCATGACCCTGATGTTAACCCATAGTACATTGATGAGTGTAGATGGACTTGGAACTGACGACCGTTCAGAAGGCAGCCACAAGAGGTCAGTATGTTACCACAGATTGCAATTCATTGAAACGCACTAATAAATTATGTTAAAAAGAATAACAACTATGCGGTAAATTACTATGTTCAGACTACTTACATACATTGCACAAAGGAAAACAAGGTTATATTCCTTATATGCATTTGAAAGCAAGACACACACAGCCACTCACTGCAGAAATGTACCAAAAAGAACAACTCATATCACAAAAGAAACCATAACTACTGCAACTGTTTTTCATGACTTTGCTTTTCAATCAGGACCCCATAATGGTATACTCATTTTGGTGGTATAATCAATGGTTTGATCATGATCAGGTATTTAAATATAGACTTCCGCAGGGCCTCTCTGTGTACCCTGGCATTCTTAGCTCTGATGTCACATACCACCTAGTTCAGCCAATCGGGCTTCAGCACATCTTAAGACGTTTACTTCTGTATAACCAGTTGCCCCACAGAAAAAAATTGGCATTTAGACAGCATATGCTGCCCCCTAGTGCTTACAGAGATACCATAGTATTGGCTACATCAGGAAATAGCTTTGAAGTTTAAAGTGTTTGAGTTAGTCCTATGTTACGGTATACGCATGGTATACATCGTCGAACAAAATGCTTTCTTGCAGGTTCCTTATCAACAGTGCAACAGCAATAAGAACTAGTAAAGAAATAAGAATATGAACATAAAGTGAATGGCAGCAGAATATATGTATTTTTAGCATTAACATAACACACGTGTATTAGGGAAGGGGGAGCAAGTGTATAAATTGAGCGGTATAATAACAGTCTGGTAGCAGCAGTTGTGATGTGTGCTAAGGTGTGGAGAATCAGAGCAGGTGGTCAGATGAAACCACTTACGTGTGATAATCATACATTTACTTACTCACATAAACACTGAGTGTACAAAACATTAAGGACACCTGCTCTTTCCATGACATAGACTGATCAGGTGAATCCAGGTGAAAGTTGTGATCCCTTATTAATGTCACTTGTTAAATCCACATCAATCAGTGTAGACGATGGGGAGGAGACAGGTTAAATGAAGGATGTGTAAGCCTTGAGACAATTGAGACATGGATTGTGTATGTGTGCCATTCAGAGGGTAAATTGACAAAACAAAAGATTTAAGTGCCTTTGAATGGGGTGTGGTAGGAGGTCCTGGGCGCACTGGTTTGAGTGTGTCAAGAACTGCAACGCTGCTGGGTTATTCACGCTCAACAGTTTCCCATGTGTATCAAGAATGGTCCATCACCCAGAGGGCATCTAGCCAACTTATCACAACTGTGGGAAACATTGGAGTCAACATGTGCCAGAATCCCTGTGGAACGTTTACAACACCTTGTAGAGTCCATGCCCCAACCAATTGAGGTTGTTCTGAGGTAAAAAGGGGGTGCAACTCAATATTAGGAAGGTGGTCGTAATGTTTTGTACAATCAGTGTATACTTTTCTTTTAGACATATAGACATGACTGGACTCATAAGAGACCATTAATTGTATCCCTAAGTATTTCCAATGCAAATTATGTATCTAGTGGTCTAGAGCTCTTGAACTTTATATTATTTCAACAGGTTTGCTATGAAGCTTGTGTATCTAACCACCACCATTCTCTGGAGGCAGTAAGCTGTTGGACACAGACATCGCCACAAAAACACTATGAATGCCAGACGACCAGGCTTCAGTTGCCTTGGTAACAATACACAGACGTCTGGCGTATCATCTTAAACAGATTTCAGAGCTGTGAAAGTTGTCACTGCTGGTTGGCGAATAAACTCTCTGTCTCTACAGCCTTGAGAGTCGTATACAGTTGAAACCTTTTCATATATACTCCTTCTCTTTTCAGATCTTTACTTGCAGATATTCATTAATCTCTATGGACCTATGAATCAACCTATGCAGTTTATAACCTATATCAATGGTGGATTTGTACTGTACAGTCAGTTTGCTGGAAACTCAGGGGAGTATTTCTTCATACTCTGTTGTGGCCTTTACTTTCTTTTTCGATTATTGACAAGGGACATGAGTCTCTTTACTAACATCAAACAGAAAGTATAGATCTGAAGAGAAATCCTGACTCATACTATAAAGCCCTGTTTAAATCCACTCCTCTGCTCCTCCAGTGCTGTGGACTCGGTGCTGTGGACTCCTGCCCCCTCTCCCTCATTATTAGAGTCCAGAGAGAAAACGGGTCTGAATTTGATACGGTTATTAATATGGATATAGCCGCTGTTTCTAGTCTGTTTTTGTCAACAACCAAGAGAATGAGTCATGATCGGTAATACATTCCGCCTAATCCCTGGCAGAAGAGCCTCAGCTGGAGACAGACAGAAGCAACAGAAGCCTGTGGGATGTGCTCCCCACACAGCCTCAGACCTGTGCTGTAAATAGCATTTGTTTTCTTTCAGCATTCGGTTGAGCCTGCTTGGAGAGCCAGGTGGACGAAGTTTGGGGTTTGCACTGGTTGCTAGTCCAGTGGGTCCCACTGTGCCAGACGAGCTCAATCGAGCACAGCTAAAGTATTTGGAAGAAAACTAAGCCTATTTGAACCCAGTTCTGTCTCACCGTAACCCAGACGAAGAGTCGACTGTCACGAAGCCCACTGCCAGCAAAGCTTCTTAATCCTATTGTGACAAAGGACATGAGCATTGGACCAGGTAGACAATAACTGACCTAATAAAACAGACAGCGCACCTTCCAAATCTACAATTGAATACAAGTGTAATCTGAATTAGACATGACACCAGAGATGTGATTATTTGACCTGCTCAGTGCAGCCTGCTGCATATCTTAGTCAGTTGAATGCATATGACATGCAGGAATTGGAGGATGACTCATTCAGAGCAAGAAAGGTATTCATGGAATAGAAACAGCATATTCCTCCACTAGCAGCAATGAAAAGGTGTACGTAGGCAAACAGAGTTTGACTAAATCAAAAGACCAACCTAGCCCTACTCATATTCATCAGTCATCTAGACTAATGCAACATGGCGCATCGAGGATTCTCATTACGCAAACGTAATCCAAGTGATTTGTCCTCTTCATTTATTTGATTATTTATATGAAATATATAGCACAGGCCAGGCTGGGAAAGTCTCCAAAAGCACAGAGCTGGGATGCCTGGTGGGGTAATAATCCACTAGAGTCCTCCAATATTGACAGAGTCTTATCTGATTGGCTAAAATCATGTCCATTTAAGTTGTTATTCCATTCCAGATTTGTCACTAATCTCTCGTTGCACTTATAACTGAAAAACGAATGAAAAGCCATGTAAAGTCACACAATTATGGTCCCAGTTCTGAAAATGACCTAAGAGTTGGCAAAACAGCACAAACAGGTCTGGAACCAGGGATTTGAAAGCATACCCAAATGCATTTTGGACGCCAACATTCATTAGTTTAGCGCATAAACCATGTGTTAGTGTTTCAGATAATATTAGCTTGTGCTGTCATTCTTTTTGTGTATTCAAAGTTCCAACTTAGAAGTTTGTAGTCAAATGGCATGAAGCTTGTAGCTGGACGCCATCTTTCATTAATTCGTTTTGCTAATGTTAGCTCGTAGCCTAGTCTACTATCATACTTTTATTTATGTATTAGCCTAATGTAACCACTACAAGTGCACATGTTTTGGGATTGAGTTCGCTATTTCCATATTAACAAGTGCTTGGAAACGTAGGCTACCTTTATTGCTCGTAATTTAAGAAGTGAATTGTTTGGTCGTTCCTGCCGTGCTCGGATGGCAATCAGAAGCTAAATCCCAAATCAGTCCTTCGCCCCTACGAATTTGCTTGGAGGGCCCTCGGTCGCCACATGTTGCTGACGAAACACAGGATGACTTCAAGAGTGCGGAGGGGATTTTATAAACCAATCAACTTCGGGGCACACTCATGACTTGAATGCTGCAATTCAAGTACCACATTTAAATAATAAAACAAGCATGAAATTCAAATGCAAAAATTACCCCTGTAATTTTACAAGCTATATATGTACCTTAGAAATGTTTAAACATTTAATTTGGGAGGTATTTCATATGTTCCATGTGTGAAGCCTCGATATCAGACATGAACAAATAGTTAGGCACGCCTCTCCATTCTTTAGTGTGAAATTGCGTTATGGGATACCGCCTATCTTTTGGAGCCGGCAGCGTAGCTGACTCGGTCAGAGTGGCTATCGGAAGGTCTAATTAGCCCCTACACCCTCCATGATTTGCACTGCCTCAGCTTTTGAATACTTTTGCTTATGGCAAAAGTATGAGTGAATGCGCAAATGGAGGAGCAAGGTGAAGGGGAAGGAGAAGTGGGGGATTTGGGATGCCAGCCAGAGCATAGAGAATGATAGAGGCCTCTAGTGGCCAAAAGTCAGTATTAGTATGGGCAGCGCCACTGAGGGCGTCCACCATGCTTAAGCCATTTTAAAGTAGTCAAAGTAGTTAACTGGTTGGGGATTCCTGGGGTTGTAGCCTCAATAGCGCTGCCCATGCTGTCACAGACACTATAATAGCACAGATGTAAAGATGAGTCCTCCATCTATCTCTATGAGCCAGAGCTACTTCTTGTTCTTCTTTGAGATTTAATGGCAGACTACAACCTATACGTTGTATTGCCACCACCTTCTGTACGGGGTAGTGAACTGGAGAAAAATAAAACGACAACATACAAGAAAGTAAAATAGATTAATCAAAAACCCATCCCACTCCTTCAGTTACAGTCCAGTCAAGATCACATCCCTCAGGGGCGTGGGAGGGGGGAACATCTTCAGACAGTATTCGCTCTGCATTGTCTCAGCTGTTAGTTCCTGAAGACAGAAAAACCTTTCAGCCGCAGATAGAATTATGTCCCGTTTCTTGGACTTCTTGTTCTTTTAGGCAGTACAATTAATCACCTGCGCAATAAATGCCACATATTCCACCTTCTGCATGATCAGTGTGCAAGTTTCCCTCAACTGGTGAACGACATTCTGAATCTCCATAGGCTGCGGGGCATACACTGTAATAGCTTCCTCAGCTCCACTCTCTCCTTCAAATACTTCCTTCGACCTCCGTGTAGGAGGCCTGCTTGACAGCCCTGACCCTTGCCACTTCAAACTCCTTCACCCAGCAGGGCACTCCGGGGATTTGGGAGATCATATGATTCTTCAACAACACGTTCCCTGAACCGTATAGTGGATGGAAAGAGAGAGGAAAGCCTATAGGTTTTATTGACGTTTGATGAGTATCTAACCGATTCTTCTTTCCATTCACTACACGCTTCAGGCAACGTGTATCAACTACTCCTGGCATGTTCATGCTAACTCTGAAGAGTACATTTCCAACGAGATGCCCGAGATGATACCTTTTTACCTGAAATTGTCCAATATAAACTCTCATTTTCATTGCAAAACGTTTTCTGTTTGGAGTAAACGGTTTCTGCGGAAATGTTTTGCAACTGTTTGCTACTTGTCTTGGTCTGAATGAACACACCCCAGGTGAAGGCAATACTGAGAGAATAGGCATGCCTGTCATTCCTCTGCTAGGGAGACCGGCATGATTAATGCCTTGTTATTTTGAGTGCTACTTGTCTGCCTCCTCACTGAAACCTCCACCGCCTAGATTGGCACTTCACATACAGTGATATACTGTATATTTATTTTTTAGATCAACCCACGTCTACTTGTTACTATTGGCATGTATTACTGAGGCAATTCGATTAAGCTAGCCTTGGTGGTATAGAGTTTTCATTGTGACATATATTTAATGTAAAAGACATGTTGTGTGTTTCTGAACATTGCACCATGCTGTCTTGTTGACAGTATGACCAGGCGATGCAGTTTACTGGGCACAACTCGCTAATCACTTTTGCCCGGTCATATGGTGGTTCATAGCCCGGCCCTTACAAAAAGTCAGACAGGAATCCTGCAGGAATTCAATCTTTTGTGAAGGAATTGTGCAGGTGTCCCTGATGCTCCTGTAGGACTCCTACAGGAGTATGACTTACCTGCAGAAATGTTGAAAATCATGCACAAACATGACAATTCCTGCAATTCCGGTCGGCTACTACATCGTTGTGGACGTATGACAGGTAAGGTTTCATGCATTGTACAGAGGCTGAAGCTAAAAATAAATAAAAAATATCTATTGTGCTTGCCGTTTAAAAATAATAAATATCCAGAATAGTGGTGTTTCACTGTGAAGCGTATATTGCATTGCATTAATACTGCTGGTGTTTTATTTACAATGAGCAGGTTTGCATTGGGATAAATTCATACAACTATAACACCCATGCATAGTGTTAAATGACTCTGCTATTCACAATAGCTTGGTTTTATATTCACCTTACGCATTGATAACTAAACTATAGAAGATATGATGCAATACAACTAGATTAGAAGGCCTAGACTAATTCATCCTAATGTAAGAGAAATGCATGGGATACAAAATAAACGCTGGCATATTATAAAGGACAATGTACAATTTCATTATATGAATGCATATCAAACAGGAATATGTATTCAATTCAATGAATACACCATTGTACTATTATTAATGCCTTTCTCTCTCCCTGCAGTGGATTAGACAGATGATCTGCAGCCCCCAGATGCCCCAGCATCACAACCAGAACCGTGGGGAGACATCAACACTTGTTATTTTTAAGAAATATTAACCCTTTTATTGGTTTTCCTGTATCTGTGCATGAATGCTTAGAACATAGTCCATTGTACAACAGTTTTATTAGTCGTATGTTGGTGGCACCTTAATTGGGGAGGACAGGCTTGTGGTAATGGCTGGAGCGGAATTGGTGGAATGGGATCAAATACACCAGACACTAAATGCTTACTTGCAGGTTCCTTCTCGACAATGCAACAACAATAATACATAATAATAAAAGATAAGAATACGAACAAAAGTAAATGGCTCAGTAGAATAGAATATATTTAAAAAAATATAGAAGTACAATACAGGAAGGCACAATTTATATTCCAATATTACACATGTTTTGGGGAAGGGGGGATTGGGAGGCAAGTGTTTAAATTGTGCAGCATTTAGCAATCATAATAAGAGTCTGGTAACAGCAGTTGTGTGTGTGTGTGTGTGTGTGTGTGTGTGTGTGTGTGTGTGTGTGTGTGTGTGTGTGTGTGTGTGTGTGTGTGTGTGTGTGTGTGTGTGTGTGTGTGTGTGTGTGTGTGTGTGTGTGTGTGTGTGTGTGTGTGTGTGTGTGTGTGTGTGTGTATGGGTGAGTGAGTGCATGTTTGCTAAGGTGCAGAGAATCAGAGCAGGTGGTCAGTCCAGTTCAAGTGTTCAGCAGTCTGATGGCTTGTAGATCGAAACTATCTCTGAGCCTGTTGGTATCAGACCTCATGCTCCGATATCGTCTGCCCGACGGTATCCAGACCCACTGTTGGTAAGTAGGGGTATGGCTTTAAAACACTAAAGTGCATTATGGGTAACGTAGTAGGCTAACATTCGTTTTTGATGCAATTGTTGTGGTGGGAAGATGTAGCCAAACTGTAAGCCACACTCTTTTTCCTCCGTTAGCTCACTATTTTATTTTGTCATTCAGATTACCTCACATGGTGTACAAGTTTAATAAATGTCAACTACTTCAGTGGAATTCCAGACTAACTCGTCATTAGCAGCGGATAAGATCAACAAATGTGGGATTTACCCCAGAGCATCCGTAAATTGCTCTGGCCCTGGAGCTAGCAAGTGAAGGCTCCCCAGAGCCGTCCCGACTACGGTCTGGAGGCGAGGCAGGAAAGGTAACACCAGTATTCACTCTTTTGAGAGTTTTTCACAAGTCAGCCTCGGAGAACGAAAGCACCTGGTCGTCAGGAGCAACGAGAGTCTTCCTGGATGGCTCAGTATTGTCTGCCTCGAAGCGAGCATAGCCACTGAGCAGAGACATTAGTTCAACGTCTAGTTTTGATTTACAGTACATTTGGTTGAATTGTCAACTAATGTGAATTCAATGTGAAATCGACAAAATAAATCAAGAAAATGTCCCTTAAAGACTAAATGTCCTTATATTGATTACTTTTTTTCAAACATATATTTTGGTGGTTGAAATTATGTGTAAACAACGTTGATTCAACCAGCTTGTGCACAGTGGGTAGAATGTGTTAAGCTCGTCTGAGAGAGGCTTCGGTGGGCACCACACAGCTGGATTTGCCTTTGTAGTCCATGATAGTCTGTAGTCTGTAGTCCTTGCTCATTTACATTTCTATTGGGACAAACCACTGCGATGCTGTTGCCTCCCATCTTTTCCTACCCAAGGGTCTGATGAGTGCTTCCTACGCCAAAACGTATACCTGTTTGGTTTGTTTCCCCGTGAATAAACTCAGATCTATGCAGAAACAGTGCTCCTTTTTCTTTATTTTCCTGGATGTATACCTGTTGAAGTATCCCGGGGTAGGGACATTTCCTTGGATCTGGTACTAGGCTAAGACAATATTGCATAGTTACAACAAAAAAAATCTCATTCATGAACGGACTTCGGATGTTAACATTTTCCACAGAAACTCTTTTGGTCACAGCCCAGGAGTGTTCGCCAAGTAAATCCGCCAAGCTAGATGGACGGATGTACATTTTTGTTCTCCGTTCTTTGCCCTTCTTTGTTCTTCTGTGGATCGCTCTCTCTCCCATTCTCTCCGTCATTGTTCCCATGGTTCTTGGCCCTCTCCCTTAACCTCCCTCTCCCTCACGCTTTCATCCCGCTGACGGTGGCTTTTATCCTTTGAAGTTGTTTCCCCGGAATATCTTTCCAAAGCACTTTCTCTTGTTTTCTTCCTCTGGCTACATGGCTTAACCACAAAGGACAGCTCCCTTTGTTCGAATACAGATGAGGATGAGCCTCTTCTAGTTTCCATTGATATACTGTGCAGTGACGAAGACCTCTTCATCACGTCATACTCACTCCGGCCTCCATACTAACAGCGTGAGGGTGAGAGCAGAGTACACTATACTGTACATGCATTAAGGATTGTTTATCATCAGTATCTGCATCAGTATGTCTGCGTCTGTACACTCTAATCAAAGTTGTTGTTTGGAATAATCTGATATGACGGTTGAAGTATGATGATAGTAAACATGGAAAATCTCTGTCATTTCAGGTTTATTGATCCTCTTTGGGAGTGAGGAAAAGGGGAGCGACCCAGAAAAAGGGGTGGAGTGACCCTGGCCCCAAGCTTGTTGTGCTGTTTGTCTCTTTGTCTGTCCGTCCATCCATCCATCTCTCTGTCTATCAGGTCACATAGGCCTACCAGCCATGGGGGAGAGGCCTGGGTAGACACTTTATTGTTTACAGCGACAGAGAACATCTTGTCCGCTGAGACTCACGTGTGACGAGGCGAGAGCCAGCATCAGTACAGCTATTATACGCAATGCACTATATTGATTTTTTTACATGGCGCTTTCGTCTAACAGGCTATTGAAGAGCCTGTTAAAAAAACAACTGTTGCTTAGAAAGTGTTTGCGGGGGTGGATGGTTAGTTTGTAGGCCGATCATGGACATGCAGAAACTCACTCAGCTCAATTACAAGGACGACGGTTTCCACGGCAACCACTCACCGTGCCGCATTACACAGTGTGTGATTCGTTTGGCCCATCTTCTCAAGGACTCTTAACCCTGTGTGTCTGCACGTGAGCGAGGTGCATGAGTGTGTGCCTGCGTGTATAAGTATTTGTGTATGACATGCGTGTATGTCGTCTTCCTCTTCAAACTGTACCCCATCTACTCCTATACTACCTCCTAACTACTATTCCCCACCTCTTTAAGGAATACCTAGGATAGGATAAAGTAATCCTTCTAACCCCCCCCCCCCTTAAAAGAGTTAGATGCACTATTGTAAAGTGGTTGTTCCACTGGATATCATAAGGTGAATGCACCAATTTGTAAGTCGCTCTGGATAAGAGCGTCTGCTAAATGACTTAAATGTAAATGTAAATATACTAAATCTAAATCAATTCAAATAGAATCAAATAGAGTCAATGCAGTGTGTCCCTGTTAGAGGGTAATGCTGTAGAACATACACAGTTGTTGAGGTAAGGCACAGTTCAAGCTACGGGCTTAAGCGGCAAAGTCAATGTGACTCTCAGCTGACTGATCCTTGAAACGTTTTCCCAGTTAGTCACATGACCAGTCTTTAACTGCCGCAGTGCTATCACAACACTGTCAGAGTTGGCTACACTCATGACTGGCAAAGGCAATTGTGATTCTATGGCTGTTCACCCTACTGACAGATATCCTGGAGTTTGATAGAAGGAAAATACCCCAGGCCAAGCTGGTAAAGATCATGACTCATTTATCACTATGAGACTTGGGGCATCAGTGAAGGAGAAGGCTTGAGGTGACCATATGGCACTGCAGAATAACACAGCTGGTCTTCAGTCTGTCTGACTGGCACTGACCAGAGTGACTGAGGGAGACGATATGAAGGGTAAGGGAGCTCAAGTCATCACGGACTGGGGATATCATTTACAGTAGAAGTTTGTGTCAAACCAAAACAGAAGTATAGAAGCCCGACCTGAAAGTTAAACCTTGAATAGCTGAGCCTCTATAAATCATTAACACTGAACGGGTTCCCACTGTGCACACCCTGGTTGAATCAACAGGTTTCCTCGTCATTTCAATGAAATTACATAGAACTAACTTGAATTGACCTCTGTGGCTCAGTGGCTTGGGTCTTTGAGTGTGTTTGTTTGTGTGCATGCATGTATGTAAAAACGTGCGTTGGCGTGTGTGTGTCCCTGTGTGTGTTCAGTGACATTCCCTCTGTCTTCAGAGACCATGCATCATTGCCTGTCCTCCTTAGATCACTGTGACAGGTGGGGTGTGAGTTCAGACACACTGCCAAGGCAATATCTCTGTGTGGTACTCAGGGGAACCCAGGAGAACACCCAGGAAGTCACGGTCGTTGACTTGCAGGACATTAATAGTAGTCACAGATAGACTGACACTGTGGCCAGTGAGACTGCGAGGGGACTGTTTTAGGTAGTGTTATGAAGTTCGGCAACACTTTCAATCATCCTACTGATGACAAATATTCTATTCGATTTGATTTCCTGTACGGATTTATCCTTAGCTGGCTGGGGATTTTGTGGTTTATTCAACAACACGTCTCCTTTAATAACCTGTGGTTTTCCTCCATTTGTCATGTCTGTTGCAGTAAGCTACCCATCTGTGTTCCTGTGGCTGAAGACAAGGCAATGACAGGTCTGTAATGAAACACAGTAATACCTGTACAGATATATAATTTATATTCCATGTTAGAGATAGGGTGGAATCTGTCACCTTTAATCTAATAGAAAATGTGATAGGTTTGATGGTGTATCATACTGTACAAAACATACAGTTGAAGTCGAAGTTTACATACGCTTAGGTTGAAGTCATTAAAACTAGTTTTTCAACCACACATTTCTAGATTACAAACTTTTGTTTTGGCAAGTCGGTTAGGACATCTACTTTGTGCATGACACAAGTAATTTTTACAACAATTGTTTACAGACAGATATTTTAACTTATAATTTAGTGCATCACAATTCCAGTGGGTCAGAAGTTTACATACACTAAGTTGACTGTGCCTTTAAACATCTTGGAAAATTTCAGCAAATGATGTCATGGCTTTAGAAGCTTCTGATAGGCTAATTGATATAATTTGAGTCAATTGGAGGTGTACCTGTGGATGTATTTCAAGGCCTACCTTCAAACTCGGTGCCTCTTTGCTTGACATCATGGGAAAATCAAAATAAATCAGCCAAGACCTCAGAAAATAAATTGTAGACCTCCACAAGTCTGGTTCATCCTTGGGAGCAATTTCCAAATGCCTGAAGGTACCACGTTCATCTGTACAAACAATAGTACGCAAGTATAAACACCATGGGACCACGCAGCCGTCATACCGCTCAGGAAGGAGACGCGTTCTGTCTCCTAGAGATTAACTTACTTTGGTGCAAAAAGTGCAAATCAATCCTAGAACAACAGCAAAGGACCTTGTGAAGATGCTGGAGGAAACAGGTACAAAAGTATCTATATCCACAGTTAAACGAGTCCTGTATCGACATAACCTGAAAGGCTGCTCAGCAAGGAAGAAGCCACTGCTCCAAAACCTCCATGAAAAAGCCAGACTACAGTTTGCAACTGCACATGGGGACAAAGATCATTCTTTATGGAGAAATGTCCTCTGGTCTGATGAAAGATGATCTTTCGTTATGTTTGGATGAAAAAGGGGGAGGCTTGCAAGCCGAAGAACACCATCCCAACTGTGAAGCACGGGGGTGGCAGCATCATGTTGTGGGGGAGCTTTGCTGCAGGAGGGACTGGTGCACTTCACAAAATAGATGGCATCATGAGGGAAGAAAATTATGTGGATATATTGATGCAACATCTCAAGACATCAGTCAGGAAGTTAAACCTTGGTCGAAAATGGGTCTTCAAAATGGACAATGACCCCAAGCATATTTCCAAAGTTGTGTCAAAATGGCTTATGGACAACAAAGTCAAGGTATTGGAGTGGCCATCACAAAGCCCTGACCTCAATTTAACAGCTCAATAAAATACAGCAGATAAAATACAGGAAGGCTTATATCATCACACCCTGTTTTTATTGTTTCTTTCCATTCCTGTGATCATAACCTAGCCAGGTTTACATCAAAATACACAGGCACAATTACTGATCATTGAATGTCTCACCCAAGTTCTAAGCTATAATCTGTAAACCTATCTCGAGCAACCATTTAATTCTCAGGGGAAAAAAGCTGAAGTTCTTCAAATGCGAATCAAATCAAATCACATTTTATTTGTCACATACACATGGTTAGCAGATGTTAATGCGAGTGTAGCGAAATGCTTGTGCTTCCAGTACCGACAGTGCAGTAATATCTAACAAATATTCTAACAATTCACAACAACTACCTAATACACACAAATCTAAAGGGGTGAATAAAAATATGTACTTCTAAGTATATGGATGAGCGATGGTGAAGGTGCATTAGACGATATAAAATACAGTATATACATGTGATATGAGTAATGTAAGTTATGTAAACATTATTAAAGTGGCATTATTTAGAGAGCATTGTATAAAGTGACTAGTGATCCAGGTAATAAAGTGACCAGTAATTGGGTCTCAATGTAGGCAGCAGCCTCTCTGAGTTAGTGATTGCTGTTTAGCAGTCTGATGGCCTTGAGATAGAAGCTGTTTTCGGTCCCAGCTTTTATGCACCTGTACTGACCTCGCCTTCTGGATGGTAGCGGTGTGAACAGGCAGTGGCTCGGGTGGTTGATGTCTTTGATGATCTTTTTGGCCTTCCTATGACATCGGGTGCTGTAGTTGTCATGGAGGGCAAGTAGTTTGCCTTGCGGTTGAGGGCGGAGCAGTTGCCGTACCAGGCTGTGATACAGCCCGACAGGATGCTCTCGATTGTGCATCTGTAAAAGTTTGTCAGGTTTTTGGTGACAAGCCAAATTTCTTCAGCCTCCTGAGGTTGAAGAGGCGCCGTTGCGCCATCTTCACCACACTGTCTGTGTGAGTGGACCATTTCAGTTTGTCTATGATGTGAACACCGAGGAACTTAAAACTTTCCACCTTCTTCACTGCTGTCCCTTCGAAACATTGTTGGTGTTACCACAGCTCTGTAACTGTTAATTGCGATAGACATAGGAGGATGTGTGTCTTTGAGAATTGCCAGCGTGAGATCTGTCTGAAATGGGTACAAAAACTACCCGCAAAATAGTAACCTCAAGACACCATTCTAAACGTCAACAATGAAGTTGCCGACTCCGGGATGCTGGCCATCTAGGCAGAGTTCCTCTGTCCAGTGTCTGTGTTCTTTTGCACATCTTAATCTTTTCTTTTTATTGGCCAGTCTGAAATATGGCTTATTCTTTACAACTCCACCCAGAAGGCCAGCATCCCGGAGTCGCCTCTTCACTGTTGACATTGAGACTGGTGTTTTGCGGGTGCTATCTAATGAAGCTGCCAGTTGAGGACTTGTGAGGCATCTGTTTCTCAAACTAGACACTCTAATGTACTTGTCCTCTTGCTCAGTTGTGCACTGGGGCTTCCCACTCCTCTTTCTATTCTGGTTAGAGCCAGTTTGCGCTGTTCTATGAAAGGAGTAGTACACAGCATTGTACGAGATCTTCAGTTTCTTGGCAATTTCTCGCATGCAATAGCCTTCATTTCTCATGACAAGAATAGACTGACGAGTTTCAGAAGAAAGTTCTTTGTTTCTGGCCATTGTGATCCTGTAATCGAACCCACAAATGCTGATGCTCCAGTTCCTCAACTAGTCTAAATAAGGCCAGTTCATTGCTTCTTTAATCAGAACAACAGTTTTCAGCTGTGCTAACATAATTGCAAAAGGGTTTTCTAATGATCGATTAGCCTTTTAAAATTATAAACTTGGATTAGCTAACACAATGTGCCATTGGAACACAGGAGTGATGGTTGCTGATAATGGGCCTCTGTACGCCTATATAGATATTCCATTAAAAATCAGCCATTTCCAGCTACAATAGTCATTTACAACATTAACAATGTCTACACTGTATTTCTGATCAATTTGATATTATTTTAATGGACAAAAAATTTGCTTTTCTTTCAAAAACAAGGACATTTCTATGTGACCCCAAACTTTTGAACGGTAGTGTTTACCGATACGTTTTTTAAGAATGTCACTTTTAAATGCTTCATAATTTGCTCACTCAAGCTGTATATGAGTTGATCTACCTGACCAGTATCAGGCAAGCAAAAAAACCATCTCCATCTAAAGTTCAGTTCATTCAAAATCGAGAACAATGGAGGTCATTGATGTCAATAACACTGACAGGTTCCAGCTCCTGTGAGCTTTTCATGGCTCAATAACACACAGTTGCCAACACTGGCACTAGAACTCTGTCTGTTATGGAGGTGTCCCTGTAGACCCGGCAGAGAAAGACAGCCACGCAGCGCGATCCATCTTACAGTACATAAGCACTAAGCCTCTTCAATTAACCTGCAATTGATCTGCATGCACTTGGTAGTTTTCTCATTGGCCACTTGGCCCATGTTCAAAGTGCAACATAGGAAATAAAATGCCAAAGTTCCTGATTCAATCTCCTATCTTTCTCCACAGCTTCTAAACACCTTTAATGTAAGAGAAAGAGTACTCTGTAGTTGCTAAATAATTTAGCTTTCTTCTGATAAATAATTTAGCTATCCTCTGCTTTTCGGAACTGTCCAGAACCTTTAAAAGTTCATATACTCAAATAATGTTGTTGACTCGATCTATACTTGTATTAGTGGCCAAAGCATACATTTGAGAAGAAACACTTAAAAAAAAACACTTCTAACTTCTTTGTCAAACAGACCGTTTAAAAAATGCTTCCCATTTCCTCATAGAGTATTATGTCATACTCCCGAGGAGGATGAGCTGGCCAATCAGCAGTCTAGAGGAGGATGAGCTGGCCAATAAGCGGTCTACTCGCCAAGATGATCATCAAGGACCTCAGCCACCCGAGCAAAGGTCTGTTCACATCGCTACCATCTATTTTATTTATACCTGGTTTTACCAGGTAAGTTGACTGAGAACACATTCTCATTTACAGCAACAACCTGGGGAAAGGTTACAGGGGTGAGGGTATGAATGAGTGGTGCAGTGGTCTAAGACACTGCATCTCAGTGCAAGAGTTGTCACTGCAGTATCTGGTTTGAATCCAGACTGCATCACATCTGGTTGTGATTGGGAATCCGATAGGGCGGCGCACAATTGGCCCAGCGTTGTCCGGGTTTGGCTGGGGTAGGCCGCCATTGTAAATAAGAATTTGTTCTTAACTGACTTGCCTGGTTAAATAAATAAAAATGAGCCAATTGTAAACTGGGGATGATTAGGTGATCATGATGGAATGAGGGCCAGATTGGGAAATTAGTTGGGACACCAGGGTTAACACCCCTACTCTTAAGATAAGTGCCATGGGATCTTTAGTGAACACAGAGAGTCAGGACACCCGTTTCACATCCCATCCAAAAGATGGCATCCTACACAGGGCAATGTCCCCAATCACTGCTCTGGGGCATTGGGACCAGAGGAAAGGGTGCCTCATACTTGCCCTCCACCACCACGTCCAGCAGCATCTGGTCTCCTGCTTCAGAAGCAAGCACACAGTGGGATGTAGGGTAGTATGCTGCTGGCTAGAAGGCAAAGACAGTACAGGTGGATCAAAGCTGGGACCGAGAGACTGAAAAACAGCTTCAATCTCCAGGCTATCAGACTGTTAGCTGTGAAACAGTCCCCACTAGTACTCTGCCCTGAACCTTATACTGTATTCTAGTCATGGCTCAACCTATATAACTTATGTTTCTATTTTTTTTTATTATGGGTGTATTTTATTTTTTTATTGCTAGATATTACTGAACTGCTGGAGCTAGAAACACAAGTATTTTGCTGATATACCAACTGCAAATATGTGCATATGTGACCAATAAACGTTGAATTGATTTTACATGAATTTATATTTTTAACGATCGTATACGGCCACACCATTGTGTTGTTAGGAACACGCCCACACCATTCCAACACAGAAAAAAAAATACTTAAAATAATTATAATAATTGGAAGGAAAACTATTTCACTCATATTGTAAGTAATTATAGATCATATATCAAATACATCTGGAAACACTGGACACTTACTTTAAGATATAACATAGTTGCAATTGCGTTCTAGCATCAGCCTAAGCAGAGAGATCCTGTACATTTTAATTCAATCAACTTTTTTATTTTATCTAAATAAGTATTGATTATATATATACAGTGCATTTGGAAAGTATTCACAACCCTTGACTTTTTCCACAATTTGTTACGTTACAGCCTTATTCTAAAAGGATTGAATTGTCTTTTTCCTCAACAATTTATACACAACACCCCATAATAAACATTTTGCTCATTTATAAATACAAAAAACTGAAACATCACATTAACATAAGTATTCAGACCCTTTACTCAGTACTTTGTTGAAGCACCTTTGGTAGCGATTACAGCCTCGAGTCTTCTTGGGTATGACACTACAAGCTTGGCACACCTGTATTTGGGGAGTTTCTCACATTGTTCTCTGCAGATCCTCTCAAACTCTGTCAGGTTTGATGGGGAGCGTCGCTAAACAACTATTTTCTGGTCTCTCCAGAGATTTTCAATTGGGTTCAAGACCGGGCTCTGGCTGAACCACTCAAGGACATTCAGAGACTTGTCCCAAAGCCACTCCTGTGTTGTCTTGGCTGTGTGCTTAGGGTCATTGTCCTGTTGGAAGGTGAACCTTCGCCCCAGTCTGAGATCCTGAGTGCTATGGAACAGGTTTTCATCAAGGATCTCTCTGTGCTCCGTTCCTCTTTCCCTCGATCCTGACTAGTCTCACAGTCCCTGCCACTGAAAAACATCCCCACAGCATGATGCTGCCACCACCGTGTTTCACCGTGGGGATGGTTCCAGGTTTCCTCCAGACGTGACTCTTGGCATTCAGGCCAAAGAGTTCACCTTGGTTTCATCAGACCAGAGAATCTTGCTTCTCATGGTCTGAGAGTCCTTCAGATGCCTTTTGGCAAACTCCAAACAAGCTGTCATTTGCCTTTTACTGAGGAGTGGATTCCGTCCGACCACTCTACCATGAAGGCCTGATTGGTGGAGTGCTGCAGAGATGGTTGTCCTTCTGGAAGGTTCTCTCATCTCCACAGAGGAACTCTGGAGCTCTGTCAGAGTGAACATCAGGTTCTTGGTCACCTCCCTGACCAAGGCCCTTCTCCCCCGATTGCTCAGTTGGGCCGGGCGGCCAGCTCTAGAAAGAGTCTTGGTGGTTCCAAACTTCGTCCATTTAAGAATGATAGAGGCCACTGTTTTCTTGGGGACCTTCAATGTTGCAGACATTTTTTGGTACCCTTCCCCTGTGCCTCGACACAATCTTGTCTCTTAGCTCTACGGACAATTCCTTTGGCCTCAGGGCTTGGTTTTTGCCATTCCAAATCATGTCTAATCAATTGAATTTACCACAAGTGTACTCCAATCAAGTTATAGAAACATCTCAAGGATGATAAATGGAAACAGGATGCACCTGAGCTCAATTTCAAGTCTCATAGCAAAGGTTCTGAATACTTAAATCTTTTTGAAATTTGCTAACTTTCTAAAAACCTTTTTTCGCTTTGTCATTATGGGGTATTGTATGTAGATTGATGAGGAAAAATATGAATTTAATACATTTCAGAATAAGGCTGCAACGTAACAAAATGTGGAAAACGTCAAGGGGTCTGAAAACTTTCCGAATGCACTGTATATATCGATCGACAACCTGCAAGCCAGTTGGTTCGCAAAAGCAGCTGAAAGGCTAGCTACCAGCTAGCTAGCTACCTTGCTATTGTTTTTATTTGAATTAAGAATAAGTGTCAGTCAGCGCCTTGGATATGGCAGAGGAATGTCGAAAGGGAGATTATCTCTCAAGCGGTTACTCCAAGGTGGACTATTCCTGTTATTGATGTTCATTGAGCTTCTGAAGCTGGAGTGACGATTTCCATCACCAATGTGGGTGCTACAGAACATTTTGGGAGCGGTTTATCACGGAGTCTACAGAGAGCGACAGGGGATGGGGTTCCTGATCTGTCCCCCTGTCTTTCCCCCTGCTGGAGGTGACCACCCACCCCCCTGCACAAGCCTGCTCCATCTGTGCCTGCTGACGAGCAGGACTGTGAGGCGGACGACAGCTCAGATAGTGAAGTGGAGACAGTTCGAGTCCGAGTCAGCTATCATCTGGACTTACACCGCCGTGGAAGATCTTTGTCCATGCAGCCCATAAACTATCAATTTACTTGATTCTTGTTTTAGCTCTTTTAAAGAATCTTTGAGATTGTTCTTGTAATTACGTTTTATTTTTAGAGCCCCCAATGGAAATAAGTCAGACTTTCTGTTATCCCTGTCATGTTTACAAAATGTATGTGCTGTGTGTATATGTATTTTTAACTGGCAAAATGCAATCTATCAATCAAGAATAACGTAGCCTGATGTTTAATTTTTGCTAGCGCTATTTTTACCTTCAAAGATGTTATTCTACAAGACTCTATCCTCCAGTTTAAGAGGAACAATTGCACCTTCTCACTGGGACGGAAGGTGTTGATCAGTATAAAAGAGTGTGGATTTTATATTTTAGTGTCTATACAGGATTTTAGAGCAGGAAACAGCCCTGGAGGTGAAACAGACAGTCTCTTGAGATGGACACAGATAAAAATGACTGCAAAAGTGTATGGTTTGTTTCAGCGACAACAAGGTCATTGCCGATGAGAGCGAAAGCGATACACAGCCAGAAACATCCTTTTTCCGGCTTGATGAAAACCTCTGATAAGGTAGAGACTGAGAAATAGAGATGTTGGCAACACAATAACTCTGCACTCAGAGGGGAAACAGGCAACTTCCAATAGCAGTGATATTTATTTCCAAAAGGCACTCACTACATTTAATGTAATGGTGGCATAAGTAATACTGTGAACAACGTCCAAATACTGAGCAGGTGTTGCCCATTCTACCTCAACATGTGCAGTTACAAAACGCTATGCTAAGCATCTTCTTGTGAAGCATGTGGTGGTATACAACTAATACCAAATAGCATGATAATATATTTGGAAAATATCATGCTTTTTAGTTCTATATCTTATTTAAGCTTTAAATGTTGCATTTCTTTGTAGCGTTTTTTTTATAACAAACATAGATTGAAAGTTCATAGCTGCATTCACACTAGGCTAATGCTGCACCCATATTAATGCAAACACAAATAATGGGAAGACTGTGTACATACATAACATTTTTGGTGTGGATAAACGTGTGTGTGTGTGTGTGTGTGTGTGTGTGTGTGTGTGTGTGTGTGTGTGTGTGTGTGTGTGTGTGTGTGTGTGTGTGTGTGTGTGTGTGTGTGTGTGTGTGTGTGTGTGTGTGTGTGTGTGTGTGTGTGTGTGTGTGTGTGTGTGTGTGTGTGTGTGTGTGTGTGTGTGTGTGAGAGAGCGAGAGAGATTGAGAGATGCGTAGGGGTATTGTTATTTAACCCATGCACCTTAAAGGGTTTGTAATGACATTATTGTAATACAATTAGTAAACCACAGTCAAGACGCAAAGTGCACGTTTGACTCATGCACGTTCTCAGTGTCATCATCTCTCCTCTGTAATATGAACATATAGATGTACTTCACAGACGTTACATGGTACACTTAAATCAAGTATAACAAAGATGTCAGCTAACAGTAACACACTGTATTCAAGCAAATCATTGTATCGATGTACGGTATCATACAAGTTTGCGCCAAAAAAACATCCGTCTCACAAATTTGACAGTATCCTGTCTAAGCAATTAGGGCCATTTTTCCTTCCTGCAATATGGCTTACCTTCCGTTCCATTGTCATAAGCTGTCATCTTCAGAAAAGCAATTCTAAGTGCAACCAAAGCTCCTCTAATGCTACAAAGTGTGAATGCAGTATACTTTAGAAACATTTCTACGACAACATTAGGACGACAAGCCCTGAGATTGTGTTAATGAAAGTTCATGAACTTAATAGCGTAATCACACACTTTCAAGACAGTTTAGCTCAAGGACCATGCACAGACAACATTGTGGTTGTTTTTTATAATTTTTTTCATACATTTTCAGAGTTTATGTGTCGTGACGGAATGAGAACAAAGTCGTACATTTCACAATAACCAAATCCAGGTGAGTCTCCAGTTGTTGTTCTTGTTCAATTGTTGCTCTATTCTCAGCAGCTCAGTTCTCATGTCCTAAAATGACCTCAGATATGTGTTTAGGACCAGCACCGTCTCGTCGAAGTCCACTACGTACATACAAGTCACAGACACATCAAAGCATCTTACTTGCTTTATTATCGACTCTTCAGAATAGCAGCCATCTTCTCTTTCAGTCAAAATAAACCCCATCATTTTGGTTGTTCTGTACCACAAGAACCTCCCATCTAAAAACAATTACCGGGTGATTGTAGAAACGTATGATGTTAATGTCTTTCCTTCAGGTTATTAGGGCACAGTGAATATTGAATAACATTACATAGCACACAGGGACACAACAGTTCCCCCAATATCAAGCACACAAAGGCGTGACAGAAATGTAAGGCACATATGGTGGTGACGTTTAAAACATCCTTTACCTCAGAGGAACAACCAACATTTTTAAGGATCCATCTGGATACGCAGCTCCTTTTCTTCAAGTTGAAGTGTTTCCCCCTCAGTCTTTTTTTCTTTGGTCTGTAGTGGTATGAATGGTACTGTGAAACCATTCTGGGGCTTGCACACTTCGACAAACAGCGGCAGATCGGACATGCTGGTGTTGAACTTTTTGTCTAACCCCTCATCTTCCTCCTCCTCCTCCTCCTCCTCTTCCTCCTTCCTCTTCCCCATCTCCATAGGCGGAGTACTAAAGGGCCTGCATTGTAGCTCATCTGGGATATTCTTCTTCAGCTCGCGGTTCTTGTTTCTCTTGGCCAGCTTGGTGACGGAACCCAGGCGATTAAAGATGTTGTCGTCTGAGGAGGCCACACTTTCGGACCGGCGCGGATCACACTCTGCCCCCCTTAGACGCAGGTTGTTGAGTTTCATGTCGATGCTCTCCTGAGACGAGGTCTTGTAGGGGTTGGTGTCCAGACTGTTAAAGGCGGCACGGCGTTCCGGGGAGAGCATGTCCGTGGAGACGGCCCACTGGTCCAGGCCCAGCTGGCGCCGCTCCATGCTGCGGATGGTGGCGGTCCGCTGGAGCTTGTCGCTGACCTCCACACTCAGGCGTCGCCGCGTCTCCCGGAACTCGGCTCGCACGTTGGCCTTCCACTCGGCCGCGTGGGCCTTGATCTCTCCGACCTAGAGCACGGGAAAATAAAACCAAGGTCATTCCACACCATAAAATACTATAACGCAATTGGATAGTTAATCCAAATTACAGAATTGGTGGCAGTAGCTAGGTAAACAAAATTTAAGCTATCTGCCAATATCGAATATGTCTATGTTCTGGGAAATGTTCTTGTTACTTACAACCTCCTGCTAATCGCATAAGCAGGGGACCCACCAATCCTGAAGAATTAATGTTCTTCTAATGGGACATTTGACAAAATACTAAGCCCATGTAGTGTTCAACTATACCATTACATCTCTATACCATAGTAGTATGGTCATATAATGTAACCTATAAGTAAATTATCTTACCTCCTCTTTTGTTTTCTTGGACAAGACCCTCAGCCAGTCACCAATCATGCTCAGAACAGCAGCGAAATAGGCCAACCCCACCAGAATCCAGAACCACACCAGTGGTCTATACCAATTACGATACACGACCCTCCGGTCCCCTCCTATAGGATGTAAACAAACAATGAAACATTCAGCATGATGAGATACATGGGTCATGTTCATAAGAGCTAACCATAGAAAAACATTTTTAAATGGTAAACAAAAATGTGTGTTTCTTATTGGATAAGTGCAGGTAATCCCTCCCTGTGTCAGTCCATTTTCTTCCTTTTGGTTAAACATGACCCTGATAAACACTGATTCTATTGGCTCATTTTCTACCTGAATATCTTAAGCTGATGGGCTAAAATCCATAGAACAGAAACGAACAAAGCTATTTTTCTCAGACAAGCGCTTGTATGTCAAAGAGTGATTGGGAAATAAATCATCTGTGCAGTGTTGCAGCAGCTTGGTCAGTGAGATCAAGCTATGAGAGCCTCTTGATACAACTACCTTTTTTATGTCGACATCTAAGACAAGAAACAACTGCATGTCTCAATATCAGCACCCTCCATTAATGAGGAATCTTGAGCCCTTGTAATAATGGCACAGCACAAGGTGCAAAGTTGTGGTAGGAAAATGTTTGAAAAGTAGGTCCTCCAACCAGAAATGTCATGCCCATAGGGGGCACAGGGGTAATTGCCCCCTCACATTTGTCCTGTTTAAAAATTAAAAATTAAAATAAATGTTTTTAATATTTTGTGGATTTTGCTCTGTAATACTATTAGCCACCTAGCAATTTTATAAAGTTTGCTTTAGCTAGCCTAGATAGGTTTCCAAGCTACCAAGAAGCCATTTCAAGCTATCAATCAAGTTAGAGTAGCTAGCTTGTCCAACTACTGTAGCTTAGCTGGCATGCCTGCTGGCAAAGTTGATAGACTTTAGAAAAGCAAGCAATAACTAAATGTACTGAATAAGACACATTATTTTACACAGATTTTAGCAGAGATCCAGAGAAGGATATTTAGTTTATTTATAAAATGAACCAACAGGAGAATACAGAGTTCAAGAGGTATCCTTAGATATGCAGAAAAATATATATATTTTACACAGAATTAAGAATAATTATTCACGTATGTTGTGCCCCCTCAGATTTTTGGGGTGCATGACGTCATTGCCTCCAACCATAACCAAGTTTGAAGCAAAATGAATGGCCGCAACAGTTGTTATATTGACAATTTTGACACTTTAATTAAAAGGATGTATTAAATCAAATCAAATTTGATTTGTCACATGCGACGAATACAACAGGTGTAGACCTTACAGTGAAATACTTACTTACAAGCCCTTAACCAACAATGCAGTCAATAAAAATAAGTGAAAATGTGAAAATAAAAGTAACAAATAATTGAACAGCAGCAGTAAAATAACAAAGGTGAGTTGTTATTAGTTGTTATTCGCATGCACTGTATGAGCCTTTATGATGTATTAGTGTAGAAAACTGACTCAAAATGGCTGTTATTTAAGTAAGAATCACTTTCAGATAATCATCTCATTATGGAATTATTCACAACACAAACATGAACTAATAATTAATCTAGCTCTCACCTGCCACATAGTCTCCTATTCCAATAGTTGTCAGGGTGATAACAACAAAGTAGATGGCCTCCAGTCCAGTCCAGCCTTCTATGTGTTTGAAGATGACCGCTGGAATGGTGACAAAGAGGATACAACCCGCCAGGATGAAGAGTAACGTGGAGGCCACTCGGATCTTGGTCTGGCTGATCTGGTTCTGTTTATGCTGGGAGAGGAGAAGAAGACACACATATGCACACACACAAACAAACACAGCACACACACACACATACAGAAGAACAGGCACACACAGGCCGTAAGGCCAAGGCCATTCTGTGCACACAGTGTGTTGTCGTTCTGTGGTGGCGTCACTACTGCGTTCGCATGATGAGATTCATGACTCTGACAAGGTGGGGCGTCTACAGTATTTCCACACTCTGACACCGCCTGGTGATAAGCTAAACATGCATAAGATGCATGATTAGCTCAAACGAGGCGTAATGGTGATTGTGACTGTGGGCTGTCACAGAGGCACAGCTCACTCAGTACAGCTCTCACACTAGGTGTTCCTGTTCTGAGAAATGTAAACACACTGTAATACACCACAGGCCAGAACAGAGCGGAGGGTAGCTGTTGGGCCCATCAGAATAAAGCACAACAGCCATCACCCCCTGCTTATTAACAACCCATAATGTAGAGCCCACACATCATTAGTAGATGATAACACCTCACTCAGTACTGAACACTTTCACGTTCAACCTGGGGGCATAGGCAAGAGTGGGGAGCCAGGCCCACCCACTCAGATTGAGAAAAAATTGTTGTTATTAATATTTATTTTTTATGCTCTTTACAGTGTCAGTGTTCCAAACGCGACATTATGTATTTTTACCTAAACATGCAAACACCGTCAGATATAATTCATAGCAAGCAGTGCACTGGATTAGTCAGATTTGATTAAATATAACAGAACAGACGAATTGGAATGACATTCACTCTCACAGTATGGGTTGCCAAGAAGAACTAACTGAAAGCCACACCCCAAAAAGCCACGAATATGACTGCATTGAGGCATGTCACTGTGCTTCTATGGCTACACACACCATTCCACTGTCCACTTAATTTGTTCATTTAGCACACAAGACAGCTCATAATCAAGTGCCTTTATCACAGTCAACACATCTATATATATTTTTTTACTTTAATGAGCTGTGTTGAATAGCATAACATCAGCTATAAAAGTGCACATGTTTCTCTTTGCCCCATGGCAAAATGTGTAAAATTGCAGGAAGTTAGCTGCTGCATGCCCACCCACCAACTCATTTCTGGCACCACTGCTGTCAACTGGGTAAAAACCCATGTCTCTCTACTTTCTAGCCTATCAATACCTCACATTTAAAGTCATTGTGACGATAGGAACAATCATTAATAACTGTTTTCATAATACATTAAAACATAATTATTGCTTATATTTGTCATGTTGTTGTGGATTACTGTATGCTGTGAACTTACTCTGAACATTTTCTCCACCTTGGCGATGCTTTTCACGAATATGGTCCCTAGCTGGTCCCCCACACCGGCTAGCAGGAACCCAAACAGAGGGATGCCAAATATTGCATATAGGATACAGAAAATCTTCCCGCCCTCAGTGCTGGGAGCAATGTTACCATATCCTGTGAAAGAAACCGAGAAAGAGAAGGTCATATTTTCCCGGATGTGATGAGACTTGAATCTCTTTCTTATCAATGGCAGACACAACCACAGTGGGTTTATGCAATACCAATTCCATCTCCTTTCCTCCATAGACTTATACACATGCTGCTATCTACAAAAGGCTAGCATACTGTCTGCTAGCTAAGCTTCTGTCCCTTTTTCCCACTGCTTGCAGTGTCAGTTTCCATTTGGAATCACGGAGGTGGTAGTCGGGTTCTAATACAATCACAAATATGCCAATGAATTGGAGGTAAAATGCCTCCTTCCACCATCCATCAAATTGAAGACATCCAGTAGTCAAGAGTGCTAATGGTTTAGAAAGTTCTGTTGTAGACAATGCTATGATTGATAAGTGGATTTCAACACAGGTAACACAGAAACTATAAGGCCAGTTTCCCAGACACAGATTAATAAAACACATTTCTGGACTAAAAAAGCACTTTTAATAGATATTGTCCATTTAGCATGCTTTTTAGATTGGGTCTGGGAAACTGGCTCCTAAAGTCTTGATTGTCTCTAGTCAATGTAAACAGCATTACCTCAGGTGAAATGGCAGAATGTTTCATCAGCCCTTGCACTTAACTTGAACTACACCTACACTGCCTGGTACGGTAACTACCATAGCTGTGGAAAGTAGGGGTGATGAGGTTCCTGCAGCACCCCCTGAAAAAAGTAGTGCACTGGGCCTTTACTAGTCCTGTATTAGCGGACCGATATAGCCATCTGTAGAGCATCAACAAAACATTCTCAGCACCCCCTTATTCCTAGGAGTGGAGCAGCTCACTTCCTTCCATCTGACAGATGACTCACATACCAATCCCATATCTATCTCATGTAAGAAACCTTCAAATGCAATTTGCAGGTATAGACCTGATTCACAGCTGAACGTTCTACCAGCTAACGTGGGTAGCTAATAAACTGTCCCGTCTTTTCAAATCAGGGCAGATGACAATGACATTACTCGAGCAATGTTTCTCTGAGTATCCCAAATCAAATAATATTGTTTTACCGTGTAGGTGTGCAGTGGTTTTAGTCTACAGGTTACACTTAAGACATATTTTTTCAATTGGTTTCAACAGAGCACTTCACTTTCTACCCTGCAAAAAACTTTGGTCAATGAACAATGGCCGCAGTGTAAATAAGGGGAATTGCCAGTAATATTATCATTGTTTCAGCGAGAACGATCTATTCCCTATTCCTGAAAGGACCATTGTAAATAAAGGGTTGAATGGATGGTAAAGAATAACAAACAACAGTGAAAGTAACCACAGATGTGACAGATGACATAGGCCTCAATGGAGTTTCGATAATAGTGACCAATGTAGTACTGGAACAGGTGTGTGTAGTACTAATCCAACACTAAAACCATTACCTATGGTTGTGATGACGGTTCCGGCGAAGAAAAAGGCACTGCCCAGGTCCCAGTGACTGGAGTTATAGGATGTGTCTCCTATCGGGCTGACCCCAGCATTCACTGCATCTACAGAGTGCTGGGCACACATACAAAGACACTCATCAGACCATAAAAAATAGACTACATCAAATGGGTAAAGATGACAGCATTACGTTAAAAATTGCAGCAATTTTTGGTGGTATAGAGTCTCTTGAGAGTCTGTCTATTAGGGATCCTATCGTTACATTTTGAATAGATGAATTCTCAGGGGGGATATCCCGCATAAGGATCCATCAAACTTTCCAATGTGATTTCCTAAAGCAGCCAGTTGCGTAACATATGACTGCTGTATAGCTTACTGCTGATGACGCTTCTGCGTGGTGAATCATCATGACAGTGCCACAATGAGAAAGGTACCATGGGGGGGCGGGGCACATGATACTCAGCATGCCCTGAGCAGCCCTCACACTCTGCGCCAGTCGGCCAGTCTACCCGGCAGGAAGCCGGCACGCCAGATGGAGCTTCGGAGTGGCGAGCAACAGGATGTAGCTCAGGGTGTGAGGGATGGTGGGATAGGTGTGTGGATGCGGTTGAAGGGCAAATAAACAAGGGCAGGGGAGGAGAGGCCATGACAGTCCAGTGGTAGAGTACAGCGGAGGTGGTTTGTCAAACCATGCTTGAGTGTTAACTAACCTTGCCTGAGACCTGAAGACTTGCTCTAACTCTCAGAGCAAATGCCCTGGCATTAGTTTAGCGGGGTAACGCAGGATTGGGATGCACAGGAGACCCGGGTTTGAAATCTGGTTGGTTACACATGCAATCAGCTCCACTTTCCAAACTGACAGTTTGATATCTGATAGCTTAAGATGAGCCGTTACTGCATTGATCTAGTTTCAGCGTTGGGGAGTAACGTGTGACATGTAGTCCGTTAAATGTAAGGGATTACAAAAAAAAACAGTAACTGTAATCTGTTAGGTTACCAGCTAAAATATTGTAATCAGAGCACAGAAACTTTTGAAAAACTAGATGAGTACTTCAAGGATGACTTTTATATTCAGAAAGGATGTTTGCAAAAAAAGAAAATTGACACTTCTCAGTTTTTTCAAAGACATTCAAATCAGCATTGCAAAAAGGTGCAAGTTTAAGTTTGTTCCACCTGAGCCAGTCTGACCACAAGTCAGAGACCACTATGATGACACACCAAATGTGTTTGATCGATCCCGGGAAAAGCGCAGGAATAGGATTTTGTAGGCTACAGTCCAAGGTATGTCTTCCAATGGTGGGACTGGTGTCGGTATCCAAAGATTATGCAACTTGAATAAACACTTGGAGGTAAGGATGACAGCAGTGTTGTAGTCTACGGCTATACGGATATCACCTACTATTGATATCTACATAGCGTGTTGATGTGAATCACACTGCCGCTCTCTCATTTAGCTATTTGCGCTTCACGGATTGTGGTTGTTGTGGATGGCTGTCTGCCTGTCAAACTTGTCAGTCTATTCTTGTTCTGAGAAATGAAGGCTATTCCATGTGAGAAATTGCCAAGAAACTGAAGATCTCGTACAACACTGTGTACTATTCCCTTCACAGAACAGCGCAAACTGGCTCTAACCAGAATAGAAAGAGGAGTGGGAAGCCCCAGTGCACAACTGAGCAAGAGGACAAGTACATTAGAGTGTCTAGTTTGAGAAACAGATGCCTCACAAGTCCTCAACTGGCAGCTTCATTAAATAGTGCCTGCAAAACACCAGTCTCAACGTCAACAGTGAAGAGCCGAGTCTGGGATGCTGGCCTTCTAGGCAGAGTTCCTCTGTCCAGTGCCTGTGTTCTTTTGTCCATCTTAATTGGGGGGTTTTGATGGCCAGTCTGAGATATGGCTGTTTCTTTGCAACTCTGCCTAGAAGGCCAACATCCCGGAGTCGCCACTTCACTGTTGACTTTGAGACAGGTTTTTGCGGGTCTGGTCACGCTGTCTGGTCTAATGTAAATTTAATTAGGAGTCCTTTTATAAACACTTGGGGAAACAGGGCATTCCCTCCTTTTGTCATAATGTCTGTGCTCATGTGGGCATGGTTACTGACTGGGTAAAATTTTATATGAAAGACGATTCTCATTTAGATGGCTAAAATCACATTTCATCTTCTCACAAATAGTTTCATATTTAATTATGTAAGTTCCACAACATCTAGATGTACATCTGATAACTGGGATGTATACATTGTAGAGTTACTGTTATTTGGTTATACCGTCCTTAATGATATCACAAAATAACAACTGATCTGACATAATTGTTCTTTAAGTCCATCCCGACCAATTCCCACATTCTTTGTGTTGGGAATATTGTCTCAATGTCCAACCTTTTGATGTTGCAGTACTGCAAAGTCTCTGTTGTAACAAAGGGATTTTTAACTTCAATTTCTGCAGAGTGGGAGAGAGAGTTCCTGCAAGGTATTTACAACTATCATAAAACTGCCAAACTTCCCCCGCCCACCCACCCCTTTCTCTCTGGTGGGAGAGAGAGGTGGGGGCTCTCTCTGATCCTTACCCAGGAGGGAAAGTCATGACAATGGTTAAAACAATAATTTTGATATCACGGATGGTCAGTCCTTGCATCCATTGCTCTGTCTATTAATCTGAGAGTGGTTACATTTATCCAAGCCCATCCCTCAGCTTTTTACCAAAACAGAGGTGGGATGCCTATTTTGTTATTGTTTTATCAGTGTATTTGCACTTTAAACAGCTGCATATTATCAAGATATCAAAGTGTCACCAACAAAAATGGAAACAATAGGCCTATAGCAAATGCAGTATATGGCATTCATTTTTAACATGTTAATAGACACTTGTCAGTGGCGCTCAAAGCATGCCATTCTATGAGCGCAGCATTTATTTTTCAACTCGAATCAATGAGCCCAATAAGTCCTCCATGACAACAAAATCATAAACAACAGAGTAAGGCTGGCTAATAAATCCTTAGTTCTGGGGTGTTACGCTCAGGTAAAAAAAAAAAAGCTAATCTATACTTCCATATTTCCAGGTCCTATTCTTGAAGATCAAGGGGTATAACATTTATTGGAATGACTGGAATTCTGATAGACTTTAGTTTTTAATGTAAAGACCTAATTGAATAGTAATATTATATGTAGTAGAACGCGATGGGTTAGAAGAAGAATACATAACCAACCCATTTTAGTAAAATTGAACATCCATATATAGCCAGCTATGTAAACTTTAACACTGATTTATCTTGCAACAGGTGTCATTCAATTGGTAACATACATTTTTGTCTTCTTCTAATGCCTCTTAAGGGGAAAGTAATCAAAAAGTAACTGAATGTAATCAGATTATATTACTGAGTTCGGGCAATCCAAAAGTTGCTGATTAAAATGTTGGACAGGTAACTAGTAAATGTAATGGATTACATTTAGAAAGTAACCTATCCAACCCTGTCTGCTTTACATCTGTCCCACACTTTGTTTGAATGATCCTTATTTAATGCAAGAACTCTGACTCAGATCTTTGGACACGCTAAACTTTGAAGTACAAAATAGCTTCTTTTTAGACTTTACTATTCATTCAGTCTCTCTCCTCTCCCCTACAACGGGTTGTTGCCGTAAATGAGAATGTATTCTTCGTCAACTTATTTGGTAGAACGATGTTTAAAGCTAGAATCTTAAGTTGCCTCATCCATTTTTTGACTTAGAAATTAATGATATATACCCATTGACTCCTGAAGAATATAACTTGTAAATTCCTAATGATCTCAGTTCTTCTGTCATACCCCATCAGAACCCAAATTCAAATGTTGTTTTACTCCAATGTTTGTAAATAATGTAAATGTAAACACACACTGTATAGCCTCCAAACATGTTTAAAACTATAGTTTTGATATCATGGATGGTCAGTCCTTGCATACATAGCTCTGTCTGTAAATCTGAGAGTGGTTACATTTCTTCAGGCCCATCCCTCAGCTTTTTGGTTTCTATTAAGGATTCTATCTTTAAATAAAATGTAAATAACAAATGTTGAGCCCTATCCTACTGGAAGTGAAGAGGACATTCAGCAAATCTTGGAGGACAATGGAAGTTGATAAAAATATAATGTGCTTCGACCTGTGTTGGTTTTAAAGGTCCAATGCAGACATTTTTATCTTCCTTTCAAATCCTTTCTGGGTAATAATTAAGTACCTTACTGTGACTTTGTCAAATTTAAATGGATAAAAATAAACAAAAATGGCATTTTAGCAAAGAGCAATTTCTCAAGCAAGAATTATGGTAGGACTGTCTGGGAGTGGTCTGATTGGAGTGGGGAAGACGGAAAACGAACTGTTATTGGCAGAGAGGTTTGGAGCTATCTTTCTTATTGGTCTATTAACTGATATATTAACTGATCTCTCCAGGCAGGCCAAAACTCCATCCCACCAAAACAGGTTGAAATTTCAGGCGGTCTTTTCAAACAGCTCTTACACTTAAAAGGCATTATCATTATCACAATTTCACGGTATTATTCCAACCTCATATTGTGGAAAGATATACAGTATAAAACACAGAAAATGTAAATGTTTTACTTCACAGGGACTTTAACAACAAATAAGTATTTGATCAACTTCCACTGTCTTGCATCTTTGCTCCTCAATTCATGCACCTTGGTTGGAGAGCTCCATCCTATTCCCCAGCTCATTATTTACATTTACAGTGTATTTGGAAAGTCTTCAGATCCCCTGACTTTTTCCACATTTTGTTACCTTATTCTAAAATGGATTAAATAGGGTTTTTTGCACATCAATCTACACACAATACCCCATATAACAAAGAAAAAACAATCCCCCGATTGCTCAGTTTCCAGGAAGAGTCTTGGTGGTTCCAAAATTCTTCCATTTAAGAATGATGGAGTCCACTGTGTTCTTGGGATCTTCAATGCTGCTGAATTTTTTTGGTACCCTTCCCAAGATCTGTGCCTCAACACAATCTTGTCTCGGAGCTCTATGGACAATTCCTTCAACCCCATGGCTTGGTTTTTGCTCTGACATGCACTGTCAACTGTGGGACCTTATATAGACCGGTGTGTGCCTTTCCAAATCATGTCCAATCAATTGAATTTACCACAGGTGGACTCCAATTAAGTTGTAGAAACATCTCAAGGAACAGGATGCACTTGAGCTCAATTTCGAGTCTCATAGCAAAGGGTCTGAATACTTATGTAAAAAGCTATTTCTGTTTGTTTTTATTATAAATGTGCAAAAATTTATAAAAACCTGTTTTCGCTTTGTCATTGTCCATTTTAGAATAAGGTTGTAACATAACAAAATGTGGAAAAAGTCAAGGCATCTGAATACTTTCCGAATGCACTGTATGTTCCCATTTAGGTATGGTTTTAAACATGCTCACACCAATCTTTTTAAATGTATCAGATTACTCAAACTCCTGATGTTATAGTTTAAACACTCTGAATACTTATGTAAATATGGTATTTATGTTTTTATTTGTAATACATTTGCAAAAATGTTAAAAAACCTGTTTTCACTGTTTTCACCCCCGGTTCCCCGTTTAGTTTTTTTCCCTAGCACCACACAGCTGATTCAAATAATCAAAGCTTGATTATGAGCTGGTTATTTGAATCAGCTGTGTAGTGCTAGGCCAAAAAAACAAAACGTGCACCCAGGTGGGCCCCCAGGACCAAGTTGGGGAATCCCTGGATCAGAGGACTGGTGAAGATTTGGCACTGGGGCAGCGCAGCAGCATTCAAGAAAAATAAAAGGCGTTTAGCATTTCTATCTGAATGTGGTTTGCATCAGGACACCCTGAATGAGTCCCCCCCCCCCCCCCCAAAAAAAAAAGATTAATGTGATCTCCTCAGATGCAGCCAACACCATATTTCCACTCTGAAATATTAATTTAAAACGTAGCCTTTGTGGAAGGCCTTCTCAGTTAAACAATACATGCCACATGCTTATTGTCAGGACCTATTGACACCACATGCAGTAACGTATGCAAGCCTGCCAAGCTAACTTGGCATACGGTTATACTGTTACATTATGTTATTGACACTTGTGCAATGCAGCAAGAGACTAGACATGACTTGGCACAGGGGGACTTTATTCTTTAGTGGATGGATACTCAAAGTCACTCCCTAACCCCATAAACAGCTGGAGGAAAAACGATTCCAGAGGTTTCACAGGAGGAGGCTATCACTGTCGCCGGCACAGAACTGACAGAGAATGCTGTGGAGATAGGTATACATCTCTACCCAGTAGTCTGGCTGAAGCCCTACCCTGCCCTGCCCTGCCCTGCCCTGCCCTGCCCTACCTGTCCAATAGGCTGTAACTCTGGGCTAAGACACTAAAGAAGCAGCCTGGCACATGTCCCAGAACTGCTTATCATCTGCACTTTTCTCTGCTCTGCCGCAGAATAATCACCTTTCACATTAAATAGGAGCCCTCATGGTGCTTTGTTATTCTTAGATATACTGTATGATTAGAATATGTACCTACAGTATATGTTAGCTGACATTGGGCAGGATCTCTGCACTTTCGCAGAGACTGCATTCACAGTAAACGCTACATATGTTGGCTCAATCGGAAATCACCTGAAATTTCAACCACGCTACAATGCAGATCTTCCACGGATTTAATCGAGCGCTAATCCGAGGACATAGGAAAGTTGAGTTTTCATTATTAAGTATGCAAATGAATGCAGGTCCCAAAATAATATTTAAAGTGGTAATAGTCAAAAGGGAGTCTGGGCCCTGCCCAGCGGGCAAAACAGGTTGCAATTACATCATTATGGCGTATTTTATGAAGTTATGCCATAACGGTTATGGTTAGGTTGTATATTGGTTAGATAAGGACATTTGTTAATATATTTTTAACAACCAGGGGGAGAAAACATCTTTATCTGGTTGTTATCTGATTATCTGTCTTTCCCATAAAGTATTGATCTTGTCATGAAAATAAATCTTTACTCCGTTTTAACAAAGAGCAGTTCTAATTGGGTTCTATTTTATCAGGCAACTAGAGGTCGTGGGACATATTTTGCCCGCTGGGTTTGCTCTCCCCCATGTTAAAGGCCTTTTGCAACTTTCATCACCCTGTCAGCAGAGGGAATGTGTCAGCAGTCGCATGAAAACCCAAGAATAAATGTATCCTCAAGCGAGACATGCTGGAGAAGGAGAGGGGGTAGCGGGGGAAGAGGAAGGGAGTGGGTGAGTCAATGCACACTCGCACAGACACACTCCACACCTCTGAATCATGGCCCTAGTGTTGGGTAATTAGTAAGCACCATGGTAGGACCTCAGTGGGATGGAGTGACACACAATAACACACCAATCCCTCCCTCTGAGAGTCCCCCAGCCTGCTACAGTCTACACTACAGGCTGCAACCTACCTTATGTTTGACAATGCTGACTCAGTCGCTGAGAACAATATCATCTGGCAATATCCAGTACCCAAACAATGAGTCAGAATAAAAGGCCAAGTAACTCAATGGCTTCAGAAAATATTCAAAAACGGTCTATTGATCCTCCAGAATCAGTGTGATGGAAAGACCTTGTCGCTAGATTGTTGTGGGTACTGTAGTACATCAAGCTATGCTTATAACACGATGTGGCACACGACTGGACTTTGAAGGTCTGATGGACAAGATACTGTAATGAGTACTCGGTTTAATCCCAAGCAGCATTAATCACACCAGACTAGAGACCCGGAAGAGCAGTCGACATTCCCCAAGCCACACCTCCATCCATCGTGGGTCCTTCAGAACTATAGTTAGTCCCTAATGAATAATTGACTCCCCAGCAGATGCTCTTAAGACTTACGGCTAAATTTAGCCTTCCTGCGCTGCAAATGTCGGCAATTATTACTGCATATATCAGAAGGAATACTGTTGCTTTAACAGACGACCTACATGCCTGGAGATCCTTATCAAACGTAAAGCACTCAGAAGATGATGGTTCAATGAGAAATCCCATGTTAACTGTTAGATTACAAAATAACTTGCATGCTGCAGCATACAAGTCACAAAGATCCACTCATGAAAAAAAGCACATCTATGTCTGACACTCCTATTTCAGCTAATGTCAGTGTAGTATTTTTAGGTGGAAATGCATTTGGGATTGCAGATGCTCTGAATGCAGATGCTCCCTATGCACTAAAACATTACATTCGGAAGGTATTCAGACCCTTTCACTTTTTCCACATTTTGTTACGTTACAGCCTTATTCTAAAATGTATTAAATGAAAACATGTCCTCACCAATCTACACACAATACTTCATAATGACAAAGCAAAAACAGGTTTTTAGAAATGTTTGTAAAAAACAAACAGAAATACATTATTTACGTAAGTATTCAGACCTTTTGCTATGAGACTCGAAATTGAGTTCAGGTGCATCCTGTTACCATTTATCATCCTTGAGATGTTTCTACAACTTGTTTGGAGTCCACCTGTGGTAAATGGAATTGATTGGACATGATTTGGAAAGGCACACACCTGTCTATATAAGGTCCCACAGTTGACAGTGCATGCCAGAGCAAAAATCAAGCCATGAGGTAGAAAGGAATTGTCCGTAAAGCTCCGAGACAGGATTGTGTCGAGGCACAGATCAGGGGAAGGGTACCAAAAAATGTTGCAGCATTGAACATCCCCAAGAACACAGTGGCCTCCATCATTCTTAAATGGAAGAATTTTGGAACCCCAGAGTCTCTTCCTAGAGCTGGCCGCCGCGTCTAAACTGAGAAATCGGGGGAGAAGGGCCTTGGTCACGGAGATGACCAAGAACCCAATGGTCACTCTGACAGAGCTACAGTGTTTCTCTGTGGAGATGGGAGAACCTTCCAGAAGGACAACCATCTCTGCAGCACTCCAACAATCAGGCCATTATGGTAGATTATCCAGATGGAAGCCATTCCTCAGTAAAAGGCACATGACAACCCGCTTGGAGTTTGCCAAGAGGCACCTAAAGGACTCTCAGACCATGAGAAACAAGATTATGGTATGATGAAACCAAGATTGAACTCTTTGGCCTGAATGCCAAGCATCACATCTGGACAAAACCTGGCACCATCCCTACGATGAAGCATGATGGTGGCAGCATCATGCTGTGGGGATGTTGGAGACTAGTCTAGATCGAGGGAAAGATGATCGGAGCAAAGTACAGAGAGATCCATTAGGAAAACCTGCTCCAGAGCACTCAGGTCCTCAGACTGGGGCGAAGGTTCTCCTTCCAACAGGACAACGACCCTAAGCACATCGCCAAGAGAATGCAGAAGTGGCTTCGGGACAAGTCTCTGAATTTTCTTGAATGGCCCAGCCAGAGCCTGTACTTGAACCCAATCGAACATCTCTGGAGAGACCTGAAAATAGCTGTGCAGTGACGTTCCCTATCCAACCTGACAGAGCTTGAGAGGATCTGCAGAGAAGAATTGAAGAAACTCCCCAAATACAGGTGTGCCAAGCTTGTTTCGTCAATCCAAGAAGACTCGAGGCTGTAAACGCTGCAAAATGTTCTTCAACAAAGTATTGAGTAAAGGGTTTGAATACTTACGTAAATGTAATACTTACATTTTCTATTTTTAATATATTTGCAAGAAATTCTAAAATAATTCTAAAAAAACATTTTCGGTTTTGTCATAATGGGGTATTGTGTGTATGATATGGGGATGTGGGGAACTATTTAATCAATTTTAGAATAAGGCTGTAAGGTAATATAATGTGAAAAAAGTCAAGCGGTCTGAATATTTTCCGAATGCACTGTATGTAAGCGAATTAGTGCTGAGTTGCCTATTTTGGCTCGGGTTCTCTGCAGGAAAAGATCCATTCTGCATTCCAAGCATTACGGGCCCCCAGCAGGACCCTACGAAGGCGGTGAGCATTAGCAACTGCATTGGCATCCCTCTATTCCCCAACACTGTTTTTGTTCCAGAGAGGAATTGATTTAGCCCATTTCCCTACTACTTCAGAGTTCTACTGTAACTAAGATAAATTACCACCTCTTGTTCCGCAGTTAAAACAGTTCAAAACAAAAACAATTACAAACCCTCTCACTTCCAATCATTGCCCAAGCCCAAGATCCTTGAGTTATTGTGAGCGAAGTGTTTCCAATTCATTCACGATTAAAATTCACACTGGCACCCATGTGTTTCAATGTGTATTGTTGGTGAGCCGGCCAGGAGAAACTTGGCTTGGTGCCATACCCTGCGTTCATTATCATCCGGGGTTTTCATGGACGAGGCGTCGATATCTGGCTGATCCAAACACTTGAGTGTCACTCTGGTTGTTTTATGAGGAGCTGGAGGCATTCGGCCCTGAGAACCCTGTCGGCCCTTGCAGAAGTGAGAGTGCTGCAGTACAAGTCAAATTCTCAGTTTATGATGTTCCTCCTATCCAGATTAACCTATTTTTTTTTTTATTATTCAGGAGGTGAAACCTTAGTTTGTAGCAACTATTGTTTTCTGAACGCTGTCTTGAGCTCGGTCCAAGACGTTTGTCTCAATATAGACTAAAAGGGAGCAGGACTTGAAGAAATGGCAGGCATACCCTTGCAAGTCAAATTGATCAAGGTGACTCTAAATCAGGAAATCAATAGAATGACTTTAATGTAAAAGGCATACAATTACAGTGACAGCGGTCCCTGCCAACTTTCCTATAAGCCATCGGCCTGATGAAAGAAAAACAAATGTATATTGGCGCTAACAGTTACATAATGTATTCTTCATTGTATGGGCATCTATCATAGCTATCCCATGGTACAGATGAAGTATTGCCATGCATATGTGACAGACAGGTTTGAAACTAAGTCTGTGTTAGCCTCCTGAGCTAAAGCCTAGGCATTTGCTTGGGCAGATAACACAAATCTTCAAGATCAATCAAGCGTGGTTCCATGAACCACCTCTGTTACACATCCACCTAGGTATAGGAATTGGCATTTGGCCATTCTGATATCTATTCTCCACCTCTCCTCAGTCGTGTCTCTGAGCCATTGTTATGCCAACCATATTCCCTGTGAGGCGCTAGCAATAATGAGTGTCTTTAGGCATCACAGTTAGGAGCATTTGGTAGTGGCAGCCAAGGCCTGAACGACGTCACATGCTGGCACTCAGACTGCCTGGCATACTGGTCAAAATAACACACTCGTACCCTGTTTATCAATCACAGTACTGTACACAGTCACCCACAACGTGGTGGTCAGTGGTCAATTTCAATTCAGTCTGACATACAGCTAGACTCTATAGTTATGTTGATACACAAGCCGGTTTATTGTGGTTTGTATCCAATTTCAGGATGGCTGGCAGTGTTTACTGTGTAGTGTATGTGTGTCTGGAGGGGGGGGGGCTTAAATAACATTGGATCGATACAGAGTTCAAGTTTCAGTAGACTTGAGTCCCCACTAGGGACCCCAGACAGAGCTGAAGGAGACAGGGAAGCTCCAGTATTGACTGCAGACTGACCTAGTGGCTGCTGTTGTCTTTCCTTACCTTGATAAGCACCTCCAGCTCCGCCGGTGAGACACAGGGGTGCTTCTGCAGGAACGCCGCCTTCTCTGCGGTGATGGTCACCTTCTGGTTGCTCTCGAAAGGCTGCTCCAGGGCCCGGAACATCAGGCCTCCCCCCACCAGATAGGCAACCACCACCACAAACACCGCCACCACGGTCTTCCACTTCATGACCGTGAAAAGGGGCGAGCCATCCTCGCCCACCGCCTCCATGCTGGCCACCATGCTGGCAGGTCGCGATGGAGAGAGCCGGGGCACTGTGCAGCCCATGGGGTTCTGCATGGTGGCCACACTGGCCTGGACCAGGCTGGCACTCATCATGCCTGGCTGGACCTTCTTGGGCGGGAACAGGTTGGTCTGGACCGCCACTGCAGAGAAAAACATGAAATGTTATTGTTAGGTGCTGCAATATAGGAAAAGTGAATATGTAGTCATGTACTGCACAATCCAAATGTAAGCAAATGGGTGGAATAAAAAAGAACCCAACAACCCTACAGTATGTAAATAAGTTTAATATATTGTCTGTGTACGATTTCTACATGGAACTGGGCTTGATTTTTTTGGGCAGTTTGAGCTTAAGAATGTATTTCCGTCTATCAGCCACAGGAGTATGACAATGAAATATAAATGCAGTTTTTCTTGATATTGAGGTTTTGAGCAGCACAGGAAGAGAGAGAGAGAGAGAGAGAGAGAGAGAGAGAGAGAGAGAGAGAGAGAGAGAGAGAGAGAGAGAGAGAGAGAGAGAGAGAGAGAGAGAGAGAGAGAGAGAGAGAGACTTCCAAAAAGCATTTGATTCTATTTGGCATACAGGACTGTTCTACAAAGTTATTGAAAGTGGTGTACAGGGTAAAACACATAACATAATTAAATCAATGTATACTGGCAATAAGTGCAGCATTAAAATTGGTAAGAAAAGAACAGAATTCTTTAACCAGGGGCGGGGCCTTCGTCAGGGTTGTAATCTGAGCCCTGCACTCTTCAATATTTACATCAACGAATTGGCCACTATTCTAGAAAAATCCTCAGCCCCTGGTGTTAGTCTACACAATTCAGAGGTTAAATGCCTACTCTTCGCAGATGACCTATGCCTGCTGTCACCCACAGCACATGGCCTACAGCAGAGCCTGGACTTGCTAGAGACCTGGGCCCTGGCAGTAAACCCCAAAAAGACTAAAATAAGTATTTTCCAAAGAAGATCCAGAGCTCAGGGAATTAGACCAAAGTTCTCAATTGGTACAAAATATATAGAGTACTGCACACACTACAATTTCTTAGGTTTAAAAATAAGCTCAACTGGACACCTTAATGAGGCAGTGAATGAACTGAGAGAGAAAGCAAGCAGGGCATTCTACACCATTAAAAAGCAAATTCAAATTCAAATACCTATTAAAATTTGGCTAAAACTAATTGAATATGTCATTGAACCAATTGCACTTTATGGCAGCGAGGTGTGGGGTCCACTTGCAAAACAAGATTTCATCAAATGGGACAAACACCCCATTGAAACCCTGCATGCAGAGTTCTGTAAGATTATCCTACATGTCCAGAGGAGAACTACAAACAATGCATGCAGGGCAGAATTAGGCCAATATCCACTAATAATAAAAACAAAATAGAGCAATTAAGTTTTGGAAACATCTCAAATACAGTGACCCCCTCTCATATCACTACCAAGCCCTGCAATGCCAAGAGCTGAGCAAAGAAAAGAGTCCCCTCATCCAGCTGGTCCTGGGGCTGAGTTCACAAACCTGTTCTACTAACACACTGAAGCCTCAGGACCAGAACATCCAATCAATCAGGATAAACCAAATTACAACACAGTCAAAACAAAACTATATTGTTTATTGGGAAACACAAGCACAAACACAAAGCAAAATGCAGTGCTATCTGGACCTAAATCGACAGTACACTGTGGCTAAATATTTGACCATGGTTACTGATCAAAACCTTAGAAAAACCTTGACAAAGTACAGTGAGCACAGTCTTGCCATTGAGAAGGGTAGACACAGGAAAACCTGGCTCCCTGTAGAGGAAAGGCTGTGCAACCACTGCACAATAGCAGAACCTGAGACGGAGCTGCATTTCTTGACAAAATGTCAAAAATATAAAACAATTAGAGAGTGTCATTTCCCCAAATTTGAAACCCTTGTTCAAGGTTTCAAAGACCTCTCTGATGAGAGTAGGCTACCAGTCCTGTTGGGGGAGGATGCAGAGAGCTGTGGGTTGGCAGCGCACTACATTGCTGCCTGCCATAAGTTGAGGGACAGTGTCTGACAAACCAATCAACCTGCACATGTACTCTACTGTATGTTTATTGTTATCGTTCAATAAGAGAGAGAGAGAGAGAGAGAGAATCGCTAATGTGTTCTGTGGGCTTTCTGAAAACCCATTATTGTTAAAGGAATACTTCGCAATTTTGGCAATGTGGCCCTTTATCTGCTTCCCCAGAGTCAGATGACCTCGTGGATTCCATTTTTATGTCTCTGCGTGCAGTTTGAAGGAAGTTGCTAACTATCGCTAGCACAATTGCTAACTAGCATTAGCACAATGACTGGAAGTCTATGGGTATCTACTAGTTATCTGCTAGCACACTAGCAGATACCCATAGACTTCCAGTCATTGTGCTAATGCTAGAAGAATGCCAAAATCTCAAAGTATCCCTTTAAGAGCAGGCATCTCAGAGCAGTGGCATGGAGTAGAAAGAGGAGGAAGGGAAGCGCTACTAAGGTACACTATAGTATATTTTGGTAGATAGAAGGTGCTCTTTGGTAAAAGGTGTAAATTGGTCATCAAAAAGAAAGGAGGACCAAGGCACTCTTCATATAATTAATTAAAATGCCTTTATTAGTATGGCATGTTCAATAGAAACAAAGTTGTTTAAAAACCGACGCGTTTCGGCTTCGTCACTCCCTGACGAAGGCCATGCAGCCGAAACGCGTCGGTTTTTAAACAACTTTGTTTCTATTGAACATGCCATACTAATAAAGGCATTTTAATTAATTATATGAAGAGTGCCTTGGTCCTCCTTTCTTTTCAGTGGCATGGAGTGTTCCATCAGCACACTCCATCAGCCAGTGGATGCACATACTCTGGCCATATATGGCTGGCAGCCCCAAGCACAGGCTGAGAATGCTATTTTTTTATGGATTAAAGAAAAAGCCTTTATATATGAAATAATCATTGGTTGATGAACGATTTCCTAATGCTGTACTGTCTGAATGATATTTGAAGAAAATCCAGGAGTTTTCATGATGTACTATTAAGAGTCGTCAAAGTTCTGCCACATCCCACTGTATACTAGGTTTTGATTATGAAAACAAATATAATGAATTAGTGGTGGTGATTTATGTAACCATTCAACCACACTGTGAGGAAAAACATTCACTACACTGGTCTGGCAGGCGCAAATAATGTTGATGACCAACGCTCAACACATTGCTGGCTGCATGTAGACCATAAAAAACGGCTGACATTTCTCCCAAAAGGTCATACCGATGAAAACAGATAGCCACCTGCTGCACTGGTGGCTGGAGAGGCGGCTGGGTAAACATTTGATCGTGAGCGAGAATAGAACAGCCGCATTGACGTGCCATACATGCAGGATTGGCGGGAACTGCCCATGCAGAGCTCCAGCTCTACCTAAATCCGATGAGGTAATGTGTTTTTACCCCATCTCTCAATGCATCACAATACTGCACCAGCTGTAACACACCAAGTGCTTCTTTATGACATTATATTACTGACTGACAGTTCACATTAGCCATTTCGCCTTCACCTCAACCGACATGTTTTAGACTAGAGTCCGGCCATGGTCAATTCCCCTCAAAAACAACATAAACAAGGAATCAGACCTTGATTGGTGGCTAAATTATGTTAAGATACATTTATACATAAAATGGCAATAGGAAATGTGCTACCAGCATGAGGAAGACTAGCTACAAGGAGTCGTGCCTATCCCTGGACCTAATCTGATGGGAATGTCAATCACCAAAACAGCCGTGCGCTTTCTAAATCAAGTTGAATAGATGAAGCTCATTAATGGCAGGTAGCGTTATCCCTCGCCATGTCTCCTAGTTTATCTATCTGGACAATGTGTGCTGCTTTGGCGCGTTGCAGGCAGACAGTTTCCCCTCGGCACATCAGTGCCCACCAAATGTATCTACATCAACAATAAATGTATTATATTCTTTAGGGGTGGGATAAGAGCTATAGCCAACATGTGGCTCTAGGTGTTATTAAAGGTATAATAAGGAATAATAAGGAAAACAGCTGTGGTATGCGCCATTCCTCGTTGGACATTGGTCATGCAATGCATGATCATGTTTGTGGTGGACTCAATCACTGCAGTTATAAATTGACTTGTCAATAACACCAATGTATGTGTATCAATACATTTCCAACTTCACCTATAGTCTAATGATACAAATGTTACTTTAAGTATGTACAATTAAACGAAATAACCTATATTGACTCAATATTGGAAGCATTTAACTCAATCGATCTGCTTTCATTGATTACCCGACAAACGTTCTAAACGGTGAAATACAAACCTGGCGTAGGGTTGGGATTCCCTGGTTTTCTTGGGTTCTCCGTGGGAAATTTCATCTTGATTTTCGGTTTGCCACAATGGACCAAACCCTTGCCGAAAACAACTGACTGGAAAGAAAAAAGCCTTGTCTTTATGTAAAATCTTTCAACGCTCTTTCTATTGAATCCTTTGTTTTTAACCGAGAGAGAATGGAGAACGGTAGGGAGTAAAAACACATCATCCGTGTCTTCTTTTGCTCTTGTCAGTGAGAGCGAGGTGCACACCCGGGTAAAAAGGTAATTATGAGCTCTCCTCTCCCCGCAACAGACTCTAGTAGGAACAAGAGCAAAGCGCACACCCACTATTGCTCGTTGCACCACAGTCCACGCCTGTCCTTTTTTTATTGTAAACAACGACAAAACGCAGGAGGAGTCGGAGCTCCAACAGCGTTGACGAACTTCACGATTACATGTTCAATAATTGCTCTCTTGACCGCTGCAGCAAAGACTTCAGCAGGGCTGTACAAGCCTATGGTATCCAACGGTCGCGCTGCGCGTGCGTCTCTCTCGCTCTTTTTCATGGTAGTGCGAGCTGGCGTATTCTCACGACAACACTCCAAATCGAAGAGGCATATGCCAGCCAAAGTTCAGCATGGAGAAGTCGGGATTGCCAGCATTTTTGACGGGCAAGGCATTGGCTAATACACCTTGTCATGTGTGCCGTCCTACAAAAAAAACCTGACACTTGGATGAGGCTCACGGAATAAAGCTTCTTTATAAGGGAGACTGAATGCGGGAGCCCCCATGTAACTGGCAGATAGTGGTCCCTGCGGCAAAGCTTTATCATAATAACCTGTGCTTTGGAACATGTCATTGCATCATCCAAACATGCAGAAGAAATCAATCACATATGGATATCCTTGCCCACCTCTTCCACTTCTCATTGTTTAAGTTGTACTGTTACGTTAACATTTTGGGCGTAAAACGTATGTTTTGGTGCGTCAGACAATGCATTGCCATGAGGATTCATATTATCGTGTTGCAAATAATTGGAAGTCAATTGAAAAGGATGATATTGTGATCCGAAAATACTGGATTGTTTTTCCATGTGCCAAACATTTGTTATGCTTGTGACTCCACTACACATCAACAAGACAAAACAACGTATTGTTGGGCTCTAACAAATGTTAGAGCCTTTTGTTGAATTATTGGCCTACTGCATAGATTATATTTGTCATTGATTATACCCACAATGTTAATAAATTCATGACTTGAAAGCGTATTTTAAGTTGTAACTGTAAATACATGAATGTATATTGACATGCGCCAAGTAGAACACCGAATATGAGCACTCTGAAATGGACATGCCGCCGCATTATTTCAGCACCATGGACAGCTCCTCCGGGCGTTGGACGAATGGTGCGCTGATGTGGAACCTTCACACTGTAGTTCATACCTCTCTCGCTCTCTCATCATATCTCCCTCTCTCTCTACACACTACACAGAACCATGGGCTTTTCATTAAATATTCGTTGTAGTCTTTAAATAGCTTAAAAGACTTCAGAATACTTCAAATGCAAATGTCCTGCGAGACAAGTGTGCATGAATAATGCCAAGTACAGCAACCTGGTCTCAGACTAGATGTAACATAGTACACATAAATCCGGGAGACTTGAATTAGTATCAAATGTTATGTTTGTTATGGTTAAATAAGTCAGATGGTACCATAAGGCAAAACTAAAGTAGGGTGGATATAACGCTAACTTCTAGCAACCCAAAGGTATGGAGTTTGAATCTCATCACTGATAACTTTTTAGCTAATTAGCAACTGCACAACTACTTACTAATTTTTAGCTACTTTGCAACTACTTAGGATGTTAGCTAACCTACCTAACCCTAACTTCTACTAGCTAGAATTCGTAAAATATCAAATGTTTTGAAAATTCTTCACATATTGTACGTTTTGCAATTCATAACTTATATGAATTTTAATTCGGGTCTCAGATTTACGTAAAGAATAATACGAAATTCTCTGAGACCAGGTTGAGCATAGTGGAGAGAGTGATCATAATGACTATGATGGATGCAATGATGAGGGGATGAGATTGCAAAGTTATGCCCAGCAGGTGCTTCTATCAATGCATGCTTTATTCAACTCAGTGCTATAATGTGGGGCAGCAGGTAGCCTAGTGGTTAGAGCGTTGGGCCAGTAACTGAAAGGTTGCTGGAATGACTCCCCGAGCTGACAAGGTAAAAATCTAGCGTTCTGCCCCTGAACAAGGCAGTTAACCTTCCCCGGTAGGCCATCATTGTAAATAAGAATTTGTTCTTAACTAACTTGCCTAGTTTAAAAAAAATTTGCAAATGAATCTGTGTTGATAAAAAAATACCTCTTTGAATTTCAGACAAAGCTATTGAAAGATTATTGGAATCTGTGTGGGTAGCTGGACAGGTAGGATGACTGACAATAGTGAAGGTGAACAGGTGACAGGAATGGTTGAGACTGAGGCAGGAATTCCTTTAACTGCAACAAAGTGGTATATTTACTGGGTAGTTTGTCTGTGCTGCATAACAAATGAAACAGAATAACATGTATCCAAGCAAATTCATAAATCACAAAAGTCAAATCATAACAATCACTCATTATTAACATAATTAGGTCATTCAGCAATTCAGTTCAATAAGAATTCAACAGGAATTGTGATTGAGTCATTTAGGCTCATAACTATTCATCATAATCATGAGAATAATAATACAAATAAATCAATCAGTTATCAATTATTCAATCTACAATCTCAATCAATTTGATACCAGGATTGATCAATTCAGCAAATCATTACGTTTCATACTTCATCCTTCCAGGTTAGTCTTCATATGTACAAGTCATTTCATTACATTTCAACCATATGTCAATGGCATAATCGTCCCGTAATGATCTATAGGGCCGCGATCATTGTCCATTAACATAACACAATAGGTTTGAAGTGTGCGCTCCAAGCCGCGCTCCGCGGTAATAACTAAAAACAATAACCGATGGCCCGCTCTCCCGATCGCAACAGAAAGTTCAGACGAAAGGTACATTCGGTGGACTTACGTTGATTCACGGACGCACAGAATGTCTGCATTGTGCGGAGTTGAGGAAGAGAAAGCAGCGAGGTCGACGCGATGGCGATTTCATCCTTTTAATGAGTTGAGATCTGTCGGACATTTCCACCTGACCTATTTAAAGCGCCCCTGGCCCAGCTGAGCAGGTGTCCATGAATTAAAGGTCGATTCCACCAAATCCATGGGCCTTTCTACAGCTATACTGTTTTCTGCTCAATCTACAGTCAACGTAGGCCTCCGGGCATGTGTGTGTGAGGGGGTCACTTCCAGTACTTGGGGGTGGGAGGGATGTGTGGGACAGCGAGGAGAGGTCTTACTATCTTCCTGGCGGGTGGGAAATGGGGAGGGTGGGGATTGGGAAAGAGGTTCTTCTTATGGTCAATCACACACTGCCATGTCCGAATTCTACCATTCAGCAACTGATAATGTAATAACTGACTAAATCAAATCAAAGTGTATTTGTTGTGCACACCAATTAGCAGATGTTAAAGCAAGTGCAGTGAAATGTACTGAAGGCCCCTCGACCAACGCCTCGAGTCCAGGATGGCTCGAACAGCATACCGGGGTCCCCTCGATGTCCAGAGGGGGCGGAGGAACCTCCCGCACCTCAGCTTCCTGGAGTGGACCAGCCACCACCGGCCTGAGGAGAGACACATGGAACGAGGGATTAATGCGATAATCTGGGGGAAGCTGTAACCTGTAGCATACCTCGTTCAGTCTCCTCAGGACTTTGAATGGCCCCACAAACCGCGGACCCAGCTTCCGGCAGGGCAGGCGGAGGGACAGGTTTCGGGTCGAGAGCCAGACCCGGTCCCCCGGTGCAAACACCGGGGCCTCGCTGCGGTGGCGGTCGGCGCTCGCTTTTTGCCACCTCACGGCCCGTTGTAGGTGCACATGGGCGGCGTCCCAGGTCTCCTCCGAGCGCTTGAACCATTCGTCCACCGCAGGAGCTTCGATCTGGCTCTGATGTCACGGTGCCAGAACCGGCTGATACCCCAGTACGCACTGGAAAGGAGAGAGGTTAGTGGAGGAGTGGAGGAGTGAGTTTTGGGCCATCTCTGCCCAGGGGATGAATGTCGCCCACTCCTGGCAATATGAGGGAAAAGGGCTACCTAAGTATGGTTCCCAATCAGAGACAACAGTAGACAGCTGTCCCTGATTGAGAACTATACCCGGCCAAAACATAGAAATACAAAAACATAGAAAAACAGAACATAGAATGCCCACCCCAAATCACACCCTGGCCAAACCAAATAGAGACATAAAAGGCTCTCTAAGGTCAGGGCGTGAGAACTCATCCAGTCTTCAGGACTAAACTGTTGTGCTGAACCACCCTTGTTACACTCAGCATGTTTAGACAGATTAGAAACAGAGAAGGAGGGAAAGTTGGAATTGAACTCTCAAAAAAAGCGTGCCATTGAAAGGAGTGATTACTGGGGTAGGGGTAAATGTGAAAGTTGACCAACTGAGGAGGAAGATTCCCGCTGTTTGTGATGCTCGTCGTTTGGCACGACTCAGACTGTTCTTTTGAGTTTTGATGTTGAGTCTTTGCCTGACGCCAAAATCCAAGCTGGCTTCCCTTGACACTTTTTTTTGTGAGCCAAGATCATTCACAGTTGAGCTCGCTCAGCTTAGCTCAATGCTGATTGGCACATTTCTTATACTTTATTTTATCAAGGGGGGCTAAATGCTCGCTGGCTTTCCTTGCCTTCAATGCTACGGGCAGTAACAATGTCATGCTCGTCTGGACCAGACAAAATCAGATAGATGGCCTAAACGTTGAGAGACCGAGGGGCCCTGTTTCGCTCGCTCGAATGCTTTCTCCTGTGAGATACATTCAGCCTCTTGCGAATTGAAGGGTAATTATAAAACACAGAGAGTTTTTTAAATTATTTTCTTGGTCAATTTTTGGGGGAAGCCTGGCTTCCCTTGGCATCCATGAATACACACCACTAGTTGTTACAGGTGTCAAGCTTATGGGCATGTGGCAGCAATGTGTAGGAGGGAGGTTCCTAGGTGTGAGAAGTGTGCAGAAGGGCATGAAACAAAGGAATGTGTAGCATTGGGGAAAGTAGTGGTATGTGTTAATTGTGGTCTTCCCATGGAGCTAGGGATCAGAAATGTCCGGTGCGAGAGAGGCAGGTTGAGGTTTCCAGGGTTAGAGTAGTGCAGAAGTTGTCGTATGCTGAGGCAGTGAAGAAAGTAGAGGAAGATGGGTCAATGGGGATAGATCCTGAGAGGAATGGTGTGAGTAGTAGATCTGTACCAGTACAGAGGTATAGACCAACAAGTGAAATATGATTCAGTAAGATTGGATTTTTTGAGTTTATAGCAATGGTTATCAACTTTACTGCTGGAACGGAAAGTAAGTCGCAGGAAATTGACGTTGTGGTGGCAGCTGCAGAGAGGTATTTGGGTGTACGATACTTTACATCAGAAGAATTACAGGGTGTGTTGAATGGTGGTGTCCTGTCCTTTCAGGCTGTTGGCCTGAGGTAGGGCTAGATATATTTAAATAGTGGAGTAGGGTGGTGAGTTTTTAGTGTAGGCTTAGATGGTAGATTCATGAGCTGTATCTATTGTTATATGCCACACTAAATAGCCACTGCCAATTTAGCCTACTGTGGCTTTGGCCTACCCCACTATATGTTATTGCATCCCACGATTAACATTGATATTGTTATTGTGTTGCTATATTTGGATAGCTTAATCACGTATGCTTATTGCTATCGATATGTTTAATAATTGTATTTTCACATTGCCACTACGAGTATTTGGTCATGCCATTTGTGATGTTCGGATGTACCAATCCTGTGCAGGTGTTGTTACACGTGGTCTGCCACTGCCAGGACAATCAGCTGTCTCTCCTGTCTCCCTGTAGCGCTGTCTTATGCGTCTCACAGTACGGACATTGCAATGTATTGCCCTGGCCACATCTGCAGTCCTCATGCCTCCTTGCAGCATGCCTAAGGCATGTTCACGCAGATTAGCATGGACCCTGGGCATCTTTCTTTTGGTGTTTTTCAGAGTCAGTAGAAAGACCTCCTTAGTGTCCTAAGTTTTCATAACTGTGACATTAATTTCCTACCGTCTATAAGCTGTTAGTGTCTTAACAACTATTCCACAGGTGCATGTTCATTAATTGTTTATGGTTCATTGAACAAGCATGGGAAACAGTGTTTAAAACCTTTATAATGAAGATCTGTGAAGTTATACGAATTATCTTTGAAACACAGGGTCCTGAAAAAGGGAAGTTTCTTTTTTTGCTGAGTTTATAAATCATACATATTATTTCACAATAGTACACTTTATTACCCAATAAGTGTTTATATGTGTAAATATGTTTTGGGGAAAGACAGTTTTTTAAATGTATTTGTCTTAGAAAGAACGCCTTGGGATCTGTCTCTCTCTCTCTGTGTATAACCTAACAACATGCCTCTCACACACACACACGCTCACACACACACACACACACACACACACACACACACACACACACACACACACACACACACACACACACACACACACACACACACACACACACACACACACACACACACACACACACACACACACACACACACACACACACACACATAGAGACATAGGGCCATAGGAAGAGCTGTTATTCAATCAATGTAAAGTACATTTTCTTTTAAAATCTTTAGTACCGAAATGCATACGTATTACACATTATTATTGAACAATACTACATAATACATGTTTATATTTATATATTTTTTTATTCCTTTCTTAGAGAAAAAGGCCTTGGGAATGGTCTATTGTAAACCAACACCCCCATCAGTCTCTAATCCCCATCGTCAAGCTGTGAGCGCGTCAGACAATGTTTCTTCCATGACGTATCTCCAGGGCCTTCCAGGTTTCCTATGTTTTCTTTTCCATGTAATATCAACCTTCTTGCGTTTAAGCCCAAGTTATGTCTTGAGGACAGAATGGCCCATATTCGTAAATGTTCACGATGTTGGAAAGGTCTTTCCACTTGTTTCATCATATCAAGCACTTTAAAATAATCTCCCCACCTAAAGCTAAAGACAGGCACAAAATAGTTGACCTCTGTGCATGCTTTTGAAAATGCATACGAACTAACAGATTTGGTTGCATTTGAGCTATTGAATTCGACACAACCTAAAATTGTCACTTTGGAGTCTGGACTATATGCCACTGAAGAGATTCTTATGGCTTTCAAATCATCTTTCCCACAGACTTCTTCTTCCAATGCGTACCCAGGCAGGGATGTTCCACTCAGGGCCTGTTCCGTCTGACATAGAGCAAGTCTTATCTTCAGCCATTCTCTCAAGCGAAACGCAGGAGAACATGGCTAAAAATGGTTTTGTCATTGTGTCCCAGACATGAATGACACAATACACCTAGAATCAGTCTAAGAGACATGTCTTCTGTAGTTTATCTGTCTTAGACATGGCACAGGACAAGTCTAACACTTACTTATACTCAGGCAGACCTACCCCGGGAATTACTTTTTCATTCTACAAGGGGTCACAAGATACACAGCAGCTCCGTAAATTCACAACACAATTTCCCAACTGTTTCACATTTTCTTTCAGTTCAACATGGTCACTACACATCAATCACCAGGACATTGTTATTGCAAACACTTGCTTTACCCAAAACAGATGCACTATCATGTTACATAAGCACTTACTCCATAGCGTGAGAACATCCGGACAGGATGTCCATAAAAGGGCATAAACACAGGACACCAAAAATAGATCATCAGTCACTTTTTGACACATGCTTTCTACTGTATTCTCTCTCTAGCATTAAAGCCGTTAATGCTAATAGTCCAAGTCAAAGAGCCATTTTGATTCACTAATCAGTTTTCTTTATGCTACATGTAGTTGTTAATTGGTACATGTCATTGTTTGCATCTTTCGTGCACTTGTTTTTTTATTCAAATTAAGGCCTGGTTTTCAGTTAATACTGTTGGAAAGCCTACTAGATTCATGAGCTGTATCTATTGTTATATGCTACACTAAATATCCACTGCCAAATTAGCCTACTCTAGCTTTGGCCTACCACACTTTATGTTATTGCATCCCACTTTTAACATTTATATTGTTATTGTGTTGCTATATTTGGCTAGCTTAATCACGTATGCTTATTGCTATTGATATGTTTAATAATTGCATTTTCACATTGCAATTGATTAATATTATAGCATTTGATAACCTAGTTATGTGTGCGTGTACTATCATTATTGCTCATTATTTGGTATTTATTTCTCCCTGCAGAAAAACATACATACATACATACATACATACATACATACATACATATATGCACGCACGCACGCACGCACGCACGCACGCACGCACGCACGCACGCACGCACGCACACACACACACACACACACACACACACACACACACACACACACACACACACACACACACACACACACACATACATACATACATACATACATACATACATACATACATACATACATACATACATACATACATACATACATACATACATACATACATACATACATACATACATACATGCATACAGTACATACTACTTTACCCACCAGTTGGTCAATCCTAAAGCCAATCAAGACAAGAATTACAGACTAATGCCAACTAAACTGTCAACTGTCAATCATATGATCTAACTCAACTGTACTCTGATTTAATTCATCTGAACAACCTTCCATGCCATGTATCATCATCGAAACATAAAGACTCAGGTCTGGACATTAGTGTAATTGATGACTGGTGGATCACTTTGAATGCTGGGATGACGTTTTGTACAAGTGCTACTCCTAACATTACCAGTTCAACTGGTTCAATCTGCATGTAACGATCGTCCTGGAAAGAAGGTGACCAAAACGCAGCGGGGTAAGTGTTTATTATAATTTAATAAATAACCTGAACAACAAAAACAACAAAGAGAGAGAACGAAACGAAACAGTTATGTCTGGTGCAACAACACAAAACAGAAAACAACTACCCACAACAAACAGGTGGAAAAAAGCTACCTAAGTATGGTTCTCAATCAGAGACAACGATAGACAGCTGCCTCTGATTGAGAACCACACCCGGCCAAACACACAGAAAAAGAAAACATAGAACACCATACATAGAATGCCCACCCCAACTCACGTCCTGACCAAACCAAAATAGAGACATAAAAAGGATCTCTAAGGTCAGGGCGTGACACTGCATTTGTTTCCATTAATGTGAAGAGATTTTGAAGAGTATTTATCTGGTAAATACCTTCCCTAGTCAAAACATCCCTAGTCCAATAGGATTCTAATAGAATCCTATAGGATTCTCACAATCATACAATTTATCTCCCCAATCAGAATCCTTTTAGAACTTTTTTCTTAATTGAATCCATTCAATTACAGTTTGTTGTCATTAGTTCCAGTACAATACAACAACATTAATTACAAAATATGTGTTGATCAGAAACAACAGTTCTATAATAGTTTCTGTTTGTTAACCTGTAAAAAAAGCCTGTCCCTTTAAGAGTGACTGAAGTCACAGTTAGCACAAGCTGGCAGTGTTAATTAGTGTTAATTAGCGGGGGTGATACCTGTCATGACGTCTGTCTCCTACACTCAGGCTGCTGCGACCTCAGGTCATAAATTCCTGGAGGAGATTATCTCCTCATGGCCACAGTATAGAGAGAAAGTGAGTTTTCATAGAGAGAACAAAGGACTTTCTTCCACCTCACAGAACTTGAGGTCTGAACAACATTTATGTTCTTGAGAAGGTTTAAAAGATTGGTGAAGAATCCAGCTACGAACTGGTCAGTTTGGTACAATTTTGTGAAACTCATGGGAGACAATACGGCCACATTACCATAACGCTGTTTATATAATAGCCTCAGTTATGAGGCTTACATCTAATTGTTGTATAAAATGAATGAGTGAGGATGGAACTGTTTGTGAAATTGTGTAATGTGATTTTGGACTGTTTAATGAAGGAAACTCCAATTCCCTTTGGAGTTTAACTAAATCAGAGGACCGCCCATGAGCACAGTTATGGTCTGGCGTCCTGGGACAGGCCATTTTCTGCTCTTACGAATAAAACCCCCACCCGGGTTTTCTATCACCAGACCAGCTTACCTCGATAATGAGAGGGCCAAGGTTTGAGAAGAGACCATAAACCTGAGTATAAGCTCAGGTTTGAGGAGATTAATCTTTTAACCATACCACGTGGTTAAACACTTAGACTATTGATACCGACAGAATAAGAACAAGTCTTTGATATTAACTTCTCTAGGATAGGTGGGACAGTAGCATCCCACTTGGCCAAAATCCAGAAAAAATGTAGCGCACCAAATTCCAATATATTACTATATAAATCAATCTTTCATGAAATCACACATGAACGACACCAAATTAAAGCTACCCATGTTGTGAATCCAGCCAACATGTCTGATTTCAAAAAGGATTTACGGGGAAAGCACACCAAACAATTATGTTAGCTCAGTACATAGCCACAGAAAAACACAGCCACTTTCCCAGCAAAAGATAGTAGTCACAAAAAGCAGAAATAGAGATCAAATTTATCACTAACCTTTGAACATCTTCATCAGATGACACTCATATGACATCATGTTACACAATAAATGTATGTTTTGTTCGATAATGTGCATATTTATATCCACAAATCTCGATTTACATTGGCGCCATGTTCAGAAATGCCTCCAAAATATCCGGAGTAATTACAGAGAGCCACGTCAAATAACAGAAATACTCATCATAAACTTTGATGAAAGATACATGTTTTACATTTAACCTCTCTTGGGCACGTGAGACGGTAGCGTCCCACCTCTTCAACAGCCAGTGAAACTGGTGGGCGCCAAATTCATATACAGAAATACTCATTATAAAAATTCAGAAAACAAAACATATTTTACATAGGTTTAAAGATGAACTGCTTGTGAATCCAACCACAGTGTCAGATTTTTTAAATGCTTTACGGCGAAAGCATACATCACGATTATGAGAACATAGCCCACTAAACAAATCATTACAAACAGTAGCCAGCCAGCTAGAACAGTTACACAATTTAGAAATAGAGATAAAATGAATCCATTACCTTTGATGATCTAAATATGGTTGCAATCAGCAGACATTCATTTACTCAATAAATGTTATTTTTGTTCGATAAAGTATCTTTATACCCAAAAACCTCAATTTTGTTCACGCGTTTTCTTCAGTAATCCACAGGCTAAAACGCAGTAAAAACAGGAAGACAAAAAAATCCAAATTGTATCCGTAAAGTTCATAGAAACATGTCAAACGATGTTTATATTCAAACCTCAGGTTGTTTTTAGCCTAAATAATCAATAATATTTCAACCAGACAATAACGTCGTCAATATAAAATGTAAACAAGAAGCGCACTCTCTCGGTCTTACGCAGGAAAAAGCTCTGTGACACGGCAGGGTCCACTCATTCAGACTGCTCTTACTTCCTAATTTTTCAGGATACAAGCCTGAAACATTTTCTGAAGACTGTTGACATCTAGTGGAAGGCATATAAACTGCATTTTGAGTCCTAAGTCAATGGATACTGTATTGGCATTGAATAGAAAACTACAAAACCAAAAAAAAAACTACTTCCTGAATGGATTTTTCTCAGGTTTTTGCCTGCCAAATCAGTTCAGTTATACTCACAGACACTATTTTAACAGTTTTGGAAACTTTAGAGTGTTTTCTATCCAAATCTACCAGTTATATGCATATAATATATTCTGGGCCCGAGATGCAGGCAGTTTAATTTGGGCATGCATTTCATCCAAAATTCCGAATGCTGCCCCCTACCCTAGATAATTAAAGATACACTTGTTCTTAATGCAACCGCTGTGTCAGATTTAAAAAAAACTTTACGTAAAAAGCACACCATGGAATAATCTGAGATGGCGCTCAGATTTAACAACATTTCTCCACCATGTTGGAATCAACAGAAATACGAAATTACATCATAAATATTCCCTTACCTTTGATTATCTTCATCAGAATGCAGTGCCAGGAATCCTAGTTCCACAATAAATCGTTGTTTTGTTCGATAATGTCCATTACTTATGTCCAATTAGCTAATGTTGCTAGCATGTGTAGTACACGTGTCCAAACGCTCGCGCAGCTGCAGGCAAACGTCGGACGAAAACGTTAAAAAGTTATATTCCAGGTCGAATAAACTGGTCAAATTTAGTAGAGAATCAATCTTCAGGATGTTGTTATCATTTATATCCAATAACGTTCCAACCGAAGCATTCTTTCATGTCTGTATAAGTAATGGAACGCAAGGCGACAACATGAGGAAAGCGCGTGACCAAGAACTGGCAATCTGCCAGACCACTGACTCATTCCACTGACTCATTCCCCTTCCATCCGGTCCCACAGCACAGCATAAACTTCATTCCACGTTCTGTTGACATCTAGTGGAAGGCGTATGACGTGCAAACAGATCCATATATTACAGGGAATTGAATAGGCGATGACTTTAACCTGTCTAGGATGAGAGTGGCGCTAGCGGCACTCCCCCCCCACCCCCACTGAAAAACCAGTGCCGCGAAATTCAAAAAAAATATTTTTTTTAAATATTTAACTTTCACACATTAAAGTCCAATACAGCTAATGAAAGACACAGATCTTGTGAATCCAGTCAACATGTCCGATTTTTTAAATGTTTTACAGGGAAGACACAATATGTAAAGATGTACATCTATTACCTAAAAACACATTAGCATAATCCACCATCTTTTATTTGTCCACCAACACCAGTAGCTATCACCAATTCGGCTAAACTAAGATATTTATAGCCCCTAACCAATAAAAAAACTCATCAGATGACAGTCTGATAACATATTTATGGTATGGGATAGGTTTTGTTAGAAAAAAGTGCATATTTCAGGTAGATGGCATAGGTTACAACTGCACCCACCGTCACAAATGGAATAGAAAAACTACTTAGAGCAACGTGTTTACCTACTTACTAATCATCAAACATTTCGTAAAAATACACAGCATACACGAATCGAAAGACACAGATCCTGTGAATACAGACAATATTTCAGATTTTCTAAGTGTCTTACAGCGAAAACACAATAAATCGTTATATTAGCATAGCACATAGCACATAGCAGCCCAGCATTGATTCTAGCCAAAGTGAGCGATAAAAGTAAACATCGCCAAAATATATTAATTTTTTCACTAACCTTCTCAGAATTCTTCAGATGACACTCCTGTAACATCATATTACACAATCCATATAGAGTTTGATCGAAAATGTTTATATTTAGCCACCAAAATCATGGTTAGACAATGTGGAATGTAGCTCAGCTGGTCAGAAAAAGTCTGTGCGCCACTTAGACAGTGATCTACTCTTATACATAAATACTCATAAACGTGACTAAAAAATATAGGGTGGACAGGGATTGATAGACAATTTAATTCTTAATACAATCGCGGAATTACATTTTTTAAATTATCCTTACTTTTCAATACAGCTTGCGCCGAGCGAAGCTACGTCAAAAAACATGGCGTCCGAAGCCACTAAAACTTTTCGACAGAAACACGATTTATCATAATAAAAATGTCCTACTTTGAGCTGTTCTTCCATCGGTATCTTGGGCAAAGGATCCTTTCTTGGGTCCAATCGTCTTTTGGTGGAAAGCTGTCCTCTTGCCATGTGGAAATGCCAACTGCGTTCGGGATGAACTGGAAGCGTGCCCAGCAATTCACAGCCTTTCAGAAATAAATGTCCCAAAATCGCACTAAACGGATATAAATTGCTATAAAACGCTTTAAATTAACTACCTTATGATGTTTTTAACTCCCATAACGAGTAGAAACATGACCCGAGTAATATTACTCCCTCCACTAATGCTTGGAACAGGTGCGGGTCGGTGCCCTCTATGCGCATGACGCAGCTCCAAAAGACTGACTAGCCTCAGGGTTTTTTAATTTATAGTGCCTGTGAACGTGCAATCGACCCGATTCAAATCGTCATCACGTAAAGACATCCAGGGGAAGACGTAAGCAGTGTCCGTATAGTCATAGCAATAACAGTGGCCTTTTAACTGACTCCAGATCAGTGGCCAAAATTTCTGGAATCTGACTCCATGTCAGGGAAATTGCTGTAGAATGGGCTCTGTTCCACTTAGAGACAAAATTTCAACTCCTATAGAAACTATAGACTGTTTTCTATCCAATAATAATAATAATATGCATATTGTACGATCAAGGATTTTGTGGGAAGCCGTTTCAAAAATTAGCCAAGTTAGCATAAATAGTCTAAACAGCGCCCCCATCCCCAACAGGTTAACAACGACCACTCTCAGAATTTTCACTTCCTGTTTGGATTTTTTCTCAGGTTTTTGCCTGCCATATGAGTTATGTTATACCCACAGACATCATTCAAACAGTTTTAGAAACTTCAGAGTGTTTTCTATCCAATACTAATAATAATATGCATATATTAGCATCTGGGACAGAGTATGAGGCAGTTCACTATGGGCACGCAATTCATCCAAAAGTGAAAATGCTGCCCCCTATATCAAAGAAGTTAATTACTAGTCTGCAGCTAGGAATTCAGTATCATTGAACGCGAAGACCGACAACCGCCAAAACATCTATTCTATAACGACATGAATGAATGTCACTCTGAACTATCCATTCTAACCACGACAAAGAGAGGGCGGACAAACTCTCCAACAGAAACAAACTTTTCAACAGAGATCCCGACAACACACTGAGCGTAAATATATATATTGATTGCAATTATTCCCGAATGAGTGAGCGTTCATGTGCAAAGGATTAGCATTTCAATTGTTATAATTATCAACTTTGTAGTGTCTCATCTCAGTTGACCCCCACTTCCCTTTTTGTCCACCAAGCCGCGATACCGGTTTATCCCACTAGGGAAACTCCGTTATCATTTCCTTGTAACTATCTACTGTTTGTTTATGCATTTCTGTGAATTACTTAGTTAGTAAATATATTATTTAAGACAATTGCTGTATGGATGACTCATAGTGAAGACTGGGTTCGTGCAGATAACCAACAATTTACGACGTTTGAAATGAGACTAACATGAGGTAAATAATAATTCATTAATTCGAAGACTAAGTGATCAGATATTCAAATATCTGAAAGTTATATTAGGAAAATTATAACTTTATAATCTGAATATTTTCCTTGGTGCCCCGACTTCCTAGTTAATTACAGTTACATGATTAATCAGTTTAATCGCGTAATAATAATTAACGAGTTATTTAAAAAATTGTCTTCAGTTTTAATGATGCCAAAGACACAACATACCTGAACCTTTCAATATGTGCAGGGTTATTTTAGTTATTTTCCTACTTAGTTTTAGGATTATTGAGATTGTTTGTGAATTTATATTTGATTATGTGCTTATTTCTGTGCATCTACCTCGTCTCTGCAATGCTTTTGCTGACGAGGAAAATAGTGTAAAAACGCTTCAAGCGAGCCTCGCTTTGCAGACGTGCTGCTTTTGCTTGCAGTATAGCATGTCTCATAAGCTGTGTCTACACTTGACACTTACTTATATGCGACTTCTGGTATTAGACATACAAAAGTCTCATTGTGGTTAGATTGTGTTCAGATCTGGCTGACAACTTCAAGAGGGGGTCAGGGATGCATTGTGTGTGGATTTCTCCTTCGTCTGGACACAATCAGGCTACTGAAAGCATATACAGTGCGACGTCATTGGCACTCCGCCCACAAGTCTCCAGAAAACTTGTGTTAAAACCTTTACAGGCCCGGCGTTCCGCTAGCGGAACTCCTCCCACATTCCACTGAAAAGGCAGAGTGCGAAATTCAATATTTTTTTTTTTTGGAAATATTTAACTTTCACACATTAACAAGTCCAATACAGCTAATGAAAGATACACATCTTGTGAATCCAGCCAACATGTCCGATTTTTTAAATGTTTTACAGGGAAAACACCACGTATATTTATGTTAGCTCACCTCCAAATAGAAACAAAGCACAGACATTTTTCACAGCACAGGTAGCATGCACAAAACCAACCAAACTAACCTAGAACCAACCAAACTAACCAAGAAACAACTTCATCAGATTATAACATGTTATTCAATAAATCTATGTTTTGTTCGAAAAATTAGCATATTTGAGGTATAAATCAGTTTTACATTGCAGCTACCATCACAGCTACCGTCAAAAATAGCACTGAAGCAGCCAGAGTAATTATAGAGACCAACGTGAATTACCTAAATACTCATCATAAAACTTTTCTGAAAAATCGATGGTGTACAGCAAATTAAAGACAAACATCTTGTGAATCCAGCCAATATTTCCGATTTTTTAAGTGTTTTACAGCAAAAACACAATATAGCATTATATTAGCTTACTACAATAGCCTACCACACTACCGCATTCATTCATCAAGGCACGTTAGCGATAGCAATAGGCACGTTAGCGTTAGCGAATAAACCAGCAAAAGATATTAAATTTCACTAACCTTCATAAACCTTCCTCAGATGACAGTCCTATAACATCAGGTTATACATACACTTATGTTTTGTTCGAAAATGTGCATATTTAGAGCTGAAATCCGTGGTTATACAATGTGCTAACGTAGCATATTTTTCCCAGAATGTGCGGATATTTCTATTAGACTCTCACCTATTCTGACCAAATAGCTATTCATAAACATTACAAAAAAATACATGTTGTATAGGAAACGATAGATCCATTAGTTCTTAATGCAATCGCAGTGTTAGAATTCTAAAAATATCTTCATTACGACATAAGACTTAGTTATGGTAAGGGAATAACCAAAACCTGAGCGCAAAGCTACTAGTACACAGTTCGACAGATATATGAAATAGCATCACAAAATGGTTCCTACTTTTGCTGATCTTCCATCAGAATGTTGTACAAGGGGTCCTTTGTCCAGAACCGTCTTTGTTTGGATTCAGAACGTCGTTTTTCCCTCTTGAATTAGCAAGCACACTGGCCAAGTGGTGCTAAGCTCTCCTTCGTGAACAAACGCAAACAACGCAACACGCCTAACGTCCCGAATAAATTTCAATATTCTAATAAAACTATATTGAAAAAACATACTTTACGATGATATTGTGACATGTATCAAATAACATCAAAGCCGGAGATAGTATTCGCCCATAACGACAGCTTTCCTGTAGGCAATAACAGGTCCCTCCACGCGCCTTGCAGAAAACAGAAAATGGCGTACACGTCGTTCCAAGAGGGTTTATTCCACCTCAGACCGAGATAATCAACTAATTTCTTCTCTCACTTCCTCTTGACATCTAGGGGAAGGTGTATGACGTGCACGTATAGTCATACGTATCATGCCCATTTATAGGCAGGCCCTTGAACACAGCATCGATTTCAGACTTTCCACTTCCTGGTCAGAAAGTGTGCTGCCAAATGAGTTGTGTTTTACCCACAGACAAAATTCAAACGGTTTTAGAAACTAAAGAGTGTTTTCTATCCAATAGTAATAATAATATGCATATTGTACGAGCAAGAATTGAGTACGAGGCCGTTTAAATTGGGTACGATTTTCCCCCAAAGTGAAAACAGCGCCCTCTGGTCCTCATCAGGTTAAGGAGCGAAAGGCACCTTTTTTTTCATTAAACGTTGGAGGAAATAGATTCCTAGTGTGTGAGGAAGGTGTTTGCTGGCTTCATAAATGCTAGCCAGCAAGCTTATTTATAAAAAACGATTTTATGCTAGAGTTATGCTAACCTATTTGAAATCCCTTTATCGTTGCTAGCTAGCTTGCTGGCTAGTTACAGAGGTTTGCTGGCTAGTTAGCTACAGCATTTTCTAACTTGATGGCTAACTTATTGCCATCAAGTTGTTGTTGTATTATCAGATTTTGCCTGTTCCACCATTTGCAGAATGCATACTGGCATTTGAATATAGTGCAGTAAAAGGGAATCCAGACACAATGTGGACACGGTAGACGCATTTAAATGTAGTTGCAGAAGCATAACCAGTTCGGAATTCCAAAATCAGAACTCCATGATCAGAATACAAAAGCTGCATGAACTGTCAAGTCTAGACACGGCCATAGCCGTTGTTGTTACTGTTGTTACTTAGTAGTTGTTACTGCAGCTCACGTTATGGAACCGTTACCATGACATGACGGCATTGGCCTAGTTTAGCCGTCAGGGCTATGATCAATGTCAGCACATTTGAACAAACGGTATGCGTAGGGCAAATCATTTTCGTTGAAAAGTTGGAACCCATAGGTTTAATAGCCATAGTTTAGACCTATGGGTCTGGTCAAGCTGGCCCAGCCTCTGGTCAAGATGACCTTACCTTGATCCAAGCTGGCCCTGCCTCTGGTCAAGCTGGCCCAGCCTCTGGTCAAGATGACCTTACCTTGATCCAAGCTGGCCCTGCCTCTGGTCAAGCTGGCCCAGCCTCTGGTCAAGATGACCTTACCTTGATCCAAGCTGGCCCTGCCTCTGGTCAAGCTGGCCCAGCCTCTGGTCAAGCTGGCCCAGCCTCTGGTCAAGATGACCTTACCTTGATCCAAGCTGGCCCTGCCTCTGGTCAAGCTGGCCCAGCCTCTGGTCAAGCTGACCCTGCCTCTGGTCAAGCTGGCCCAGCCTCTGGTCAAGATGACCTTACCTTGATCCAAGCTGGCCCAGCCTCTGGTCAAGCTGGCCCGGCCTCTGGTCAAGATGACCTTACCTTGATCCAAGCTGGCCCTGCCTCTGGTCAAGCTGGCCCAGCCTCTGGTCAAGCTGACCCTGCCTCTGGTCAAGCTGGCCCAGCCTCTGGTCAAGATGACCTTACCCTGATCCAAGCTGGCCCAGCCTCTGGTCAAGCTGGCCCTGACTCTGGTCAAGCTGGCCCAGCCTCTGGTCAAGATGATCTTACCTTGATCCAAGCTGGCCCTGCCTCTGGTCAAGCTGGCCCAACCTCTGGTCAAGCTGGCCCTGCCTCTGGTCAAGCTGGCCCAGCCTCTGGTCAAGATGACCTTACCATGATCCAAGCTGGCCCTGCCTCTGGTCAAGCTGGCCTTACCATGATCCAAGCTGGCCCTGCCAGGGGTTGTTGGTGTGTATTGGGGGGTCAATTAAAAGTATTGATATTACTGCTAATGTCAGGTTTAAAGCTAGGATTCAGGACTGTGGTTTGGTGTGTAGTCAGCTATAACTGAAGTATGACATTTGAATTTAGTTTTTTTTAAGGTTTTTACATTATTGGTTGAAGTTTTTACACGGTTCATGAATACAATTTTACCAATTTTGTAATGTAATCAAAATTGTCACATGTATCGGATACAACAGGTGTGGACCTTAGCGTGAAAAACTTACTTACAAGCCCATAACCAACAATGCAGTTCAAGAAATTAAGTTAAGAAAATATTTACTAAATAAACTAAAGTAAAACATTTAATAAAAGTAACACAATAAAATAACAATAACGAGGCAATATACAGGGTGTACCGGCACTGAGTCAATGTGTGGGTGTTCAGGTTAGTCAAGGTAATTTGTAGGTAGGGGTAAAGTGACTGTAAATAGATCATAAACAGCAAGTAGCAGCAGTATAAAAACAAAGTGGAGGTCAATATAAATATTTATTTAATTAATTGCTCAGCAATTGTTCACCAAACGTACGGCTTGGAGGTAAGAGCTGTTAAGGAGCGCTTCGGTAACGCTTGTCGTGCAGTAGCAGAGAGAACAGAACAATTTTTTGGACCTTCCTCTGACACCGCCTAGCATATAGGTCCTGGATGGCAGGAAGCTTGGCCCGAGTGACGTACTGTGCCATACGCACTACCCTCTGTAGTGCCTTGCGGTCAGAGGCCGAGCAGTTGCCATACCAGGCGGTGATGCAACCAGTCAGGATGCTCTCAATGGTGTAGCTGTAGAACTTTTTGAGGATCTGAGGACCCATGACAAATCTTTTCAGTCTCCTGAGGGGGAAAAGGTGTTGTCTTGCCCTCTTCACGACTGTCTTGGTTTGTTTGAACCATAATTATTACATTGTGCGCAAAATAATTATTATGTTATGTGTTCGGTTTATTTATTACATGATTTGTGATTTATTACATCATCAGCATTTATTATTAAAAAAAATATATATTTTTTTTTTTATAATTATTTTTTACAAAAAACACAAGGAAGGGGTAACATTAAAGTATTAGAACATGAAGGACAAACAATACAGCATCAAGACACTATCAAACATGTATCAGTCTTTCCGCAACAGAGCCATCCTTATGTGTGAGGGTGCGTGTGCATGATAGTGATATAAAATATGTCATAGTTCCCTTTTTCATGATCACAATCTTGTGAAACCCGAACCCTCCAAGATCCCCCCACAGTTCCCCAATTAGCTGTCCCTCAACCATTCGAGACCCCTCCCACAGTCCCCCCCCCCCCCCCAATTAATTCCATTCCCAACCCCCCAATGCACCAACAACCAAGAGAATGAACTAAAGAGAAAAAAGGAAAAGACAGAAGAAAAGAGCAAACAACAATGCAAAAAAATAAAAAAATAATAATAATACATTTAAAACAAAGGACATCAAGGACAACTGAAATCATAACAGCAATGCCAACTGTATATGTTTGTGTGCATGTCTGGCACTATTACATGTATGTGTGTGTTCTTGTATGTGTTTATTTGAATGAGAGTGTGTGTATATGCATGTGTACAAACACCTGCACGGCATCAGCCTCAGGCAAACCGGCATTAGTTGTAAAAACACTGCCACTTAGTGTCATTCAAATGTACTTTTATTATGTTTCATTTTGACATTTTTTCCCTTTATCTTTTGACCATCGTTCTCTCTCTCACACAGCAACTACACTCCCACTTGTCTCCAATTCCACATACCATCAGCATTTATTACATTATACATGCAAGAAGTATTACATTATTCGCAGCTATTACAATATTGTCAGTTATTACATTATCAGTTGATACAAACCATTACCAAAAATTGCCATTGTATAGATACTAGATACTGTTGTTTCTCATGATTGGTATCAATAACAAATGTAAACACAAAGCTATACCATTTGGGTTTATGATCCAAGATGTAAAAACTTACCTTTGATTAATGTGTCATGATTCATGAATTACATTCTCACAAGTCCAATTCTGATTCAATTACATGACTGTACTGATTATACTTTACCTGCAGTAAGGTGCTTTTGTTTTGTCCTGTAGAATTAAAGTCATGTTTATTGGCTGACATTGAGTGATGGGTATTGTTTATTGGCTGACATTGAGTGGTGGGTATTGTTTATTGGCTGACATTGAGTGATGGGTGTTGACTATTGGTGACGAACTTCTCTGAAAAAGTGCTTGCAGGCACCATCTCTTGGTATGTCCATGACATACCAATTTCTTCCAGTGGGAGAGGAGACCAGGTAAGCATGCCATCTTCTGGCCATTCTGAGAGATACACAAATAGATCCGTCTGAATATGGATGATGGTCCCCCCTCCAAGAGTTATGCCGACGAGAAATGACTGAGATAAAATAGGAAACAATTACGGACCAATGCCATAGTACAGACTGATTCCTAATCATCTTAATGTAGGGTCACAAACTATTTGAGTCTAAAAAAAACTGAGGTCACACACACACCAGTACAACCCCATTCTCTGCTGGCCTCCTTTCCCACCACACACATGACAATACACTTACTTGGCCAATAGCTAAATTACCTCGACTCGAGGACTAAGGGAAAACTCAAACACAGGGCAAAACGCCGGTGAACTCACACATCTGAGTATTTTGTGCAGCTATCCTAGTAACAGCATGTTACCTAGACAAGTACATTGGCTTCGCGCCCCCCCCCCAAAGTCAATACTCTGTAGAACAAACTCTTGCAGCAATTACAGATTACAGTCTCTTGGGGTATGTCTCTATAAGCTTGGCACATCTAGCCACTGGGATTTTTGCCATTCTTCAAGGCAAAACTGCTCCAGCTCCTTCAAGTTGGTTGGGGTCCGCTGGTGTACAGCAATCTTTAAGTCATACCACAGATTCTCAATTGGATTGAGGTCTGGGATTTGACTAGGCCATTCCAAGACATTTAAATGTTTCCCCTTAAACCACTCGAGTGTTGCTTCAGCAGTATGCTTAGGGTCATTGTCCTGCTGGAAGGTGAACCTCCGTCCCAGTCTCAAATCTCTGGAAGACTGAAACAGGTTTCCCTCAAGAATTTCCCTGTATTTAGCGCCATCCATCATTCCTTCAATCCTGACCAGTTTCCCAGTCCCTGCCGATGAAAAACATGGTGGATGGTGTTGGTGTCCTCAGGGTGATAAGAGGTGTTGGGTTTGCGCCAGACATAGCGTTTTCCTTAATGGCCAAAAAGCTCAATTTTAGTCTCATCTGACCAGAGTACCTTCTTCCATACGTTTGGGGAGTCTCCCACATGTCTTTTGGTGAACACCAAACGTGTTTGATTATTTTTTTCTTTAAGCAATGGCTTTTTTCTGGCTACTCTTCTGTAAAGCCCAGCTCTGTGGAGTGTACGGCTTAAAGTGGTCCTATGGAGAGATACTCCAATCTCCGCTGTGGAGTTTTGCAGCTCCTTCTGGGTTATCTTTGGTCTCTTTGTTGCCTCTCTGATTAATGCCCTCCTTGCCTGGTCCGTGAGTTTTGGTGGGCAGCCCTCTCTTTTGTGGTGCCATATTCTTTACATTTTCTAATAATGTATATAATGGTGCTCCGTGGGATGTTTAAAGATTCTGATATTTTTTTTTAACCCAACTCTGATCTGTACTTCTACATAACTTTGTCCCTGACCTGTTTGGAGAGCTCCTTGGTCTTCATGGTGCCGCTTGCTTGGTGGTGCCCCTTGCTTAGTGGTGTTGCAGACTCTGGGGTCTTTCAGAACAGGTGTATATATACTGAGATCATGTGGAAGATCATGTAACACTTAGATTGCACACAGGTGGACTTTATTTAACTAATTGTGTGACTTCTGAAGGTAATTGGTTGCAACAGATCTTATTTAGGGGCTTCATAGCAAAGGGGTGAATGCATATACATATTCATTTTTTGAAACAAGTAATTTTTTTCATTTCACTTCAGCAATTTGGACTATTTTGTGTATGTCCATTACATGAAATCCAAATAAAAATCCATTTAAATTACAGGTTGTAATGCAACAAAATAGGAAAAACGCAAAGGGTACTTTTGAAAGGCACTGTAGCACTCCAAGAATGAGAAGCACGGGCATCCCGAAGGACCAACCCTCAACCCTTAATCAGGAGACTCTCGGGTATGTTGGGGTGGACTGTCATGATAATTGCTTCACAGGAACCTGGTAAAATGAAGGTTGTAGTGTGACTAGACACTGGATGGCTCTGATTGAATGGACTGTCAGCATGCAGCCAAAGCTACAAACCTTGTGGAGCTAACTAGTGCTCTCAAATAGTATCCTGATGTCGACAGCAGATAAGTTGTATTCATAACATGGCTAACATAGCTAGCTAACATGCATTAAAAATAAAGTTATTAATTGTCTAGCTTGCGCTATGCGCAATGTTGTGTGGTCAATGAGACTGAGACTGGGAGCTAGCTAACCAGCTGAGCTAGCAAACATAGGCATCATTTGCATAAACATTTGTGTTTCTGGTAAACAACAAAACACCTTAAACGGGAGAACCAAATAACAAGAGGCGCACAGCTGTGGCTAGATGTGAACATGACTGGCTAAAGTCGTGAACATGACTGACACGCGTACACTTAGGAAGCCAGTTCAACAGCGGTGGTGAGTAAACATGTTGGCCATACCAAGCAAAGAGAAAACAAAATATAACACACAATGTTTGATGGGAGTACGATAGCATAGTTCATTTATCAACCAATGTTTGTAGACGACCAAACGATGAGTCTGCATTTGTGCGGCGAGAAATGGAGGAAAATGTCTGGAAGTGATGCGTCCCGATCCAAAAAGATGTCACAATGTTTATAGGGCCTAGTTATATATTTGAATATAGGCTACTTACTAGCCTATATTCATTTTATATTATCCAATCCTATCTTACTCTATCAGACTTGCTACTACTGGTTGTAATTATACACATGCCGCGTTCAACAAGTTCCTAATTCCGACTAGCACTTGAACGCGGCATTAGCTGTGGAACGCACACAATGTCTACAGACGACTGAGACACCCCCGGAATGGCCTCCAGCGTATCCCTCCCCTGAATAATGTACACTGTAAAATAATGTATATCTTGAACCCAGTTAAAATGTACACTCAGAAATATACTTATCAGCCAGACATGTTGTGGAAGGCAGAAATTAATAAAATATTACAAATGTTTGAGCAAGACTGAAAACAAAATCCCGACACTCCCCACACTGTTTTTGATTTTCTTGTAGCTTATTCACGCTCACTCAAACAGTCCCAACATGGCAGGACAGTGACACTGGTCCCCATTTACGTTATTAGGGCAAGTACCACTGACATGACCAGTGAGCCAATCAGCATCTCTATCCTCTGGCCCTGCAGGGAGACTGGCACTGGAGTTTAAGTATTTGGTTGACTCTCACTGGTGTCAGCAGGGCACATAATCAGGGCCACTCCACTGAAATGTGAACAAATATAGAGCTGGAGTCGCTAGACTAAGAAAATGACAGCATGTAGGTAGTGGGATTGAGATACAGTACCATGCTAAACCCTATTGCAAACACCGCTCTGTTACCGCACTGAAAAAAAAATATGTAACTTTCTCTTTGGAAGAGGGCGGATAGTGTAAGGGGCGGACTTAGTGTTTTGGAGGCCCCAGGCAGAGGCCAGGCTGACATGCCATACTACTTTTGGCCAGACAGCATCAGATACATGGGCTACATATGCAATAAGTATACGAAACATTAAGAACATCTTACTAATTTTGAGTTGCACCCCACCTTTTTGCCCTCAGAACAGCCTAAATTCATTGGGGCATGGACTCTACAAGGTGTCGAAAGCTTTCCACAGGGATGCTGGCCCATGTTAACGCCAATGCTTCCCACAGTTGTCAAGTTGGCTGGATGTCCTATGGGTGGTGGACCATTCTTGATTACACACGGGAAACTGTTGAGAGTGAAAAATCCAGCAGCGTTGCAGTTGTACTACCATACCCCGTTCAAAGGCACTTACATATTTTGTCTTGCCCATTCTCCCTCTGAATGGCACACATACGCAATCCTTGTCTCAAGGCTTAAAAATCCTTCTTTAACATGTCTCCTCCCCTTCATCTTCACTGATTGAAGTAGATTTAACAAGTGACATCAATAAGGGATCATAAGCTTTCACCTGGTCAGCCTATGTCATGGAAAAGAGCAGGTGTTCTTAATATTTTGTCCACTCAGTGTATGTATATACTTTTTTATATCCATCTCATGAGGCCCCTTGATGATGTGAGGCCTGAGACAATTGCCTGTTCTGCCTAATGGTACGTCTGCCAGTTGATACTGTGCAATCTGGAACCATTGGGTGTGTTTGAGTGGTAAGGTAATGTAACCGACTGTAGACGAAAGTCGAGGAGTTATGTCAGGGGAGGTGCATCTGCGACAGCCGAAGGTCTGACACTAATGTGGTTTTCCAACAGCAAGGCTCAGATCAACACGGCAGTGTTGCCATTGTTTATAAAGAAGTTTTCCTTTATAATGTTGAAGTAAACTTGGCTCCAACACCCATATCACACGCTCACAAACTAAAATCATATGTGTTCATTGTACAATCAATTACTGAGAGAGTCTCAAATATCACATTCATTTGTACAGTACTTTCGTAAAGTATTCAGACCCCTTAAATCTTCCACATTTTGTTACGTTACAGCCTTACTCTAAAATAGATTCAATCGGGGGGGTTTTCCTCATCAATTTACACACAGTACCTCATAATGACAAAGCAAAAAACAGGTTTTCAGACCCTTTACTCAGTACTTTGTTGAAGCACCTTTGGCAGCAATTACAGCCTTGAGTCTTGGGTATGACGCTACAAGCTTGGCACACCTGTATTTGGGGAGTTTCTCCCATTCTTCTCTGCAGATCCTCTCAAGCTCTGTTAGGTTGGATGGAGAGTGTCGCAGCACAGCTATTTCAGGTCTCTCCAGAGATGTTAGATCAGGTTCAAGTCTGGGCTCTAGCTGGGCCACTCAAGGACATTCAGAGACTTGCCCTGAAGCCACTCCTGCGTTGTCTTGGCTGTGTACTTAGGGTCGTTGTCCTGTTGGAAGGTGAACCTTCGCCCCAGTCTGAGGTCCTGAGTGCTCTGGAGCAGGTTTTCATCAAGGATCTCTCTGTACTTTGCTCCGTTCACCTTTCCCTTGATACTAGTCTCCCAGTCCCTGCCGCTGAAAAACATCCCCACAGCATGATGCTGCCACCACCATGCTTCACCATAGGGATGGTGCCAGGTTTCCTCCAGACATGACGCTTGGCATTCAGGCCAAAGAGTTTAGTCTTGGTTTCATCAGACCAGAGAATCTTGTTTCTCATGGTCTGAGAGTCTTTAGGTGCCTTTTGGCAAACTCCAAGCAGCCTGTCATGTGCCTTTTACAGACGTCTGGCCACTCCACCATAAAGGCCTGATTGGTGGAGTGCTGCAGAGATGGTTGTCCTTCTGGAAGGTTCTCCCATCTCCACAGAGAAACTCTGGAGCTCCGTCAGAGTGATCATCGGATTCTTGGTCACTCCCTGACCAAGGCCCTTCTCCCCCTATTGCTCAGTTTGGCCAGGCAGCCAGCTCTAGGAAGAGTCTTGGTGGTTCCAAACTTCTTCCATTTAAGAATGATGAAGGCCACTATTCTTGGGGACCTTCAATGCTGCAGACATTTTTTGGCAGCCTTCCCCACGTCTGTGCCTTGACATAATCCTGTATCAGAGCTCTACGTACAATTCCTTTGACCTCATGGCTTGGTTTTTGCTTTGACATGCACTGTCAACTGTGGGACCTTATATTGACAGGTGTGTGCCTTTCCAAATCATGTCCAATCAATTGAATTTACCTCAGGTCGACTCCAGTCAAGTTGTAGAAACATCTCAAGCATGATCAATGGAAACAGGATGCAGCTGGGCTTAGTTTCGAGTCTCATAACAAATGGTTTGAATACTTATGTAAATAAGGTATTTCTGTTTGTTTTTTTATATAAATTTGCAATCATTTCTTAAAACCTGTTTTTGCTTTGTCATTATGGGGATTTGTGTGTGTTTTATTTAATCCATTCTAGAATAAGGCTGTAATTTAACAAAATGTGGAAAAAATCCAGGGGTCTGAATAATTTCCGAGCGCACTGTATATAGGATATCCACTGCATAGCCACTATCCACTATCACTCCAGTGTTAATGCTAAATTGTAATTATTTCACCACTATGGCCTATTTATTGCCTTACCTCCTTAATCTTACTGCTTTTGCAAACACTGTATATAGATGTTTCTATTGTGTTATTGACTGTACGTTTGTTTATCCCATGCGTAACTCTGTGTTGTTGTATGTGTCGAACTGCTTTGCTTTATCTTGGCCAGTTCGCAGTTGTAAATGAGAACTTGTTCTCAACTGGCTTACCTGGTTAAATAAAAGTGAAATAAAAATAAATAAATAAATAAAATAGCTTATATGAAGTTGCTTCCTGTCTTTGGTCACATTCGTCAAACACATGGGTCAAATAAAATCACCCTAATGATTGGTTGACAATAAAGCCTCCCACAATGCTGGCGACGGCTGCAGGATGAAGTTGGTGAAGAGCATCTGCCGACTTGCAGTTGACTGCAGTCAAAACTTCATGACCTTTGATCACACGGTTTCTGTAAAAATCATGCAGTCGATATGTAGGCGCAAGTCGTACAATTTTTAACCCCATTATGGTTAGCGACTTGACAAACGTGATCCACTCGAACATGCCCAATAAGAGTGCCTCAACTGACTTTTGAAAGTAGTTTGGCAGCATCTGTCACTCTTTTGGAGTGGTGCCGGTAAAGTGTGGGTCAGTCAGAGTCTCAACTTGCTGTTGAGAATACACAAGGTGCAGTTTTCGAAATATGGTTTTGTTTCAGCAGTTTTCCTTTTGTTATGTCAGTCAATGACAGTCACTCAATTGTCACTCACTAAACATTTTTAGATTGGTAAATTAGTCTAGTAAACTATCTTAACTTGTAATCATTGCCCACGCAAAAACACATCTCTAGTTTAACCTGGCAGATTTTGATGTGGATTTTTTTATTATGTTACTTAGATTAATGCACAGGTGAATCAATAGACTTTTAAGGAAGCTCTAAACTGTGCCAGCCCACTTTTCATTTATATTCAGTTCGACTCGCCATAAGTTTGGCGTCTGAACTGTGAGTAAGAGAAGCAACTTGGCGTTTTAATTGTATTTTTCTTCTGCTTTAGTTGTTAAAAAGTGATGTATTGCTAAACTCTACGGCTGATTTACATGTATAGCATGGAGCTTGCAACGCCAGGGTTGTGGGTTCAAATCCCAAGCGGGACCATCATGAATGCTGTAAATTGCTCTGGATAAGAGCCTCTGCTAAATGGCTATAATGTAATTGTAACGCCCTTGGATCTTATTGTGAAGTAGTACTGTCATATGGCCAGTGGGTGGTGCCATCTACCTACTAGACAGCAGGTGGTGCTGCCTCAACATAGTCAGCAGGGGGCCCTCTAACAACGTCCATCTATACACCTCATATAGGCAACTGAGATTACCTTTTACGTATATCTCTTAAATACACGGTGTTTAGGGGTCTCAACTAAAACATGAAGATTAAACATTCTCAAATCAATTATTTTGCTAAGTCTTTCAACACGCAGCGATAGCATTTTGGTTGTGTGAAAGGTGAACTGTTGAGGTTCTGATAGTTTAATAACACAGTTTTATGACGATAATAACGTGCTTTAATTATCTATTTAAAGTTGTGAATTTATGCTACGTTATGAAATTGAATGATTGAATAGATACAGGATAATGGATCTCTTCTCTCTAAAGCTATGCCTAGTTAGGTAGGTGGAAACTGCACACTCCACATGTGTTGTTGTTAATAAGTTAACCAATATAGATCCAAACTGATGAATGAGAGTACAGTTAGGTACATTGTTTTGCACAGTCCTTTAACAATGGACCTATACCCTATAAACCACACAGACCTCCTCTAAGTGACTGGATAATGCTATCAGTCCCTCCACACCCACATCCACACCAGGTACATATTGAAGAGGGGTGCGGTGGTGCAGAGGGACACACATGCATGCACAACGTGTGAGGCATGGCACACAACAGAAGTGGCCACAGAGACCAACAGTCTTTGTTTAGGATGAACAATTAAAATGCTCCAAAGGACCCGTAATGAGCTGGCTGGCTTCTAGCCCACAATTCCCTAGGCGAGGGGAAAACAACACACTCCAGCGCTTTGAACGGCTAACGACCAATCAGATCCTTACTGACAGTAGAAAGCATAGGCATACAAAGAATCATAGATATGGATTTATGGTGCTAATGTTTTGTAGCAATTGGGATAAACATTGTTGGCTAATATTTAGCAATTTAGAAAAAGGTTCAAGGAAAAACTGGAAATTACTATATGGAGGTAGGATTTGTTATGGGGACATCATGGGAATATCTGGTGCTCCTTTTTCGGGTGACACTTTATTTGAGGTGTACCTGCATAACACATTCCTAACCCGTATTCTAATGCAGTACATAGGAATTCCATAAAGTCAAACTTCCTGTAATACTTGCCTTTTTGTGGAGTAAGAAAGAGTTTTATACAAAAAAGTGTGAATAAAATGCACTGTGATGGGTTTAGTAGTATTGTCATTTGCATCATGCAGGTGACCTTATCAGAAGTGATTTGGCTTTTGTTCTACTTCTAACACTGTTCACTCCTAGCAAGGCTTAGCTCATCTGTGAAAACTATTGGTCGAGATATCCTTTCTACACCTTTGAGGGTTTACACCTCACCTGTGCTAGATGAATGTAACCTCACTCTGATTGAACTCACCATTATTCCCACCAATATTGAGCTGAGCCTCTTTTTTCTTCTTCTTCCTGATAGTCTTCTACTGGCTTGGCTGTATTAAAAGCAAGCGCCTGCCTTTGAAAGTTGATCTTTACTGTGTACTTACTGGGATCTTTTGTTCACGGCAGCGTCTGGGCGTCTGGTCTCATGCCTCTCGCCCTCTGCGGGGTGTGGTCTACAGATAGGTGGCAGTGTGACTCATAGGGTTTCTGTTTTGAATGGACCCCACCATCTTGACTTCTTTCACTCTGCCTCCCTGGGTAAATCTTGTGGATTTGTTGTGGTTACTTACCACTGTTTTTACTACGGTAGTGGTGAGGTGCTGATAACTGACCAAGCACACAACTGTGAGTGCGGATAAGCACGCAAGCTAACTTTGATCTCACTGCTACTACAAGAAATTCGATGTGGCCCTCGTGGTTACACTTGTAGACGGCACTTGTTTCAAAAATTGCAGGATATTAAATCATATCCAATTAGACAGGTCATTTTTCCCGGCTCGCTGTGCGAGATAAGCTTTCTACGATCTCTGAATGAGTATAAGGTGACTTTTCTTTCCTATGCTTGGCTCTTTCCGTGCTGGGTGACTGCTACAGGGTGATTAATGTGTTCATTTCCTATTATTAAAGACTAGACCCGCGCTGCAGGCTACAGATATAGGGCCTGTCATAAATCTTAGCCAAATGAACAGTCAAATAATCGCTCATCGGAAATGAAATCCGGTCTCATTAATACTGACACCCAGACTAGGAAGGGAGAGTACACACACACACACAATGCGTCTGGGACGTCTCGTTTGTGTGTGTGTTCGCGGTAACACACACTTGCACACAGACACGTTGCAATTATAAATCACACACAAACATACATGCCTTAGAGGGGACTCCGCCACCCTGGCTCACCACTCAGAACAATGACAGGCTAATCATTACAAGCTAACATTGAGGATCTTATTGTGTATCTTTCTCCTCTAGAGATCGATGTGGGCATCACACAGTGATCAGTGACCCACACTGTTAAGACAAAGAAATGAGCATCTCTGAACGATGCAGTAAATGACCCCTATAGGCCTCCGAGGCATCACAAACTGGCATCCTCGCATTCATCCTGTTTATCTACGGCTCTCATAAGCTGTTTGTGGATAATACACACACGTGATTGCGCAAGCGCATACATCACACACACACACACACACACACACACACACACACACACACACACACACTCGTGAATACACAACCACGGAAACATATACACACTCAAGCTCCCTCTCGCTCTCTCTCTCACACACACACACACACATACATATGCTCCTTAGGGGTCTCCCATCTCCTATAACGGTGGAGATGGAGTAAGAGGTGAGGACAGAGTGTGTCGTGGCTTTGCTTTAATGACTAATGGCGTGCATGGGATTGATTATACGAATGATTAATGGCATGTATGGGTTGCATTAGGCCTGCGATGTATAATAGGCATGGTCTGGATTTATGGTTAGTGGGAACTCTGCCTTCACTCTGAGCTCAACACTCACTTATGTGTCTCCCATACATGCAGAGACACTACGTGAAGGATAGAATGGTGTAGAATGGTGTTTTAAGAGAATGAAGAAAGCAATAGATCATTCAGTATTTTCAGTCCCACAGCGTGCTTATTGATAATCAGATGATGTGGCATGCAAAGGATGTGTTAACCCTTTAGAGGGCTGGGCTTATTTGAGGGTTGTAGTACTACTTATAGGAGAAGCCATGCAGCCTGCATACTGACAGTTCACCATCTGTTTGATGATTTATAAGCAACTCTTCACTTTTAATAGCATATTACTAAATATACAACAATCTGCAGTATTGTTACTAACAGTTGTGTATCAATGTATGAATTCATATTAAAGAAACCATAAACAAACAAAAGGATTTTATTATTTTCAGTATTCATACTTGCCTTCCAGTGATCGACATCTTTATATGTATAGCATGTGCTTCAACACAGAGGTCGTTAACACATCCAGATACACACAGCAACATCTCTCCTATCCACAGCCCCATGCACAGCTCCACTCACCCAGACGCTGAGACCTGCCACATGTATACTGTTTACCATTCATCACCCACCCTCTCTCCATCTCTCCCTCTCTCCCTAGACACGACACTGTGTACCATTCCACTACACTGCCTCACACACATGCACACAGATTTGCATGCAAGCACACACACACACACACACACACATACAAATGCATGCAAGCTAAAAAATGCACGCACACAAACACACACACCATCCCAGTCTCTGCTGGCCTCCTTTCCAGGCCCAGTACTGACAACGCTAATGATTCTCACTAAGGCACTGGATGACGGGTGACAGAGTCAGCCAGACCAGGGCTGAGGATAGGGGGTGGGAGTGGGGAAGATGGGGGGGGGGGGGGGAGCGAGGAGGTCAGGGATGGTGGTTGGCCTGGGTCCTGCTTTCTGGATGGTGGAAGGTTGGAGGATGCTCAGACACGAGGAAGATGGTAATTTATTACATTTAAGACAGGCATGACACCCTGAATCAGCCTGCGTTCAGATCACTGGCCGGGCGAGAGAGTGGGAGGGGGAGGTGGGGAGGTAAACACAAAGGAGGAGAAATGGGGAGCAGAGGAAATGGAGGAGAGTAGTAGGAAATAACGTGCAATGGGAGAATTTAGCCTCAGGCATGATGCATGTTTTGCCTATTTCTGTATAGTTAGTGTATTTATAATTCAAATAGCCTATATGCCTTCAATAATTCACCAGAATAGAATATCAAAGGGTAGTGCATAATGATATTTTTAAAGAGAATAAATAATAAAAGTGTGTTGTTTTGCTAGAAGAAATGACCACATGATTAAGGCTATTTCATTTCTTCCTCACTCTGTTGGTAATGATGTAGATAAAAGTGAATGGTTGTTTTTCATTTGCTTGTCAATATAATTATATAAAGGATTTTTTTGTTTGTTGCTAGACTGTATTTTTGTTAGTTTTCTATAAGGTTATGAATCATATTTATTACACATAACCAAATGCCTATATATTATAGGCAAAACTATTTTTAACAGATTGAAAACAAAATATTGTTCACAAACACCGGGAGGCTTGTTTCCTCTAAACGCTAGATGGCAATGTAATTCAGTCATTTCATAAACCATTTCAGATCCAATTGATTTCATGTGTTAACTTCAGAAGTTTGGGCAGGTGGCTCCTAATGCTTCTTCAATGCTACAGAGAAACTGGAGTAGCCTAAGAGTCACATCAGCTCCAGTAGGCCTTCAGTTGGTAGCTATAGGACTAGCCTACAGATCTTCCAAAATCTGTGAGCACTCAGGCTTACATTTTTTAAGTGGAGAGTCAGATATCATACAGTAGGTCAGTGAAGAGAGGTAATGTTCTTGTTGACCAAAAGTTTATTGTTTTAGTAGGCTAGCTACTTATAAAAATGATTATGCTGCGTTCGCAACCAAGTGGGAAATGGGAATTTACTACCATAGATAAACCCCTTTTGGCATGGATTTCTGACATGACAGGAAATTACCTCTAATAGCATTTTCATCAGTTAAATGCAACTACCAAACTGAAAGGTTGATGGTTAGAATACCTGAGCAGACGAGGTGAAAAGTATGTTGATGTGCCCTTGAGCAAGGCACCTAACCCTAATTTGCTCCAGGGGTGCCGTACTACTATCACTGACCATGTAAAAACACTGTTGGAAAAGCATTCCAGTTGGCTGGTTGAGAGAATGCCAAGAGTGTACAAAGCTGTCATCAAGGCAAAGGGTGGCTACTTTGAAGAATCTCAAATATAAAATAAATGTTGATTTGTTTAACACTTTTTTGGTTACTACATGATTCCATATGTGTTATTTCATAGTTTTGATGTCTTCACTATTATTCTACAATGTAGAAAAGAGTACAAATAAAGAAAAACCCTGGAATGAGTAGGTGTGTCCAAACTTTTGGCTGGTACTGTACTTCCATCTAGAATGTGTTATTTGAACAGGTTTAAAGCCAAGGGTGGTAATTCACTGCCATCTACAGTTATGGAATTTTTGCTCACAAGTATAATTCATTGGCTGATCCCTCCAAATGACCCGGATGGAATCATGTGACCCTTCCTTCATCCATAGGAAGTCCCACCCAGTTGACTACTTTAAAATGGTGTAGCCCTCAATGGCAATGTCCATGCCAAAACAGGTTTTATCCATGTAGAGTCCTGTTCTATGGTGGTAAATGTCCACTTCCCACTTGGTTACGAACGCAGCACTAGCCTGCAGGAGTCCTATAAGAGGGAACAGATTTACCAAGATCCAACTTTTTATTTTTGTATTCCACATTTTAATCATTTTAAACAAACAAACAGAAGACATTTGGTCATTTTTTATTTTAAACATTGGAATAAAATAAGCTTCAGTCGAAGAACAAGATGGTTTAGGCCATATTATATCACTAATATCGAGTTTGTATTACTCCAATGCACTTTATTGACATGTCATGTATTTCATTTTAGTGGAATAAAAATCTAGGACAGTTCTTTATTACAATCTAATAATAAAGCGAATATTTGTATTTTGTTATTTAGGTGTGCATACATTGCCTTCGGAAAGTATTCAGACCCCTTGACTTTTTCCACATTTTGTCACGTTACAGCCTTATTCTAAAATGGATTAAATAAATACAAAGCTCTGCAATCTACACACAATACCCCATAATGGCAAAGCATTTTTTTTAAATGTATTAAAAATAATAAACAGAAATACCATATTTACATACCTTGTCAGACCCTTTGCTATGAGACTCGAAATTGAGCTAAGGTGCATCCTGTTTCCATTGATCACCATTGAGATGTTTCTACAACTTGATTGGAGTCCACCTGTGGTAAATTCAATTGATTGGACATGATTTGTACAGGCACACACCTGTCTCTATAAGGTCCCACAGTTGACAGTGCATGTCAGAGCAAAAACCAAGCCTTGAGGTCGAAGGAATTGTCCGTAGAGCTCCGAGACAAGATTGTGTCGAGGCACAGATCAGGGGAAGGCTACCAAAAAATGTCTGCAGCATTGAAGGTGCCCAAGAACACAATGGCTTCCATCATTCTTAAATGGAAGAAGTTTGAAACCCCCAAGGCTCTTCCTAGAGCTGGCCACCTGGCCAAACTGAGCAATCGGATGAGAAGGGCCTTGGTCAGGGAGGTGCCCAAGAACCCGATGGTCACTCTGACAAAGCTCTAGAGTTCCTCTGTGGAGATGGGAGAAACTTACAGAAGGACAAACATCTCTGCAGCACTCCACCAATCAGGCCTTCATGTTAGAGTGGCCAGACGGATGCCACTCCTCAGTAAAAGGCACATGACACCTAAAGACTCAGACCATGAGAAACAAGATTCTCTGGTCTGATGAAACCAAGATTGAACTCTTTGGCCAGAATGACAAGCGCCACGTCCGGAGGAAACCTGGCACCATCCCTATGATGAAGCATTGTGGTGGCAGCATCATGCTGTGTGGATGTTTTCAGCAGCAGGGACTGGGAGACTAGTCAGGATCGAGGCAAAGATGAACAGAGCAGAGTACAGAGAGATCCTTGATGAAAACCTGCTCCAGAGCACTCAGGACTTCAGACTGGGGTGAAGATTCACCTTCCAACAGGACAATGACTCTAAGCATACTTACGTAAATGTGATAGTCTATTTCAGATACTGATATTTCATTTTTTTTATTTGTAATACATTTGCAAAAAATTATACAACTATTTTTGCTTTGTAATTATGGGGTATTCTGTGTAGATTGATGAAAACAATTTAGTCAATTTTGGAATAAGGCTGTAACGTAACAAAATGTGAAAAAGTCAAGAGGTCTGAATACTTTCCAAAGGCACTGTATACTGTTTAGGATTCTTTTTTTTCTCAAGTAAATAATTTAGTAACACAAAATGAACATTTCATTTAAAAATATTAGAAACTAATTTCCAATTTTAACATGTATTGTCATAAATGTTCCTGTTCTTCAAAATGTAATCATAAGATATGCCTATTATTAGCCATATTAAAAATACTGGCTTCATGTTATGTGAATAAAAGTTTATATGTTGTGTAAATGCATTTCATAACTGCCAATGCAGCGAAATATGTGTTCATCTACAAATAACTTACACTTGGACTAACTACACCTTACCACCAAATCTGCATGTTTCATAATGTATTTCACATGCAGTATTTGTCACCACAAAATGATAAGGCTATCTATCTTTATCTGTCCACACATTCCTTTATACACATGTTGGTCCAGTAGGCATGACTTGGTCGAAGAAAAAGGAGGAATGGAACGTCGAAAGGCAGAGAGAATTCGAGCCAACACGCCAACAGCATTCTTACAATCTGAAACACAACCTCTTCATACGCTGACCACAATATACATGTATAGTGTCTGTAGCCTAAACTCTGTTTACGGATGCATTGTTATCCAATCCTGGCGCTGGACCGGAAGGCTTACTTCAAGGTACCCATATCTGTCATAAAGAGCAAAATATGTGCCCAAAATATATCCGATTCCAACTATATATATGCCACACTCATAGAAAAAAAGGTTCTAGATAGAACCAAAAAAGGTTCTGTGCTTGCTTCATACATGGCACCTCGTTCTATAAAGAACCGATATTGGTTCCACATATAATCTTATATGGAACCCAAGGGTTCTATATGGAACCCTGCAAAAGGGTTATAAATAGAACCTTTAGGGGTGCCATATATGAAGCAAGCACTAGAACCCTTTTTGGTTCTATCCAGAACCTTTTTTTCTAAGAGTGTATATCAAAATATGACTGAGTGACCAATGTCAAGGCTGAGTGAGGCTATTTGCGCAGAAATTCAACTCCTGTTTTATATCCTATCCATAGCCTATACTATGCATGCTATAATGTAAGCCTATACCTTGATCATTAGTACAGAAAGTGGAATATAATTATATTTTCTCAAGACTGCTCTAAAAAATAATCAGACATTTGGAAAAGTTAGATCATTAAAACAAATAAGTACAGTTTTCTTGACGGTTACGTTCAAGGGGAATAGTTAAAGTGTTGAATTGTCATCCACCAAATTCCTTTCTAGCGCTAATTGCAATGGATATCCTCACCGCATTGGTGACAAGATGTGACAGTTATTTTGCGTCACCCTCTGCCTTATCCAATGCAAACAACATTCGTTGGCGTGTCATGGGCTTCACTCCAGTCCCCCTTTATTTGGCAGTATGGGACTGGTTAAACCCTCCCTCTTTCCAGGTTCCGTCATCACCTTCTACCGCTGATCAGTGGAGCCAGTCTATCCTATAAGCGCGCTCACAGCCAACCTGCAAACATTCACTGACACCTTCACATTTCAGAGCAGGAGGCAATGGCCACGAGGACCGACGCATCGATATAGCCTGTTTATCCTGGGAAGTTCTTTCTTCTTAGGCTACATTTCATTCAAAAAGGGAAAACGGTGCGTTGGAAGCAATATACGGCCTTCTGGAACGAATCCTCTCTATCAACTGTATTGGCTATAGATTGCCTTGACAAGCAGTCTCGGTGATTGACAGCAGGACCAATACACGAGGGTTGTCGATGCGCTTATTAGAAAAACTTTTAACCGAAGGTTCTTAGTTAGTTTTATCCGTCATAGTGTTTCGCCATTTAGGCTATTGCATTAATTATTCTTGAAAAAATACACATCTTCTCCTTGCTGCGGGTTTCCTTTTTATTGCCACTGCGGATTAAAATATTCAATTGGACGTAAAAGTCTCAACTTCCTACACCACCTTCTCTGCGGACTGAGTCAGTAGCTGTTTCTTACCTCTCTGTATCTCCAAGACAAGCGCATGTCGATGGCGCAAAGGGTAGGTCTTAGTGCACTTGCAATGTGTAATTTCTGAGTTGATCAAACTGAATGCAATTTCCTTTTGGAATACCCATAAGAAGTCTGGACCCTGTATTCGATGCATTGTTCTGTTTTCCATGCATGGGCAATTTGATTAGATTAATGTTCACTGTCATCCTCATGCATAAAGGCTTGTGTTTGGAGGGGATGTCTGTAGCCTCTCTTATATCCGTGATAGAAGCATGCCAACAGACAGTCCTCGAGTTTCTCACACTTAACTGTATTTCTCCGTCCAGTACGATGAGCTGGCCCACTATGGTGGTGGGATGGACGGAGTTGGACTCCCGGCGTCTATGTATGGAGACCCGCATGCTCCCCGGCCGCTTCCGCAAGTCCACCACCTGAACCACGGTCCGCCTCCACATCCAACGCAGCACTATGGAGCCCACGCACCCCACAACATCATGCCCAGCAGCATGGGCAGCGCTGTCAACGACGGACTAAAAAGAGACAAAGATCAAATCTATGGGTGTGCATCAGAATTTTCCCATGGTTTACACTGGGTTTTCTTATTTTTGATATAGCCTACAAATTACAGTTACAAGTGAAGTATTTAAAAGCATCTAGTCAGACGTTAGAACCAAATCCTAACTTGACATGATTGAGTAAATCGAATTTCATTCATTTTGCGCAAAACAATCTAGGCCTATTTTACGAGCATATTGCATCTCAAGATTCGGCCCTTACTCTGAGTGGAGATACTTCCCTTTTGTCAGCTATTGTGGGCCACCCAGAAATATAAAACACGGATCAAGTGCAATGCAGTCCACTTAAAACATGTTTTTATTTAATATTCCTGGAAAGTGGGAACACATATTCACGTTTTGTTTCCATCATGTTGCAGTCACCCGTTATTCCCTCTGCTAGCACTGGTGTTTGAGAAGTGTGAGTTGGCGACCTGCACACCGAGGGAGCCTGGAGTAGCGGGCGGCGATGTCTGCTCCTCAGACTCCTTCAACGAAGACATCGCTGTCTTTGCAAAACAGGTAGGCTACTTGTGGTTTATTAAGCCACGTTTTGTCAGCAAAAATAGGGATACAGATATTATTGTTGTGAAGGCTACTGTAAATGTTAAACATGTTTTCCTTAATTTATTTAATGTTTGATTGATAGGTGGATGGATTGATTGACTGATTAATTGATCGATTGATGGACTGATTGATTGCTGTATGCAGATAATCGACTTATATTATATATATTTTTTTATAGATACGTGCAGAGAAACCGTTATTTTCATCGAATCCAGAGTTGGACAACTTGGTAAGCAAGTTAACCTGTAAATCCACTGATTACGCATCAATTGCGCAGCTGGATAAATAGTGTGCTATGGGCTTGTTTTGAGTTCACTTTATTTGAACACAACACGGATATTCAGAACGTTCATTTGAAGGAGCAACAGGAAACGCAGACGAGTCATCTATCCAAAGACACATTCCCACTCTGCAGTGGGAAGCCGCGAAGGTCCTTGCCTTGGGCATCCCCAAAGCAGGGACTCTAGGAACCATTGCTGTGCTATTGAATCCATTTGAATAAGAAAATACATTGTTTTAAGTCATGTAGAATACTGTTACATATCACTTTCTTTACTGTATATGCCTGCAGTGGGCGTTCATGCATTTATGGGGTTATTACATAGCGTTGCTGTCTAATGAAAACCTCATCTCCGTTTTCGCCAATTTTCTTCTTTTTTTTTTTTACATTAATTGAAAGCAGTAACTCCCCTCAATGTACTCTATTTCATGACTCTAGGACCAAGAAAATATATTCAGAATAGCTTCTGAAGTTTTATAATATGCTCGTTAATAGGAAAATATGGGCGTTTTATTCTTTTTTTGTTGTTGAGAAGTTTCTGTTGATGAGCTTTTCATCAGACAGCGACAATAGGCTAGTTACTATCCATTTGAGGTCAACATGCCAGCATGAATAAAGCCTAACTCGTATATTTTCCTTTTCCAGATGATCCAAGCTATACAAGTATTACGATTTCATCTTTTGGAATTAGAGAAGGTAAATTATGTTGCTATATTGTAGACCTATATTTAATGCTTTACTCTGTGCTTTTTTTGTGTTATTCTATATTTTTGTCAAAACGTCCTGCAATCACTGATAATCGCACAGTTGTACTCATAACTGCATATTTTACTCGAACACACTAAGCATATAGTTTACCTGGCTGCTGCACGGATGTCATGTGTTAAGAGTGAGGCTAACACGAATTTTCATGGAATAGGTGCACGAGCTCTGCGACAACTTCTGCCATCGGTACATCAGTTGTTTGAAAGGCAAAATGCCCATCGACTTGGTCATAGACGACCGAGATGGCTGCAAATCAGACTTCGATGACCTGACAGGATCTGCCACAAATCTAGCAGATCACGTGAGTGGCTCGGCTTTGAAATTAGCCTACATATTGGTGCTACTTTTGACAAGGTGTCCCAATAACATGGTGTTTGTGACGTACAAAAAAATATAATTTCAAGAAATGTGCGTAATTGTGAGTCAGTTTAATAGATAACAAATGTAATCAACAGCTTTTAAAATAAACGGTAAAAATGTAATTTACTGGTATTAAACGATTTTTGTATTAATAACCTATTAACAAAACGTTATCTAATGCACATTAGTGTGTGCAAAACTGAGACAGTCAGTCCCTTAATTCATGTGTGTGTGTTTCCATTATATTTTGTCCTGGTGGTGTGTAGGGAAGTTTCATAGAGCCTTCTTAAATAGAGGACGAATTAGAGAGGGAATGATTTATTTCGTTCTTAACCTTCTTCTGCTCTATTGTATAAATCATCTACTTTATCTGTTTATCAGAGAGAGAGCGAGAGAAAATGACAATTGTATGCACGCATGACTGTAAGCCGCTTTGGATAAAAGCGTCTGCCAATGGCATATTTTGTATATTAGATGAGAATGTGCTTATTAGAAATGTCCTAAGTCAATTTTCTATAATTTTCTATTCTTTCCTAAATTGCATTTTTGATGTTTTTACTTTGAGGTAATGGATTAGTACAGCTGGATGTGTCCTGTTTGGTCTTTCTCCTCTCCTTCCCCTTCTAGTGTTTGATTTTACACTTGAATGCTAATCCAATCAGATTATTATTGTCAGTAAAGAGGGGGGTCTTTGTCAATCCATGTGCCCATAGCGTGCCCCCTACTCTGGCTCTTCCTCTTCCCAATACCCACTCCCCCTGTCACACATGTCATCTCAGATGGCATGGTTCCTGAACCTTAGCATTGGAGCAATGGCAGGAACTTTGTGTTGAGGGAGATTCCTCACATTAGATTACTGTCATGTATAGTCGATTTTTCAGAAGTAAGCCAAAGAAATGCTATCCACTGTCCACATTCACTTCCATTTTTGGATGATGTTGCACTTTGTTGATTCGGCGGTTGTAGACACAAACAAACATTGTCAAGGTTCATTCGTCTGTCAAGACAGAACATTTTCCTGCTGGTCATCCTGGGATCCAGTTCACCTTTCGTAATATAATATATGCCGTTTAGCAGACGCTTTTATTCCAAAAGGACTTGCGGTCATGTGTGCATACATTTGATGTATGGTAGGCCCCGGGAATCAAGCTTACAATCCTGGTGTCGCGAGCGCTATGCTCTACCACCGGAGCCATACAGGACCACTTCATCCGCTGCATTATGTATGAGCTGTAGTTCTCTGGGTGTGAGGGCACACGCAGTACACACACAGAATGGTGTATGTGAACGCCAACCACACCATATGTTGGGCCTAGTTCAAGTTTGAGAAGAAACACCAGCTGTTTGTTTATGTTAGCTATGTGCTGGCGAAGGCAACTTTAGCCTCCGTTTCAAGTCTTGCCCATTTGCATGATTTCAGTAACATTTGTGTGACTTGTGATACTAACGGCTACTAGTGTATGTGTGAGAAATTTATCAAAAAAATCTTGTGGAGTTTAGAACTATGTTTCCTCTACTCATTCTATTTCTATAGTGAAGGCTAACCCTCACAGTGATACAATGTGTGAGGGCAAGAAAGTATATTGGTCTGAGTATGCTTCTCTAAGTGGCATCAAGTTCTGCCTCTCTTTTTCCATCCCCTGCTCTTATGCAAATGTGAGCTCATCTCCCTCTTTGAGTGCACAACCCAGCCCATAGCCAAGAGACAGCACCTTTTTATATCTATGTTTAAATCGCACATTTACAGACTCATTTGAGTTAAGGTACGACTGGCTTGAAAAATTGATATTTGAATCAGGTTAACCAGCTAGTTGATACTGCCATTTTTAATATGATTTGAAGACCATGTGAGTTGAGAAATCAATCCAGATATCATAATGTCTTATTTATCTCATCAACTTCTCTGCCTTTATGGGTCTCAGTTTTTATGATACATTTTAAAGAACGATGGACCACACTGTATCAGTAATTAATGTAATCTTAACAGCTGGAGTGTGTGTGAGTAAAGAACCCCCTTCGTTTGCTTGATACACGTGAAAACACATGGCACTTTGAATGGGGCCGCCACACAAACAGCTTTCTAATTACTGTGTGTTGGGATGGAAAAGGGGTCTGCTCGTCGAGCTCGTCGAGAGGCATCATTCACACTGCGCTGCCATTGTTGCCGTGATTATTCTTGTCGTTGGCTGAGCTCTTCATCTGAGCACCATCCGGCAAACAGCTGACGCCAGGAGGCTGAAGAGGTTGCTCTGCTGTTTGGCCCTCAGCTTAAGTCTGTCTAAGTACCATGGTCCCTGCCCTTATATGGCCCAATAAATAGGGGTTCGGACAGATACTGGGCTTCTGATTCAGGATAGGGAGGAGTGTTGCTGGAGCTCTGATGCTGATCGGTTTTGCTCTACAGTATTAGCAGGTTTAGCTGAATATAAACTCTATTTGTTTTTGTTTGTTCTTTTTTGGGGGGCCATCTCAGTTTCAGGGAAAATGGTAACTTAGAGTTTGGGATTATCGATTGTTTGGAACTTGTTCTATTTTCTTATTGTGGTCAGGGTCATATTGTTCCATATTGTGCGCTGAGGTATATCGGCTAATAATGAGGAGAGAGAAGCGGTGCGTGCGTGTGTGTCCGGGAGTTACATTGATATTGAGTAATGGCATACTGTTCCACTGCTTTCTAATGTGATCTCTCTCTCTCTCCCTCCTCTCCTGGTGTGTGGCCGGGATGTGGGATATGTTTATGACCCGATGAACCTCTGTGGACCCCAGAACCCGGCGTCCTGGAGAGACCTGGAAGACGCCCACTCCACGCCTTCTGTGGGCACCCCGGGGCCCTCCAGCGGGGGCCACGTCTCCCAGAGTGGGGACAACAGCAGTGAACTCGGTAAGAGACCCACAGCTTCTCTTTAGACTCAACTCCATATCAAAGGTTGACCTCAGTGCTGACCCCATACAAAGGCAATGGTCTTTTCTTTGTAGGCTATAGGGTAAACTTAGTCTTTCCAGAGATCCTAATGATAAGCGGTTGTTGTTGCTCTATCCTTATCATTCAGATAAAGTTGATGAGATGTTGTTGTTGAATCAACAGCTATTTGATTGAGTTTTGATAGTGACTTTGTGGTTTATCACTTATCGAGGTCAGGTCATGGAAAGAGTTCTATAGTTTAATCTGGTCTCTGTTATATGATGGCTTGTCTGATGAGTGTCATTACTGCCAATTACTGGTTTTGCATGATTCTGCCGAGCATTGCTGTAGTGTAGCCTACTTGGGTTGCTGTCCGTGTGTCGGCTGTTAATTTGGCCTGTGATTTGCTCAGTGGAGTCTATAACGGTTTTATGACTTGTTTTTCTTTTTATCTCCTATGGCCACAGTAAAAATAGAATAGACTTTAAAGCAACTTACCACCCTCTGCCCATCAGGCATCAATAGCCAGGGCATTGAGCTAAACAATGGGAGGATGCTTTGCAAGACAAGAGCAATTCAGAGGATGAAAGGACAGTCAGAAACACAGATTAAGTCTCTTCCTCCTCTGATTTTACCACAGTTTCCTCACTTATCCTAACTATCTGAAAACATGTCAAACAAATTGCACTTAATATCCATGCCTGCATTTATTTGTAATGTAATTGGATGCTTTAACACAGTAACACTGTGTATCTGACTTGTATGTCAGCAAATAGAGGGGAAGAGGATGGGTGTGAATGACTTTTTCCTTGGTTCCTCGGGAGGGCTTTTTTTAAACAACAGCGGGGGAACACCCAAGGTCCATGCCTCCCTGCCCTTTTGACCTGGGTAGAGAATGCATAGAGGACGGGGGAAGCACAATCCCCCCTGCCGTGGAGCTGGGAAGGACAGAGCCACTTTATGTATGGATGAACAAAGAGGAGAAAAAGCCCCTGGTAGCAGGATCTGATGCTGCCGTGCCTACCTGCTGCTCCTCGTGCTCCTCCTAGGGCCCCTTTGCCCTTTTTCATCCCTCGTTTCCATCCCTTGTTTTCATCCCCTTTTCTCATTCAAGGGGATGAGGAAAGCAAACACTTTTAACATAGGAAGGGAACTGGGGCCCAAAGTGGGGCCCTTACGTCAGTAGTGCAGACCTGGGTAGGAGATTGCCGATGCTCTTCAAAGCACCTGCTACTATGAGGGAGCTCCTATTGTCCTAATGGACATTAGTCATGGTTTTCTGGGCCAATGATAAAAGCCTTTAAAGAGTTAACGTACAATCTTAACTAATCTGGGAGCCTTATGGTTGGTTGCCGCGTGGTTGTCGTGTAGTATCAACCACATGTATTTGATATGTGGTTAGTTGGTGGTGGTATGGTTATGGCTGTGTGGCTATGTTAGCCATGTGGCTAACCGCTAACCCATGGCTTATACAGTCTTTGGTTGTTTCCTTGTAAGCTGTGTGATGTGCAGAGGGCTTTCTCTTTGATAACACCTCCCCCAGGGTGACTCTCTCAGATGGGGCACAGGGGCAGAGCTAAAAAGGCTGAGATATCCTAGGAATGTTTTTTTGGGGAGGGGTTTTGAATGTCCATGACAAAGGCAAAAAGGAAAGGAACCCAAGGGGAGATAGCTGGCCGCAAAGCTCCTGTACAAGAGGGGAATGCAGAGAGGGAAGAAACAGGATGCAGTCAGTGCATCTTTTAGTCTCCTCCGGATTCCACCGAAGATGGCATCCGGAACAGCAATGACACTGCAGGCTAATGTCCCTATAGAACCTGTCACAAAATGTTCTCACAAATAACAAGGGAGTGGGACAGGAGAACTATAAGTGTTCATCTCCATCTAACCCCTATCAATCACCACTCGCCGTCAATAGGATATAGGCCTACGGAAGGCACAATTCTAGACATATGCATGATCTGGGGAGAAGATTCAGCAATTATCAAGATCTTCACGCTATGGATTCGGCCGTGTTTTGGCAAGCTGCCAGACAGCAGCTCCCATTTAGCAGCGTGCATCATGGGTAATAACAGGAGGGCTGAGAAGTGTCACTGGTGATGGATCAGGTCCCGGTGAGCTCATTAAGCAAGCTGCACTGGGCTCGCATCACCGATGCAGGACCGGGATACAGCAATCAGTTCTGCTAGCTAGTAGCCCACCCTGCACTTTGTCTTATATGGACATGTCATCATGGGGATTCTCTTGCCTCTAGTTGTCCCAGTTTATACCTGACTGTAGGACAACTGGTCTCTGCTGTTGTTGATGGGAGAGAGAGGACGAGAGATAAAAAGAGAGAGAGGCAGGGAAGTGGGGGGGTGGAAGCGGAAGTCAGACAAGGATGCCTCTCTTCTTCATATCTTAGGGTACTGTTTTTCCTAAAGCGCCCGAGGCGATACTCCAGCTTTCCTTGCGGCAGCAGGCCGCCCCCCCCCCCCTCCTCTATGTTACGCGTGTAGACACTGGGGCATGCAGGGAGGGAGCTGGGCAAGCAGGCAGGCGAAGGGGGCTAGGTCACGGGAGGAGAGTTCCATGGGTACAACTTTGTGAGTAGTGCACCATCACACTGGTTAGATTGGCTGAGTTGCCAGGGAACAGTCAGAAGTGATTAGCGTAGCGGAGGATCTGCCCTGAGGCCTTCCCTCTCTGGAGCAGGAAAAAAGAGAAGGATGGGGAGAGGAGGAGGGGGGCAGGAGGGGGGTTGACGTTCCTTAGATATAATTAGGCCATGCTAGTGAGTTCTGTCCTGTCTTTCTTTCTTTTTTTCTCTTATTTTTTTCAGTTATTTGCTTCAGGGACAAAATTACTTAAAATGACCAATATTGGTTTTGGTCATTTTGATTTCCCGCTAAGCCCGAGCGTTTAATGATTGATTGGCATAGTTTGTATTGATTATTTCACCACTCAAGGCATGTCTTGAGTGGTGTCTCTCCCAGCCTGTGAGACGGGATACTAACTGTCCTCTCTGAAATGACAGATCTCTTCAACACCATCCTTCAAGTACTCTGCACCCACAACAAACCTCATAATTTCCTTAGAGAATTAAACTGTTATAACAACTTGTTATAACATCTACAGACAGAGAAGGTGGGGTATGGAGAACAAAGTGAAGCATCACCTATGCCCTGTCCGGTCCACGGATTACACCATCCGTCAAAACTCCCACCCCCCCTCCTCTCCCTCCCCTCACCCCCGTCCCACCCCACTCAGTCCAACTCATCCTTTTTAATGTCAATATTCATTAGCTTAAATATTTATGCATGAATATGGGTGCATATATAGAAGCCCCTTTGATTGATGCATCCCCAAAAACAAAAAGACATGCCAGGGCAAATCTTAAGAAAAGTAGGGTTCCTGTCCCGCCCTGGGGGAGGGGTCTCTCAGATACATTATTCACATGCCCTCCAGGCAGGCTTTCATGGCATCTCTGCCCAGAGGGCAAGAAAAATAACCACCACTGTTAAAAGTAAATCATCTCTGCTGATGCACAATTAATGGCGGAGAGGGAGAAGGAGAGACATGGAGAGAGGGCACAGAGAGTGCTGTGATGGGGAGCAAGGGCAGGGGCAGAAGCCGCGGAAATCTCAGTTTAAAAGGAAGCCTTGATCCGTGTGAAGGTTCCCGCAGAAATCGAACGAAGATGCCCTGCTAATAATGCCAGGAGGAGAGGTGGCGTACGGGCGTGTGTGTGCGTGTGCATGTGTGCGTGTGCATGCGTGCATGCGTGCGTGTTTGTGTGCGTGTGCGTGTGTGTGTGGGTCCGACAATCCAACACAGACAGACTGGAGGGGGGTGTGGAAGGGGTGGGGTGTGGGTCACTGAACACATGGGGGGGCTTGAGGGGAAATGACCACAACCCCCCCAACCATCCCCCAACACATCCCTAGCCAAATGTTTGATATGTTATTGTCCTCTTATAGCTTTAACCATGAGGTTACAATTGTTGTTTTTGTTATTGTTCGTGTTTTTCTTTTTTTATAACCAAATCATTAGTCTATATCAAACGGCGGCGTATATAAATAAATACGCTGCTGCCTGTGCATTGTGTCCGGCCACGGCACTAACAGTCATTATTCATGTCAAGTGTACAGCCCGGATCCCGCAGTCATTACTTCATGTCAAACGTGTAGCTCAGATTGAGTTAATAACTTGGCTTTTTCATTGAGGTCTCTCAGTACAGCATACTGTATGAACCTCTCTTCAATATCCAGACACTGTAGCAGAGTGTGGATGAGGAGATGCAAATGTGAACGATATGTGGAATATTGTGTTGCTATGCTGTTGCCGTGCCCTAGACCTCTGCTGCACTTTTAATGTGTGTTCGTGGCGAACGGAGGCGACGTGCCGAAATGAAAGCCTTCTCTCTCCTAACGTATCCCGCCACCTCTCTTCTCTACTTCTTCCTCTTATCGCAGGAGACGGCCTCGACAACAGCCTCGCATCGCCGGGCACAGGGGACGAGGACGACCAGGACAAGAAGAGGCAGAAGAAGAGAGGCATCTTCCCCAAAGTGGCCACCAATATCATGCGAGCGTGGCTCTTCCAGCACCTTACGGTAAGACGGCAGGCCGAGCCTAGCACCAGCTCCAGACATTCTCCCTTCATGCAGTGGTTCTCAACCTTAATTTGGGTTATTGTACACCAATCACACCGTCAGGTGCAACTGGTCATGACTATTATCAATTTAACCATGAAGCCTATGTTTTGTCCATATCTTGTACATATCTTATGGCTCTTGTCTAGTACCCCCTGAGAGTAGGCCAAGTACCCCTAGGGGCAATAGTAATAACGGTTGAGAACTGAAGGCCTTGCATCCAACACTCAATGCGCAACAACACAAGGGCGTCGGCCTGTGGCTTTGTAGTCCTTCGCCGGGCAGTTTTCTCCCGGATGTTTTCTTAGTGAGAACAGTCATTGAGACAAAGGCACAGAGAGCTGTGTAAAAGACAAGTAGCGTATGTTGTCTAAACGTGGCCTCTCCATCATACCACACTTGTTAGGAATGATGCCACTTTACTCAGCGTCTGAACTACGTTTTACAAAAACAGAATAGGCTACTTTCCCAAAGTGAAAGGACTAGCTCACATTCCAACGACTTCCAACCAATCGTCAATGAGGAGAGTTTCACCTTTTATCTACGGACCTAAAAGACGCCGCCACTGCCTCTTACTCCTCAGTTTTTCTACTTTTCTCCTCTTCCCGCTCTCAGATGTTTTCATAGCCTCTTATTTGGTTGCCGGGTGAAAAGCGGCCACACAGCTCCTGTACACAGGCAGCAATCCTTTCCCCTAAAAACCCACCTTTAGATTCCCCAGTTAAAAAAGAAGAGGCAAAGAAGGGCTAATTTAATTATCCCCTCTCTGTTCCCCCTTTTCAGCCTAATTGGTTAAGCACAAGTGTTTGTCGTGGCAGGATGTGCCTCGTGAACACTGTGTGAGGGCCCCTCAATGTCCTCTGAATGGTCCAGTTGCAACACCCAGGCGATCAAGCATTCATCGGGCCGCGGAGGGTGTGAATTGTGAAAGGAGCCGGATTATGTTTTGTCCCGACTTTACCGTTGAGGCTGGCATCGGAGAAGGGACAGGGGACGGGGGGGTTCTCTGGATGGTCTTAGCCTCCAGCTTTTGTGGTCCCTATTCTGAGGAAGAACTCTAAGGATCCTCCTCTACAAAGCTATAGAGAAAGCAGCTGTGTAAGGTTTACATTACTTCTAGGATTCCTTATTGGCCCATTAGCATGGCCATACAGTAACTGTTGGTTTCCATGCGAGCCATTCTGTTTGAAGACCTCCATCTGCATGCTGGTGAAGACAGATCTTTGTGAAGCTCTGTTCTAGACAATGTATATAATTAGTTACGACAAACATACATTGCGTTTTGAAATGCAGCTGTAAAAGGGTCCTCTTGTTCAACCATGAGACCCTTTCCTCTGCTAGGAGATAAAAGGATTAAGTCCACAGCTCAATGACAGGTTGCCCCAGAGTGACCTGAGTAAATTTGGTTGTACATTGGAGAGAGGCCCCAACGTGACAACAGTCTGTGGGATATTAGCAAAGTGTTGTTGTTTTTTAGACAGAGGGGTTCTGCTGGGTTGAGGGAGGAGCACTGAGCCATCCGTCACTAGACTGTCAGCCACCAAGCTGGGAGGTGACCATGACGATCACTTGTGGTAACAGTGGCCTTTGTCACTACCATGTCGGTTTCTGTGTGTGTGTGCTATATGCTTGCATGTGTGTACACGCTTGTGTGACTGAGTGTGTGTATACATGTGTGTGTGTGCCTGAAAGCCTTGTTTAAAAATGAAGTGCTTGGAAGCTCATCCTTCACCCGATGACCACAGGAGGTGGCTGCGGCCCTGACAGCGCCAAAATGGGGATGCGCCTCCGACCCTGTACCCTGTACATGGGTCACCTCTGTCTGCCATCTGCCACCCTCCTCCCTCTGTCACACCGCCAGCGGAGAGGCAGGGACAGGGAGACAGGGGCCGGGGCCGGGGCCCCTATTCAGGCCCTAACAAAGGCGGCAATTGTGTCCCTTTGTATCGCATCTGATCATTTGTCAAATAATGTCAAATAATGTCAAACAGTGCCACACGCTTTAAGCCCAAAGTGTTTGGGGCGGGGGCCAAGCAGTGGTCAGTCTTGGTTGTTCACTTGTGCTTATGCTAACTAGAGAGAGAGACTTGTATGTATATGTGCCAAGGATCACTGTGGATGGGAGTCGGTCACAGGGCTTGATTACATTTCCTGAGCGACTTTCCCTTTAAAAGGGTGTTTCAGGGTGTTTCCTTCTAGACGTGATCATTCTAAATGAATGCAAGCTGCGTGTTCTTTTTTCGACTGAAGCACAGACTCTTCTCTTTCTGTCCTCTGTTTACCACAGCACCCCTATCCTTCAGAGGAACAGAAGAAGCAGCTAGCACAGGACACAGGCCTCACCATCCTGCAAGTGAACAACTGGTGAGTAGCTAACCCCAATGTCCCCACTCTAACCCTAACCCCTGCACTTCCTTCTCTCCTTCTTTCTTCCTTTCCTTCTTTGTCTGTCCTTTCTTTTCCTTTTCATCTTTCCTTCTTGCCTCCTCCCAGCACTGGTGAATATGCTCTCATTCGCAACTACACTACAGCCATGTTTTAAGAGAAGCAGAGACGTTCTAAGCTCAGCTCTTTGGAAATGGAACTGAAATGGAACTGTTTTACATGCTCTATCTATCTTCACTGTCTGGGGGACACACTGAAACTTTAAAGGGGAGGTGTGTGTGTGTCCCTCCTCCCCACACAATCCCCCAGCCTCATTTTACATGTATAACATGATGGATTAAAGTATATTTAAGGCCCAGCACCCTTGCCCCTTTGTAGATGGCTTAGCATATTTTGGGAAAGAGGAACAGATACAGGGGGATTTGGGATTTGGTTTTGAGGATACAGTTCTGGTGTGTCATCTAAAAGGCATCATTTTACTTGGGGCTTACACAGGGTCAGTTTTGGATTAATTGAGATGACATTGGCTTCTCGCGATTAATCCTCCCCCGTCCCAGAATCCCATGGTAGGGTCTTTTTTAAGTGTATCAGATTCTCAACAGACCTAATTACATAGACGTGCACCTCTAATCCCAAGGAGTTAAGAAGTCTATGGATTTGTCTCATGGATCTACTTCAATACACTAATCAAAGCAGGCAAATGCTTAGTTTACCTAGCTGTCCGTTCTTTTGGGTAGTGGTACGTCTCTGCCCAAAATTGGCAAAACGTTTAGCCTTATCACAGCCCAAGGCTAAAGGGGCTAAACCCAAATCAATAGACTTGGTAAGATACTGTATGTGGCTTTCTCCTAACACCCTAGATCACGAGAGATTAGAACGCTAGTAAAACTGGGGTAGGAAATTGTCACATTCTGTTTGATTTCTGAATGCTTTGATTGTGTAAGATCAAGTAGACCCGGGAGATAAATGCAAAGGAGATCTAAAGCAAGGAGAAGCTTTATGAACTGTATATTCCATGTTTGTCCGGACAGTGATTGGCTATTTTCTCTCCATTCTATCTTCCCTATCTCTCCAGGTTCATCAACGCCAGGAGGAGAATAGTACAGCCTATGATTGACCAGTCTAACAGAACAGGTTAACCATAACTTACATTTGTTAATTGATAATAATACGATGAGATGATAATGTTGCTCTGTCATATATTTAATTGTACTATACTATATGATTATTTTTATGTAGATAATGATTTTTTGAATGCCACTTTTATTGTTACGGTGTATCTCTTCTGTTTTATGGCCTCAAAACATACTGACCATAGAAATAGAATTATAATCTAGTATTATATCTCTATTTTGACCCATTTCTGGTTTATTTTACATCCACAGTGGGCCAGGGGACAGCATACAGCCCTGACGGTCAACCAATGGCAGGCTTTGTACTCGACGGACAGCAGCACATGGGAATTCGACCTGGCGGTAAGCAACCTTTATTCTCACCATGTCATATGCAGTGGTGGAAAAAGTACTGTATTGTCATACTTGAGTAAAAGTAAAGATACCTTAATAGAAAATGACTAAAGTAAAAGTGAAAGTCACCCAGTAAAATACGACTTGAGTAAAAGTCTAAAAGTATTTGGTTTTAAAAATGCTTAAGTATCAAAAGTAAATATAATTGCAAAAATATTCTTAAAATATACTTAAGTATTGAAAGTAAAAGTAAAAGTATAAATAATTTCAAATTCCCTATATTAAACCAACCAGATGGCACCATTTGTGTGTTTTTTTAGTTACGGATAACCAGGGGCACACTCCAACACTTAGATATAATGTACAAACAGAGCATTTGTGTTTAGTCAGTCCCCCAGATCAGAGGCAGTAGGGATAACCAGGGATGTTCTCTTGATAAGTGCGTGAATTTGATCATTGTCCTGTCCTGCTAAGCATTCAAAATGTAACGTACTTTTGAGTGTCAGGGAAAATGTATACAGTAAAAAGTACATAATTTTCTTTTGGAATGTAGTGAAATAAAAGTAAAAGTTGTCAAAAGTATAAATAGTAAAGTAAAGTACAGATACACCAAAAAACTACTTAAGTAATACTTTAAAGTATTTTTACTTAAGTACTTTACACCACTGGTTATTTGTTCCTTTCTACCAATGTAGCCTAGAATCAGTTTTGGTTCAGGTTTGTCTATTCATGGGTTAAATATTGCAGAGTTTTATATGAACCTGTGTATATTGCATCATGTAATTGGTTCCTCTCTCTGTCACTCATTCTGCAGGACCAATGGGTGGCATGGGAATGAATATGGGTATGGATGGACAGTGGCACTACATGTAAACCCTCTCCAACCAAGGCAAGCCTGAAGAAGATAGTGAAGTAAGCACTGCCTTAATCTCTCTCCCCTGCTACATTTGTCACCCACAAGCCTCCCTCCTCTGTCGTTTCTCTATTCCTCTCCATCACTCCCTCTCTCTCTTTCTCAATCTTTCTCCCACTCCCTCCTCTCTACTCCTCTCCTCCTCACCCTTCGCCTCAATAGTCCCCCTATTCCTCCACAACACCCCATCTATTTAAAAAATGTTCTTGCTCTCTCCCTCCTCTCCTCTCCTTCTCACCCCTTTCCTCAATCGTTCCTCGATCCTTCTCCATCACTCCATCTCTCTCTTTCTCCATTTTTCTCCTCTCTCCATCCTCCTCTCATCTCCTTCTCGGGGCCCGATATGATTAAGAGTGTGGGGTTCTCGACTCCCTCTGTCCCCCTCCAGCCCTATCAGCTCTCTAGCCCTGCTGACAGTTCACAAATCAAGATGTATCGCCTGCCGGAGGCACTGGAGCTCACCGTATTTTATTTAACACCCACACTCCACTGCTCAATGAGCCACGCTATAATGACACTTACCTTGATTAATTGAGCTCTTTATATGTAAATAGGGAACCCCGCGTTTGCCTCACTTTTCACTGGGCGCCAATTCCGCCAACACAGCCCCTTTCCCTTCCCGATAATCCACAGATTTTGCTAATGAAGTCCAAAGAGCATGATGGTGATTGCAGCGACGGCACACCGCCTAAATTTTAAATACAGCCCACATAGACATCTTATGCACTCAAGCTGAATAAATGTTGGCAATGTCATTTTTTGACTGTTTCATCCAATCATTTCTCATTGAATGATCATTGACCGGTTACTGTAATGGCGTAATACAGGAGGCTGTTCTCCTCACCTAATTTAATCTGTAGTGAGACCGTATGCTGATTGTGATGGCAGTAAATTTACCCATGGACCCATGTGGGGTTGTTTTGCAGTAATATGTGGTTATTCTATGCATGATGGAGTCAGAGCCATAACAGTTATCTATTAGGGAACCCTTAAGAATTACACCAAAGAACCAACACTGTCCCAATGTATGTATATGTTGTAAGGCCTAAGTTTGCCTCTGTCATGTGTGGCTTTGTCTTTAACTTATAAGATTTAGGTTCCATGTTTGTTTTTCTGTAGAGACTGACCCAGGCTTCTTCTTTGTGTGACAGGCCTCCATGGTTTGCTCAGGGAAAATTCCATCCTGCCGCGTGGTCCAATGAAAGCGTGACTCCGCCCAAGTCGCACCTGTACCCATCATCTGACCACGCCCACCTCACAACCGCACTGGAGCATAGAGGACCACACCTACCCTGGGACAACCCACACCTGTACAGACCCTGCCCACATTGACCTTTACTAACTAACCCCATGGCTGGAGGAAGACCAGGATCTAGGAATAAACAACAACAACATTTACAGACAACAACAACAAAAAATACTTCTGAATGAACAACAGAAGCTAAAATGACCTCAACAACATTTTGACAAATTAGTTTTCTTTTTTTAAATTATTTATTTATTTTTCTACAATGGTGGACCATTGGGACAAGAACTTTCAAGTATTTGCTCAAGATATATTGTCACAATTGTACATACACACACACACACACACACACATATATTCTCACACACACACACTTCATCCTATGAGCACACCATTTGAAAACAACCACTGTGGAATATCTAAAAAGAGGATGGAGACTAAGACTTTTAATAACTGTTGTGATGTATAGACTTGTGCTTTTTCATTTGACTGTTCTGTCCATGTTTGTGCTTTGTGATCACTAGTTTATAGAGTGAGAGTTTATCACTGATCCCACCTTTATGTGCTGTGGAAGAGAGAGAGAGATTGACTCAGTCTGCAGCTCCATCCAGCTCCCAGCAAAATACCAAGCCCGCTTTTTATACGAGTAAAAGACTGAAAGAGCTGATGAACTGACTCCATACTGGTAAGGTGGATCCTTGACTGACTTCCATTTAGATCATATTCAAATAGTTTTATAGCACACAGGAAGAAGGGAAGGATTTCTACACTAAAAACCAAAATAAAAACTCATTTTAAAACTTGACCTCAAATCTTTTGGAGGAATCTTTTTTCAGCACATATTCCCTTTCATCTGGGAAATAAATAACCTTTTGGAGAGAAAAATAAGAGGTATGCCTTGAGTTAATAATATTTTGTACAAAATATAATACGATATTGTGACCCAATTCATTTGGATAACATTAAGAACTGAATGCATTTTTTGGTTTGGTGTTTGGTGGTTATTTGCACATTAGCTACCTCCTGCTCTGTATCTATGGTAAACATTTATGAAATACCGCATATCTTTGTAAATTAAAATGATTTTCGTAATAACACACAACAATTCGTATTCACACATGAGGTCAAGTTACAGTTTTGGTCGATATGGGACGAAATTGCTGTCGCTGTTTTCTTACTCGATTGAGGCTGACAGGAATGATGGATGACCTAGGACTACCGGTATTCGAAATACAGGGAGATACGCTGAATACCAAAGCCACACTAATTCGTTTTTATCAAGACACAATAGGCTTATGCAATAAAAATTAAGTGGAAGCCTCGAGGAAAATGTCATATATTTTCAAATAATTTCGTATGACATCAGTCCCCCGACAAAAAGGGGGAAAAAATATTTCAAGATGGGTCTTGTAACTTAGCCTAAACAAAACGTCGATTGAGATAAATTCGTTGGTATACGGTTTAATAATGAGTCTTGTTGATATTGCTGTATTTTTCAAGGATATATTCGTTTGTCTAGCTGGCTGTCTGTATTGCGGGGTGTGAATTGGACTGAGAAAAAAAATGTTGTGGGCTACTTGGAGGATCATTTATCAATGTCAACCAGTAACGATATTGTGTGCTGTATTGAGGAGAAGAATTACATTATGGCGAGATGAGAGACTCATGGGCCAATGGTAAATGCGCAATTATGAGTTAGGCATACGAGTTAGACCTATTTATTTTTATTCATCATAGTTGGGAAAATTGTCCGTTGATAGGCTATGACTTATAAACATTAGGCTATACGTTTTATATATATTGTATCTATAAATTATGATGATTATTACTAGGCCTATTATTATTATTATTGGTATGTTATTTAAGCCGCATTTAATTATGTTTGTTATTTTTATGCTTATTATAGTCCTAATCAATGTTATGCCTTTTGAAACAGTTACTATTATTGACGTGTCCTGTTTTTATCTCACACCAAATAGCAATTACACCTATTATACCACCGTCAGTGAACATTTTACATAACTCACCAAAAGATACCATCGGTTTTGTGAGATTCAATTTAAGCTTTCATTTAAGAGCTTTTTACGTGTTAGAATCACACTTTTCCAGCTTCTACCTCTGTCAACTCAATACGAATATGAACAAATAGGCTATATATACATATATTATTTTTGCGACGCAAAATGGTCACTACTGTGAAGATTTTTATCCTCACGAATTGTTCACAAATTAAATACAACTCAGGGAAATTGTTTTCTCGAAATAATATAGATGCTATAACCTGCATCGTGATTTGTGCACCGCATGGGTCGGTTATTGGAAATTATTTTCAAAAGTTAGTGTCAAACATCAAAACTGATGGCCTAGGCAAAATAACAACTTGTAAGCCTAATTCTACCCTTATGGATATTATTTATTGTGTTTAACTGATCAGCTATGTCAAATAGCATCTTAAAGGCAAATTCCTTCATTTATTTTGTTTGTTTCATTAGTCCATGGTTGATATATGCCCAAACTGTTTGCATGCCAGCAATGAAGTTTTCAAGATATATAACTTTCAAAATACAGAAATACAGCTTGCGCGATGCATTTCAGACCAATGGCCTTAAACTAATGGTTTAATCCATGATAGTGAGATGTCTTTATTCCTTAGCCTATGTAATACGTAATTTCATAGCTGTAAATTAACTTGATATTGGTCTAAGAAAAGTATACATTTGACAAGAAACGTTCAAGCATTTCTTCCGTTATCCTCATGTTACTTAAATTAAAATCAGCGAAATCTGCTTCCGCAAACAAACAAAAGGATTGGACGGTTGAATTTTCCAAGACACAAATTATTTCAATTGGAGATGATAATGATTTCAGAGTCACAACATAAAAATATTGAAATATAGTTTACACTGCATACAAGCTAAAATCATTGTGATAAATTAACTGCATAGGTCTGGATACCCATTGTATTTTCCAGATGTAGGCAACTTAACACACACAAAACAAAGAGCATACTGAAACGCATGCAGCCTTTTCCCGACTGTAGTTAAGACAAATGCGTTTTGAAGGCTGCCGGAAACAAGCGCCTATTCACATGAAATATGGGTCATCCCTCCCGCAGAAAGTAACATCACGTGGGAGAGAACTCTTATTTTCAGAACACTTCCATTCACTGGCGCGCGGAATACTGCCAACACTTCTGTTAAACCAAACGGAACCTGCGCCTCTACAACCGTAATAAGTGAGTAATGAATTAATTACAATAGTCCAGTTAACTTATCCCATATAGATAGGCCTACATGAACTAACACACGAGATAGATGCATGGTTAGTCAGGAAAACAGTAACTCATCAAATGAAGGCGTGTTTCTCTATGCATGCACTGTATTTTCTCCAACAAGTTTGCATCAACAATGAACATTGCAAACTGGGTGCATGCTCTGTTCAATTATGTTCTGCCAACGCGTTGCAGCAACCAACTGCACACTATAGCCATGATCTTATGGCCAGGTGAAGATATTAGGCAAGCGAGTCTGAATGTGCCCTCTGAAATTGCTCTAACTCTCCCTCCTTTAAACATTTATTCCATAACACCAAATGTCTTTTCTAATCTGAGGATCTCTCTTTCCCTTTATCACCCTTTTTGTCCAACACGCACACACACACATGAGCACGCGCACGCGCACGTACACACACACACACACACTCTCACTCCTCCCCTCACCCCTCTCTCTCTTCAATCAAGGAATGGAGGAATCGTCAGAGGGTGATGCGGGTGGTTTTATTTCACCCTCTGGTCACAAAATCGCAGCCTACTCACCCAGCTCATCTTCTCAATCATGTCTTCATCCTGTCACGGCAGCAGGCCAGGCACCCATGTCCCAGATACAGGCTGACATCACCCAGAACAGGCTGGGGAGGTCTCCAGGCTCAGGCCCTGTACCGGTAGTCATACAGCCTGGAAGATGCTGTGAGAATCTAGCCTCTGGTGGGAAATGTGGCTTTATCAACAGGGGGTCAACAAGTTAACTGCAGCCACATGTAGGGTATAGAAAGCAGTGCTTATAGGTTACGTTCCGGTTAGGGGCTATATAATGTTTTTGTGACCAAAAAGTTGAAGGTTTTGTTTTGTTTTTAAGTTGGTAACACTGTCATCTACCCAGATTGTCACATGACAATATACTAAAAATAGGTATATTTGAATGGTAAGATATTTCAGTAGATGACAGTATTTATTGAGGATTTATTGACTGACGTGTTGATTTGAACGGTAATGACAACATTCACCCCTAATAATTTCATGGACTACTGGGCTGCAGTAATAGGTCTCCTCTTAATACAAGCATAGAATTACTCCACACCCCCTTGATTTCATCCACCATCTGATCCCAGGTAAAGTAATCTGAGTAATATCTACAGACATGCCATGACAAAACCCCTGAAGCTGCCTTGTCAAACACAATCTCATATGTGTATATCTCCCCTCTCAGAATCGGCAAAAAGTTTCTTTGAGACTCCCTGCAACATGAATAGATGTTTAGCCCATGGTTCAATTCCCTGTCTGGGAGCGATTGGTGTTTAAATTTGAGATCTTTGGGGGATAAGGAAAATCAGGTGGGGCAGCTTGGCGGCAGCAGTCCTCTCGTCAGTTTTATTTACAGCAAATGCATGCCAGAGGTCAAGGGTCAAAGTTGAGAGAGGGGCCAGCAGGGCATAAATAGTGCAGTTCGGATGGGATTCTTATAGGAGGGCGGGTGGTGATGTTTGATGTGTCAGGTCTTCTAAACATCTCTTCGGTATCAGCCTTGACATGCCTCATGGCGCTAAGCAGGGAGATACTATTACGTCATTCTATATCAAATGGTGACCTCATGTCTTCAATGAAACGCCTTCCCTTCAGGAAGAAAGGCAGCGTATAGGTCGGTTTTGGACCTTTTTAACACTACTGTAGTCTTTCAACAGCCATTTTATTTGGGGTTAAGGCACACAAGAATTGACTGACTATTAATCGCCATGGTTACTTGAATATCATGTTAACTTTGCTATTCAGTATATGCTGTTTACTTTTCCATTGGATCCAGAAAAAGGACAACAGTGTTGCATACAGTAATATTGGTACATTGTTCATGTAAAATATTCTGATGAGGACACATTGATTTACTACCTAACGACAGTGTAATGTCTCTGGCATCATATGTGTTTATGTTTCTATGTAATGTATATGTCTCTTGACATCAGCGGGTTAAGCCAAGGTGTCAGACACCCTTCCTCTCCATTTTAAGATTATATTAGAGAATTTCTCTCATCCTGTCCAGCCTCTCCCTCAAGCCCTGTCCTTCTGCGTCTGGGATCTCTGGACATGAGAGTTTTCCCTCGGATTAGGGTGAGAGAGAGGAGAATTCAGATAGGCACGCTGGACTGTGAACTAGCAACACCGGATGCTGCTCTGAGAATCAAAGTGACAGATGTCGTCCCAGGTTATTCACCTGACAACTTTGTTTCCACTGTTGTCCAGTGTATGTGACATCCTCTCACACTATAGCTTCCACATCTGAGCCCTTCTTCATTCAGACACATTTACCACCTATTTTATTGTCCTCGGTCGCTCATGATGAGCCTGTAAAATGACAACACCTACCCATAAATGTTTACTATCGTGACTTCTGGTGTTCGCACATCATTCATTGCATGTTCATTATTAAGTCACAAGCTCATAAACATTTACATCTCTTTTGTTAATAAAAGTCAATTCATACTCTGCACTATATTAACTCATGTTTATCCTGAGTAGTAACAACACTTAAATAATGTGTTAATGTAACAGAACATAAAATACATTAGTAGTCTAATAACTGAGTCTCAAAAAGGTTGAAAATAGGTTTAAATGAGCAACCAACATGTAACCTAATTAATTGCACATGTGGAACAGTCTGAATAGGGAAAATCATTGACAAATGAGATATTGTATGTCAGTGCAAATTAATGAGAAATTAAAGGTCAGAGGTCAAAACAGGACCTCAGAAAGCGCACATGACTTTGATTAGCTGGCCCCTCTGTTTGGCTACAATTGTCACAAGCGGTCAAGTCATCAGGCAATCACTGAGAGGCAGAGAGCAATAGAAGTGAGATTTGTTTAGGCATATTGTCTAAGGCATGATGACGAAAAGACAAATGAATACTACAGGGAAGGACTGTTGTTTTAAAAAGCACATTTAGACATTCAGATGTTAGTTCACCATAGGTTTCTACTGACCTGTTCACGTGAGTTGAACATTATTTATTTCATTTATGTTCTAGCTATCATCTCCTTGCCGAACAAGTGTTACAAAAGTTATGTATCTGATCAGATGATAAAATACCTGACGATAAAATGTCCAGATGTTCCCAGCACATGCGTTAGAGGTAGGGCTGTCAAAGTTAGCGTGTTAATAACGCGATAACGCGACATGTTTATCGGCGGTCAATTTTTTGACATTGTTAATCGCGTCTCCATTTTTTCACCTTAATGTACCTTTTAAGCGCACATGTTTCCCCGCAGAGTCTTTTAAGTGCAGAACACAACACGGAACACAGCTACAGTCAATGTTTGCACCTTTACATCGCTGATAACCGTCATGAGGTTACTATAACCTAGCCTAGTGCTCAGGTCGAGAGAAAAAATTGGAGTAATTAAGGTGACAGACAGTGATAGATTCAATACCGCCTTGCACACTCTTGCTTGCATCTAACTGATCTAGGATGTAATCATTAGTCCAACAGTTGCAAATGAGAGTTTCTATTGGACAAATTCAAGTATGTTTATCCCCATTTCGTCCTGTTTGCATTTAAGAAACGTATTTCAACAGAATCGGCAGAATTAATACACCCCTGATTACCGTAAACACAGTTCACTTTCATAGCAGCCACATACAAACAGCATGATTTGAGAGAGAGGAGTGTGTGTGAGCGCCAAGCAACTTCGCCGAGCTCATCTGGTTCTCCATTACGACAACAAAGTCTGGGTCGGGCCTGACGGATGGAGCGGGCAGACAGAGGTAAAGTGGGGCCTCTACGGGGGAACGGTCGGGGTTGAGAGAGAGGACAAGGCTCCAGAGGAGGACTGAGCCACAGTGTATTTATAAACAGAAACTTAATCCAAAGAGGAGTTCATTGCCACAGCCATTTCAGTCTGATATTGACATTAGGAATCTGTGTATATGTGTTGTAAATTATACAGTATTTTCTTCCATTTTGGCTCAAGCTCATGCTGGTGAGTGGGCTGTTTGAGGTCTACATTTAACACGGTAAATTATATTGCAAATTCTTCCATTTTCGCTCAAGCTTGAATTACAGGTGTCCACAGTTTCTGTGCTGAGTAGTGCTGTGCAGCTGTTTGTTTGAGCTCTCCCCTGGGTTAGTCACCTCCAAGACAGAGTCTCTCTGAGAGGAGTCAAGGGTGTACGCTGTGCTCAAAAAACATTAGGCCCTATCACGGTTCCCTCCTCTTTTGGATAGGATAAAATCCTGTGGTGAGAATCTCTCACGGCCGTGTCCATGTGACAAATGCCTCTGCCCTCCGACTGCGATGGGATCTGACAGGGTCATCCCAGAGAACAAACGTGCCCAGACCACTCACATCCCATAAATCTTTGCAGAAGCCGACAACACAGAAATGCAGAACGGTCGTTTTGGCATTTTTACAGACAGGGCCCCATAACAAAACAGGCATTTGTTCCAAAGACATGTTTCTGATTCGGTTTAGTTTAAACTTAATTCCTCAATGCCCTTTTCATGTTGATTGTTAATGTTAAAAACATTTGATGTCATTTAAAAGTCAAGACTTTTAAACTACTGAATATTCATTGTATTATCCATTTCCTTTTCAGATCATGGAAAGTCTACTTGTTCTTGTTCTTCGTTTTTGTTCTTCTTTTTCTTATCTTGGGTTTTCAGAGCCGTTCAACAAAGATTCTTTATGATCTAAAATAATAATACAATTTCCCTCATACAGGCAGGCAGAGGAGTGGAATTCTATCCAAGGACCAGAGTGAGAGTCCACAGCTGCTGAGTGAGAATTAAGCAAAAAAAGAATAAGAATACTTATTTCACCTTTATTTAACCAGGTAGGCTAGTTGAGAACAAGTTCTCATTTGCAACTGCGACCTGGCCAAGATAAAGCACAGCAGTTCGACACAAACAACAACACAGAGTTGCACATGGAATAAACAAACATACAGTCAATAATACAGTAGAAAAAATACAAATCTATATACAGTGAGTGCAAATGAGGTAAGATAAAGGAGGTAAGGCAATGAATAGGCCATGGTGGCGAAGTAATTACAATATAGCAATTAGACAACGGAATGGTAGATGTGCAGAAGATGAATGTGCAAGTAGAGATACTTGGGGTGCAAAGGAGAATGATAAATAAATACAGTATGGGGATGAGGTAGTTGGATGGGCTGTTTACAGATGGGCTATGTACAGGTGCAGTGATCTGTGAGCTGCTCTGACAGCTGGTGCTTAACGCTAGTGAGGAAGATATGGGTCTCCAGCTTCAGTGATTTTTGCAGTTCGTTCCAGTCATTGGCAGCAGAGAACTGGAAGGAGAGGCGGCCAAAGGAGGAATTGGCTTTGGGGGTGACCAGTGAGATATACCTCCTGGAGTGCGTGCTACGGGTGGGTGCTGCTATGGTGACCAGTGAGCTGAGATAAGGTGGGGCTTTACCTAGCAGAGACTTGTAGATGACCTGGAGCCAGTGGGTTTGGCGACGAATATGAAGCGATGGCCAGCCAACGAGAGAGTACAGGTCGCAGTGGTGGGTGATATATGGGGCTTTGGTGACAAAACGGATGACACTGTGATAGACTGCATCCAATTTGTTGAGTAGAGTGTTGGAGGCTATTTTATAGCTGACATCGCCGAAGTCGAGGATCGGTAGGATGGTCAGTTTTACGAGGGTATGTTTGGCAGCATGAGTGAAGGATGCTTTGTTGCGAAATAGGAAGCCGATTCTAGATTTAATTTTGGATTGGATATGCTTAATGTGAGTCTGGAAGGAGAGTTTACAGTCTAGCCAGACACCTAGGTATTTGTAGTTGTCCACATATTCTAAGTCAGAACCATCCAGAGTAGTGATTGGCAGTGATCGGTTGAAGAGCATGCATTTAGTTTTACTTGCATTTAAGAGCAGTTGGAGGCCACGGAAGGAGAGTTGTATGGCATTGAAGCTCATCTGGAGTTTAGTTAACACAGTGTCCAAAGAAGGGCCAGAAGTATACAGAATGGTGTCGTCTGAGGTGGATCAGAGAATCACCAGCAGCAAGAGTGACATCATTGATGTATACAGAGAAAAGAGTCGGCCTGAGAATTGAACCCTGTGGTACCCCCATAGAGACTGCAAGAGGTCCGGACAACAGGCCCTCCGATTTGACACACTGAACTCTATCAGAGAAGTAGTTGGTGAACCAGGCGAGGCAATCATTTGAGAAACCAAGGCTGTTGAGGCTGCCAATAAGAATGTGGTGATTGACAGAGTCGAAAGCCTTGGCCAGGTCGATGAATACGGCTGCACAGTAATGTCTCTTATCGATGGCGGTTAAGATATCGTTTAGGACCTTAAACGTGGCTGAGGTGCACCCATGACCAGCTCTGAAACTAGATTGCATAGCTGAGAAGGTACGGTGGGATTCGAAATGGTCGGTAATCTGTTTGTTGACTTGACTTTCGAAGACCTTAGAAAGGCAGGGTAGGATAGATATAGGTCTGTAGTAATTTGGGTCTAGTGTCTCCCCCTTTGAAGAGGGGGATGACCACGGCAGCTTTCCAATCTTTGGGAATCTCAGACGATACGAAAGAGAGGTTGAACAGGCTAGTAATAGGGGTTGCAACAATTTCGGCAGCTAATTTTAGAAAGAGAGGGTCCAGATTGTCTACCCCGGCTGATTTGTAGGGGTCCAGGTTTTGCAGTTCTTTCAGAACATCAGCTATCTGGATTTGGGTGAAGAAGAAATGGGGGAGGCTTGGGCCAGTTGCTGTGGGGAGTGCAGAGCTGTTGACCGGGGTAGGGGTAGCCAGGTGGAAAGCATGGCCAGCCGTAGAAAAATGCTTATTGAAATTCTCAATTATAATGGATTTATCGGTGGTGACAGTGTTTCCTAGCCTCAGTGCAGTGGGCAGCTGGGAGGAGGTGCTCTTATTCTCCATGGACTTTACAGTGTCCCAGAACTTTTTTGAGTTTGTGCTACAGGATGCAAATTTCTGCTTGAAAAAGCTAGCCTTAGCTTTCCTAACTGCCTGTAAGGCAGTAAGGCACTAGGGGGTGTGGTATATGGCCAATATATCACAGCTAAGGGCTGTTCTTACGCATGACGCAAAGCAAAGTGCCTGGATACAGCCCTTAGCCGTGTTATATTAGCCATATACCACTAACCTCAGAGGTGCCTTATTGCTATTATAAACTGGTTATCAACATAATTAGAGCAGTAAAAATACATGTTTTGTCATACCCGTGGTATACGGTCTGATATACCACGGCTGTCAGCCAATCAGCATTCAGGGCTCGAACCACCCAATTTATAAAAGAAAATAAAACCATTGGAGTTAATTGGTGTGCTCCACAGTGCAGGAGACGTTGATTTGCCCTTGTCAGGCGAGTCTGTTTCATTCTGATCACATCTATCACAGTGAGCCTGGTGCAATTACTCTCTAAAATAAACATGTCCGCCGATACACACGCTGTTACTGCTTGTCTGGAAGGCGAGGACGCTCAATCCAAACCATTGATAACTTATCACACCAATGTCCTGTTGTTATATGATACTGTTTTACATGTGAGGTAAGATTAAATGCAGGTGAAATACGCACACATATGCAAGCACATGTACATACGTACCAGTGGAGGCTGGTGGGAGGAGCTGTAGGAGGACGGGCTCATTGTAATGGCTGGAATGGAATAAATGGAACGGAGACAAACATGTGGTTTCCATATGTTTGATGTGTTTGATACCGTTCCATTAATTCCATTCCAGTCATTACAATGAGCATATGCTCCTTTAGCTCCTCCCACCAGCCTCCACTGATCTGATATTTACGTACATATACACGCATACGCACACATGTGTACTCACAAACACACAACCCTCCCAGTAAATTTGATAGTGGGTGGACACTTCTTAATTAAAAATCATCTAAAAATCACAGCGTAACATAAAATCACCGAAACGGGATGAGCCCCAAATACAACGTCAGACAGCAGGTGATGAATGGGAGGGGGCTCTGGTCCGGGTCATCCATCATCTGCCCCGGTTCGCACAACAGCACTGACGTGACAGGAACGGTCAAATAACGTTAAGCACACAGGACCCTGTGTTTGGGGGGAGATTATTACTGTCAGAGCTGTAATGGATTAGCTTGGTTGCTTGGTCCGGCGCAGGTTCCAACCAATCTGCTTGTTGGGGTGGTTATTAGCATAACTATCAGAGGTCCAGCCAGGCTGCAGCAGGTTGGTGATTGACAGATGGAGGTGGCCGCCCCGGCAGACATCGAGCCAGGCTCGGGCCAAACAGCCAGTAGCCAATTATATGGGGAGAAGCAGGGACATTCATCATTCAGTTAGACACCTGTCCAGACAGCACAAAGAGAGAGAGAGAGAGAGAGAGAGAGAGAGAGAGAGAGAGAGAGAGAGAGAGAGAGAGAGAGAGAGAGAGAGAGAGAGAGAGAGAGAGAGAGAGAGAGAGAGAGAGAGAGGAGAGAGAGAGAGAGAGAGAGAGAGAGAGAGAGAGAGAGAGAGACACAGCCCGCTGCATCCAGGGACTGAGAGGATGCTCATTAGATTGGACTAGGGAGAATAAAGGAAGACCAGGGTTCACACTTAGAGCACACTGCATAGAGACAAGATGGAGAAACCAGGAGAACTTCTCTCTCAAGGTGCAGAGAGAAGAGCAGGGGCAGGGGCTGTGGTGTTGGCAGTAGATGTTGAAGTGAGGACCTTATATGTGACTTGTGACTATACATTCTCCATGTATTATATACATGTATACTGTAATAACCTTTTCACACTGCTGAGCTGAGCCGAGCCGAGCTGTACTGCGCCAGTCTGGTTATGCAACCACCGTAGTTGCTGGAACCATGCTGTAAAAGAGAATGTGAAAACAAAATCCGAGCTACCACAGTTCAGGTTGACACAATTGGGTACATATACACACCCAGTTTATTAGGTACACCACCCCATTCACGAAAACGGTTCGCTCCTACAGACTGTGAGTCACATGGCCTTGGCTTGCTATATAAAGGAGGCAGACAGGCATCGAGGCATTCAGTTACTGTTCGATTGAACGTTAGAATCGGCATAACGAGTGACCTAAGTGACTTTGAGCGTTGTATGATCACCGGTGCCAGGCGCGCCAGATCCAGTATCTCAGAAATGTCCGTCCTCCTGGGATTTTACCCACGACCGTCTCTAGGGTTTACCGAAAATGGTGCGACAAACAAAAAACATCCAGTCAGCGGCAGTCCTGTGGGTGAAAACAGCTCGTTGATGAGAGGTTGAAGGAGAATGGCAAGAATCGTGCAAGCTAACAGACGGGCCACAAACAGGCAAATAATGGAACATTACAACAGTGATGTGCAGAACAACATCTAGGAATGCAGAACTCGTCGATCCTTGTCACGGATGGACTATTGCAGCAGACAAGCACACCGCGTTCCACTCTTATCAGCTAAAAACAAGAAGAAGCGGCTCCAGTGGGCACGTGATCACCAACACTGGATAATTGAGGAGTGGAAAAACATTGCCTGGAACCTGAAAGCAAGTTCAGTTTACTTGAGTGGCCTGCGCAGTCCCCAGACCTTAACCCAATAGAGCATATTTAGGATGATATGGAACGGGCTGTTCGCAGCATGAATGTACCGCCGTACAATCTGCAGCAACTTCGTGATGCCATCATGGACCAACATCCCTGTGGAAAGTTTCCGAAACCTTGTACAATGATCCAAAGAATTCAGGATGTTCTGTAGGCAAAGGGGGGTCCAACCAGATACTAATAAACTGATCGGTAAGTGTATATCTGCAACTACTATGCCAGACCCCTTGACCTGCTCTAAGATCTGGGGTGTGTCTGTATCTGCGTGGCGTGCAACAACTCCTCCTCAACACCCTGCCGTGAGGTCACGCCTCATCAGCCCCTTAGCCCTCGCTCTCTCCACTCCCTCCACTCCCTGATCACAGCCCATAAACCCGGAGCTGCATAACGCCAAAATTAAAAAACGCTTGACATTTGCTCCACGTCCAATTACTCAATATCCAAGGCTGAGCACATGTTTAATCAACATTCATATCCCCCAGGGATCCGGAGTCAGCTCTCTGCATCACCACCCCGGCCACATTAGGCCCCTTCCCCTGGGCCACTACCACCACGGCAGCCAGGCTCCACTGTTTACCCTTATCCAAACACACTGGAGACACTGTCATCTTGGAGACAGTCAGCCACAGCCAAATCAAATCTGGGGTTTGGTTTAGGGTTATCGATCTATCCACCTATTACAGTGGGGTCAAACATTCTATCCGAGCCCCCAAATAGACCACCATCCCCTGGCCAGCTTCCCCTGTCATGCTCCAGCAGGTCCTGGCCAGACCTGCACCCCCCCTAGGAGGGTCAAGAGCAGGCTGGACATGGCAGGGGAGTGACAGCAGTGCGGAGGTTGATTTCCCCTCACTGCAGGGAGGAACAGCATGGGGGCATGGGGAGGCATGGAGGACAGATGACTCCACAACATCTGGGATGTACTGGCTCAATGCATGAGAGACTTGCCAATATGCATAGATGGTAATGAGCTCTGTGCTCTGACACTAAACCAGTCAGTGTTGTTGTAACTTGGGATAATAAGTGTCACTGGGATATACAGTGAGCTCCAAAAGTATTGGGACAGTGACACATACTTTTTGTTGTTTTGGCTCTGTACTCCACCACTTTGGATTTGAAACGATACAATGACTATGAGGTTAAAGTGTAAACTGTAAGTTTTAATTTGAGGTTATTTTCATTCATATCGGGTGAACTGTTTAGAAATTCCAGCAATTTTTGTAAATAGTCCCACCATTTTAGGGGGACCAAATGTATTTGGACACTTATTTGTGTATTAAAGTATTGTGTATCAAAAGTTTAGTATTTGGTCCCGTATTCCTAGCACACAATGATTACATCAAGCTTGTGACTCACTTGTTGGATGCATTTGCTGTTTGTTTTGGTTGTGTTTCAGATTATTTTATGCCTAATAGAAATAAATTGACATTTTGGGGTCACTTTTATTGTAAATAAGAATAGATTATGCTACCATGACTACGCAAACCTTTTCTAACCTCCCCTTTTATTGTAATGGTGAGAGGTTGCATGCACGCACGCACGCACACACACACAAACACACAATCACACACACACAAACACACAATCACACACACACATCAACACACATTGGAATGGGGACATTTTCAAACACATACTCTCGTCCTTCCACTGAGCGTGCATTGTATAACAATAGGGAGATCCATGATCAAACAGAGTATTACATCTGTATGTGTGTGCGGTGCAGATATAAGTGGATGTGTCAGCCGGATGATGGATGACTGGGGGAATGTGCTGCTTCCCAGCAGCCTGATACAAGCAGCCCAATCCCCCCCCCCCCCCCCCCCCCCCCACACATCCATCTGAGCCTGCTCCAGCCACAGCCACCTCATCTGTCAGAGAGAAACCATTTTCTGTGCAGCAGTGCATAAAGCTTAAGGTTATTTCATTTCTTCATTGCAAACTGCTGGGATAGAAACAGGGTGATCCTAAAATTCTAAGCTTTCCACACACAGACACAGACACAGACACAGACACAGAGACAGAGAGAGAGAGAGAGAGAGAGAGATGAACACAGCTTGGTATACGGATCACAGTTGGCCTTGGTGTAGTGAACGTGGTTTAATGAAGGTTTGTGCGGGGAAAAAAATAATACATGTTTTTAAAACATATTTTTCATTTGCTTTACTCATTGCATACCTCACATAATCAATATAGGTAGCCTTTAGAGCAGCAATATAGCATCGCTTCCACACCACTATATATTTATATTTTCTTCCATTAAATGTTATAGAATTATAGCCTACATTTTTGTATTTTTATCCCTCGGCATTGAACTAAACCACAATACAAGCCATGTGATGCCTCAGTGTCCAATATTTACTTGTCATTGTGCATATTGTGAACAGATTTGTGAGGGTTAATGTGAGACGGGTCATGTTTGGAGACTGTGTTTGGCACAGGACAGCCACACAGAGAAACAAAGACGGGGCCACCGTCGTCATTAATCTTAGTCAGTGGCCACAACGCTGTCGCTGGCCCAATCTGCATAGCCAGGGAGGAGGCCAGTGACAAATGCCACTATTGGACTGGGGCGTCGCATCTCCCTAGCTTCGTCTCCCGTTAATGTCACATCCATCACGGGCCAAGCCCATGTCGGGAGAAATGAGACCGGTCGTGGATACGAATTCATTGGAGGGACAAGCACAAGTTGATATATCTAGGCTTGCAAGTGCCAAAAACAAGTGTCCCTACAGCCTGCATTGGCTTTTGTACTTGTACAGAAGTTCCAAAGCTGTCTACAGTCTTGGTTGAATTGTAATTTTGATTCATTTTGAATCACGACCTTTGTGATTGTATTATTAATTACAAAATTGTACGATAAGTAAGAGTAATAGCATCTAAAGTGATGGTTACTTTTTGTGCAAAATTGTATTGCCTCTCCCCTGTATACTGAACGAGGCCATACCTTTGTAATTTATCTGTGGAGCACTGCCACTGCACTGTGACTTACTACTGCCACCTAGTAATGATAATGTGCCATCATCTATGAGTTAATTACCGGTCTGCGCTATCCTTGGGACGTCCTTACCCTAAACCCCATACCTTAACCCCTACCCTAACCCTAACCTGTACCGTAGCCCTTACCTAACCCTAACCATTACCTTAACCATTTTAAATTTCAACTTCAATGGGGTATGGATGTCCCAAGGACCCCGGAGAGCACGGTCTGTTAATTAACCAGCAATAAACACCTAATATGTTCTACATCCCTGGTTATCTAAAATGTGTGTTTTCTTCAATGAGCTCAAATGTGACATTAAATGGAGAGAACACTCACTCTCACATACCCACGCCCACACACACACATACACACACACGTACACACACACACACAATATAATAAGCTCACATCAGCAGACCATGTCAATTAGCATCTACAACCAAGCACACATTGGTTATTATAAGTGGCCTCACTCCAAACTGAACTGTGTTCACGTCACAGAAACATAAAGTGCACAATCCCTGACATGGCATAGACTGTCAGTCACAGACAAGAATGAAATATGAACGTAATCGACAAGCTTATTCTGTGACAAATGGGAATAATGTGTTTTCATCACACTGTACCAGAGGAGCGTAGGGTTTAGCATCAGAGTCAATCGAGCCCTGCTTGAGGAGATGCTTCAGCAGCCTGACAGCAGCATGATACGGGCACGTCCGAGGGAGCCACTCCTGAGTGATTCAATCAGGCAGCTTGCCCCTCAGCCAAGTGTCAAGATCTGTCCATCCCTGTGTGTTACGCCGATTAGCTGCACATGCATGATGAGGGATGAAAGAATTTGTCATCATTTGCATCATTCCACAGAGATGCGGGCTTAACGGGAAGAGCGATGGGTCCAGGGCTTGTCATGTCCCAGGGGCAGGCTGCAGAGGGAGTGGAACAGGGAGATAACATTTTTCACTGTGAAGAACAAAAATCTCACTTTGAATTTGTAAAAAAAAAAAAAGATCAGATTTAAGGGAAGTAGGCACTTGCCCTCACAATGTTGTTCATCATTGTGGCAATATCAAAAAAAGGTTTAAGTTGGATAGGACTATTGTCAAATATCCTACTGTTTGAATACACTCAAGATACTGTATGTCAGGCTGAAAGCATCAGCAAAATGTAAAGCGATGTTGTAACATGATCCCTCATAAAAGGAGAAGGTGACTTGATGTTTAAATGGCAATTCCTGCTATTTAAATTTCCCCAGAATGACGTTTAGAGAGGTAATTGGATCCCTCATTAGCCATTGAGTTGAGGCTATTCCAAATACAGAATGAACAAATAAAATATATTAAAACACACATTATCTCACCACCCCTCTACTGTTAAGCGCCCTGAGGACTCTGAAGGGTTTTTGACTCCTTACACAATCTTTGCTTTCTCTTGTCTATGCAATCATTATGATTTTACTTCCAGCTCTTTGCAAGTGTTCCACCATGATATACAGTCCTTTTGACCTATTTAACTGTGGGGATAAATGTTCTGAGTGGTTACACTTTATTGCTACTGTTTTGAATATCTATTGGGAAAATGGTAGCCTGGGTACCAGTCTGTTTCTGCTCTCTTGACAAACATTTAGCTTGACACTGACAATGGAGTAGGCAAAAGCACAAACAGATCTTGGACTAGGCTAGGAAAATGGTGCATGCGTCACCCAAGAAACACCTGCCAACTTTTGAAGAAAGCTTGGAGTGAGATTTGCTATGTGAATTGAATTGCCCCATGGCACAGTCCCTTGATGGGGGACAGGGGTTCCTCCCCCAGGAAGATTTTTATAAGGGCACATGGCGAGACCCAGATGCAGACACAGGAGGCAGATGGTTAGGGTCCAATATGTTTATTAGCAATCCAAAAGGTGTAGGCAAGAGAATGGTCGTGGACAGGCAAAAGGTCAAAACCAGTTCAGAGTTCCAGAGGTACAGAATGGCAGGCAGGCTCAAGGTCAGGGCAGGCAGAATGGTCAGGCAGATGAGAATGGAGTCCAGAAAAACAGGAAAAGGTCAAAACTGGGAGGACTAGTAAAAGAGAATAGAAAATCAGGAGCATGGGAAAAACACGCTGGTTGATTTGAACATACAAGACGAACTGGCACAGAGAGACAGGAAACACAGGGATAAATACACCAGGGAAAATAAGTGACACCTGGAGGGGGTGGAGACAATCACAAGGGCAGGTGAAACAGATCAGGGCGGGACAGTAACCCCACTCTAGGGACGTCCTACCTGGGCACATACCTGGCTGACCAGGGTGTCGGCGGTGAAAATCGCCGATGAGGGCCGGTTCCAGGATGTCTTTAGTCAGAACCCAGCATCTCTCCTCCGGGCCATAGCCCTCCCAGTCAACCTGCCCCGTGGTCAAACCCTCAGGAGGCGTCTCACCGTATACGTTGGCTAGCCAACGATGACACGGGGGGAGGGACGGCCCTATAAGCAGAAGACAGAGGACAGTGAGACAAGGGTTTAATCCTGGAAACATGAAACATAAGGTGAACACAGAGGGTACGGGGCAACAGCAGACGGACAGCAGTGGGACTAATGACTCTAGAGATGGGGAAAGGACCAATGAAACAGGGGGAAAGTTTTCGGCATTCTACCCGGAGTGGTAGGTCCCGAGTAGACAGCCATAACCTCTGCCCGACCCGATAGCGAGGAGCCAGAGTTCGGGTGGCGGACCGCTTGTCGACGATACCTTTTCCAGGTACGCCGACAGCGGCGGACGAACATCTGGACTGAAGGTACGTTGATCTCAACTTCTTGCTCTGGGAAGAGCGGGGGCTGATATCCCGTGGAGCATTCAAAGGGGATAGTCCAATAGCCAAGCAAGGGAGAGTGTTCCTGGCATATTCCACCCAGACCAGTTGCTGACTCCAGGTGGTGGGGTTACTGGCAACCAGACACCGGAGTGCCGTCTCCATATCTTGATTGGCTCACTTCGACTGGCCATTAGATTGGGGATGAAACCCAGAGGACAGGCTGGTTGACGACCCAATAAGAGTGCAGAACGCCTTCCAGAATTGGGACGAGAACTGAGGACCCCGGTCCGATACAACGTCAACCGGGAGTCCATGGATACGGAAGACGTGCTGCAGCATAAGCTGGGTCATCTCCTTGGCTGAAGGTAACTTAGGAAGAGGGATGAAATGGGCGGCCTTGGAGAATCTGTCTACCACCGTCAGAATGATGGTGTTGCCATCTGACAGAGGAAGCCCAGTGACGAAATCCAGAGAAATATGGGACCAAGGGCGAGGAGGGACAGGAAGTGGCTGTAGGAGGCCAGATGGAGCTTGCCACGGATTCTTGCTTTGCGCGCATAGCATGCATGCGACGACGAAGGCCGAGACATCAGGAACCATGGTAGGCCACCAGAGGCGTTGATGGAGGAAAGCGATATTCTCCAGCCTGTGCCCAGGGTCCCTTGCCGTCCATAATCTCCTCCCTGGTCCAGGAGTCCTGCGATCGCTGCTGCTGCTGCTGCCCGTTACCACGCTGCTTGGTCCTTTGGTGGTGGGTGATTCTGTCATGAACGTCGTCCTCCTCATCATCTGAGGAGTAGTAAGAAGGATCGGAGGACCAAAATGTAGCGTGATGATTATCCATTTTAATTAGAAAACTTGAAAACAAAGAACAAAACAATAAACGGACAAACGAACGAAAACGCAACAGTCCCGTATGGTGACATACACAAAGACACAGAAACAGGAACAATCACCCACAACCCACAATACAAAACAGGCTACCTAAATATGGTTCCCAATCAGAGACAACGACTAACAGCTGCCTCTGATTGAGAACCATATCAGGCCAAACACATAGAAATAGACAAACTAGACATACAACATAGAATGCCCACTCAGATCACACCCTGACCAAACAAAACATAGAATATTACAAAGCAAACTATGGTCAGGGCGTGACAGTCTGCTTTAATGTTTTTGGATTTGATAGGGAAGCTGAGAGATCAAATATACTGTTTAGGTTTTCTAATGCAATGTTTACACCTTCACTATTACAGTGAAACATTTTGTCCAGGAAATTGTCTAGAAGGGATTGAATTTGTTGTTGCCTAATTGTTTTTTGGTAGATATCCACATTCCTCTCCTTCCATCTAAAGCATTTCTTAATATTATGCAGCTCCTTTGGCTTCGATGCCTCATGATTGAGCAAAGATCTGTTCAAGTAGAGTGTTATTTTGCTATGATCATTTAGAGGTGTCAGTGGACTGACTGTGAACGCTCTCTGAGACTCTGGGTTGAGGTCAGTGATAAAGTAGTCTACAGTACAGTCGTGGTCAAAAGTTTTGAGAATAACACAAATATACATTTTCACAAAGTCTGCTGCCTCAGTGTCTTTAGATATTTTTGGAAGATGTTACTATGGAATACTGAAGTATAATTACAAGCATTTCATAAGTGTCAAAGGCTTTTATTGACAATTACATGAAGTTGATGCAAAGAGTCAATATTTGCAGTGTTGACCATTCTTTTTCAAGACCTCTGCAATCTGCCCTGGCATGCTGTCAATTAACTTCCGGGCCACATCCTGACTGATGGCAGCCCATTCTTGCATAATCAATGCTTGGAGTTTGTCATAATTTGTGGGTTTCTGTTTGTCCACCCGCCTCTTGAGGATTGACCACAAGTTCTCAATGGGATTAACGTCTGGGGAGTTTCCTGGCCATGGACCCAAAATATCGATGTTTTGTTCCCCGAGCCACTTAGTTATCACTTTCGCCTTATGGCAAGGTGCTCCATCATGCTGGAAAAGGCATTGTTCGTCACCAAACTGTTCCTGGATGGTTTTTTCCGGATGCCCCAAACAATCGGAAAGGGGATTCATCAGAGAAAATGACTTTACCCCAGTCCTCAGCAGTCCAATCCCTGTACCTTTTGCAGAATATCAGTCTGTCCCTGATGTTTTTCCTGGAGAGAAGTGGCTTCTTTGCTGCCCTTCTTGACACCAGGCCATCCTCCAAAAGTCTTTGCATCACTGTGCGTGCAGATGCACTCACACCTGCCTGCTGCCATTCCTGAGCAAGCTCTGTACTGCTGGTGCCCCGATCCCGCAGCTGAATCAACTTTAGGAGACAGTCCTGACGCTTGCTGGACTTTCTTGGGCACCCTGAAGCCTTCTTCACAACAGTTGAACCGCTCTCCTTGAAGTTCTTGATGATCCGATAAATGGTTGAGTTAGGTGCAATCTTACTGGCAGCAATATCCTTTCCTGTGAAGCCCTTTTTGTGCAAAGCATTGATGACAGCACGTGTTTCCTTGCAGGTAACCATGGTTGACAGAGGAAGAACAATGATTCCAAGCACCACCCTCCTTTTGAAGCTTCCAGTCTGTTATTCGAACTCAATCAGCATGACAGAGTGATCTCCAGCATTGTCCTCGTCAACACTCACACCTGTGTTAACGAGAGAATCACTGACATGATGTCAGCTGGTCCTTTTGTGGCAGGGCTGAAATGTAGTGGAATTTTTTGGGGGGGGATTCAGTTCATTTGCATGGCAAAGAGGGACTTTGCAATTAATTGCAATTTATCTGATCACTCTTCATAACATTCTGGAGTATATGCAAATTGCCATCATACAAACTGAGGCAGCAGACTTTGTGAAAATTATAATTTGTGTCATTCTCAAAACTTTTGGCCATGACTGTACTACTGCCAAGAGATGAGCTATATGTGTACTTACCATAGGAGTCCCCTCGAAGCATACCATTGACTATGTACATACCCAGCGTCCGACAGAGCTGCAGGAGTTGTGACCCGTTTTTGTTGGTAATGTTGTCGTGGTTGTGTTTAGGGGGCATATGGGGGAGGGAATGTTGTCACCTCCAGATAGGTGTTTGTCCCCCTGTGTGCTGAGGGTGTCAGGTTATTGTTCAGTTCTGGCATTTACTGTAGGTCGCCACAGACTAGTACATGTCCCTGGGCCTAAAAATTGTTGATCTCCCCCTCTAGGATGGAGAAGCTGTCATCATTAAAGTATGGGGATTCTATTGGGGGGGATATAGGTAGCATACCAGAGGACATTTTTCTCTGTTGAGATCATTTTCTTATTATTTTCTAGCCAGATGTAAAATGTTACTGTTTTGACTAATTTAATAATAGAGTGGGTTAGGTCTGCTCTATATCAAATTAGCATACCCCCTGAGTCTCTTCCCTGTTTCACACCTGGTAGTTTGGTGGATTGGACTACCAGCTCTCTGTAACCTAGAGGGCAACCAGTGGGTCCGTCTCCTTTATACCACGTTTCTTGTAGGATGAGAATGTCTGAATTTCCAATTTCTTTGATGAAGTCTGGGTTCCTGCTCTTTAGGCTAAAGGCAGATGTCCTCAGACCTTGTATATTCCAGGATGAGATAGTTATCTATTCCACTTGCTTTGGCATTGTAAACATATGTTTCCCATGACAATAAAGCCCCTTAAATTGAAATGTTATATAAGAGGTGTGCCATGAGAGCGTGAGAAGAGGGTCAAATGCGTGTCTCACGGCCAATGCGTGAGAGTTGGCAGCTCTGTTTTGTTGCAAAAATTATACATAAAACTGCCTTCCCGTGCCGCTCTTTTAACAGTTTATAAATTCAGTTTAGATTGTTCTCTGTCCATTCAGCTCCACTCTTGAGTGGCGTTTCATTAAAACATGCATCCAATCCCCTTGATCCTGTTCATATTTAGACCAATTATATGCTTCAATGTGCCGTGGTTCACAGTGCTATGGCCAGGGTTGCCATGTCCGTAATTTCACAAAAATGTGGCTAGTTTGAAAATGATATCGCGGGTGAAAATGTATTGGTTATGGGGTTTTGGGCTATTTCTAATTTACACCGCGGCCACTGTAGAATGTCTCTTAATTATATATATTTCACTGTGACGTGCTGTTGTCTGTAAGGCAGTGAGGTCGGCTGTTACCTGAGTGAGTGAGAGGTGGGGAGGGCCGGAGGGGTGTGTTTTGAGAAAGCGCTACAGCTATTGTCTGAGTCACGTGAGCAAGAGGAGCGCATGCAGCACATGCGCACGTCATGGCAACTTGTGGAATATCCGGAGAAATTTCAGAGAGCCACGTCAAATAACATAAATACTCATCATAAACTTTGATGAAAGATACATGTTTTACATAGAATTAAAGATACACTTGTTCTTAATGCAACCGCTGTGTCAGATTTCAAAAAGCTTTACGGCAAAAGCACAATATTCAATAATCTGAGAACAGCGTTCAGCCACAAAAGGAAGCCATACAGTTACCCGCCAAATTGTGCATTCAACAAAACTCATAAATAGCATTATAAATCTTCACTTACCTTTGCTGATCTTTGTCGGAATGCACTCCCAGGACTCCCACTTCTACACGAAATGTTAGTTTTGTTCGGTAATGTCCATCATTTATGTCCAAATAGCTATTTTTGTTAGTGTGTTTGGTAAACAAATCCAAAGTCAGGAAGCGCGTTCACTAAAAGCAGACGAAAAGTCAAAAAGTTCCATAACAGTCAGTAGAAACATGTCAAATTATGTATTGAATCAATCTTTAGGATGTTTTTAACATATATCTTCAATAACGTTCCAACCGGAGAATTCCATTGACTTAAGATGTGCGATGGAACAGAGCTCCCTCTCATGTGAACGCGCATGGTCAGAGCATGGTCAGCTCATGGCAGACCTGACTCATTCCTGTCTCCTTCGGCACCACTTCACAGTAGAAGCATCAGACAAGGTTCTACAGACTGTTGACATCTAGTGGAAGCCGTAGGAAGTGCAAACTGATCCATATCCCACTGTGTATTCGATAGGCGATGAGCTGAAAATCGACCAACCTCAGATTTCCCACTTCCTGTTTGGATTTCTTCTCAGGTTTTTGCCTGCCATATGAGTTCTGTTATACTCACAGACATCATTCAAACAGTTTTATAAACTTCAAAGTGTTTTCTATCCAATATTAATAATAATATGCATATATTAGCAACTGGGACTGAGGAGCAGGCAGTTTACTTTCATCCAAGCTACTCAATACTGCCCCTGCAGCCATAAGAAGTTAAAGTGGAAGTTATCAAAGCTCTATCGCAATTGCCTATCAGTTATTAGAACGCATTAGATTGACGGTAAAAGTAGTCAGATTTGGCTATATATTTATATATTTAAGTGATAATTCCCGAGAAGCCGGTGTTTGGAGGATATATTGGCATGGGTGTTGTTAGGCCCGAGACGAAGTCGTGTTTAAATAAACACTGGCTTTTGACAAGCATATTCAGTTAATATACATATGATTGATCTTTAATTCAGTGATTGAAATTATGACCCCATCCTTAGTAGCCTATTCCAGCAGGCTATTGGGAAACACAAGCACTTACCTCAAAATCGCCTCGCTATTCATGTTGAATACATTAGTCTGTACATTTCAACTAAGCAACTTGCTATATCGTTCAGTTTACATCTTGCTTACATCTTGTCTAGGCTACTGTAGACTATCTGAAATGAGATGTAGGCCTATCAGGGGCTATAAACTACCTGCCTTTATCTAAATAAAAACATGGCAAAATTGAATTACAATCATAAACCCAGATTTTAGTCTGTACCTGTTGAAATGATAAGTCAATCATGCATATGGGCCATTTTTAACGGTTTGTAGTCTTAACATCTGGCACAATTGCCAGAAAACAGCCTAACATTTGTTTTTTTTAAGTTCGTCCATGTGTTTCTTGCTCAGAGATTTCGAGATCCTCTGTCCAACTTTCATCACTCAAACTCTCTTGTCGGATTTATCTATTGTTATGCACATGCGCAAAATTGATTTATTTACAATTATTAACCTGGTTTAAACCCTGAATGCTGATTGGCTGAAAGCCTTGGTATATCAGACCATATACCATGAGTATGACAAAAAATATATTTTTTACTGTGGTAATTATACTGAACAAAAATATAAACACAACATGCAACAATTTCAACGATTTTACTGAGTTACAGTTCATATAAGGAAATCAGTCAATTTAAATGAATTCATTAGGCCCTAATATATGGATTTCACATGACTGGGCAGGGGCGCAGCCATGGGTGGGTCTGGGAGGGCATAGGCCCACCCACTCGGGAGCCAGGCCCAACAAATCAGAATTAGTTTTTCCCCACAAAAGGGCTTTACTACAAACAGAAATATTCCTCAGTTTCATTAGCTGTCCGGGTGGCTGGTCTCAGACGATCCTGCAGGTGAAGAAGCCCGATCCGAAGTTCTTGGGCTGGCGTGGTTACATGTGGTCTGCGGATGAGAGGCCGGTTGGACGTACTGCAAAATTCTCCAAAACGACGTTGGAGGCCGCTTATGGTAGAGAAATTGCACACTCCTTCAAAACTTGAGTTATCTGCGGCATTGTGTTGTGTGACAAAACTGCACATTTTAGAGTGGCCTTTCATTGTCTTCAGCACAAGGTGCACCTGTGTAATGATCATACTGTTTAATCAGCTTCTTGATATGCCACATCTGTCAGGTGGATATGGATTAATGCTCACTAACAGGGATGTAAATACATTTGTACACAAAGTTTGAGAGAAATAAGCTTTTTCTGCACATGGACAATTTCTGGGATCTTTCAGTGTATTTGAAGAGGTTGAAGCACTTCTGACACAATTTTATGATCTTAGTCTGATACTGTATGACAGTACTGCACAGCAGAGCATGAGCAAATGATTCAGCTTCAACATTTTTGTGATCAATTTAGTGATACCCGAGCCCTGTCCATACACAGGACCAACAATTTACATGTTGCGCTCAGTATATGTTGGTAACCAGCTTATGATAGCAATAATAGCATAATAGCAATATTAGCACCCTGGAGTTTGTGGTATATGGCCAATATACCACTGCTAACGGCTATATCCAAGCACTCTGCATTACCTCAAGAATAAAAACACCCCTTTGCTGTGGTGTATTGGCCAATTACCATACACCCGTGTGCCTTATTGCTCAATCATAGTAGTCAAACGAGTTAAATCAACATCCATTGATGGAAAATGACCTGGCGAGTTTAATAAGGGCAAATTGTCTTTGCTCTTGCGACATATTGAAATTCCTTTATTATGTCATGTCCTAGCTCGCAGTAATAATTAATTTGAGGAAAACCGAATTTAGCTTCTAACGTCATTGCAAGTTACTACGATATTCCTTCTTAATTGGCTTGATAAAGTTACGGAAAAAGGGTATATTGTATAATTTGTGTTACGTTTTTTTTGTTTATTGCCTAATTAGTATGCCTTTTGTGCGGGTTTTGAGTGGTCAATGGAAATGCTCTTGACCTGGCAACCCTGGCTGTCGCAAAACAGGACACCGATAGAGATTCTGCTCGTGAAGTTAAATTGCGGGCGAAATTTCAAAACGATTTGGAGCACAGTTGAAAATGTTACGCGCTGACTATACAATGGACTAATTAGAAAAATAAAAGCAGTACTTTTCAATGAATTAAATATAAGAGGTGTGCAGTGAGAGCGTGAGAAGAGGGTGAAATGTGTGTGTCTCACGGCCAATGCGTGAGAGTTGGCAGCTCTGACCCATTGTCACTGTGAATTTTCAGGAGTAAATCAGATTAGGCTACTGAATATTTTATTGTGCTGCCTCTGTAACAGTATAACTTTAGTACGTCCCCTCGCCCCGACCTCGGGCGCGAACCAGGGACCCTCTGCACACATCAACAACTGACACCCACGAAGCGTCGTTACCCATCGCTCCACAAAAGCCGCGGCCCTTGCAGAGCAAGGGGAAACCCTGCTTAAGTCTCAGAGCAAGTGACGTAACTGATTGAAATGCTAGTAGCGCGTACCCGCTAACTAGCTAGCCATTTCACATCCGTTACACCTCAACAGAAAAAACTCGACTTCGGGACAGCCGCTATCTGTCTTTCTGAGTTAAAACTGTCCTTTATGAGAGATGTGATCGAGAGTGTTTAAAGCCTTCCTGTTAGGTTGTTTTTCTTTTGTTTATATTGTATTCGATTATATTTTATTATATTATATAAAATAGTTGTTAATTTCATCGAATAAAATATTGTGTTACTTTTGTCATTTGTAAAATAAAAATGTCTACCATCAAATCGAACCCATAGCCTACCACAATTATTGCATACAATCGGATTAATCAGATAATCTGATCACATTTAAATGTTCAAAGAATTGCATTCTGCAGTAGCTAAAACGACCAGGAACAAATAATGGCGAAGACGTTTCCGCCCGTGCACTAATCATGGACGGTAGTTAAAGGCTTGTTTTGGGGAAGGTGGAAGTGTTAGCTCATATAGCAAGCTAATTCTTTGTTTAGTAAAAATAATAATGGTATTTATTACTTAATTATTAGTTCGTGAGACGTGATTTAGCAATTTATAAAGGTTGCCATATGGTGAGTTGGCAGAAATGAGTCGAATCAATGAATTGTGTTTCATACATGTTTTAGTAGCTAGCTTAGCTAACGTTAGCTGTTTCAAAAGCAGCCAACCTCCCATGTTGGGATTCACTAAGAGCAGGTTCTGACTAGAGGGAGTACAGCTACGACCGGAAATTACTTTTCCGTAGCAGGTTAGTATAATTTACTCAGCAGGTTAGGATAATTAACGTGGCAGGTTAGGAGACTTAGGTTAACGTTAGGAAAAGGCTTGTGTTAGCTAAAATGTTCTCCTAACCTGCAACTAAAAGTCACTTCCGGTCGTAGCTGTATCGAAGTGGGATGTTTTTAGGGAATCTCGTCTCACATGGCTAGCGAAAGTTTAAAATTGTATTCTGTTCGATATAATTTATTGCATATAAGGTAGCCCGTGTTGGCAATTTAGTTTACAAATACTATAATATTTTACAATATTTGTAAATGACTAAATGATTTGTTCACTACAGATGTTGTCCTCCCATATTGGCAGCTGGGCTGTGCCACAGAGGAACTAGAATGATGACATCCTAAGAGTGGAAATAATACTATATTGTTAGTGGACACAATGCTAGCCAGGCACCATGGAACACAGGAGGCCTTATGGAGAAGACGCCACAAAGCAAGAATTATCAGTGTGTCACATGCTTGAAATGCTTTCCTGCTCCATCCAAACTACAGAGACACATCCTTTCGCATACAGGACAAAGACCATTTGTGTGTCACCTCTGTGAAAAGGCATTTAGGCAACTAGCACACCTGAAACTCCATATTAACACACACCTTTATCCAAAACATATTGAACGGAAGAGCAATGTAAAGTCTAGCTTGCATCCAAGTGGATATGAAAATGCCCCTCCTATAAAGATAAATAACTCAAATGCATGTTTGCAGACAGGCTCCTTGGACACATTTGGTGCAGAGGGCACATTGGAGGTGGGCATCAGTCCAACTGCACCTGTCGACAGAGTTGAGGAGAAATCTCTCTGTTCCTCTCACTGCACCGCTGAACTCAATCCCCTACACTCCGCGGTCGAGAGGTTTGAGAAGCAGCACACAAAAGACGAGCCAATGACGAACCACGATGACTGGAGTGAACCTGAGAAACAGACACTGCATGAGGATAGATCCTCCAGAGATGAAACAGTGGCCAAACAAACAAAAATAATTGAGAATTCAAACTCTCATAAATGCCCTGAGTGCTTTAAGTGCTTCAGCGCCCCGTCCAAATTAAAGAGGCACTGCCTGATTCACACAGGCCAGAAACCATTTCAGTGCTACCTATGCCGGCGTGTTTTTAGGCAGCTGGCCCATCTAAAGGTACACTACAGCATTCACCCTGGGGTCACCAAGTCGCGGAACTCACTACCACGGCAAAGTCTCAAATCTATTTCCCAACCCCAGCGGTCAAAAACCTGGCCAAGGAACTATCCATGTAACATGTGTGGAAGGAGATTTAAACAGAAGAGACATTTGATAGTCCACCAACAAACTCATAACGTTTCAGAGACTGCTGTGCACCCTCGTAAGTTAAATAAATTAAGTAAGGCCTACCTTCCCCCTCAAACTAATTGTGCTTCCAAAGTATATTTCCTAAACTCTGAAAGTTCTATAACGTACAACATAGAGCTGAATGGTAAGAGACAACTAGATGTAGTTGAAGGTTTATGCAACTTATCAGAAATATTGCATGACGGTGCAAAACATGCATCACAAGATCACATTGATCTCACTCGCTCCTCAGACAACAGAAACAAGTCGCCTGTGTCTAATCGCACAGACCACACACATACAAGCACACGTAAGGTAAGGGAAAATCAGTGCATGATATGCCTGAAGAAGTTTGACTATCCCTCCAAACTCTCCCGACATCTATTGGTCCACATGGGCATTAAGCCTTTCGGATGCACCGTCTGTAGTAAGTCCTTCAGACAGCTCTGCCATCTACAGACTCACATGAAGGCCCACTACATAAAAAGTGACAATGTTTCGAAAAGAGTAGAAGATACCCCCGACCAACCAGGGGATATTATATTAAAGAACAAGCCTGTTTCTGCAGTGAAGAGAAATCAAAGTGAACATTTAGACCAAGTTTCTCAACCTCGGGAAGCCAGCAGAGGCCTCAATGAAGTTGATTGTTTCCTCAGCCAGGATGTTTTACCTGTCAGACCTACCTTCAGTCATTGCTCCACTGACAGTCTCTCCAACTATGGTGCTCAACAACCTGCATGGAACCCCAGTGAGAAGCTGCTACCTGGATTGGACACTGACACAGACAGGAAGTCTTCAGCAGAGCCAGTATCTCTCAGACAAGAACATAAGACAGACTACAAGAAGACCAGTGATGTATTTGACAGCACACCGACACACCATTCACTAATAGGCAAATCTAAACTAAGGAGTTGCATCTTACAAAAGAAACCCGCAATCCATGGCAGAGGGCGCTATTGTTGCCCGGTTTGTTCAAAGCGCTTTGACGCTCCATCCAAGCTACAGCGGCATTCCCTGGTTCACACAGGACAAAGGTCCTATCAGTGCACCACTTGTCCGAAAACGTTTAGACAAAAAGCTCATCTGAAGGTGCACCAGTCTGTTCATGAACAAGGGAAAGAGGCTAAACCCTCTTTTAGTCATAATGAAGACAGGCAGACCAAGTCTTTATCAAGACTGAAAAGGACCCCATGTTCAAATAGAAAGGACGTAGTCTTCCGTAATAGAAGTGAAAATACTTTATTGAGTGGCAGTGATCTCTCTGCTGTCCCTCTAGCTCAGTTCAACTGCCCCCCAACAAACGATGTCGACAGCCAAACACTGCTTTCTGTTGCACCTAGGAAATCAGGGGTGTACCAGTGCATGGCCTGTCTGAAGAAGTTTGACTATCCTTCTAAACTCTCCCGACATCTATTAGTCCACATGGGCATCAAGCCTTTCAGATGTACCGTCTGTAGTAAGTCCTTCAGACAACTCTGCCATCTACAGTCTCACGCGAAGGTCCACTATAATAAGGCCACACTGCATGGGGATGAACAACAGAGGAACATCAACTTGGCTCAACTGGACAATATTCCCCTAGAGGATGGGACTGTTTCAGAGGGACACATCTTTGCAGCAGGTCTTCATCAAGATGAACCAGGCCCAAGTCAAAGTTTTGGAAATTACGAACTAAATAGTAATTACAGACAAAATGGTCATGGTGGTGAATCATACAATCACTTCAGTTTAACAGAAAGCGCAAACCAATCAACAGAAATCAACAGAAAGCATGAACCAACCCCAACCCCTGAACAGCCAGAAGACGTGAAAAGCATGAAGTCCGAGAATAACTGGAATATTGCTGAGGAGAAACATGTGGAAAAGTTTCCCTCGCATGAATATTATGGGCAGCAAAACCACCCCCAGCTTCCTAACTGGTTATTAAGCCCTTATCCATATCACCAAGAAACTAACCAACACGTTCCTTATCTGGAGGATAGACCTAATTCACAATATGGTGCTAAAGAGGAGGACGGGTTAGAGGGTGGCCTTAGGTCAGAGTTTAATGTTCCATATAAGTCAGAACCTCCCAACGACCTTCACGTCTGCGCAGGCTGTAGTCAGTGTTTTACCACCAAGAGGAAACTGAATCATCACAGGTGTTCTCCGAGACATTTAGAGAAAGAGAGACAGGCGAGCTCGTATCAGTGCGCCATCTGCTTCAAAAGCTTCGAGGCTCCCTCGAAATTGAAAAGACACTATGTTATCCACACAGGCCAGAGGCCATTTCAGTGTACAGTGTGTGGAAAGGCTTTCACCCAGGCGGGCCATTTGAAGACACACCTGCAAATCCACAGGTAAAAGACTTGGGACCGTCATCTACTGTTTAAGGACTAATAACAGATCTCCACACACTCATATGTTACTTTGACTACTTGCTTTGACATGCTCCTCTACTCTCCAACATCAGCTTTTTGGATTGCAGAATATGTCCATCCTGATGAAAAAGTCAATATTTTTTATGTTTCTTTTTGTGCCTTCTATTATAGATGGCGTTATATGGTTTACTGAGTTTGTACTAATGTAATTATGTGTGGTGTATTAGTTGATGCTAACAATCTGCCTATCGTATCGCATACTGGTATTCACAGTGGCTTCAGAAAGTATTCATAACCCTTGGCTTATTACAAACTTTGTTGATACAGCCTGAATTCAACATTGATTAAATATATAATTTTTTTCTGAACCCGTGTGAGTCAGGCCGTAACACAACTAAATGTGGGAAAAAGTCAAGGGGTGTGAATACTTTCTGAAGGCACTGTATTTGTAAATAACTTATTAATATGTAAGTACAACAGCAGTCAGTTCTTCTGTTTCACACACGTGAAGTATACACTAATAAAAATGTCTTCAATGCAATACTCTGGCTGGCCATATCATTATGTTGCTATTTGGTTATAGCTGGAAAATATTTAATTTGGCACTGAGGCTAGGCATTGTTTATTCTCAGATGACAGGATCGATGCCATCTGATAACACTTACTCAGCGGGTCATTTCATTATGGTTTCGCAGTACCACTTCTTCACACAAGATGGCATCATGTCTCTGTTTTGGTTAGTTGAGATGCACTTTGAGGAGGAGAAGCGTCTGATTAACTTGTAATGTGGAGACGTGTCAGTGTGAAATAAACTAGTTTCAACATGGTACATGAAATACTGAGTTAGGTTTTAACGTGAATTATTGCTGTTTTTTGATCACTTGTAGGATTATCAGTTAGAATGCCATTTTCTGTTTGACGTTGTCGATTAAACATCTTACTTATTTATAAATGTGTACTCATTGGAAGGTTTTGAACTGTCTTTAAACCTGATGTAAAGGTTACCTTTAACTGGGTGTCCATGTTGTGACAAGATAAAAACGCTTTTTGACCTGTTAGGGATTTGTGGAGTATGGATTAAAGGGATTATTTTTCTCTTAAAACCATTCAAGATTCAAGCGGTTTCTTTAAGAATTTCACAAGATTTTATGTTATGTGAAGTATATACAGTATTATATTGTATGCAGTTCTACTGTATATGCTAATGAATAATAGCAGTTTTGTCCAAGCTTGTTGGAGCAGTTCATTGGTGTAGATACATCCATATTGCTTGTGGGTGAGTTGTTTGCACTCCCTGCCATCACACTATGGGGATGTGGGAAGGGATTGGGAGAGGGGTTAATGTAGGTCATTATGGGTATCTAAATAAAAATCTCCCTAAATGAAACATTTTGGTCTTTACTGAGGCACCCGAAAGTAAAATTCCAATTAAAGTAATGGAGGTCAGATATTTGTGGAGGTCCCTGTCCACGTCAAAATATCTCAAAATACCTCAATATAGGCGCAATTGACCAACGGCAAAAAAACACAGAGGATGAACCATGGACTTTACCCTCACACAATTGTTTTTTTGTTTCTGAAACACACAGTTGTACATTAAATGCATCTTCCTACTACTCAGAATGTCATCAGAGTCCTCAGAACCTCGTTTTAGAGGTCATGTTGTGATTACAGCGCTGTGGAATAATCTCTGACATGCCTCTGGTGTATGGCGACATGGGATCTAATCCTAGCAGTAATAGCCCCTCTTGGATTAGATAGCCTTATAGTAGACCGAGAGCATCAACCCTATGGAGAGACCTGTTAGGATTGGATAGATAATCGTGATTTATATCACTTTTACAGTGCTATTCATTACATAAAGAACCTAAAAGCGCTGTAAATCAACAACAACAAAAAAGCTATACATTTTTTAAATTTTATTCATTATGCTAATCATCAAGAGTAGATGGACGGTCAAGAGACTGTTCACGGTGGATCTTTATGGAGAGAAAGGGTTTACTAAGTGGAGAGCAGTAAGGATAGATTTACACTGACTGTACAAAACATTAAGAGCATGTGCTCTTAGGTCAGCAGGTAGCCTAGTGGTTAGAGTGTTGGGCCAGTAACCAGAAGGTTGCTGGATCGAATCTCCGAGCTGATAAGGTCAAAATCTGTCTTTCTGAGCAAGGCAATTAACCCACTGTTCCCTGGGTGCCAAAGACATAGACGTCGATTAAGGCAGCTCCCCGAACCTCTCTGATTCAGAGGGGTTGGGTTAAATGCGGAAGACACATTTCAGTGTGTCTAAAACTAACTAGGTATCCCTCTTTCCGTGACAGACTGACCAGGTAAATCCAAGTGAAAGCTATGATCCCTTGTTAATGTCACTTGTTCAATTGACTTCAATTGAATCCAAGATGGCGTAGCAGTCGGACGTGTGTTGTCTTGTCTTGTCCCGTGTAAATAGTCTTCGTATTTTTCGTATATATTTTAATTTCACTTTCCATCTAGGAACTGAATATACATTCCTACATTCCGCCTCACCCAATGTGGTACGGACCTGCTATTTTTTATACTTTAGAACCGTAACCCCAATCAGAAGCTAGCCAGATAACTAGCTACTAGCTAGTAGTCAGTTAGCCACTGCTGCGGTCTTCACCCTCAACTCGGACACAGCCAGCTTCAATACCGGGCCAATACCTGCCAGTCTGCAAGCGCGATATCAACCCAGAGCATATAGGACTGCTTTTTCTCTACCACATCACCGGATTCCTGACGCAAGCTCTGGACAATTACACCGTATCATCACAGCTAGCTAGCTGCAACCGAGTGGCTACTACTGGCTAACACCTCTGTCCCGAAGCAAGCACCAGTTAGCCTTGAGCTAGCCTCGAGCTAGGCCCATCTGCCGGCTAGCCGAAGAGGTCTACCAGCGAATTCTTGGGCTACAATACCTCTTTTGCCAATTGGACTGGACCTTTTTTTGCCGACACAGAGCCCTGCCAATCCATCACAACTGGTCTAAATCAGCTACAAGCTAATTTAGCCATTTTTAGCCATTTTCTTTTTTGCCGCTGCTAGTAGCTTTTACCTTCCGCACAGACACCAGCCCTGTTATTAGCCTGGATATTACTCACCAATTTACCAGCATCGGACTGTCTCTCGACAACAACGCCGGATTCCTGCCGTAATCCCTGAGCCACTACTTCTGATCCTCACAGCTAGCTTGCAGCTAGCGCAGCTAGCGCCACTGCCACGAAGCTAGCACCAGTTAGCAAACACAATTCTACAATTCACAACCTCTCTTTCGCCATCCGGCTTGGATTCTCTGTCGACACGACCACGTCTGAGCAGACCCCCTCCGTCTGAGCAGACCACCCCCCGGGCTACTAACTTTAAACGCCGCGTGCTAGCTTAGTGGAGGCCTCCCTGCTCCATCTACGGCTGCCCCCTGGACACTATGATCACTTGGCTACATAGCTGATGCATGCTTGACTGTCCATTAATTCACGGTACTCCATTCTGTTTATTTGTGTTTTATCTGTCGGCTCTGTGCTTTAACTCAGGATCTGTGTGTAGTTAATCCGACCCTCTCTGCCTAGTCGTCGCCATTTTTACCTGTTGTTGCTGTGTTAGACTAGCACCCTGTTATTGCTGCTGTTATCTTACCTGTTGTTTTAGCTAGCTCTCCCAATCAAGACCTGCAATCACTTTATGCCTTATTGTATGTCTCTCTCAAATATCAATATGCCTTGCATACTGTTGTTCAGGCTAGTTATCATTATCATTGTTTTGGTTTGCAATGGACCCTGTAGTTCCACTCTCCGTACCTCTGATACCTCCTTTGTCCCACCCCCCACACATGCGGTGACCTCACCCATTGAGACCAGCATGTCCAGAGATACAACCTCTCTTATCATCACCCAGTGCCTGGGCTTGCCTCCGCTGTACCCGCGTCCCACCATACCCCTGTCTGCACATCATGCCCAGAATCTATTCTACCACGCCCATAAATCTGCTCCTTTTATTCTTTGTCCCCAACGCTCTAGGCGACCAGTTTTGATAGCCTTTAGCCGCACCCTCATCCTACTACTCCTCTGTTCCTCGGGTGATGTGGAGGTAAACCCAGGCCCTGCATGTCCCCAGACACCCTCATTTGTTGACTTCTGTGATCGAAAAAGCCTTGGCCTCATGCATGTCAACATCAGAAGCCTCCTCCCTAAGTTTGCCTTACTCACCGCTTTAGCACACTCTGCCAACCCTGATGTCCTTGCCGTGTCCGAATCCTGGCTTAGGAAGGCCACCAAAAATTCTGAGATTTCCATACCCAACTATAACACTTTCCGTCAAGATAGAACTGCCAAAGGGGGAGGAGTTGCAATCTACTGCAGAGATAGCCTGCAAAGTTCTGTCATACTTTCCAGGTCTATGCCCAAACAGTTCGAACTTCTAATTTTAAAAATTAATCTCTCCAGAAATAAGTCTCTCACTGTTGCCGCCTGCTAACGACCCCCCTCAGCTCCCAGCTGTGCCCTGGACACCATCTGTGAATTGATCGCTCCCCATCTAGCTTCAGAGTTTGTTGTGTTAGGTGACCTAAACTGGGATATGCTTAACACCCCGGCAGTCCTACAATCCAAGCTTGATGCCCTCAATCTCACACAAATCATCAAGGAACCCACCAGGTACAACCCTAAATCCGTAAACATGGGCACCCTAATAGACATTATCCTGACCAACCTGCCCTCCAAATACACCTCTGCTGTCTTCAATCAAGATCTCAGCGATCACTGCCTCATTGCCTGTATCCGCCACGGGTCCGCGGTCAAACGACCACCCCTCATCACTGTCAAACGCTCCCTAAAACACTTCTGCGAGCAGGCCTTTCTAATCGACCTGGCCCGGGTACCCTGGAAGGATATTGACCTCATCCCGTCAGTTGAGGATGCCTGGTCATTCTTTAAATGTTACTTCCTCACCATATTAGACAAGCATGCTCCGTTCAAAAAATGCAGAACCAAGAACAGATATAGCCCTTGGTTCACTCCAGACCTGACTGCCCTCGACCAGCACAAAAACATCCTGTGGCGAACTGCAATAGCATCGAAGAGCCCCCGCGATATGCAACTGTTCAGGGAAGTCAGGAACCAATACACGCAGTCAGTCAGGAAAGCAAAGGCCAGCTTTTTCAAGCAGAAATTTGCATCCTGTAGCTCTAACTCCAAAAAGTTCTGGGATACTGTAAAGTCCATGGAGAACAAGAGCACCTCCTCCCAGCTGCCCACTGCACTGAGGCTAGGTAACACGGTCACCACCGATAAATCCGTGATAATCGAAGACTTCAACAAGCATTTCTCAATGGCTGGCCATGCCTTCCTCCTGGCGACTCCAACCTTGGCCAACAGCCCCGCCCCCCCCGCTGCTACTCGCCCAAGCCTCCCCAGCTTCTCCTTTACCCAAATCCAGATAGCAGATGTTCTGAAAGAGCTGGAAAACCTGGACCCATACAAATCAGCTGGGCTTGACAATCTGGACCCCCTATTTCTGAAACTGTCCGCCGCCATTGTCGCACCCCCTATTACCAGCCTGTTCAACCTCTCCTTCGTATCATCTGAGATCCCCAAGGATTGGAAAGCTGCCGCGGTCATCCCCCTCTTCAAAGGGGGAGACACCCTGGACCCAAACTGTTACAGACCTATATCCATCCTGCCCTGCCTATCTAAGGTCTTCGAAAGCCAAGTCAACAAACAGATCACTGACCATCTCGAATCCCACCGTACCTTCTCCGCTGTGCAATCCGGTTTCCGAGCCGGTCACGGGTGCACCTCAGCCACGCTCAAGGTACTAAACGATATCATAACCGCCATCGATAAAAGACATTACTGTGCAGCCGTCTTCATCGACCTGGCCAAGGCTTTCGACTCTGTCAATCACCATATTCTTATCGGCAGACTCAGTAGCCTCGGTTTTTCTAATGACTGCCTTGCCTGGTTCACCAACTACTTTGCAGACAGAGTTCAGTGTGTCAAATCGGAGGGCATGTTGTCCGGTCCTCTGGCAGTCTCTATGGGGGTACCACAGGGTTCAATTCTCGGGCCGACTCTTTTCTCTGTATACATCAATGATGTTGCTCTTGCTGCGGGCGATTCCCTGATCCACCTCTACGCAGACGACACCATTCTATATACTTCCGGCCCTTCCTTGGACACTGTGCTATCTAACCTCCAAACGAGCTTCAATGCCATACAACACTCCTTCCGTGGCCTCCAACTGCTCTTAAACGCTAGTAAAACCAAATGCATGCTTTTCAACCGTTCGCTGCCTGCACCCGCACGCCCGACTAGCATCACCACCCTGGACGGTTCCGACCTAGAATATGTGGACATCTATAAGTACCTAGGTGTCTGGCTAGACTGCAAACTCTCCTTCCAGACTCATATCAAACATCTCCAATCCAAAATCAAATCAAGAATCGGCTTGCTATTCCGCAACAAAGCCTCCTTCACTCACGCCGCCAAACTTACCCTAGTAAAACTGACTATCCTACCGATCCTCGACTTCGGCGATGTCATCTACAAAATAGCTTCCAATACTCTACTCAGCAAACTGGATGCAGTTTATCACAGTGCCATTCGTTTTGTTACTAAAGCACCTTATACGACCCACCACTGCGACCTGTATGCCCTAGTCGGCTGGCCCTCGTCTACATGTTCGTCGTCAGACCCACTGGCTCCAGGTCATCTACAAGGCTATGCTAGGTAAAGTGCCGCCTTATCTCAGTTCACTGGTCACGATGGCTACACCCACCCGCAGCACGCGCTCCAGCAGGTGTATCTCACTGATCATCCCTAAAGCCAAAACCTCATTTGGACGCCTTTCCTTCCAGTTCTCTGCTGCCTGCGACTGGAACGAATTGCAAAAATCTCTGAAGTTGGAGACTTTTATCTCCCTCAACAACTTTAAAAATCTGCTATCCGAGCAGCTAACCGATCGCTGCAGCTGTACATAGTCCATCTGTAAACTACCCACCCAATTTACCTACCTCACCCCCCATACTGCTTTTATTTATTTACTTTTCTGCTCTTTTGCACACCAGTATCTCTTCTTGCACATGATCATCTGATGATTTATCACTCCAGTGTTAATCTGCTAAATTGTAATTATTCGATTTATTGCCTACCTCATGCCTTTTGCACACATTGTATATAGATTCTCTTTTTTTTCTACCATGTTATTGACTTGTTTATTGTTTACTCCATGTGTAACTCTGTGTTGTCTGTTCACACTGCTATGCTTTATCTTGGCCAGGTCGCAGTTGCAAATGAGAACTTGTTCTCAACTAGCCTACCTGGTTAAATAAAGGTGAAATAAAAAATAAAATAAAAATCAGTGGAGGGAACGGATTAAATAATCATTTTTGAGAAATGGATTAGGTATGTGTGCCATTCAGAGGGTGAATGGCAAAGACAAAAAATATTCTAAGTGCATTTGAAAAGGGTATGGTAGTAGGTGCCAGGCGCACCGGTTTGAGTGTGTCAAGAACTGCAACGCTGCTGGGTTTTTCAAATTCAACCGCTTCCCCATGTGTATCAAGAAAGGTCCACCACCCAAAGGACATCCATCCAATTACACAACTGTGGGAAATATTGGAGCCAACATGGACCAGCATCCCTGTGGAACGCTTTCGATACCTTGTAGAGTCTATGCCCCGATGAATTGAGGCTGTTCAGGTCGAAACGGGGTGCAACTCAATAGTAGGATGGTGTTCCTAATGTTTTGTGCACTCAGTATAGCTACGTAGTTCTAGATTGAGTTTGTGCATCTCTTTCACATACAGACCATGTACAGTCGGTCTACTGTTGTATTGATGACAAACAGTACATCCCATCTCATGCATCCCTCCATTTGGCTGTATGTCTGACACCTCAGTGCCCTAAAAGCCTTTTAAAGTCCTCCATGTTTACACAGTCACCAGTTCATGTCTGACAGAGGAGGGAGGGAGGAGTACCAACCAACCATCTCTCAGGTTCTCCCATCCTGTTCCTGTCAGCCATTAGTCTAGCAGCGCTGCATGAAGCTGCAAGACGGTTCTAAAATAACTTCAGGCAGATGGGAATGTGGGACTTATGTATTTATTATGAGCTGGGAAAATGTATCACTCTGACAGCATCGCGATAGGCTGGCAAGCGCTCTGTGGCAGAGCTCTGCTACCCAACCCGAGCCCAACGGGCCCCGACATTATGAATCGGGTTTGAATCAATAACTAGGGTACAGGCAGGGCTCGGGTATCACTATATTGATCACTATCATTTTGAAACAGCCTTTTGCTCGTGCTCTGCTGTGCAGTCAAACTATAGCTTAGTTTAAAGTGCCACTTCTACAGTTTTACCTGACACTGCATGCACACACTTAGTAACTCTAACCCCCTCTTTAAAATGACTGATTCACACTAGTTCTTTAAAGTGCCTCTCTGACACACACATGCATGCATACAGAGACACATACACACAGCAGAGACTATTTAAAAGTTCCTCTCAGCATAATTGTCACGGAGGCATGGTTCTTCTGTCTGCATATTTAATGTGCTGAGATTACAGAGAGGGCCGTGAGCACTAAGCTTCACATTGCTTCTTCGCGGGTTAACAAAAAAGGGATAAACCTTTAAGATTCAGCCACCCACAGAGGTTTTGACATCATCGGCGCTGTTTATACTCCAATGTCGTTTCAGACTTGCTGAGCAATGCACTTTGTCTGAGCCCACAGAGTATAGCCCTGCATGGGCATGAATTTTGCTACCAGCTCTCACAGTCTCACGTCAGAATTAGACATGAATCCATGTTTCTCAAATGTCAAATTTCGAAGTGTTTAAGGTTAAGTTCAGGCCATAACTCCAATTTCTTAATGTTAGGCATTAACTCCAAATGGTTATGGTAAGGGTTAAGGTTTGGATAGATTTAAGACAAAAATAAAAAATAAACTTTCTATCTATCAGGAATCAATGTAAGACCCAAGTGCAGACTGTGTGAAGGATCAATGTTTATTGTAACCACAGGGGGAGGCAAACGACAGGTCACAGCAGGCAGGGGTCGATAATCTAGAGCAGAGGCCAAGGTACAGGATGGCAGGCAGGCTCAGGGTCAGAGACAGGCAGTGGTCAGGCAGGCGGGTACAGGGTCAGGACAGGCAAAGGTCAAAAACCAGGAGGACGAGAAAAAGAGAGACTAGGGAAAACCAGGAGCTGAGACAAAACGCTGGTAGGCTTGAACAAACAAGACGAATTAGCAACAGACAGACAGAAAACACAGGTATAAATACACAGGGGATAATTGTGAAGATGGGCGACACCTGGAGAGGGGTGGAGACAAGCACAAGGACAGGTGAAACAGATCAGGGCGTGACACTATCGCTGGATTCGAACTTGCAACCGCTGTACACTTCTGGCTCGACGTGATGGTTCGTCGGAGGGCATAGCAGGATTTCTTATAAGTGTCTGGGTTTGTGTCCCGCTCCAAACCTGAAGCTCCCTGTCCCCAGCAGGAAAGACCAGGAAAAAGTGTTGGCTTAAGGTACAATTTCCTATTCCTTCCAAGGTCATATTTAGATTTAGAGTTACTGACATGAATAGAAGCATATACAGGCAATCAATCAATACAATTAACTTTACATTAAAGATACCCAGACTAAAACACCAAAAAGCAAACAATGCAGATATAGAAGCACAGTGGCTAGGAAAAACTCCCTAGAAAGGCAGAAACCTAGGAAGAAACCTAAAGAGGAGCCAGGCTCCAAGGGGTGGCCAGTCCTCTTCTGGCTGTGCTGGTGGAAATTATAAAAGAGTACAGCCATTTCGGCTAGATCATTCTTCAAGATGTTTAAATGATCATAGATGACCAGCAGGGTCAAATAATAATTACAGTGGTTATAGAGTGTGCAATACTTCAGCACCTCAGGAGTAAACGCCTGTTGACTTTCCATAGCCAAGCATTTAGAGGTTGATACAGCAGGTCCGGTAGAGAGAGAGAGGGTAAAACAGCAGGTCCGGTAGAGAGAGAGAGAGGGGGGGGGGGGGGGGGTAAAACAGCAGGTCCGGGACAAGGTAGCACGTCCAGTGAGGTCAGGGTTCCGTAACTGCAGAGACTGGATCAGCAGCACGACCAGGTGGACTGGGGACAGGGGTTGATCTGGCCAGGTATTCCTGAGGCATGGTCCTAGGGCTCAGGTCCTGCATCCTTTATTCAACGTGAGTGTAGACTAATCCCAGAGGTTTTGTAACTTCGCATGATTAAACCTACCTGTCAATCCAGATCTGAATTTTTTATATCGTTTTTACTGTACGCTGTTGATAGTAATTGTTACCAAAGCTAATCACTGAATGTCCTACTACAAGGTTGACACACTTCTGAGTCACAATAACACAGAGACACGCACACACACTACAGATTGCAAGTGCAAATACAATGAGCAACTGGAAAAATGAAGTCTGCGTGGTTGCCCAATACACACACACACACACACACACACACACACACACACACACACACACACACACACACACACACACACACACACACACACACACACACACACACACACACACACACACACACACACACACACACACACACACAATTTAGGTTAGTGAGTAGTCAAGGCTTTGTCATTAAAATAATATTGTGTCTATCTTTCATATCTATCAACCAGGCACGGCGGGTAACAGGTAACCGTGCCACCACCGAGCTGTTCCAGGCCTGAAGTGGCACGCTGGAACTTCCAGAGGCTTGTGGACCTGAAGCAGTGTGATGTGGTCCAGGTAATTATCACACAAGCGTATATACACAAACACACACACACACTCACTCAATCACTTCAATTGTGCCTCTCTCCTGTAGATCTGATACCCCTATCAACTCAACCACAGCCCTCACAGCTGCTGTCGTCTGCCTCCTGCACCTGCTACACTGACCACGACAGGTGATACAGGTAATTATCACACACATGTATACTCTCCCTCCTTTGAGGCTCTATTCAATCAGGTCTGCTTTAGTCGACGTCTGCATAACGGTTGTTTTGGCGGTGTCAGAGGTGGGTCTGTGTTAGAGCTGTTCACATGCGGCTCCTGGCATTATACCTTAAGCGGACATTGCCATTAGCTGCACGGAGTCGCATTAACGGAAATCCCATGCAGCCTTGTTTAAAAGTTGAAACACTGGAATGTGAGATGTAATCTACACCTTGATTATAATGATAGAAACCCTCATTATTTAGGTGAATGATCTTTCAATTTGAGCGTCATTATTTGTATATAGCCTACACTTTCTCATACTTAACTTCTAACGGGAGTGGGGCGAATGTGGCTTCATGACAATGATCAAGAGCAGCTGTTGACCGATTTGACAGCTCCTCTGCTGTGGTATTTCATGTACCGGCGGCACCAGTTCCTGCTACACTGACCCGTGAGAGAAGGAACTTTTAAGGATTCCCAGATGGATAGAGGCAATTCAGAATTATATTACATACACAAGCACTCACTCACACCAACAGACGTGCACACACAAACATGTTGTTGAGCTGTCTACTTACTGTGACTTTGTGCATCTCTCTTTCAGATCTGCCATGCTCTCCACCACTGCCCCTGACAGCCTCACCCAGAAGTGCATGCCTGTCAAGACTGACAAAGCAGAGATGGGTGGCTGACAAGGAAAAATAAAACAACATGCACACACTCTCTCTCTCTCTTTCTCTCTCTCTCTCGCTCTCTGTCACACACACACATTATCCCCAATATAAATAAATGGTAATTACTTGTTTATTTTATGCATGCTCCATTTTATTATAGGATTGGAGATATCTAGGGCTACATATCCATTATAAATATCTACATAATTACTCTATTACTCTAAATATCTATCAAATCATAGTGTGATTGATAATATTGTAATACGGTATTGCTTAACGTGTACAGTTTGAGGAAATTATGTGTGAATTTTTCCTGAGTTTAAAAACATGCCCCCATCTCACTCTCTCTCTTTCGCACGCACGCACGCACGCACGCACACACACACACACACTAGACCCAATGTAAATAAATGATAATAAATTTGTTTATTTTATGTATGCTCCATTTTATTTGAAGATTGTGTGCAATAAAGTACATTCACATTTAAAGCCAAGTCTTTGTTTTATTGGATATTTCTCTGATTAAAATGTGTGACCAAAAGGAAGTCGGCAGACCTGTAACCCTCTGGGAGTGTGTGCAGTTTTTGTCATCTGGAGCTGAAACAGGGCCCCAACAGCCTTCACATACAGTATGTACAGGGTTCCCAGGAGTGGAAGGCAAAAACGCATTTTTTTTATGTATCAAGGCCGTTCCCTGGCTACCCATCCACATTGATTCGGCCAAACTGATGTTTGTTCTCCACAATGAATGTATGTAGCGATCGATAGAGCAGCAGAATTACATTCAGGGTGAGTGGTCAGGGAACCAAGGCCAAAGAATGGAGAGAGAGATGACCTGGAGGGAGTTCCAGACCTCAGCTTTTTATGAAGCCGAAAAGCAGAGATGGGTGGCTGACAAGGAAAAAATAAAACACAACATGCACACACTCTCCTTCTCTCTCGCTCTATATTGATATATATATATATATATTGATATATATATATTGTACCTTTATTTAACTAGGCAAGTCAGTTAAGAACAAATTGTTATTTACAATGATATAAGGAAATCAGTCAATTGAAATAAATTAATTAGGCACTAATCTATGGATTTGACATGACTGGAAATACAGATATGCATCTGTTGGTCACAGATACCTTTAAATAAAAGTAGGGGTGTGAATCATAAAACCAGTCAGTGTCTGGTGTGACCAACATTTGCCAATGACACACTCTTTCCCTTAGAGTTGATCAGGCTGTTGATTGTGGCCTGTGGAAGGTTTCCCCACGCCTCTTCAATGGCTGCGTGAAGTTGCTGGATATTGGCAGGAACTGGAACATTGTAGCACACATCAATCCAGAGCATCCCAAACATGCTCAGTTGGTGACATGTCTAGTGATTATGCAGGCCATGGAAGAACTGGGAAATGTTCAGCTTCCAGGAATTCTATACAGATCCTTTTGACATGGGGCTGTGCATTATAATGCTGAAACATGAGGTGATGGTGACGGATTAGTGGCACGACAATGGGTCTCAAGATCTCATCACGGTATCTCTGTGCATTCAAATTGCCATCAATAAAATGCAATTGTGTTCATTGTCCGTAGCTTATGCCTGCCCATACCATAACTCCACCGCCAACATGGGGCACTCTGTTCCCTACATTTACATCAGCAAACCGCTCACCCACACGATGGCGGGATTCATCCGTGAAAAGGCCATCGAAGGTGAGCATTTGCCCACTGAAGTCGGTTACGACGCCGAACTGCAGTCAGATCAAGACCCTGGTGAGGATGACGAGCAAGCAGACGAGCTTCCCTGAGATGGTTTCTGTTTGAGCAGAAATTCTTTGTTTGTGCACACCCACAGTTTCATCAGCTGTCTGGGTGGCTGGTCTCAGATGATCCAGCAGGTGAAAAAGCTGGATGTGGATGTCCTGGGCTGGCGTGGTTATAAGGGGTCTGCGATTATGAGGCCGGTTGAAAGTACTGCCAAATTCTCAAAAATGACATTGGAGGCGGCTTATTGTAGAGAAATTAACATTAAATTCTCTGGAAACAGCTCTGGTGGACATTCCTGCATTCAGCATACCAATTGCAGGCTCCCTCAAAACTTGAGACATCTGTGGCATTGTGTCGTGTGACAAAACTGCACATTTTAGAGTGGCCTTTCAATCTCCCCAGCACAAGGTGCATCTGTGTAATAATCATGCTGTTTAATCAGCTTCTTGATATGCCACACCTGTCAGGTGGATGGATTATCTTGGCAAAGGAGAAATGCTCACTAACAGGGATGTAAACAAATTTGTGTGTATGGAACATTTTAGGGGTCTTTTAGTTCAGCTCATGAAACATAAGACCAACACCTTACATGTTGCGTTTATATTTTTGTGCAGTGTATTTGACGAGGTTGAAGGACTTCTGACACCATTTTATGATCTTAGTCAGATACTGTATGTCATTGAAATGTGTGCACGTGTTTCAGTGACAGCTACCCAATGTATTGTTGTGAGAAACATAATTGTCTGTGTGAAACATATCCTCTACCTACTCAATGTGTCTCTAACGAAGACTCCTTGTAGTTGTGCCAATGGACACCCAAGCATTGTATAGCCTGTAAGAACCGTTCTCCTACGTCAACCAATCAGCGTCTGACCCATCCTGACTAACCTTGTCACCATGCCAAGTCCATGAACCTTAAGCCAAATAATGGATGAAGTTTCACACCCAGACATTCTAACATCAGGGCCTGTGGCTGGACCTCTCTCCTTCTCAAGGCCTGCCTGTGAGCCCCACGACGGAGCTCCAGCGAGGGGCCTCTATTGTGTATTTGTGTAGGAGGTATTAGTAGCAGAGTAAGTGTGTGCTGGTGAGGGAGACTTCATCCCCAGGACCTGGATGAGAATGAGATGCATTTCTAAGGGGTATTTTGAAAGGACCGGGGACTGGGGGCCCATGAGCTTGGTCTTGGGGGTATTTTGTTTCAAGGTCACTAGACCACAGGAATTGTTTCAGTGTGACACCATGTGAGTGATGGACTGTGGCCAAGTCATAACGTATCACCAACATGGGTTTATGTTCACACTTCCGGCGCCGAAAAGAGATGGCCGCCTCGCTTCGCGTTCCTTGGAAAATATGCAGTATTTTGTTTTTTTATGTGTTATTTCTTACATCGGTACCCCAGGTAATCTTAAGTTTCATTACATACAGTCGGGAGGAACTACTGAATATACGATTAACGTAAACTCATCATCGTTCCTACCAG